>NC_140584.1:709069199-709669199 GCF_964204655.1 Triturus cristatus | reverse complement strand
AATATGTCATGCCACACTTGTCTTTGCACGGGTTATATTGCCCCATCTAACGTGCCTTTCTCGATGCCTATGTTATAACGCACAGTGCTATGCCATACATATTACAATCTGGGATCCATATCTTTGTCACAGTGCATATGCAACGTTACACTCCCCAGCACATATTTTATATTACAACTTTAGAGACTAGTTAGGTTACACAACACTGCCCTGTGCATATTACACTCCAAGGCGCATATCGCATAGCACACGCTAGTGCCTGTGCTATCTCGCGCTCTCCAATGAATCTGTCATTGCGCACAATGTATTGCATATTATATTTCACGCCCGGTTCATCTTATATCACACTTTTTGGTGCATAGTTTATACCATACACTATATCTAGTTTTCATTTTCAATCGTGCTCTCAGGACTATGTTCTATATAACACTGTGTTCACCTACCCTTTTCACGGGCATTACATTTTGCGATAGGGGGTGGAGGGTCAGGGGGTGTTTCTGCCAAGTGAGCCCGGAGTCACAGTCACAAACGTCCTCTTCTTCCTGAATAAAAGTGAGATTATGCTGCATACTTGTTCATATTTTAAGTAGTTCGCACAGACACAATGTTTTAAAAACAATAAAGTTCCTAATACCCGCCTTCTCTGAACAGTTAGCTTGCTGCCCCATCCCCTTCCTCCCTATCCTCTGTTGTGTGAATCCATGGACTAGCCTCCTCCCTCCTGCCATGCATGGTCTGATGTGCTGCCACTGCCCTCAATTTAGTATGATGTACCAGTCCACTCCTCCTGCCCTCCATTGCCCAATTCTATGCCCCATCATTGACCTCCTGCTTAAACTCTGTGCTTAGCTTGCTGCCCCTATTCTCCTTCCCCCTGCCCTCCGATGTCTTTGTGCATGCCCCTGCTCCATCCTTTTTGCCCACCATGTCCCATGGACCTGCCACTCCTATCTACTCTGAGTGTTCTGTTGAGCTGCCACTCCCCTCCCACCTGCCTAGCATTGTCAGATGACTGTAACCTGTCCCTGCCACCTCCACCCTGCCTGTCCACATGCCATGCCCCTATCCTCTTCCTCCTGTCCTACATGGTCCATTGTACTGCCACACCCTTCTGCCCTCCCTGGTCTGTTGTGCTGCAACTGCTCCTCCTGCCTGCCCCGTGTGGTCTGTTGTGAGGTCCCTTCCCCTGAACTTTCTTGTCTGTGCACAGGTCCTGACCCTCCCTTCTATCCTCCATCGTCCTTTGTGCATGCCCCTCCACCCTCCTTTTTGCCCATCATATCCATTGTGCTGCCACTAACCCTCCCACTTGCCATGCATGGTCTTCTGTGCTGCCATGGACCCTCCCACCTTCCCTGTGTGGTCAGTTAGCTGCCCCTGACCCCCTCCCACCTTCCCTCCATGGTCTGTGTGTATGCCATCACAGTCTAACTGTTGCTCTTCATGGTGTGTCTTGCTTCTAGTGCCCATCCTGCCTGACCTCCATGGCTATCTTGCTGCTCCTGCCCTGCCCCCTTGCCCCCAGCCCTACTCCCTCCCTCCTGGCTTGTCTGTTCCATTGTAATGCCCCTGATCCGTCCCTCCTGCCCTTTATGGTCTGTTATGCTGCAGCTTTCTCTCCTGTCTGTCCATTATGGTCAGCTAGCTACCATTGCCTCTTGCCCCTGTTGTCCATGTGCATGGTCCTGTCCCCTCCCTCTTGCTTTCTATGGATTGTTGTGCTGCACTCCCGTCCTGCATGCCCTGTGTGGTGTATTGTGCTGCTGCAAACCCTGATGCCTGCCCTGCAGGGTCAGTTTGGTGCACCTCTCCATGTCCCTCCTGTCCTCTGTTATCCAAGTCCATGTCCCTATCCCATTTCCTTCCATGATCCAATGTACCATACTTGCGAACATTTTGAACTTGGTAAGAGGGAGATTTTGAAAAAAAACTGGGGTATTGATTTTCCCCTTTGAGTTATATTGAAAAAGAGGATATTGTAGACAGGAGACAGATCAAATAAAGCCCATTTGAGCTTAAAAACATTGGACATTTCCTGGCTGAATCGGGTCTGTTGGCATGTATGGTTGTACTACCATTGCCTCTTCCTTCTGCCCACAATGGTCTATTACATTGCCACAGCCTTGAAGGAGGGCAGATTTTGTATCACAGGGGGCCCCTGGCCCGTTCTGTCCACACCTGAAGTATGAGACCCTTGTCCTTGCCCTGCCAGCTGCATTTGTAGGCCGTATTAAATTGACCAGCGGGTCCTGTGTTGCTATATAATTATCCTGAGACATCCTTACCACTCAGCCAGCTTAAAACCCCTGTGTAGGCCCTTCTGTTCAATATGTAGGCCTCTTTGTTAAATTGACCATAGCTCTGCAATTTTAGTGTATAGCAGTCTGAAGGAAGGTCTGCGAGGCCTTCTGATCCAAACTAGTAGCCCCCACCCTACCCGAGTGCTCCGTGCTCGGTATCAAAGTTCAACATCCCCCTGAAGCTGTCGACATACAGTAGGCTGCATCCTGGACTGGTACTTGCTTCCTGGGCAGGTTTCCCGCTTTTAAGGAAGTGGCAACCGCAGAGCGTCAAGTTAGGAGAACTGAGGAGATTTTATACATGAATATATTGAATTCCCGTACAATACCCATTATTTTCTGCTTGCTCTATGGAACTTACGATAAGCGATTGGCCTGAGAGACTGACCTTTTCACCCAGTCCATTGTCAGCATTAAGTGGGTAAATGACGAAATGTCTGGTAAAATCTGCAGACGAAGCTTTTGGGTAGCATACGTAGGTAGATGTAGCGTGCAAAGGAGCCCACAAAATGATATAAAAAGGGAGCACCCACAGATATCGACGGACTACCTCGCCGTCTGTATGTAGGTTAACAGGCAGTGCAGGTTTTCCCCAAGAGCTGGGAGCTCTTGTCTTCCTTTGCTTAAAATGTCTTGCTCTGCTTTGCTTGAAGTATCTTATTCTATTTTACCTATATGAAATGTCATGTTATGTTTAACCATTGTTCTCTTTACTTTTGCATTTAAAAGATTTTGTATTGTAATTGCAGGAATGCTTGCTCTAAGAGTAAACGTGAGTGTTCCTAGGTAACATTTTCCTTGGTGTAACTTGTTTCTCATGATGCATTTATAGATGTGTTTTCTCTCTCTCTCTGTCAGTACATTAATTGAGATACAGAGAATATTATGACAGCTGTATGATTATCTGGATTCTGTATTTTGTACTTTATGTCTCTATTCTGCGGTTTCTTTGAAGTTGCATCTTCTCATTAAACTGCCATTGTATTCTGCCTCCAATTCCATGTCTCATATGTCTGTTTTCTTCATTTTTGGAGCAAACGTTCCTAGGCACCCCGGCTCAAATTAAGGTGCCCCTTTTGTCCCTGACTCACTCTCCTGCTCAGTTCTGTGGTGGCTCCCGGGGATCTGGGGACCGCCCCTAGCTTCCTTGACCCGTAATAGATCTTCCCTCCAACAGCCTCTCTTGCAAGTCCTGTATTGTTGGTTTGTTGCCCCTGCCCCCCTTTCCACTGCCCTCCATAGTCTGTTGTGCTTCCACGGCCCTTCCTGCCTGCTCAGTGTGGTTAAATTGTTGCCTTTGCACCCTCCTACCTGCCTTCAATTTTCAGAGTCCGTGCCCCTGGCCTCTGCCTCTCAACAGTATCCTAATGAACAACTAGATTGCTAACATTCTATATTTATTACAAAAGTGTGGAACGCCTGACATCATCTTGATGTAATCAAAACTGTAATACCTAGAGCATTTCCTTTAGAAATTACATATATGAGAGGGTCTTATTGGCATCAAAATTATGGTTAGTACTCTAAAAGACTAAAATAAGGACATATTTTCTGAGTTTTCAAATAGCGACAAAGCACTTTTAAATTATTTGTTATCTTTATGTTTTTTTATCCAGTTGACCACTTGATTAAATGTTGCACTTAGGGGAGAGGATGTGGTGTTACTTCCAGAACTGCAGACTTTGCAACTGGGGAACCAGGTTGAAGTTTCTGCTTCAGCTCGACATTCTGTGATTCTGGTCAAATCACTTAGGGGCATATCAACAACAACCGGCGATAATTATCGCTCAGCGCTCTTAGCGTGAGGATAATTATCGCCGGCTAGCGTGAATTTTTATCGCTGATATAGCGTGCTATTAGCAACGCTTATCTCAATAGCGATAAAAATCTACACGCTAACAGGCTAACGTGAGATTATCGCTGGAAACCCAGCGATAATCACACGTTACCTTGTTGATAGGGACAGGCAAACTTAGCCATGATATCCTCCTTCCATAGGATATTATGGCTAAGTCTGAAAATTACCAGACGTAAAAAAGCAGCGTTAACCGCGGTTAGCGCTGCTTTTTTTGTCTCTAACAGGGTTAGCGACATTCTTGATAATAGGAGAAATGTCGCTTAGCGACATTTCTCCTATTATTTTACTCTGGAACGCCCCCTTTGCATCTCATTAGAGATGCAAGGGGAAGCGTAGAGTAAAAGGGTGCTAACATGCAAATTTGCGTGTTAGCACCCTGTTGTTGATAGGGCGCTAGTTTTATCTCTGCTTTTTTGGCTTTTAAAGCCAAAAAAGCAGAGATAAAGCCGTTGTTGATATGCCCCTTAGTCTCCCCATGTCTACAACCAAAATGAATTTGTTCTTGTGTGATGTAACCAATGCTCATGTAAAGCACTCCAATACCTGACAAGTCTGCACTATATAACACTGCAAAAACACAAAATAATAAGTGTTTTGCACACTTCTGTCATTGGGCTATATTTGGGCTACATCTGGGTGATTTTGGGCTACATTTGGGCTCTTTTGTCTCCGGTGGCCATCTTGAGAGATTTATTTGTTATGAAGTTTCCTAATTTCCTCATGTACTGCAGTCTCCTCAGTAGGAAATGCTTTCAGTTTTTTACTTTGATTCTATCATGAAGGTATCCAGATATGTCACACATTTGCCATAAATTCTGAATGTTAGCACTCTAGTTGCTCATTAGATCACTGTAGTAAAACTACTGCACCATGGAAGTCTGCTCCTGGTATTAAAAGTGCATGTTTCAGTCTGCATGTCAGAATGTTTTAATGAAATAGAAGAGGATTTGAGAAGTCACTCAAAATGTGCCCTCATTTTCTTTCTTCAGCATTAATCATAATTTCTATGGCAAAATGAACCTCCTCATTGTGTTCCTTTTTAAATTAAATGTTTTAAGTGTTACCAGTTTATTCCAATCAAGATGGCTTCAGGTGTGCCATACTTTTGTCATAATGAAGACAGTAAGCGCTCTAGTTGTTTTTAAGAACATTCTGGGACATTCTGTCATTGGGCTATACTTGGGCTACATCTGGGTGATATTTGGGCTACATTTGGGCTCTTTTGTCTCTGGTGGCCATCTTGGGAGACTTATTTGTTATGAAGTTTCCTAATTTCCTTATTTACTGCAGTCTCCTCAGTAGGAAATGCTTTCAGTTTTTTACTTTGATTCCATCAAGAAGGCATTCAGATGTGTCACACATTTGCCATAAATTCAGAATGTTAGCACTCTTTTTGCTCATTAGATCACTGTAGTAAAGCTACTGCTCACCAGGGAAAACTGCTGCTGGTATTGAAAGTGCATGTTTCAGTCTGCATGTCAGAATGTTTTAATGAAATAGAAGAGGATTTGAGAAGTCACTCAAAATGTGCCCTAATTTTTCTTTCTGCAGCACTAATCATACTTTTTATGGAAAAATGAACCCCCTCATTTTGTTCCTTTTTAAATTAAATGTTTTAAGAGTTACCACTTTAATCCAAGCAAGATGGCTTCAGGTGTGCCATACTTTTATCATAAGTAGGACTGTTAGCGCTCTAGTAGTTCTTTGGAACACTCTGGGAAGCTGCAGTAGAACACAAAGGAATCAACTGACAGTCTCTGCCCTTGTTGGATGTACATGTTTTACTGAGAATGTCAGACTTCATTCTCACATGACTGAGAAAGATAATGTGAATTTACAGAAAATAAGCTCTCAGTTTAGCCTATAGATCACCTTCCAAACCTCTGTGGTAAAAGCATGAGAAAATATTTTTCTCTCAATCATGATATCCCAGCAGAAGGCTTTTTCACATGGTGAAATCACCTTAGAACATACCACAATTCCTAAAATGAGTATGGTACCATCAACAAATGATTTATAATGTAACTAAAGTCTTAAAACCTTCTATTAACTGCAAGGCTTTTTAATGAGGTGCTATCATGTATATTGGTCCCAAGATGGCTGCCAACACTTCTTGGATGAAGTGCTGACAGCCAATCAGATCTCAGGATGAGATGTGTGGTTAGGCTCCGCCCACATATATATATGCTTTTAAATGCTATTTTCTCAGGAAATACTGAACAGATTTACACCAGACCTGCAAAAGGCACTTCCTTGACCTTATGGCTACCTCTCTGCCAAATTTCAAGTAATTCTGTTCAGCCGTTCGGGCTGTAGCTGTGTCTAAAGGTCCTATGGAAAAATGCATGGGGAAAACGCGTTTTGGGACCCCCCTTTTTTCTCAGCCCCTGCTTGACGAATCCCCCCGAGACTTTCAGGGTAGGAGCGGAGCGTAGCGCCCCACCTATTTTGAAAATTTCGCGAGGATTCGTCGACCGGCGCCAAAGTTATTCCAAATAGAATGTTGCGGATTTCCTATGGAAACAGGGTCCTAACTATAACTACCTACTGGCGACCGCCAGTAGGTAATATATATATATTCACTGAAAAAAACCATAGGTTTAACACACGTTATAGTTAGGAATTAGCATTTAAAAAACCTTGAAAATTCACTGAAAAAACCATAGGTTTCACACATGTTATAGTTAGCTGGACATTTCGCTCGTAAAAAACCAATGAATTTCCCCCGTTATAGTTAGTTCAGCTAACTATAACTCGCGCGCCCGCAATCCACTGCTGATGACGTCACATATTACATCACTCATGACATGGTCAGTGACATCACTCATGACATCACTGATGACATCTCAAATGACATCACTGATGACATCACTGAATACGTCATCCATTGAGTATGTGTTTCTGAACAGTTTTAATATGTTTAATATATATAGAGAAAGGCCTGTTGAAGAATAAGTGGGTGTACAACTGTGTAAATGGAAGATTTTCTGTGGTGCGTAACTGACTCTATAAGTGAGTCATTAAATGTATCTTACTGCAGACTAGTGACTACACTGTGTGAATGTCTGTATGTGTCTGTATGTTGGTGTATAAGTGGCTGCATGCTTTTGTGAATAGCTATATGAGTGTCTATATGAGTTATTGATTGCTTGTCTGAGTATCTGTATGGGTTCCTGAGTGTTTGTGTGGGTAGGGTGTGTGTTACTCTGTGACTAGATGTGTGAGTGGGTGATTCAGTGGGTGCATGGTTTTAAGAGTGCATCTGTGATGAATTGTATGGTTCAGTGAGTGTATGTATGGGTGTGTTAGGGATTGAATGTATATCTCAGTGGTACATTTGTGACTAACTACATATTTGAAAGGCAGTATATATGCGTGTAAGAGTATATAAGTGAGTAGATGTGAGAGTGTGTGATTGTGAGAGTGACTGTATGGATGAGTGTGTGCTTGTATCAATGATTCTATATGAGCGTAAGAATGTGGTAGTATTTTTATGAGTAAGTGAACTTGAGTGTGTATAACCGCATAGGTGAGTAAATGTGAGTGTGATTAATTGCATGACTGACTAGGTGTGAGAGTACCTCTATGGATGATTGGTGGTGTGTGAGTGTCTATGTAGGTGTATAAATGCATATGATAGTCTTGTATGGAGTGACTGTAAGTATGAGTGACTGTACAGGTGAATGAGTGGAGATGTATGTAGACCTAAGAGTTAATAAGTGGGTATGTAGTTATTGGTATTGGAGTATCTATGGTTTTGAGAATGGAACTCTGAAATTTTGAGTCGGTGTATCAAAGGTTATATTAGGGTGTGAAAAGATGCGGTAATTTATCACATGGATGACGTCATCAGTGATGTCATCAGTGATGTCATTTGAGATGTCATCAGTGATGTCATGAGTGATGTCACTGACCATGTCATGAGTGATGTAATATGTGACGTCATCAGCAGTGGATTGCGGGCGCGCGAGTTATAGTTAGCTGAACTAACTATAACGGGGGTATTTCATTGTTTTTTTACGAGCGAAATGTCCAGCTAACTATAACATGTGTGAAACCTATGTTTTTATCAGTGAATTTTCAAGGTTTTTTAAATGCTAATTCCTAACTATAACGTGTGTGAAACCTTTGTTTTTTTCAGTGAATTTCAGAGGTTTTTTAAATGCTAATTCCTAACTATAACGAGTGTGAAACCTATGGTTTTTTCTGTGAATTTCAAAGGTTTTTTAAATGCTAATTTTTGAATTTATTATTTTTTTTATTTATTTTTTTTTAACAATATGCTACCTCTGTATATAATTATAGATTTACTGTATCCTGCAATATGGAATGGCTCACCTTTTTTAAAAAAATGTTTAGATATAGTTGAACAGCATAGTTAATATTTTTACCGTGCGCGCACCGTAAGATACGGTGCGCGCACGGTACGGTACAAGTACGGTGCGCGCACGCTGTTTCCATAGCTACGTGCGCCGTGTGCGTATGCGTACGTGATTTACGTACGCATGCGTACTTTGTCTTCGATGCGTATGCGCAGACTACATACGCGCATGCGCCGTACGCGCGTCCGCCTTACGCGCATGCCCCTAATGCGCATGTGCACGTGCGTAGTACGCGCGTGCACCGTATGCGCATGCGCGCGTCTTACGTACGCGCATGCGTACTTGAACCGTGCACGCACCGTAAGCATACGTTGCGCGCACGGTAAGTCATGTGATCAAGAAACAACACTTTTCATTGGTTTAAAGTACTTTCAGTTCCAGAAACTTTCTACACCACACCCATTCCCCTCATTATTTCTTCTGATTCCCTGGGAGAAGGAGCTGAACTGTTTTTGGGATACAATGGCAGAGCAGCAATCATCTTCTGGGAGTGAGCAGGAGAGCTTTATCAGACAGAGACAGAGGAAACAGAAAGATTCTTTTGTCTGGCAATATTTTACATTTCCAGAGGGGCAGAAGAAAGTCAATGCTCCATTAGTCACCTGCACTCTTTGTGGGCGTGTCTTATCTAGAGGAGATCCTAAGAAGAAGTACTCTTTAAGTATCTTCACTATGTTCAGGAACATTAGGGATGTACACCCTAAGACTTTTGCTTGAGCTACTAGAGCAACCCCTCCAGCAGCTCAGCCGAGCACATCCGCAGAAGCTCAGCCGAGTACATCATCGGCAGCTCAGCCGAGCACTTCCTCTGCGGTGGGAGCGTCACCCTCTTCTGCTCCTCTGGACATTTACCCTCGGTTTCAGAGGGTACATATAAGGTGCAATACTTGCTATGCTCTTATTGCTTTTGGGGAGTCCAGTATTCCCCTAATAGATAATAAGATACAGGAGCACAAGTGCGGCACCTTATAATATTGCCATTCTTTCCTTCCTCTGTCCCTGTATTAACACAATGGCTCTTTTCAGAGCCACCTTACCTCTTAAATTTTTTTTATCATTTTTTTTATTTGTTTTCCCGCCGTGCGCTCATGGTGCGCGCACCCCTTGTGTTTTTTAAAAAATAAAATGTTTTTTTCACCCTTCATGGTCCTTGAGGGACCACAAGGGGAATGAGAAAAGCAGAGTGAGGAAAAGTGAAAAAAAGGGAGCATGAAAGTAAAGGGGTGAGAAATACAGATATTTCAAACTTACCTGACCCACAAAATAAATTAATTATAAATAGGGCTCCCGGTTTTCCGTTTTTACGGATTTTTACATATAAATACAGACGGAAATCTATATTTTCTGTGTCTGTATTTATATTTAGAAACCGTAAAATACTAGAAAACTTTGCCGGGCTGCCATGCTCGAATCCAGAGTTCTCTCCAGACCCCCTTCCTGCTGCTGGAAATTCCTTCCCGGGCACACACACAGCGCACCAGAGTACTTCACATGTCTTAGCCCCTGACTCCTCCTGTCCCAGGCCCCATACAGTGCACGTTTTAAGCACTTAAATTCACAGTGCTGCAGCAGCGCATCCTGGCACTCGGCTTTTTTAAACTACAAGAAAATTGTACTCAAGGGCGTACAGAAGTAAGGCGCGATGTCAGGGGCTCGGGAGTATTGCTTTCAGTAGAAAATATGTCTTGCACAGGTAAACCTCAGGTGTGCAGGTCTTCTATTTTCTTATCGAGCCAGTCTTAAGCCGGTGAGATTTTCATGAAAAATCGTGATAGCAGATAAATAGAGATGAAGGGAATCTCTTCAAATTCTGAACTTATTTTCTAGTTTTCATCTATTTATTCCATTTGTTGACAGGAGCAAATTCCGACACTCTCTGCACTGTATTTGTATATTCCCTTTTATACCAGCTCATGTATAAATCTTTTTGATGCAAAGGGCACGTGACAAGATGGCTTCTGTGCACAGGAAAGCTTAGTACCTCTATTGACTATTGAAAGGAGAGAGAGAAGACCCTGCTTTGTAAACGCTAGCTTCATCTTCTGTTAACAGACAGGAATATTCTATCGCTTTTCTCGCTGTGTTTCTCCACCAGAATATTAAATATAATTCAAGCCTAGGCTTTGGGAGGAATTTGTAGACGCGAGAGCTGCAAGTCTGTAAAACGTTTTCTTAACTAAAGTTTAATGAAGAGTAAACAGGATGGCACCTCGACTTGACGACGAAAAAACTGACACATTTTATAGACAATTAAAACACAGCGTGCCACATAACAATTGCTGCTGTTTGGCCTGTTCTGCAATTATTCAGACGCCAAAACATTCAGTTATCATCGTCACTTAAAATGTAAAAAACATAAGGTAACGACTATCCTTTAGGAAGTTAACGCTATCATTTTACCTTAATCACGGTGAGAGAAGCATCTTGCATTTCTTTATTTTACCACATTCACACCGCATTCTGTTTGCGGTTGAGAATGATCATTTTTTGGCACAGCTTCATATGTTCATGCCCTTCGAACTTTGCTGTGGGTGTGAGAAAACATGGATGGAGTGGAATAAGAGACAATTTATTCTGCTCGCTGGGATCACCCTAGAGTGGTTTAGCATCTATTTTCAGTTGGTGAACCTTAGACTGAGATAGTAACTTTCAGGGCACGTGTCGTGTAGCTTGGGATCTATCTATCTGTCTATCTACACATAAACACACCACCACCAATCTAGGTAACCTTATGTACTTTCTGTGTGAAAACCATAGACATTTGAAGGCAGATTTCTATCTGGCTTTCGATGGAAATACAGAAGCGCTTGGACATATTTGCTCCTTATAAGTGCTTGTACTCTATCCTAAAGTGTTTTTATCGCAGAACTGAGAAGGACAGGTACTCTCCTTTTCAAATTACTCAGTACCGGACCATTTAAAGCACTGCTAAAGCTACAACAAATCGCTAGTTTAAGTGAGCCCATGTGTGCATTGTCAATTTAAATAAATGTGGAAAAATACTAGCTGTAGCATCGTCTTTTACTTGTGGCAAAAATATATGTGGATAAATACAGAAAAAATGCCCAAAATAAATATGGATAAATACAGACGGAAATGGCAAAAAAATAAATACCATAAAACCGGGAGCCCTTATAAATAAATGTTTTTTTTTTAAATTGCTAGAAAAAAGGATTAATTTTCCTAAATGTTCTTTCTCGATCTGAAAAAAAAGAAAAAAAGTATTAATATTTAATAATACATTTTAGAATACAGTAAACATATTTTCAAATTTAACAAAGTAATTTTTTGTCCTTTTTTTGCTGTTTTCAGAATATATTGAATTTCACTGCAAATTGTGAAACCAATTGCATTCATCACTTAACAGCGGGCAAAAAAATTAACAAACTGAAAGATTGTTTAAAAAAAGCCCAGAATCTCTTCTCAGTAAAACATACCTTTATAGAAATGTAACATATTTAATAAAAATATCATGTAAGAACAATAACTTTTTGCAATAAATATCGTCTGTAAATCTTGTTGCTTAAGCACATACACCAAAATATTATCTGTCAAAGAAGTCCACAAGAGAAATTTTTACCTTTCCATGAGGCCAAATGGTAATTTTTAAATTCTTTTTGATGAAATATCCAATGGTAATCCAATAAAATCGCAATAATGGTTTGTTCAGATAGTGCAATTTGTATCTAAAATTTTGGTTTTAGAAAATTTAAGTAACAATTTGGTAAATCATAAGGCAAACGTTGCTTGAAAATCAATTGAGAATCATTACACAGTGTCCATCCTTTTTCACATTTAAGATAAACTGTGTAATGACCAGAAGTTATAGAAGGTCCATCATGAAAAATTATTGCAACTGCAACAAAAGTTTTTCCAGATATTGATAATTGATGTGCTGTAAACTTCTTTATTAAAGTGTCCAATTTTGTACCATTAGCTCTACAACGTTGCATCATTAAAATTACATACTGTCCATATTTATTTAAAAATAACGTTGAAAACATGTCTGATTTACATTGAGAACATTCCATGTTGTGATTGGCATGTTTAACTAATTTACTAAAAGTAATTGATTTACTCTCTGGTAATGTTAAATATATGAACCTTTCAGAATCACCATTAGAGCTGCATATGTTCAAACAGTTTTCACAACTATGTTCCCATTTATAAGAGAGACCAAACATATTTTCTATTTCTACCCCTTCATCTTCCAGTACCATGAGCATATACATCAAGAATTCCTGTGCATCTTGCTGGACATTTTGAGTAAACTGTGTACATCCTGAACATACATCTAAAAGATTTCTAACATCAGAAGCACTTTCTATTTTAGTTTTATCATTACTCAGCTTCTCAGAAAGGAGACTCAGCAGAGAACAGAATCTTTTTTCATGATTTACTATTATCTGCTCTTGCAAAATTTCAAGATAAAATACAACATTGAGCACTACATTTGCGTAGCAGTTGACACCAGAGCTATTTTCAAAATGACAACCAACAACCTCTTCAACACTGTCCTTTTTCTTTTTGTTTGCAGTCACATCACTCTCTTTTTGTTTTCTCTTCTGTACATCCTCATTACAGATATTCTCAAATCTCCTTTTCCAACAAACAACACGTTTTTCAAACACAGGATACTGACCTAAATGAGGAGCATAGCTTCTTCTTAATCTATTATACTCCTTTACACAGTTTGCATCAGCACTTACTTTTGAGTCATCAAATTCTATCATGAATAAACCAGATATTTTTTTCATGCGTGACAAAGCAACATATGCAATACCTTCTTTAAACACAGTAGATCCAATGTTTACAAATGCACTATCTACAGTTAATCCTTGAGATTTGTGAATAGTTACTGCATTTGCTAGAGAAAACAGAAACTGCTTCCTACGTACATATAAGTCTTTCACAAGCAAGAAACAAACTGAACAACGACAAATGTCTTTAACCTCTTCAATCTGATCAAATTTTATTTTAAAAAATCAATTCCAACTTTTTTCTGGTAATTAACAAAACCCACAACTTTACCCATAGCTCCGTTCACTAAACCTTTCTCTACATCCAAATTACATCTTAAAATTACTCGACAGTTCATACATACATAAAGATTCTTTTCTAAACCGGCTGTTTTCGAGATGTTTTTCTGTAGAGAATCCAATTTACTTGTCAATTTGTTTGTCAATATCATAGTTATTCCTTCATGTTGTATTTTATCCACAGCTTCCAGTTTGACAATCTCTTCATTTTCCAATTTCAAAAGTTCTTGATTGAATATAGAGCATTCATGTAGTGTTGGCATTAAGCAGATTACAGTATTTTTTCCAGCAATTTTCTTGTATATTTTCTCTGGAACTATTTGTTCTGTTGGAAACACATTACATAGCAATCAACTCTGTAAAGCTTTTCTGCCATGTTCTGTGAGTAGTCCAATTCTGATATCTTTGAGAATACTTGCATAATCCTCATCATTGGCTTGCCGCATATTGGTAATGAGTTCTTTGTACTCAAAGTATGTCCAAATATTCACATTACCTATACTTCCTAATTACTTTTTCGTGTCTTCATGTGTAAGGGTTTGAAATACTGGTTGTCCTTTAACTGGAGTGAGCTGCAGAAGATCCCCAAAAACTATAACATGTTTTCCTCCAAATAGCACGTCATAGTTTGTCTTTGGAATTTGCTGCATTCTTAAATGCACAAAGGCAAGCATTAAGTTTGATACCATGCTTACCTCATCAATGATGAGAACTTTCATTTTTTTCAATACTCTTGCAACTTCAAAACATGCTTCTCCTGTTAGCTTGTGGTATTGTATTTTGTTCTTGTGCTCTACTGGTAACATTAGCAAATGATGGAGGGTAATTCCTTTTATGTTATATGCTGCTAACCCAGTTGGAGCAGTAACTACATAAGACAAAGTTGAATCTGTTTTGTGCTGTAGGTAGCTTCTAAGTACTTTAATCAAGTAACTTTTTCCAGTTCCGGCTTGTCCACTCACATACATTCTGATTGGTTCAAACGATGTGCATGAGCACTCTTTATTTTCATGTAGTAATCCGTGATCAATTTTTTTTCTGACTTCCTCATAAATTTGTTGTTGTTCATCATTCAGTTGTTGTTCCATATTTGGTAAGTTTATTAAATCTTCCTGAGCTTGATTCATAGCTGTTTCGACTTCAGTCATGGCTATTGCAGCTTCATTTTCTACGATTTGTTGTCCTAGAGGATCTTGACTGAACGTCCCAGAACTTTGACTGTCTTGAGAACTGTCTCTAGCTACTTCAGCTGCAATTGTTGCTTCTTGTTCAATTTCTTCATTTAACATTTGAAAATAAGTTGAGAAAGTAGTGCATTCTATGCTATCTTTGCAAGCATTAAAGGAATCTTCATAGCTCTGAAAATCTCCAAGTAGTTCATCCTCTGAACGCCATGGTTTAAACAGCTGTAAAAGTGCCAAGTAGTAAAATTCCTTTTTGTCAGTAGTGTCACAACTCAGCTTTCTGTGATTAATCAAACTTCCTTTTGTTTGTTTTACCAAACATCCTTCCTCACCAATGACTTTATATTTTCCATTGTTGATGTCTTCTGTGACATTCCGTTTATAAATGTAGTTCTGCAGCACTTCATAGAGACACATGTTCTCAAGATGATGACTTCTCTTTGGGTAATATGTGTCAACATGTTTGTTCTTAAAATGTCTGTACTTTCAGGTTCGTACTCAGCTAAATATTCAATTTCTCGAATAGATTTCAGTACCCGCTTTCTCATTCCTGCAAGGCCTAAACTTACCCAAATTATTCTTCTGGATATGGAGTACAGACTTGCAGATGATAATCTATCTGAGCATTCGTAGGATCCAATTTCTCGATGCGATAACATCTTTAAACTGAAACTGTATAGCCTTTTACTGACAGTCTTCTCGTGAGAAATCTCTTCCCACATTTCTTTCAATTCCGTTTTCTCAGATTTAGTGATGTAAGATGTGACATACCGAGCAACAGCAATAGAATTGTCAGCAACATACTGTATATCCGTGTTAGCATTCCACATGGATAAAATGACTGGGTTGTAGTCATTTATATATTTTGACTCTTCTTTTCTTCTTAGGTTATAGGTATTCTTAGGCGATTTTCTTGTAATAGTATGTCGCACAGCTGACATAAAAATGTTTACTCTTCCTTTTGAAAGAACAGGTCGTGGAAATCCAAATCGACATTTTGTGTAGAAATTATCTTTACTCTTGTACTTTCGTCGACAGTATTTTCCACACCGATGTCTTTGGAAACATAAAACTTGCTCTTTTAAGTTTTTTTCTTCTGTGCTTTTAGGTATAGCACATGTTGCATATTCTTCAATGAATGATAAAACTGCATCATCAGAATCTGTTCCAAATTTTGGGGCATCCTTGATCCACAACAGCATATGAATATGAGGAGCACCTCTTGCTTGGTACTCTTTTCTCTAAAAGAAATCCACAACTTCTCCAAGAGGTGGATTTTTCTTATTGCAGATGAAGGACATCATAGCCTCAAATCTATGATTGAAATATCTGCAAACATTAACCGGATCCAATGAGCACAATTCTCCTGCTGTCTTGTATTGGATGTTTTCAATATTTGAATTTGCCTCTCGAAGAAAATCCAGTAAATCATCCCAAGCGTACTCAGCACAGTTTAGGGTAAGGAACCATGTAGGAGTTCCTAAATTCCGTAACATACATTTCAATTCTCCATGGCATCGGTACCAATATTCATTAGTTCCTCGCTGACAAGCCATCAAATTTATCAATTGAGATTCCAAATGATCATCTCGCTGTTGCACTTTGTTCATAAAATCCTTTGCAGACACATTATGTAGATGTACTCCAGTTTTTAAAATGTGATTTACTGCATAAGATAGTGCAGACAAGTCACTTTCAAATAAAAGATGGAACAAATAAGAAATACTTTGACGAAATCTTGGATCTTCTGCATATAATCTTGTAGTGCGATACTCAGAAGCAGGAATCTGTACTGGACGTTCATCATATCGTCCACCTTTTCCTGTAGGAAACAGCTGGGGAAAACAATGAGCTTCCAAGCTCTCCTCCCATACACTCACGGGACTTCCTTGTGCTTTTTTCATCTGAAACAGATCAATAGTGTTTCCCATAAATTCTTTAGAAGAAAGAGGATGTATGCTGAAATGTTCATAAATTTCTTCTTCATTTGACTTATCCACTTTTTCAATTTGCCCAGCTGGTATTCCTGAGTCTGCTAGTAAAACTTCTTCATCTTCATCCATATAAATTGTTTCATACCATTTATTATTTCTTTTCAAATATAAATTTGCTCTTTGTACTTTTCGTACATCTACCAGCTCCTGCCAAATTTTCTTATTCTTTGTTGGTACTCCATTATCCAGAATAACTAATGGTTCAGTTTCCAATCTATCTGCATCAATTGTTTCCATATTTTTTTTCAAATCCAATGGCAAATAGACAACTCTTCCTTTTAAACCTCTTTGTAAATCCGAAGGAGGTAATTTACCTGTTTTGGGCTCCATACGAACTATAGTCTGAAAAGGATGGACACATTGAATGAGTATAGACTCATATGTATTTAAATCACTAAGTTCTGCAGGAATTTCAACCAATTCTAAATTACTATGTGCAGCTCTTGCTGGCATTTTATTTTCTTCTAACTTGTTATAACAGTATTCACCCAAATCAAAACAATTTTCCAAAAATAAATATGTAGCAAAATCCATCCACTTAGTAATTTTTTCTTTTTCACATTTTTTATAGAGATCAACATACCATGTTTGATTTTTATAATGGCTTCTCCGGCAACAAATACAAGTAATATTTGGTCTTTCAGTAGAGATGATAGTAAATTTTGTCATTTGATCTTCAAATGTTTTACTAACAGTGGGTTCTACATTCTCTTCCACATTTTCCTCAATAACTGTGTCATTTCCTGCACTTTCTTGCTCTGGACCACAGTAACAAAACTGAATATCATCAGTAACCTTCACTACATCTGATACAGATCCACAGAACAGAGCACTATTCAACTCATTTAACTTTAGTGCTGGACTTTTAGCAAAATACACTGTTCTCACAAACTTTCTCATTTCAGTATGATGAACAGCCAGCATTCTAAAATGGTGAAAAACACTTTGGTAAACTTTCCTAGATAGACAAGTAAGAGATTGTCCTTGCAAACCAGTATTCTCTCTCACTCTGCATGGGTCTAGTCTTTGAAGCACCTTAATCTTCTGTTTAACACTCTTTTTACTATATACTCTTAGGAAGTCACGTAATTTATCAATAGATTCCTGTCGCACAGTGCAAATACTACTACAATTCCAAGTGTACACTGGGGCTTTAGGACGTCTCCCCATAACCTCATCAGCTAACACTTCTTCCTCATTTCTTGGAACCATTTTCTCCTTTTCCATTACACACCATCTTTAACTTCATAAGCTCGACCATTGGTGTCAACTGCATGCAACAAACTATTACTTTGAAGATAACTCTCTTCATTAAAAAATGGCTCAGTACTTGAACTATGCTTCCATTCTCCTAAGAACACTTTACAAAAGTTTTTTTTTTCACTACTCTTTTCCTTTTGCTTTGTGACTTCATTGCTTTTACTAATTTTTCTAATCTACGCATCCTGTTCAAAATTATAATGAATAGTTTTCGTTTTATTTCCAAAGCCTTAGAAACAATTTTTTCAATATATTTCTTTTTTTTTTTAAATTTGGTTTTCTTCATATATTTTTTCACATCCTTTAGCATATTTAACATCACTCTTCTCTGAAACATTTTTCTGCGAATGTTTTTAAAATCTATTTTTTGTGTTAAGTCACTCTTTCTTACTTTTGATTCAACATTGGCTTTTCGTATTTTCTGTTGACTCTGTTGTTGTTTTGTACTTGAAACACTATTTGCAGTGCATATTTTCTTAACATTTTTTCTTTGTTTGAAGATATTTTTAAAAAAATCCTTAGTCTGCTTACCAGAAGTCTTTTTCTTTTTTCCAACATGAGGTTCTTCAACTATTTTTTTTGGTCCAGTTTTCTTCAAATATAGATGTTGTTGCTGTTCTTTTCTCTTTCTTGACTTTATAGGCATCTTTAATTAATTTCACTGTTGTTCAGCAATACCTGAAAGAAACTAAAAAAAAAATACCTTTATGTAATTTTAATACATTACCATTTTTTTTCAGAGCTTTTCAAATCCTATCACATGACCTGTCCCTTTCCTACAACTCCAAGTCTTACAGAACAAGAGCAACACGAATTAAATCTCTGACAACAATTCCTGATTGCACACAGACTCATGGTGTGATTCTAGACAAAAAACGATTTTAGTTTGGCAATTTCAAAGCACATTTACTACTGTGGAAGAGTAAGTCATAATTACTATGGCAGCCTGACACATTTTCCTTATATTTTAAAGAGGCAGAAAAGAGTACACGTCCTAACAGCTACTTGAGCCCATCAGCATGTGTTACAGGGTGAGTGATTAGAGTAGAGCAAAGGAAATGAGCCTTGGTGACGTTGAATGTGTTAGCATTACACACTGCTATCTAAAATACCACACAGAGCTGAATAGTAAGCATGAGAGTGCAGGAGAAGCACCTGTCTGTGTGCTAAGAGCGTGCTTCTGGAGACCATGTATTGTCAGGTGCAACACAGATCTGCATGGACGCTTGTAGAACTGCATGAAGACTGCAGAGATGTATGTAAGAGTACATGTGTGGTAAAGGTTAATTGGAATTTTGAACATGTAGGATCTACCTCACCCATTGCGGGAGTGGAAGGAAAATGTACCATGCTAATTTCAAATGTGTTAGCATTTGCCTCTCATTTGTGACAAAGTGGTTTCTGCTGAATGCTAACCATCACAGTTCTTGAAAACAAGCTGCCCCTTTCCTGTGAGTGCAAGTCTAACAGAGCAAGAGCAACACAAATTAAATCTCTGTGGAAGATTCCTGTGTACAGACAGACTCATGGTGTGATTCTAGGCACAAAACAGTATTTCTGGTTGATACCAGTACACCTTAACTTATGGTGAAGACATACTCCATATTATCTGACATGTTCAATGCACTTAAATATCTTCCTTAACGTAAAATGTAAAACACAACTTTTAAAGTGGTAGGAAAATGTACCATGCTATTTTCAAATGTGTTTGCATTTACCTCTCATTTGTGAGAAAGTGATTTCTGCTGAATGCTAATCATCACAGTTCTTCAAAACAAGCTGCCCCTTTCCTGCGAGTGCAAGTCTAACAGAGCAAGAGCAACACGAATTAAATCTCTGAGAAGAATTCCTGTGTGCACACAGACTCATGGTGTGATTCTAGACACAAAACAGTATCCCTGGGTGATACCAGTACACCTTAACTTATGGTGAAGACATACTCCATTATATCTTTCAAGTTCAAGGCACTTAAACATCTTCCTTTACATAAAATGTAAAACACAACTTTTAAAGTGGTAGGAAAATGTACCATGCTATTTTCAAATGTGTTTGCATTTGCCTCTCATTTGTGAGAAAGTGATTGCTGCTGAATGCTAACCATCACAGTTCTTGAAAACAAGCTGCCCATTTCCTGCGAGTGCAAGTCTAACAGAGCAAGAGCAACACAAATTAAATCTCTGTGAAAAATTCCTGTGTACAGACAGACTCATGGTGTGATTCTACGCACAAAACAGTATTTCTGGGTGATACCAGTACACCATAACTTATGGTAAAGACATAATCCATAATATCTGACATGTTCAAGGCAGTTAAATATCTTCCTTAACATAAAATGTAAAACACAACTTTTAAAGTGGTAGGAAAATGTACCATGCTATTTTCAAATGTGTTTGCATTTGCCTCTCATTTGTGAGAAAGTGATTGCTGCTGAATGCTAACCATCACAGTTCTTGAAAACAAGCTTCCCCTTTCCTGCTAGTGCAAGTCAAACAGAGCAACAGCAACACAAATTAAATCTCTGTGAAGAATTCCTGTGTGCACACAGACTCATGTTGTGATTCTAGGCACAAAACAGTATTCCTGGGTGATACCAGTACACCTTAACTTATGGTGAAGACATACTCCATATTATCTGACATATTCAAGGCAGTTAAATATCTTCCTTTACATAAAATGCAAAACACAACTTTTAAAGTGGTAGGAAAATGTACCATGCTATTTTCAAATGTGTTTGCATTTGCCTCTCATTTGTGAGAAAGTGATTTCTACTGAATGCTAACCATCACAGTTCTTGAAAACAAGCTGCCCCTTTCCTGCGAGTGCAAGTCTAACAGAGCAAGAGCAACACAAATTAAATCTCTGTGAAAAATTCCTGTGGACAGACAGACTCATGGTGTGATTCTAGGCACAAAACAGTATTTCTGGGTGATACCACTGCACCTGAACTTATGGTGAAGACATACTCCATAATATCTGACATAGTATCTGACATGTTCAAGGCAGTTAAATATCTTCCTTTACATAAAATGTAAAACACAAATTTTAAAGTGGTAGGAAAATGTACCATGCTATTTTCAAATGTGTTTGCATTTGCCTCTCATTTGTGAGAAAGTGATTGCTGCTGAATGCTAACCATCACAGTTCTTGAAAACAAGCTGCCCCTTTCCTGCGAGTGCAAGTCTAACAGAGCAAGAGCAACACGAATTAAATCTCTGTGAAAAATTCCTGTGTACAGACAGACTCATGGTGTGATTCTATGCACAAAACAGTATTTCTGGGTGATACCAGTACACCTTAACTTATGGTAAAGACATCGGGCCCGATTCACAGAACTAACTTAAGACAAAATCCTAAACTTACTACCATTTTGGTATTCACAGAATGCACTTACTCATTTTGGTATTCACAGAAGGCACTTACTCATTTCGGTATTCACAGAAGTTAGGTGATACCAGTACACCTTAACTTATGGTGAAGACATACTCCATAATATCTGACATGTTCAAGGCAGTCAAATATCTTACTTAAAATAAAATGTAAAACACAACTTTATAAGAATATTCACATTTCTATTATTTATATCCAACTACACCACATACATCCCCTCTCAAATTCATAACTCACCTTTAAAAGTAGTTAGTTGAGAAAGAAATGTGCCACTCACACAGCAGATTATCAGAGCCAGAATCTCTGAACTGTACACCTCTCAGCAGAACCAGTAAATGGCAATGTTTGCCTCTCTTTTTTCACACATATACATGTTAATTTCAAATCACAGTGCTTCCCACATTTTTTTCAAATAGAAACACACATTTCTATTGGTTGCAAATTTCAACCCTTTTCCAAATGATCCCTTCCCCCAACATGACTTCTGCCTGCTACCATAGCAACAGGTCATGGAACACTGGTGTGAGCAGAGAGGTCAGAAGTTCAGCACACAATGTTTCAAATACAAAGAGCAAGAGTGCTTGACTTTTCAAACCTAACAGCAAATCCAAACTAATGTTCTGTGGGAACACATTTTTCTGAACCAATACAAAACATGTTTTTAAAAATGTAAACATACAACCTAGTTTTTAGTGTTGTATAGTCTGAAACAGCCAATGATTTATTTTTATTTTGAAAAAAGTATGTAAGCCTCTATTTTACAACTATCTTTCTTTTCATATTGCCATTCTACTGAAAGACACCTTCTGAGTGCATCCAGATCTCCTTGGAAGATGTTCACAGTGTGGATTATAGGTCACAGCTATGTCTTCTGGAGTGAAAAGTTTGCAGAAAAAAGAGGTATTGTGAAAGATCTTGCTTTGCCAAATGTAGACATTAAATGGATTGGTCAGAGAGGGTTAAAGTGGCACCAATTAATGCCTTTGGTGAAAACCTTTCTACATCTCCCACAGCCTAACCTTATTATTGTGCACTGTGGTGGAAATGACCTAGGCACTTTAACTGGGGTAGGTCTGGAAATGCTTATTAAGGACACCTTTGTGCAATTGATGTCACTTTTTCCACAAACTGCCTTTGTATATTCTAATATATACCAAAGGCAAAAGTGGAACTGGACCTACCAACATTGTCCGCAGATTGACAAAGCAAGAAAGCACGTCAATAAGACTGTTTCTGCTTTCCTCAGAGACTATGGTATGGGTTCTATATACCACAACTTGCGTTACAACATGCAAGACATTTATAGAGGAGACGGTGTACATTTCAATGATGAAGGGAACAGAGCTTCCTCTTGAACTTCAGACTCTGCATTGGTACTTACTTGTAGGTACCAAAAAACACTCAATGAACACAACGGCTCTTTATAGAGCCAACCAACATCCAAACACTTAATCTTTTAAAAAAAATATTTTTCTTGAAAAAATGTTTGCCGTGCGCGAACGGTGCGCGCACCTCGCAAATTTTTTTAAAAAATTAAAATATTTGTTGTTGCCCTTCGGGGTCCCACTGTGACCCCCTGACAAACGCTAGGGGGTCAGGAACTCCCTACCCTGCACCCTTTTCACGTTCTCCACCTTTCCTTTTCAGTGTGACAGACAAAATGGCGGCCGACACCTCCTGATTTCGACCGATTCGAATGTTTACAGACATATAACAACCAATCAGAATTACGCTTGCGCACGTTAGGGTGCGTGCACCGTACGCTTACGGTGCGCTTACAGTGCGTGCATATAGATATGTATATGCGTTTAAATGCTATTTTCTGAGCAACTAATGAACAGATTGACACCAGACCTGCAAAAGGCACTTCCCTGACCTGAGGACTACCTCTCTGCCAAATTTCAAGTAATTCTGTTCAGCCGTTCGGGCTGTTCCTACGACTAAAGGTCCTATGGAAAAATGCATGGGGAAAACGCGTTTTGGGACCCCCCTTTTTTCTCGGCCCCCGCTTGATGAATCACCCCCAGACTTTCAGAGTAGGAGCTGAGCGGAGCACCCCATTAGTTTTGAAAATTTCGCGAGGATTCGTCAACCGGCACCAAAGTTATTCAAAATAGAATTTTGAGATTTCCTATGGAAACACGGTCCTAACTATAACTATCTACTGGCGACCGCCAGTAGATAATATATATATATATATATATATATATATATATATATATATATATATATATATATATATATATATATCCAAGCTCCAAAGTTCCAAAGTTGCCCACTCGGGTCAATGCGGTGTTGAAAAATCTTTATTGGTATGGGCAGCCACAGACGTCGATCACTGCAGGCAGCTTCACCTAAAGCCTGACGCGTTTCGAAAATGAATTTTCTTCCTCAGAGGCATCTCAGGATCAAAGGGAGCAGGTACGGCAATCTCAGAGTCATTCATGCGTTATGCAACGCCCTAAATAGGCAGTCCAATTGGCAGCTGTGCCATGCATGCTGGGATATGTAGTTGCCAATATTACTCCTGAATGGCTACACCCCAATTTCTGCCAATATTCAGCTCTTCATCAGCTTCGAAGTCCGGTGCTGTCCTCGATCCACGCAATGGCCCCGCATTACCGGCTCAATTATTTTCTTGCCGGTCGCGGCCCTCGTTGTGAGGTGGTGCATTCTTCGTGGCAGGGCGGCCGCGTATTATCCAAGCTCCAAAGTTGCCCATTGCAACAAGAAGCACTCGGGTCAATGCGGTGTTGAAAAACCTTTATTGGTATGGGCAGCCAAAGGAGTCCTAAATGCAGGCAATATTTTGCTTTTAGTAAGTTCATGCGTGGTTTTGCCAATTGCAATTGACCACGCATGAACTTACTAAAAGCAAATTATTGCTTGCATTTAGGACTCCATGCCCCATAAAGCACCGAGGGATATTGACACATGCCCACGGGAGATTGGGTTTTGGCTTGAATAAAAACCGAAAATGAAAAATGCAGGCTTTACGTGTGGTGTTTTGCACCCTGGAAGAAGGAGGTTTTGGCCCTGAAACGCGTTGGCAGATGATGATGAAAGGCGGAGTTGGGAGGTGAAGCTGCGTGATATTGCTGGAAGGCAGAGCATTGTCGAGTGCTCTCTCAATGCTACAGGGCATTTTGTTAACTTCATATTCTCACACGGCAGCCTGGTCGTGGAGAGAGCACCATCACCAGCTGGAGAATATTGCAATCACTGGCTGGGAGAGGCCGGGGCTCTGAACGAGTCAGGGCTGAAATCGGCACAGTGCTCCAGACGCTTACAGAGCTTTCCTTCACGCTCTGCTACCTACTAAAGGATTTAATTGAATTGCAATTGGCAAACCCACGCAAAAACTTACTAAAAGCAAATTATTGCCTGCATTTAGGACTCCATGCCCCATAAAGCACCGAGGGACATTGACTTCAGCACACGCCCACGGGAGGTTGGGTTTTGGCTTGAATAAAAACCGGAAATGAAAAATGCAGGCTTCACGTGTGGTGTTTTGCGCCCAGGAAGAAGGGGCTCTGGCCCTGAAACGCGTTGGCAGATGATGATGAAAGGCGGAGTTGGGAGGTGAAGCAGCGTGATATTGCTGGAAGGCAGAGCACTGTTGAGTGCTCTCTCAATGCTACAGGGCATTGTGTTTACTTCATATTCTCACACGGCAGCCTGGTCGTGGAGAGAGCACCATCACCAGCTGGAGAATACTGCAATCACTGGCTGGGAGAGGGCGGGGCTATGAACGAGTCAGGGCTGAAATCGGCACAGTGCTCCAGACGCTTACAGAGCTTTCGTTCACGCTCTGCTACCTACTAAAGGATTTAATTGAATTGCAATTGGCAAAACCACGCATGAACTTACTAAAATCAAATTATTGCCTGCATTTAGGACTCCATGCCCCATAAAGCACCGAGGGACATTGACTTCAGCACACGCCCACGGGAGGTTGGGTTTTGGCTTGAATAAAAACCGAAAATGAAAAATGCAGGCTTCACGTGTGGTGTTTTGCACCCAGGAAGAAGGGGCTCTGGCCCTGAAACGCGTTGGCAGATGATGATGAAAGGCGGAGTTGGGAAGTGAAGCTGCGTGATATTGCTGGAAGGCAGAGCACTGTCGAGTGCTCTCTCAATGCTAAAGGGCATTTTGTTAACTTCATATTCTCACACGGCAGCCTGGTCGTGGAGAGAGCACAATCACCAGCTGGAGAATATTGCAATCACTGGCTGGGAGGGGCCGGGGCTCTGAACGAGTCAGGGCTGAAATCGGCACAGTGCTCCAGACGCTTACAGAGGTTTCCTTCACGCTCTGCTACCTACTAAAGGATTTAATTGAATTGCAATTGGCAAAACCACGCATGAACTTACTAAAAGCAAATTATTGCCTGCATTTAGGACTACATGCCCCATAAAGCACTGAGGGACATTGACTTCAGCACATGCCCACGGGAGGTTGGGTTTTGGCTTGAATAAAAACCGGAAATGAAAAATGCAGGCTTCACGTGTGGTGTTTTGCGCCCAGGAAGAAGGGGCTCTGGCCCTGAAACGCGTTGGCAGATGATGATGAAAGGCGGAGTTGGGAGGTGAAGCTGCGTGATATTGCTGGAAGGCAGAGCACTGTCGAGTGCTCTCTCAATGCTACAGGGCATTTTGTTTACTTCATATTCTCACACGGCAGCCTTTTCGTGGAGAGAGCACCATCACCAGCTGGAGAATATTGCAATCACGGGCTGGGAGAGGCCAGGGCTCTGAACGAGTCAGGGCTGAAATCGGCACAGTGCTCCAGATGCTTAAAGAGCTTTCCTTCACGCTCTGCTACCTACTAAAGGATTTAATTGAATTGCAATTGGCAAAACTACGCATGAACTTACTAAAAGCAAATTATTGCCTGCATTTAGGACTCCATGCCCCATAAAGCACCGAGGGACATTGACTTCAGCACACGCCCACGGGAGGTTGGGTTTTGGCTTGAATAAAAGCCGGAAAATGAAAAATGCAGGCTTCACGTGTGGTGTTTTGCACCCATGAAGAAGGGGCTCTGGCCCTGAAACGCGTTGGCAGATGATGATGAAAGGCGGAGTTGGGAGGTGAAGCTGCGTGATATTGCTGGAAGGCAGAGCACTGTCGAGTGCTCTCTCAATGCTACAGGGCATTTTGTTTACTTCATATTCTCACACGGCAGCCTGGTCGTGGAGAGAGCACCATCACCAGCTGGAGAATATTGCAATCACTGGCTGGGAGAGGCCGGGGCTCTGAACGAGTCAGGGCTGAAATCGGCACAGTGCTCCAGACGCTTACAGAGCTTTCCTTCACGCTCTGCTACCTACTAAAGGATTTAATTGAATTGCAATTGGCAAAACCACACATGAACTTACTAAAAGCAAATTATTGCCTGCATTCTG
Organism: Triturus cristatus; assembly: GCF_964204655.1. Taxonomy (NCBI): domain Eukaryota; kingdom Metazoa; phylum Chordata; class Amphibia; order Caudata; family Salamandridae; genus Triturus; species Triturus cristatus. Next base: position 709,642,388 of record NC_140584.1, on the reverse strand, counting down.
GACTCCATGCCACATAAAGCACCGAGGGACATTGACTTCAGCACACGCCCACGGGAGGTTGGGTTTTGGCTTGAATAAAAACCGGAAATGAAAAATGCAGGCTTCACGTGTGGTGTTTTGCGCCCAGGAAGAAGGGGCTCTGGCCCTGAAACGCGTTGGCAGATGATGATGAAAGGCGGAGTTGGGAGGTGAAGCAGCGTGATATTGCTGGAAGGCAGAGCACTGTTGAGTGCTCTCTCAATGCTACAGGGCATTTTGTTAACTTCATATTCTCACACGGCAGCCTGGTCGTGGAGAGAGCACCATCACCAGCTGGAGAATATTGCAATCACTGGCTGGGAGAGGCCGGGGCTCTGAACGAGTCAGGGCTGAAATCGGCACAGTGCTCCAGACGCTTACAGAGGTTTCCTTCACGCTCTGCTACCTACTAAAGGATTTAATTGAATTGCAATTGGCAAAACCACGCATGAACTTACTAAAAGCAAATTATTGCCTGCATTTAGGACTACATGCCCCATAAAGCACTGAGGGACATTGACTTCAGCACATGCCCACGGGAGGTTGGGTTTTGGCTTGAATAAAAACCGGAAATGAAAAATGCAGGCTTCACGTGTGGTGTTTTGCGCCCAGGAAGAAGGGGCTCTGGCCCTGAAACGCGTTGGCAGATGATGATGAAAGGCGGAGTTGGGAGGTGAAGCTGCGTGATATTGCCGGAAGGCAGAGCACTGTCGAGTGCTCTCTCAATGCTACAGGGCATTTTGTTTACTTCATATTCTCACACGGCAGCCTTTTCGTGGAGAGAGCACCATCACCAGCTGGAGAATATTGCAATCACTGGCTGGGAGAGGCCAGGGCTCTGAACGAGTCAGGGCTGAAATCGGCACAGTGCTCCAGACGCTTAAAGAGCTTTCCTTCACGCTCTGCTACCTACTAAAGGATTTAATTGAATTGCAATTGGCAAAACTACGCATGAACTTACTAAAAGCAAATTATTGCCTGCATTTAGGACTCCATGCCCCATAAAGCACCGAGGGACATTGACTTCAGCACACGCCCATGGGAGGTTGGGTTTTGGCTTGAATAAAAGCCGGAAATGAAAAATGCAGGCTTCACGTGTGGTGTTTTGCGCCCAGGAAGAAGGGGCTCTGGCCCTGAAACGCGTTGGCAGATGATGATGAAAGGCGGAGTTGGGAGGTGAAGCTGCGTGATATTGCTGGAAGGCAGAGCACTGTCGAGTGCTCTCTCAATGCTACAGGTCATTTTGTTTACTTCATATTCTCACACGGCAGCCTGGTCGTGGAGAGAGCACCATCACCAGCTGGAGAATATTGCAATCACTGGCTGGGAGAGGCCGGGGCTCTGAACAAGTCAGGGCTGAAATCGGCACAGTGCTCCAGACGCTTACAGAGCTTTCCTTCATGCTCTGCTACCTACTAAAGGATTTAATTGAATTGCAATTGGCAAAACCACGCATGAACTTACTAAAAGCAAATTATTGCCTGCATTTAGGACTCCATGCCCCATAAAGCACCGAGGGACATTGACTTCAGCACACGCACACGGGAGGTTGGGTTTTGGCTTGAATAAAAACCGGAAATGAAAAATGCAGGCTTCACGTTTGGTGTTTTGCGCCCAGGAAGAAGGGACTCTGGCCCTGAAACGCGTTGGCAGATGATGATGAAAGGCGGAGTTTGGAGATGAAGCTGCGTGATATTGCTGGAAGGCAGAGCACTGTTGAGTGCTCTCTCAATGCTACAGGGCATTTTGTTTACTTCATATTCTCACACGGCAGCCTGGTCGTGGAGAGAGCACCATCACCAGCTGTAGAATATTGCAATCACTGGCTGAGAGAGGCCGGGGCTCTGAACGAGTCAGGGCTGAAATCGGCACAGTGCTCCAGACGCTTACAGAGCTTTCCTTCACGCTCTGCTACCTACTAAAGGATTTAATTGAATTGCAATTGGCAAAACCGCGCATGAACTTACTAAAAGCAAATTATTGCCTGCATTTAGGACTCCATGCCCCATAAAGCACCGAGGGACATTGACTTCAGCACACGCCCACGGGAGGTTGGGTTTTGGCTTGAATAAAAACCAGAAATGAAAAATGCAGGCTTCACGTGTGGTGTTTTGCGCCCAGGAAGAAGAGGCTCTGGCCCTGAAACACGTTGGCAGATGATGATGAAAGGCGGAGTTGGGAGGTGAAGCTGCGTGATATTGCTGGAAGGCAGAGCACTGTCGAGTGCTCTCTCAATGCTACAGGGCATTTTGTTTACTTCATATTCTCACACGGCAGCCTGGTCGTGGAGAGAGCACCATCACCAGCTGGAGAATATTGCAATCACTGGCTGGGAGAGGCCAGGGCTCTGAACGAGTCAGGGCTGAAATCGGCACAGTGCTCCAGACGCTTACAGAGCTTTCCTTCACGCTCTGCTACCTACTAAAGGATTTAATTGAATTGCAATTGGCAAAACCACGCATGAACTTACTAAAAGCGAATTATTGCCTGCATTTAGGACTCCATGCCCCATAAAGCACCGAGGGACATTGACTTCAGCACACGCCCACGGGAGGTTGGGTTTTGGCTTGAATAAAAACCGGAAATGAAAAATTCAGGCTTCACGTGTGGTGTTTTGCGGCCAGGAAGAAGGGGCTCTGGCCCTGAAACGCGTTGGCAGATGATGATGAAAGGCGGAGTTGGGAGGTGAAGCTGCGTGATATTGCTGGAAGGCAGAGCACTGTCGAGTGCTCTCTCAATGCTACAGGGCATTTTGTTTACTTCATATATATATATATATATATATATATATCCTGCTCTCACTCCGTCTTAGTCCCTGCACTCGCGATCGGGTGCTTTCATGCACGGTGACAGAAACCGTGCGGATTCCGAATCCCAAGCTCGTGGTAAAAACACCAGCACTCACAAGAACGCTCCTTTCAGATATTTATTTGAAAGGTTTAACGCACACACTAGACGCGTTTCGGCTTGCCGCCTTTGTCAAGCACTGTCTTTTACGTCTTTAGGAACTGCACACCCCTACACCTGTATATATATATATATATATATATATATATATATATATATATATATATATATTCACTGAAAACACCATAGGTTTCACACACGTTATAGTTAGGAATTAGCATTTAAAAAACCTTGCAAATTCACTGAAAAAACCATAGGTTTCACACATGTTATAGTTAGCGGAAATTTTACTGATAAAAAAACCAATGAAATTCCCCCGTTATAGTTAGTGCAGGCAACTATAACTCACGCGACCGCAATCCTCTGCTGATGCTAATACTGTATTTAGACACTTATTTGCCCATGTCTTCTTCCATACATTTTTAGCTATACATATATTACAAATATTTTTTTTTCATAAAGACACATATGTCATCAGCAGAAGATTGCGGTCGCGTGAGTTATAGTTGCCTGCACTAACTATAACGGGGGAATTTCATTGGTTTTTTATCAGTAAAATTTCCGCTAACTATAACATGTGTGAAACCTATGGTTTTTTCAGTGAATTTGCAAGGTTTTTTAAATGCTAATTCCTAACTATAACGTGTGTGAAACCTATGGTTTTTTCAGTGAATTTGTACGTTTTTTTAAATGCTAAGTTACTTTACGCCATTCGTGGTGTGCGCGCCCACTTAACGCAGTTCATTCCGTTCATTACGTGGGTTCATTCCGTGCGCGCATTCCGTGCACAGTAAGCACGCGGTGCGCTTCGCGCACCGCGCGCCCACTTTACGCAGTTAGTGCCGTGCACGCACGGTGGGCACGCGGTGCGCTACGCGCACCGCGTGCCCACGTTACGCTAGATGGGCCATGTACGCACGATGCGCTTCGCGCACCGTGCGCACATGGAGGACATATGATGCACTTCGTTTTGAAAGGTAATATTTTAATTTTTCGTAAAAAATTTCGGCCAATTTGAATGTTTACTAAGATCTAAGAGCCAATCAGAATCGCGCTCGCGCACGCCACCGTACGCGTACGGTAACCGTACCGTAAGCGCACCGTAAGCTGGCTCAGATATATATATTGATTTAAAGGCTATTTTCTCAGAATCTACTGAACAGATTTACACCAAACCTACAAAAGGCACTTCCTTGACCTGAGGACTACCTCTCTGCCAAATTTCAAGTAATTCTGTTCAGCCGTTCGGGCTGTAGCCCTGTCTAAAGGTCCTATGGAAAAATGCATGGGAAAAACGCGTTTTGGGACCCCCCTTTTATCTCAGTCCCCGCTTGACGAACCCCCCCGAGACTTTCAGGGTAGGAGCGGAGCAGAGCGCCCCACCTATTTTGAAAAATTCGCGAGGATTCGTCGACCGGCGCCAAAGTTATTCAAAATAGAATGTTGCGGATTTCCTATGGAAACGTGGTCCTAACTATAACTACCTACTGGCGACCGCCAGTAGGTAATATATATATATATATATATATATATATATATATATATATATATATATATATATATATATATATATATGTGTGTGTGTGTGTGCATTTTACAACATTAAAAAACATACAAACAAAAAAATAGATATATTTGAACAATATTAGGCAGAGTTTTGGGGATAATAGACACACTAGTCCCACTCCAGTTTATGCAACAGTAGTAAAAGCATAGGCTTTCAGAGGGGTTACATTTACTATTCCCACGCCAAAGAGGTAGAGGAAAGACTTGGACTTAGAAAGGGTAAGAATTACTATGCCACTTCCAATCTGTGCAACAGTAGGGAAAGTGTGGGGCTCGAGGGGTAAGATTTACCATTCCCCTTCAGTCTGTGCAACAGTCGGTAAAGCAGTGGACTTTGGAGAGGTTACATTTATTATTCCCACTTCAATACGTGTAGTAGAGAATGTGTTGCAGATCAGAGGGGTTAAATTTACTATTCCCACTCAAGACTGTGTAACTGTAGGGAAAGCAATGAACTTCGGAGTGATTACATTCACTATAACCACTCCAGTCATTTGAAAAGTAGGGAAAGTGTTGAACTTTGGAGGGGTAAAATTAAATATTCCCCTCTCCAGTTTGTGCAATAGTAGGGAATGTATTGTAGGGGTAAGAATTACTATTCCCAATCCAGTGTGTGTAAAAGTAGAGAAAGCGTTAGAATTCGAAGAGGTTGCATTTACTATCCCAGTCCAAGCAACATTAGGGAAAGTACTTCACTTCAATCACATTATATATTGGAATAACTTTATTCATTTAGAACAAATATAAAACTGTTAATATGAACATTATTAATTTAACCCCCTAAAATGTTATATAAATATAATTATTTTTTACCAATTTACATGATTAAATAAATTAATAGTTATTCATCAATGATTTTAATTATATATTATTTCTTAGCTAACTTCCCACATTATACCCCTACAAATTTAGCAGCTCACACTTAAAATATGGTTAAAATAAATAGGCATAACACAACTTACATAATCGCTAATCAATTAAATTAATTAACAATTAATAATTATTTGTTAATTATTACTTAATTAATGTCACACCCTATGCCCTTGTAAACCAAGCAATATGCAACTAAGATAAATCAGTATTACATAATATTGATAACTAATTATCAATTAAATAATGAATAATAGATAAATAATGAACTGTTAATAAATTATCACATAACTAACTTCCCACTCTAAATCTCAACAATCCCAACAGCCAACACCTAAAAAATAACTAAAATATAAAGGTATTATAAAATGTACATAACTAATAAACAATCGAAGAATTAATACAACATTAATAAATAATTGTTAATTAATACTTAATTAACTTCCTAGCATATGCCCCTACAAACCCAGCTGCCATCACCTAAAATATAACTAAATATTTTGAATAGTACACAATTTACAAATTTACCAATCAATTAAATAATTATTAATAAATTATTGAATTATCATTACTCAAGTATTATTTAATTAATCTCCAACCACATACCTCTACAAACCCAGCAGCCAGCACCTAAAATATAACTACAAATATAAGTATTACACAGCTTACATAATTAATAAACAATTAATAATAACTTTGTTAATGTGTTAATCAATTTTTACTTAACTAACTTCTCACCCTATGCCCCTACAAATCCTATACCTAAAATCTAACAAAAATATAATTATTACACAATTTACATACTTCATATTCAATTAAATAATTAATAATTATTTAACAAGTATTTGTTCACTATTACTTAATTAACTTCCCAACCTATACCCCTAAAAACCCAGCAGCCCACACCCAAAATACAACACAAAAATGTAATAACACAATTTACATAATTATTGATCAATTACATTGTTAATAATAATTTTATAATACATTTGTATTACTTAATTCACTTCCCACACTATACACCTACTGTCATGCCACTCACCTGATTCTTGTCCGTGGAGATGATTTTGGACTACCTATCTCTAGGGCGGCACCTGATCAAGGAACTAAACCTTAAATCAATCACCTGGTGGGTTGGGACAAAAAAATAGAGACCTTACGCGTCTTCGGGTACAGCTCTTGACTTCCTGGAGAGTCTGCGTACATCTCTTCAGTCCTGGACAACGTCTTCATGATGTGTGGATAGTTGTACTGCATGGTGAGTTGTACTGCAAATTATAAATAGAAATGTTACACAACATGACCATTCAACATCCCCTCAAAATTATGAAATATATATGAGAGAGCACTTGCATGATAATGATCTGTTGCCGCATAGACCTCACAATAACCAAGAGTGTTTCTTGGAATTACAGCAGTCCTATTAATTCACAAACAACATGTATTGTCAAGAAACAATACTCTGTTATCATACAGTTGTACATAACTATAAATATGTCACAAAAATCCTATTCATATAGATCACTGTTGGAAAATACAGTAAAGCACTAACCCTGGGCAATGAACTCCGCTGCAGGAGTTTGCGGAGATTTGTTAACTACGCATTCCATTAATAATACGGAATTCAGGCAAAAACCCTGTTCATTCACATAGCGGAGTCAGCTACTAAACTGCACTAACAAATGCTTTGATAAAGCGACTTTACATGCTAGAAAGCTTATAACCAATTCACAAAAGTGAACTTTGAAAATGAAGAATACCAGGCAATGAGAGAGGTGATAATTTTGGGGTCCCCCATAACCTAGGGGGAGGACCAAACAGATGCCTTGAACACAAAGAACATATCATGCTGAACATTTCAGTCATCAATGCTTGTGCATTTGACTCATGAGGGACACCTAGTAACGACTAGTGGAACTGCAGCTTCATGAAAGGGTTTCAATGCTTTTGCATTTGACTTGTGAGGGACACCTAGTAACGACTAGTGGAACTGCAGCTTGATGTAATAATTTCAATGCTTTTGCATTTGACTCGTAAGGGACACCTAGTAACGACTAGTTGAACTGCAGCTCTTTGTAGAATTATTTTGATAGTGAATACTATAATATTCACTGCCCACAGCTAATCTCGTCCCATAATGCTTTGCAGGGCCTTTGGTTGGGACTGTATTTTTGTCCATAACTGTGCTTGGGGTAGTCCTAAGAGGATGAGACCACCACCGAATCGTTCAGCAATATGTGCTCTTTGTTTTCAAGGCATCTGCTTGGTTCTCCAAATCATCACCTCTCTCACTGCTTGCTAAATTTTCATTTTCACTTTTGTGAAATGACTATATGCATTCAATCAAAGACAGAGATACTTTTTATTTCACCAAAAGTATATGAGATTTCTGTTTTATTAATTGGGAGTCTGACAGAATGGAGCGAAGTTGCGTAATTTACTGAGTTTTTGTTCAACTTCGTGGAATTACACGTAGTTGTATTATGCCCACCCTTAAAAAGCACATAACACCAGTTGCATATGGTTTCTGCGCATTAGGTTTATGTAATTAGAGCATGAATTCTATGTCTATCAATGCGCTTCACACAGCACCATCAGCGTCCTTGAGCGGTAAAACAATTCACACCTGATGAAAAACGGTGCCTCATCGAGATTTTGACCAGTTTGATGATTAAAATAGGAGAGGTCAAGATATAAGTGTTTGTTCAGAAGAAGGGTGGTTCCATTGTTTGAAAACCCACTGAAACACGTTGATGCCTTGTTTTGTTGTTAAATTTGTACTGTACAGAACACATTCTGACAAAGAATTGATTGTTTGCATTATGTTGAGTTTGTGTACTCTTACAAATTAATGTATGGATGAAAAATGTGATTGTCTCTTCGAAGTCCTTTCCGATTTTTATATTTTAATACTATGAATTATGCATGCTTCATGTTTTTAGCAATTCTTAATTTGATGTACTTGTGATAAAGAACTTTTTTATTAAATTGAATCTATAAGTGTTTTGATATCTTGTCAATTTCTGCACCTGTTGTTTCTGGTTGGATGTATGTATGTAGATGTGGAGTGTTTGCTAATTTATGCACCCAAAGGGAATCATACACCTGATATGCAGTATAAATACCACTTCAAACCCAACATGGCCGACCAACACATGCACTCCAAAATCGAGTCATAGAGCTTGCTCCACTTTAACAAAAATCCTCCGTGACGCTGCCAGATGTATACGATGCCGAGTATGCTTGTTCTTAGATGTATTCCTAACCGGTATATATACCGGAGATCTGAAACGCGAGTTCACGTACGTATACATCTGGCAGCGTCGTGGAGGATTTTTGCTAAAGTGGAGCAAACTCTATGACGAGTTAAGTGACTGGAAGAAATAGAAACCAGCGAAATCCGTTTGAAATTACATAACGCTACCACATCAGAAACCCATTGCGGTTTGGAATTATCACTGCATAGAAAAGTTAATCTCAGCGTCGTTTGTAGGATATTACCGACTCTTTTCATCAATCGGAGCCATCTTTACGAGCGTTCAAAGACAGAATAAGGCGCAAGTGGGAATGCCTAAGTGATTCTTTACACTCAAGATTCCTACTTCAGTTATCTTCTCTTTTTTCGTCATGTTCCTTTTCATTTACATTGAGGAACTATAACGGTCAAGTCTTAATGCCTATTTCTAATCATATTGGTATCCAACTCTGAAGGTTCGCTCGGGCACGTTAATATATATATATACATGCTTGTTGGCTGATCGTCATTTACCATCAGTTTGTAACTCAAAAATAAAAGAACTCTGTGATTCTGGTCTGCCCCACTATTCCTTCAGATTTATTACCGGTTCTCAGTTCATCATAGGATTGTTCAACCTAAGAATCTCGTAATTCATAGAGATTAATTTCAGTGCAATAGACGGTCTCCTGATGAAGGTAGTATTGCCGAAACGCGCGTAGCTCCCATCAACCGCATTGCTTCTATCAACTATATATTTATAAATTGTCTGCGTCATCTGTTTTGAATACATAACAGTTATTGTGTTTGATGAAATATTCTATTGTAATTTTAGTCCACTGATTCGTAATTCCTATTGGGTATCAAGTTGATATGCATAACACTAAATAATGATATACAAAAAAACAAACAACAATAAAAAATATCAAATGAAAAAATAAATACCATATATTTTTCTAAATTATATTTGTGTATGAAGGCTTTATTTACAAGTTTGGTTTTATTAGTGGTTACTTTCATGGTTTACACCTAGCATTTGTCCTGTCATATGTTTATCCACTTGCTATAGTACTTTACCTAAATAGAAAAGTTAATCTCACACAGGAGATAGCCTTGAGAAAGTCGCGGGATGAGCTCCCGGTTTGCGACGAAACACTTGTTGGCTGTAGAGAATTATCTGGAAAGACTAACACGCATTAAAGTGAACAACAAAGAAGAAGAAAAAATAATCTCTTGTGTATTATTTATGTTTGAATTTGTGGAAACGCAGAACATATTTAAATTAATCTGATAAGTGACACGTGTACTAAGGAGTATCATTTATTGAAAGCTATCCTAGTGGTAGCTATGGAGAGCAACCTTCAGGCTAAGTCTTGAAGGAGTGTAAAGCAGCTTGGTTTACCAGATTATAACCTCTTGAATTACTAAATGAAAGGAGAACCACACAAGGTATATATATAAAATATATGTATTTATTTCTAAACAATCTCTACTAACCTCTTTATGAAGTTAGAGAGCAAGGCACACAATAATACAGTTAGAAAACAACAGTAAATAGCACAATATACAATGGGTACTAGGGGCGGACCAAATATATTAAGAAAGTGGTATAAGAACCATGACTTGACTAAATACAAGACCTAGAGCCTGTACAATCGCTGGGACCCCAAGGAACCACCCAAGGGAGTGACACAGGGGACCCACGGGGGATGTGTGCAGTGTGAGAACACAGCCGCGAGCTTCGTTAGCTTCTTTGGTGCAAATGCTGCTCCGGGTCAGGGCTACAAGTAACCTAAAGCTCAGCTGCAGGCGTCGCTGTAAAGCTGATGCTTCTGCAAATGTTTGCGGTGTCCAGGGGTTCGGGTTGCACGGTCGCCACGAGGGATACGGGCCTCAGACTTGCTTTGGGCACTGATCAACCTCTAAGACCACGTAAACCCAACTCCTGTGTTGCAAAATTCTTCGGAGTCCGGCGGGAGCTTGGGAAATGCAAACCGGACAGATGCGTCTTTGGTGCCTGCCTTGCAGGGGAGTAACTCCTTTACTCCAAGGGAGATTCTTCAGTCATCTAGTTCAATGTAGGAAGGGGTTGGACATACTCTGGGGACTAACCTATGGGAGGGTCAGGAAAGAGGGGTGGCTGCACCCATTTCCTTTGTCCATTGTTGCACCAGGGCAGGGGCTGGCAGCCCCTGCAACCGGTTTGAACTGGACTATGCACAGGGACACCGAATGTGCCCCAAGTGCTTAACTTCAAAGCACTCTTGGAGTGCACCTACCCAGCCCCAATACACTAAAGACTGTCTGGGAGGTGGTGACACCTCCTTGTGACAGGAAACCTAACGTCCTGGACTCCCCTGCCAGAGTTTTGTCTAGCAACAGGAGGGCAGACTCGTGTCTGTGGCTGGGAGCATCCATTTTGAGATGCCTGGGCTCGGTTAGCTGGTACCGGGTATACCGGTGCTGTCATGTTTCTCCCTCTAGAAGGGTGGGATCATACTCCCACACCAGTTACTGGTGTGGGGGTATGATTCCAAGGTGTTTGACACCAAACACAACATGTTTCCGTGCAGCCATCCCAAATTTAGCATTTACCGTTTGGTTATAATGCACTTACGAATATATGGTTTGGCTGCATCACAAACAACCCTGGAATAAAGATTCAGAAGGCTGCAGAGGGGCTCTGCTCATGCATGGACACCCTCTCACATAAAATCCAGCACCCTGCCTTCAGGAATATTAAGGCCTGCCATAGGGGTGACTGATAGGTTTATATGTTCAGTGATATGGAGAGATATAGTGAACCTATATCTCAGTAAGCACCACCTTACCCAGGCTGCAGTAGCAGTCCTGTGGTGTAATTTTAGAAGGCTTCCCAGGGGTGGCATAATACATGCTGCAGCCCCTGGTAGGCCACTGGGGTACCTATGCCCTGGGTACATAGTATACCATATACTAGGGAATTATAAGGGTACCCCAGAATCCAACCTGGAGTGTACCTAAAGTACTGGGAATCATTTTAGATAGGAAGCAGCTAGGCTGAGGTCCTGATTAGCAGGTTCCCAGCCAGACTAAATTTGAAAAACAGTGAAACATCAGAAGCATATCTGTAGTGGAGACGGAGGTTCAGGTGCACACATTGCTATGTTAGCATAAGCGTCTTAGATGATAAAATGTTATTCTTGCCCCTTTTGCTGCTTTTGCACACAACACTGCTGATAGATGTTATTATATGAAAAATGCTAGCTTGCCTTTTCTTCACGTGAGAACGGTCTGATGTTCACATCCCTAGATGTGCACCGCGACCTTGGTCGGAACATTGTGTGCAGACACTGTCAGGGCAAACAATGCATGCTTTTGAATTCAGGTTGATTGGCTCATGCTCTAGCCATAACGCGCACACAGCTGCAAATATCTGAAATTCAAGCGCCTTTAATATTGCAGTTTGCATGCATGAGACACACACTTTGGAGAAGATTTTTTCCAGACACAGAGCAAAGCTGATCCTGTGATGTGATTAACCTAAGCTGATATTTACGGTATGGGGTTCCCCATTCAAGCCTAGAGACCTTCTTTTAGCCTAATAATACTCGCTTACTAGTGAAGGGAGGGTGGTTGTATTCCACTGTCATTTGTAACATTATTTCTCCCTTCATTTTCTATGGTATTGTAACAATGCTGATGGTTTTATTCTTAATCATTTGTCTGCTTATGTTAGCCAAAGTACTGCATCTTAGGACACGTAGTTTATGAAATAAACATTTTAAACTTTACTGTGTCACTGATTACTCTTGTTGTGGACTGATATGAGAATAATAATGAACAGGTATTTCTGATTCCCACCATTCCTGAGAGTATTCTAAGTTGCATGTTCTGGGTTGTCCAATCATTGGTAGCTTCGAGGTGATACGGAGAGCGAATGAGACACTGATGCTAGTGTGATAGGGGTTCTGGGTACTGAGGTGAGATTTTGGTACACCACAATTCACTGAGGTCCTGGTTTCCTGCGCATAGTTCTGTGCATGAGCAGAATGCCTGCAACAATCATTTTAGAGAGGAAGCAGCTAGGCTTGGGTCCTGATTAGCAGGGTCCCAGCCAGACTAAATTCGAAAATCAGTGAAGCATCAGAATCATATTCTACTCTCCTACAAACAGCATACATAGTTATTCGACCTTGAACACGCTGTGCAGACAGATAGCACGGTACCCAGCTGGATATGTGAAAGGTAAACAGTTCTCATGTGAAGCAGCGCCACCAAAGTATTACACGAGTACAAAACCATGTAGTGTCATGTGCAAAAGCGGCAGAATGGCAGCCAGGCATATACTACTTATGCTAACTTAGCTATGTCTGCAGTTAACCCCATTTCCTCACTACACCTCCCTCTTGGTCAGGCCAACGGACAGTGGACTCAATAGAACACAGAGGCTAAGTCAGAGTGAGCAAGAATTAAGAGCAGAAGTCATATTAGGACAAAGATTCAAATGGTGCCCTAATTCATGTGTAAAAACTCGATTTGAGAGAAAAAGAAAAACCATTACAAAAAAAATCCGGCAGATGATGGAAGTCATCCAGGTTAATCCATTAAGGTGTATGAGCAGTAAATTGCAACAGCCTCCAAGAGGAAGTCATTGATATCGTCAGAAAAGAGAGTAGCCTTCCATTCCAGCAAAGAGAATAAACATACATGTTTATCAACAAAGGGAGCTTCTAGCACCATCAGTGGACAACTTGCGTGTTCCTCAAGAAACCTTTGTTGTAGGAAATCATGTGCAGCTGCACAGATATCCCATTCTGCTAAAACCCCTGGCGTAGCCTCCCAGGCCATAACCCCAACACCAGAACATTCCAGCTCATGCGCCACTAGTGGACTCATTAGCAGGTCGCATTCCGAGGCAGGAGACACCATATTGGAGGGACAAAGATCCAATGCCCATTCAAACGAACATTCCAGGCAGTGGAAGACTGGTTGCACACAAGTGAAATAACCAAAACGAAAGGATAATCCATAAGCCACGCTCAGAGTGGCCAGTGGCAAGGCACCGTAGCATTCAAGCATACGACTACGAAGCAACAGCAGCCTGTCTCAGCTGTTTGGTGCCACAGGAAGAGCATCCATTTCGGAGCTAGCAACTTAACAGTAGAATCCCAGCCGCTAGGGCAAGTAATAGTGGCAAGCCACTGAAGACGCTGGAAAAAATTAAATGGATAAATGCTGGTATCACACCAAATATAGTTTGGAAAGAAGTCAGAAGGCCAGAACCCAGAGCCTTAAAAAAATGGGCAATGCCTGTTATGTTAGAAGCATTAAAGATAGTGTGAATCAACGTATCGAAATGTAGTGGGAGATCCATATTAAGAAGCTTATGTACCTCTGTACGGGTGTTAGCCACATGAAGGACGAATGTCTCGTGGGCAGATGTGAGAGCAACTTCTTTTTGGGACAATAATGCTCTTATTCTGCTCAATTTATTGAACTCTGCCTTCAAGGTCGGAATGGAAGGCCAAATCGAGATGTCAAGCCTACCATGCGGGGGTTGAAAAAGCACATTTTTACTGCAAACCATATGCTGTGAGCAGTAGCGGTCCGTGGAGGGAGTGACGGTGGGCAGTGAGGCGGGGCGGGGGAGGGGCAGGGTGGTGAAATGTAAACACCGGAATATGGATGAACGGAGGTAAGTACACATTTAAATAAATAAAACGAATTCCTTTGCGCGCGCTGCATCGCAAAATGCGATGCAGCGCGCGCAACGAAATTCGTTTTACTTATTTAAATGTGTACTTACCTCCGTTCATCCATATTCCGGTGTTTACATTTCACCACCCTGCCCCTCCCCTGCCCCGCCTCACTGCCCCACCGTCACTCCCTCCACCGACCACTACTGGCTGTGAGACTGTTACAATGTAAGGGATGCCAGCAAGCATGCTGCAGCAATCTTCATTATTTAAAAGCAAATAGCTACCGTTTGCTAGCAGTGTAAATGTAGATGTGATAGCTGGTACTGGATGACCCTTCAAAACACACGCCAAATTCGGTGCTGTTAAGTTACATGCACCATGCAATTGTATATTCTCACACACAAGAGAATGATCAGGTGAGGAATCACGTGATTCCCCAGTGAGGTACACCTCTTTGTCATCCTGTAAGCATCTGTATGTGAATTGTAAAGACCACACCTCATGAAGAAATGCACTACCTAAAAGTTCATAGCGGCCCAAGGGATTATGTTTCATACATGAACTAAAATTAAACAAGGAAAATGGCAGAGATATTACCCCATGGATGAGCCACACTGCTGAATTAGTTTCTGCAACAGAAAATGGCAAAGGTTCTAATTTTTCAATATGTAACAGAGTGTATGTGGAATCCTTCATGTACATAAACTGTTGTTTATCTGTCAAGTTAAATGGCGAAAATAACGATGACGTGTTCATATAATCCCATGGAACTTTCCCCATCTTCAGAGTCAGCAATGTCCATGCAAACTGCATGATTGAACGCAATTGATTTTGACCATGATACAAAACAGACACTTCATCATTAACAATATCCACAACAGATGAAACAATATTGTCTAATGTGTAAATACGGGAAGAAAGAGTGTTTATACTATTATCACCAACAGCAAGCACTTTTTCTAAATTAGCTTGGTCTATTGCCCTTAGACGCGAAGCAGATTCAATTTGGGACAGCTTCCAGATTTCCTTGTAAGTGGCATAAATAAATCTTTTTGATCTAGGACCAGCAGGCCCTTTTATAAAATCTGTCAAGTCAATGTCACTTAACAACAATGACAAATGGCGTTTTACTGACTTAAGGGTCGAGTGTTGCAACCAATTTTGACATAATTTCCTACTAAATAGGTAGTAACCAAATGGGAGTCAGAAAAACGTTTATCAGGTCTATACTTAATGTATCTTGGGGCCTTGCCTAGAAAATGCTGTGGGCAAGAATCTGAACTTGTTTGCCAAATCAACCACCTCAGGGGGTCCAGGCTAGAGATATTAAAAGTATAATTGGTAAGCAACAATTGTAAATCATCAATGGCCAACTCATTATGATTAATCCAGGTCTCATAAGGAGTGTTGCAGGGATTCTGCTTATACACAGAACTATGCGTAGAACCCCAGGACCTCAGTGAGTTGTGGTGTACCAGAAACTCACCTCAGAACCCAGAACCCAGTATCCGGCTAGCATAAGTGTCCCATTCGTTATCCGAGATTTAGCTCGGAGGTCCCAATGAAAAGACAACCCAGAACACGCGACTCAGTACATACTCAGGAATGGTGGGAATCGGAAATTCCTGTTCGTATATTATTCTCACATCAGTCCACAACAAGAATCAACAGAGACACGGTGAAAATAAAAAGAGTTTATTTTTATAGACCACGTGTCCTAATATGCAGTACTTTGGCTAATACAAGCAGACAAATGATTAAAATCAAAACCATCAACATAGTTACAATTCCATAGAATATAAAAGGGGTGATCATGTTATAATGGCAGTGGATACTACCACTTTCCCTTTACTAAGAAGCTAATATTATTATTAGTCTAACAGAAGGTCTCTTAGGCTTGAATAGGGGACCCCATACCTCAAAGATCAGCTTAGTGAAATCACATCACAGGAGCATCAGGAGTCTTCTCGCAGGAAGGCTCGTCTTCGGTCTGAATAATAAACATGATGTCCGTGATATTAAAAGCACCAACTTTCAGGTATGTGCAGCTGCTCGTGTGTTATGACTAAATAGTGGGTCGATCAACCTAGAGTGGAAAACATGCATTGTCTAACAACTCAGACTGTTTGTCACATCGTGTGCAGACCAAGGTCGCTTCGCAGAGCTCAGGATGGTAACAACAGATTGCTCTCGTGTGAGGCAAAACTCGAGTCAGCAGTTCGTTTAAGCAATAACATGTGAACGCAGTGTCGTGTGCAAAAGCAGCAAGATGGCTTTCCAACTTCTGACGTGGTTATGCTAACTTAACAATGTATGTACGTATTAAGGGAGTCCTTACTACATGCCCCCTTGATCGAAGCACTACTTAGTATG
Source organism: Triturus cristatus (assembly GCF_964204655.1). Classification (NCBI taxonomy): domain Eukaryota; kingdom Metazoa; phylum Chordata; class Amphibia; order Caudata; family Salamandridae; genus Triturus; species Triturus cristatus. Next base: position 709,625,738 of record NC_140584.1, on the reverse strand, counting down.
CAAGAAAAGAAAGAACGCAGAGTGCAAGCGCGACAGAGCAGAACAAGGCGTATCCAATTTAAAAAAGAACCGGTCAGTTCAGGCAAAGTTCGAACAGGAAAAAACCTAAAAGGGATAGAAAAAACAAAAAACCTCAAACGTGCCGTGGGAGGTGAAAAATGAAAAAACGCCTCACCGGGCAGAAGTGCAGACGTACAGGGACAGTTCAAGACACGTGAGGAAAACACAGTGGACGAAAGTTCACTCAATCCATGAAAGTATATGCAGCATATGTGGCCACTGCTTCCAGCAGAAAATCATTGTCACGGCCACTGAAGGTTTCAGCCATCCAGTTAAGTAAAGAAAAGGAACATACGTGTTCTTCTATCAGCGGAGCCTCTAGCACCATCGGAGGGCAACCAGCGTGTACTTCCAAGTAACTCATATCCAAGAAGTCATATGCCGCTCTCACGACGTCCCAATTACCCAGGATACCATGCGCCGCACCGCAGGCCATAATCCGAACACCAGAACAGGCAGACTCGTGAGACACTAAGGGCCTCATCAGTCGATCAAAATCCGGGTCCGGAGACACCATGTTGGTTAAGCACAAATCCATAGGCCATTCAAAGGGACAATCTAGGCAATGGAAGACAGGTTGCACGCAGGTGAAGTAGGAATACCGGAAGGATAATCCATATGCCAGGCTCAAAGTCGCCAACGGCAGGACACCATAGTAATCAAGCATCCTGTCACGAAGAAGCTGCAGACGGGACAGGCTGACGTGTGGCACAGAAAGAGCAGCCATTCCGCAAGATGAAAAGTAAAAGTAGCACACCTGCCACTAGCGCCAGAATTAAAGGAACACCTCCAAAGACGCTCGAGAAAATAGAATGAAAAAATGCCGGAATCACACCAAAAATAGTTTGGAAAGAGGTCACGAGGCCCGAGCCCACAAGTTTAAAAAAATGAGCCAGGCCAGTCGTGGACGAGGCATTGAAAATTGTTTGGATCAAAGCTCCAAAATGCAGGGGGAGGTCAGTATTCAAAAGCGCCTGTACCTCGGTGCGCGTATTTGCTACGTGAAGGACAAATGTTTCCCGGGAGGAAGTCAATGGCACCTCCTTTTGGGACAATAGCGCTCTTATTCTGCTCATCTTGTCGAACTCTGCTTTCAAGGTTGGAATTGAAGGCCAGATAGAAGCATCCAGCCTCCCACGCGGGGGTGGAAACAGGACGTTATTGCAGCAGACAACCCTCTGTGTTACAGTTACTATATACGGGATCCCTACTAACATCCCGCAGCAAGCTTCATTGTTTAAAATTAAATAACTACCGTTTGCAAGCAGCGTGAAAGATGGCGTAATCACTGGTACCGGGATACCTTTGAGGACGCAGGCCAAATTTGGAGCGTGTACATTACAAGCACCGTGCAATTGAATGTGCCTACACACAACAGAATGATCAGGTGACGTTGTACATTCTTCACCCTTCAGATAAACCTCAGTACCGTCCCTTGTACATCTATACGTAAAGGGGAGGGACCAGACTTCATGTATGAAAGCGGTACCCAGCTGTTCATATCTACCCAGAGCATAGTGTTTCATACAAGAGGTAAACTTAAAAAGCGCAAACGGTAGACTTATCAATCCGTGTAAGAGCCACACAGCGGAGTCGACTTCCGCAACAGAAAAAGGTAACGGCTCCAATTTCTCAATATGGAGCAAGGAATATGTAGCATCCTTCATGGACATAAACTGCTGTTTGTCAGTAAGGTTAAAGGGAAGAAATAACGATGTTGTATTCAGATAGTCCCAAGGGACCTTCCCTGCCTTCAACGTTTGTAATGTCCATGCAAACTGCATAACAGAACGCAACTGGTTTTGACCATGATACAACACAGACATATCATCCTGCACAATATCCACAATTGAAGAAACAATATTATCTAAAGTATAAATGCGAGAAGAAAGAGTGTTAATGCTGTTATCAATAACTGCTAATACTTTTTCCATATTAGCCTGATCAATAGCTCTCAATCTTGAAGCTGCCTCAATTTGCGACAGCTTCCATACTTCGTTGTAAATAGCATACGCCCATCTCTTGGATCTGCCACCCACAGGACCTTTAACAAAATCATTCAAATCTATTTTGTCATGTAACTGTGATAAATGAACTTTGACAGATGCCAAGGTGGAATGTCGCAGCCAGGACTGACATAATTTCCCTACAGAGTATGTAGTTACTGTATGTGACGACTCAAACCGGGGGTCCACGCGATCTCGAGTATACCCCGGTTTCAGTCCTAGAAAACGACGTTGACAGGTATCAGAACTGCTTTGCCAAATCAACCATCCCTCACTATTAAATTTCGAAATATTGAAAGATGAATTAGAAACTAACAACTGCAAAGCAGGAAGGGACAGATCTGTGTGATTATACCAATTCGGGTAAGCACCCAGATCCGGCACAGAAGGCGAATTTAGTTTTTTAGAAGTGGCCAATCCGAAACAGGTGGTTTGGAAGATGGTTGCATTTAAAAACAACATATGATTTGGTACTAGACAGGCACGGTGTAAAGCTTCAGTTCCCTGAACCTGCCACGGTTTGGAACCCCAAACCGACTTAAGATCAATAGCAGCCTTCCATAGATCATAACCTTTGATTGACAACTCATCCATAAAGGACTTAGAATATAGCAATTTGGTGTGTGTCAGTCTAACCTTGGAGGCAGACTCAGGCTTAACTTTAAAATAAAAGGATGCCGGGGCTGAAACACCGAAATCAGTAAAATAAGTAAACTTATCAACTAATGTATGTGAACTGCCAAACGAGGGGGTGGGACAATGTTCCCACTGTGTAAAATTTACAAAATATCTAAACGTATTTGCTTTATGCAGGAAGTGATTGCCATAATGTTGAAAACAATACTGTTCTGCATAATTAGCCGCATTGTCATACAAATCCTCAGCATCAAAGGCGGCATAATATTTCAAATCTGAAAATAGTGCTTCAATGGCGTGTACATCCCAATCATCAGAACGTATGTTCTGTTTAACTACATCACCCATAGAAACACGAAATACATTAGGCACATTAATGACCTCTGTAGGCCCATGAATTTGAAATTTAACTGCATCCCATGCGATTCCATCCATGACGGGCCAGGCAGTAATATTCACAAAAGTCTGGTCCCTTTTCATGATGTGGGATGAGGAGTGGGGGGCCAAAGTTCCATTGATAAGTCTAATTGTCGATCTCTCTTTGAGATAATGGCCATCCACCAAACGGAAGAAAACTACAACAAATCCAATGGACATAAACAAAAAAATACCAAAAAGCATCAACCAGATGTATGTCCAAGGAGCTATCAAAAAATGTTTCTTAAACCAGCTCACATAAACAGCAATGTTTGATGGGGGAGTTGAGGGCAAAGAGTTAGGGTCAAAGGAAAAACAGGACTGGCCAAGTGCTGTAGATTGTAAAACAGGCGAAGGTCCACGTGTAGGATAAGCATACTCAGTCTCTTCGGGCAAACCACCAGCAGGTGGTATCAGCAAGGGATCAGTAACTGAATGCATCTCGATGGCAACATCAGACAAGGTGGTAGAAGCAGGAACCGACATTGAATGTCTTTGCATCGTCTGGCATGAAACTGCCGGAGTCATACTAAGAAGTATCGGCCACTCGCTGAAGTCTGACATTGTCAATAGAGATGTACCTGTTTTCTTTGCGACCAGGAAGTGGAGGTAAAATGACTGTTCTTGTACCCTGCACTCCAAGCACTGGAACTGGTGCACGATAAGAGGGGCCGAACTCCTTCTTGTTCTCCACCTTCTCACGGACCAGATCTCCAACTCAGGGTAGCCAGCCGACTACCGGAATCTGAACCTCAGCTTCAGACGTGGAGGGCAAATGTTCTTTCGAAAGAGAGTCTCTGGCTTCTTGTAGAGTCTGCAAAACAGCACAGTGATCATCTACGTCAAAGGGTGCGGTCGACGCCACAATGTCTAGACCATCAAGGTCTGGAACAAACATCCTGATTCCGAAGAGCATCATGTACGGGGTCCGCCCACCCAGAGACCTTCTAGGGAGATTATTTAGTGCACGTTGGACGTTATACAAATGGGCTAGCCAGTTCCGGCCTGTGCCTAAAACACGTGCTGTCAATGATTGCTTTAAGTCACGGTTCATTCGCTCCACCACACTATTACCCTCAGGTCGGTAGGGAGACGAAAATTTGACTAGGACCCCCAAATTTTTCATAGCCTCCTTGTAAGCCTTAGAGGCGAACGCAGGGCCCTGATCAGAATGGAAGGTACCACACGCAAAAGTTCCCACAAAGACACGCAAATCCCTGATGACAGTCCGCGAGTCAGCACTCCTTTGTGGCCATACCCATAGAAAACGTGTGCACGAATCCACTGCAACCAAGACGTACTTGTACGCAGTATCAGAAGAAAAAGGACCGCAGTGATCCAAATAAACACAACCAAATGGCTTATTAGAGATGTACAGCTGTGTCTGTGGTGGGCGCGCAACAGTAGAAGGTTTAATCTGTTGGCAAATGTCACAATCAAGAACATAAGCGCGCGCTTGTTTATATAAACCAAACCACCAGTAACGTTGTTGTAGCAGAGATATTGTAGCTGACACACCGGCGTGGGCTGACGCCAACCCCTCGTGCGCAGCCAAGATCAGTGCTGGTCTGCAGTCCGCGTTGGGAATAATTCTATCACCAACGTCGTTAATCCTCACTAATGGGACGTTATCAGGACTTAAATGATAAATATACCGAGAGGGAAAACCCTTCGGGTAATCTCCTCCCTTCTCTGTAGCAGCAATAGCTGCCAAGATGTCATCATCAATCTTACTTTTGGATCTTGTAACTGCTGCCACTAAGTATGTAGCCACTGCTGTTTTCGCTGCCTCGTCAGCTAAGCTGTTGCCGACAGCATGGACACCAAGCCGCTGGTGACCAAGAGTGTGAATAACACTTACGAGAGGGAGACGTTCTTTAAAGTCTGCCACTCGAACCCAAAGCATTTTATGCTTAATTGTGCTACCTTTAGTGTCGCGGTAATCATTCTGAGACCAGAAGTGTAAATTGTCATTGTAGGACTGGACACAGTAGAAGGAGTCACTCACTATAAGAGTAGTGACTCGGGGATCAGCAAACTCCAGTGCAAGCACCAGAGCCCGGAGCTCCGCCAATTGCGCGGTACAATCACCCAATGACTGCGTATGCACTGCATCAGATTGGAATTCACCATTTACGAATGTACCTACGACAATTGCGCAAGCCGCAGAATAAGCGTGCTTCGATCCAATTGCGGGTTGCGCAGACCCATCAGTGTATATGACACAATGGTATTCTTCGAGCGGGCGCAAAGACAGAGGTGCCGGATGAACGAATTCATACTGCAAGTACTCTTGAGTCTGTAATGAGGCATCAAAGATGTAAGTGACGTCTGGCGACGTCAGTGTTGTGGCCCATTGTATCCACCGTGGATGCAAAGCTTTAGAATTTGGTACACTTGCTTTAGTCACTGCCTCTAAAGCAGGATATGGAGTTACAACCAGAATCTGTTTCCCATGCGACAGTGCGCGTTCCTTGAGGATCGCCATCTGCACAGCAGTCAGAACTTTTTCGACCGTGGAAAAATGTAATTCAGCAGAGGTGTACAAGTGGGATTTGTACGCAATGGGGACTGTGTCGCCCTCATTAAACGTCAAATACGTGAACCCCACGGCGCCTGGTACTATTCTTATTACCAGGTTAGTGCGGTTATCACGTGTCAGCAAGTATTGTGAAGCAAGAAGGTCAGCCTGTAAAGACTGTAAAATTGCAGAGTGTTCTAGCTGCCAGCTAGATTTCGAAAACGAAGGCTGTACCAAGGCGTAAAGCGGCTTGATACGCTGGGCATAATCAGGAATGTACGTACGGCCGAAATTCAGAAAACCCAGCAGAGATTGTAATTTCTTCAGTGTCGTAGGAGCACTTAAGCGTGCACACTTTTCCAGAAAGTGGGGGGCTAACCCCTTACCTTCATTGTTGAGCTCGTAGCCCAAAAACAACACCGTATATTCTGCGATGTGTGACTTCGCAAAATTGAATTTGTAGCCATAGTCAGCAAAACTCACGATAATATTGTCAACCCGAGACAGATGCGGCATCAGCTCATCATCCGTAAGATAGATATCGTCAACATAGGAGTATGCTTCGGGGTCTATTCTTTCTAAAAGAGAAACCACGCGAGCAGAAAAGACGCCAGGGCTATTTTTGTAACCCATGGCTAATCTTGTAAACTGTTTTTGTTTTCCGCCTGAAGTAAACACTGTCCACTGGCTACTCAGTGTGGACAGGTTGTGGCTAAAAAAGCCATTGGAAATGTCAAGTGTCGTTTTAAATCTTTTACGCACGAGACTGTCGACCAAAGCCGAGCTATGTGTATTTTGTACCGCGCAGGTCCGGCAATGGGAGTTTAGGTGCCGGTAATCCAAAACTAAACGGTACGAGCCGTCAGGCTTCGTTACAGTGAATAAAGGGTTATTCATAGGGGACACACATGTTTCAATAACACCCTGATATTCCAATTGTTCAAGGATTGCCGCGACGTGGGGTCTAGCTTCACGACGCATGGGATATTGAGGTTGAGGCTGGGGCATAGACCGCAATGGAATCTCATGGCAGGGGGACAATTTGCCTCAGCTAGGAGGATATCATAGGTGGTGGTCAGATTATCCCAAAAAATCCCTTTTATTGTACGTTGTATGTCACCCTCAATTAATAAGACTATTTCATAAAGTCTGTCAGGGGGAGCCACTCTGGTATCAGCTGTTTCAACAGTAACCGAGATATCAGTTGCTGTCACCGCCAGAAATGGACGCAGAGCTTGACGGACTATGGTAATTTCCGCTGCGCTGTCCAGGAGCGTCAGCGCCCATGTCCGGTTCCGAAGCTGTGTCCGCACTATCTGAGGCCGCCAGAGCCGCCACTTTCTTCTTCTGAAACGGGGGTCTTTGTCGTGCAAATTCGTCCTGCTTGCCTTTACCCTCAGTCTGTCGGGGCTGGTCACGCTGTTGTGGAGCACCCCGACCTTTGCCACCGCCTCCGCCACCGGACTGTGTAGCCGATGTTTCCTGTGAACGAGGATAGCGCTGTTCAGAAACCTGAAATCTATCAGGAGACTTTATAGCAGCACGATCGCGCAGATCATAAGTGCGTTCACTACTAGACTGTACGGGAGAGGCAGGCCGAGAGCCCTGTTTCTGTTGCTGCTGCTTTCCCTGTTGTTTAACCTGCCATTTTTGTTTAGGAAAAAAGGGCCGTTCGTCCTTACCAGACGTTTCTGCCTTACCCTGCTGTTTTAGATCGGGATTCTTTATTACAGGCTTAACTCCTAAAGAGCTACGACCCAAATTCTGATATGCCTCTGCGATTATTTTCGCAAATTCCTGCGGTTTGTCCTCCTCAGCAACTCGTTTCAGTTCATTACGAACCTGGAAATGCAAAGCATCACCCTTCAGGTTACCAATTATCATGGTAGCCACCAGGTCAAATTGCCCGAGGAGCCGCATCCCTAACTCTATCGCAGACTCCGCACCATGGTTCTCTTGAACTCTTTTGATAACGGAGGGCAGCTGCAACATAGACGGAGTGCCAAAGCACTGTGCGTACGTTGCTGCAAAGACCTTGCCCCAATTTACACAATCATCTATGTGGGGGGCCAAGTCTTTAGGCAAACTAATGGTGAGGATCCTGTGTTTCTCCACAGGAGTAGTATTCAGGTAAACCGCCTCTATTTTGTCAAATTTTTCAGCAAGCCAAAAGGGGAAATCATCCCTAGTTTGGGGGCGCTTGCCCATAACAGAATTAACCATAACAGGACTAATGACCACCGCATGATGATCAGTAGGCTGTCCCGCAACAGCAGGTGCCCCCGCCTGCATATTGCGCGACACATACTGCACTAACGCCCTATATACCGTAATGAGGGCAGTGTGTAGTACACGCAACTCAGCCACCGTCACCGTGAGGTAACGGGGATGAGGCGTAAATCCGGCTAGTACCGGCCAAGTGGCCCCTGCAATTGATAAAGGGCCCATTCTCGGCGGTATAACCACATGGGGAAGGGCGCCATTAAACCAAATATGGTGCTGCCAAGCAAATATTGGTATTTCCTGTGTCCTATACGGCGTATAGTTCGCCGGCACTGCAGCGGCAGTGTAAGAATGAAAGGTGTCATCATCCCCCACCGCTGGAATCGTCACCCAAGAGTAGAACAACTCATAGGGATGAGCCGCATCGGCTCCCACTACAAAGATGACGTTCATACCAGTGTCCGGTACCCCATACTGCGTCAAATGACGTTTCACAGCCGCACGGCTGTGCGCCGCAATCTCCACCGACATTAGGACAACACACACTTGAAACTATCAGTAGCACAAGGGTTCAATAACCTTTTTAATTATCAAGCTTGAAAGAACCTATATCAATAGACCTAGGTAGGTTTTAAATCCGTCAGACTTGTTATCCGGAAACAAGAATGAGGGTGTTGTGGACAAACGCGAGCACTACTAAGGCGTTTCAACTCATAGACCAAACGTTAGGTGCGCCATGTTGCAGGGATTCTGCTTATACACAGAACTATGCGTAGAACCCCAGGACCTCAGTGAGTTGTGGTGTACCAGAAACTCACCTCAGAACCCAGAACCCAGTATCCGGCTAGCATAAGTGTCCCATTCGTTATCCGAGATTTAGCTCGGAGGTCCCAATGAAAAGACAACCCAGAACACGCGACTCAGTACATACTCAGGAATGGTGGGAATCGGAAATTCCTGTCCGTATATTATTCTCACATCAGTCCACAACAAGAATCAACAGAGACACGGTGAAAATAAAAAGAGTTTATTTTTATAGACCACGTGTCCTAATATGCAGTACTTTGGCTAATACAAGCAGACAAATGATTAAAATCCAAACCATCAACATAGTTACAATTCCATAGAATATAAAAGGGGTGATCATGTTATAATGACAGTGGATACTACCACTTTCCCTTTACTAAGAAGCTAATATTATTATTAGTCTAACAGAAGGTCTCTTAGGCTTGAATAGGGGACCCCATACCTCAAAGATCAGCTTAGTGAAATCACATCACAGGAGCATCAGGAGTCTTCTCGCAGGAAGGCTCGTCTTCGGTCTGAATAATAAACATGATGTCCGTGATATTAAAAGCACCAACTTTCAGGTATGTGCAGCTGCTCGTGTGTTATGACTAAATAGTGGGTCGATCAACCTAGAGTGGAAAACATGCATTGTCTAACAACTCAGACTGTTTGTCACATCGTGTGCAGACCAAGGTCGCTTCGCAGAGCTCAGGATGGTAACAACAGATTGCTCTCGTGTGAGGCAAAACTCGAGTCAGCAGTTCGTTTAAGCAATAACATGTGAACGCAGTGTCGTGTGCAAAAGCAGCAAGATGGCTTTCCAACTTCTGACGTGGTTATGCTAACTTAACAATGTATGTACGTATTAAGGGACTCCTTACTACAGGAGCCAGTGTATGTATTTTAGGTGCATTCATTTGATTTGCAGTGGCTAAACCTAAACAGGTTGTTTGATAAAGCGAACTATCAAAAAATAGGATTTGGTTTGGGATAAGGCATGCAAGACTTCAGAGCCTTGCACCTGCCAAAATTTAGAACCCCAAATGGACTTAAGATCTACTGTATCCTTCCACAGCTCATAGCCACCCACTGCTAGCTGATCAATAAAGAATTTGGAATACACTAATTTAGTATGGGTGAGCATGACTTTAAAATTGGACGTAGTATTCCATTTAAAATAAAATGAATCCGGATTGGATTTATTGAAATCAGTGAAATATACACACTTTTTCAAAAGAGTATTCGAACTGCCTTCAATGGGAGACAGGCAATGTTTGCATTGTGTGTAATTAAAAAAAATTCTAAATGTATTAGCTTTATGCAGGTAATAGTGGAAAAAATGCTGGTAACAAAATAAATCAGCATAATTTGCAGTATTTAAATACAAATCTTCAGCATCAAATGCAGCATAATACTTTAAATCAGAAAATAAAGATTGAACGGCTTGTACGTCTCAATCATCAGAGTGTATGTTATGTTTCACTACATCCCCCGTAGAAACACGAAGTACATTTGGATTACTAACCACCTCCGTGGGGCCATGAATTTGGAAGTTTACTGCATCCCAAACTATTCCATCAGCAACTGGCCAGGCAGTGATGTTGACAAAAGTCTGGTCCCATTTCATGATGTGTCAAATTTCCATCAATTGCTTTTACTGCAGAGCATTCAGTGAGGTAGTGACCTTTTAATAAAAGGAAGAAAAACGTCACAAATCCAATTGACATGAACAAAACAAATGGCGATGAGCACCAACCAAATGTATGTCCAAGGTGGAACCAAATAATTTCTTTTAAACCAGGGGACAAAAATAGAAAATTTGTATGGGGACTCGATGATGTGGAGTTAGTATCGAAAGAAAGACGTGACTAGTTAAGGGTGTTGTCTTGTAAACCAGGCAATGACTATGTAGTGGGATACGCATATTCAGTTTCTTCATGAAGACTGCACGGAGGAGGGTTTAGCAAAGGATCAGTTACAGCGGTCATCTCTATGGCAGTGTCAGGCCTGATGTTGTTGGAATCGTCCAAAACTGTATTCCTGGATATTGTTGGGCAGGAAGCAGCAGGTGTTAAACTAAGTAGAATCGGCCAGGCGTTGTAGTTTGACATTGTCCACTGAGATGTATCTGTTGTCTTGCGATCAGGCAGTGGTGGTAAAATGACTGTACGAGTACCCTTCATGCCAAGCACTGGGACAGGTGCACGATAAGAGGGGCCAAACTCTTTCTTGTTCTCCACCTTCTCACGGACCAGGTCTCCGATCAAGGGTAGCCATCCGACTATCGGAATCTGCAGCGCCGCTTCACTGGCAGAGGGTAAATGTTCCTTTGCAAGACCGTCTTGAGTCTCTTGTAGTTTCTGTAACACATCAGAATGATTATCTCCGTCAAAGGATGTGGCTGTCGCCACCATGTCTAGACCATCAATGTCCGGAACAAACATTTTCATGCCAAAGAGCATTTTGTATGTGGTCCGCCCACCCAGAGATCTTTTAGGGCGATTATTTAGTGCACGTTGTACACTATACAAATGGGCGAACCAGTTCCTGCCAGTACCTATAACTCTAGCTGTCAAGGGTTACTTTAAGTCATGGTTCATTCGCTCCACAACTGAATTGCCCTCAGGCCAGTATGGAGACGAAAATTTGACTTGCACCCCGAAAGACCTCATGGCATCCTTGTACGCCTTAAAGGCGAATGCGGGACCCTGGTCAGAATGAAAGGTGCCACATGCAAAAATTCCCACAAAGACATGCAAATCCCTGATGACAGTTCGTGCATCAACACTGCGTTGTGGCCAAACCCAAAGAAAACGTATGCACGAATCAACTGCAACCAAGATAAACTTATACGCAGTATCTGAAGAAAACGGACCGCAGTGATCTAAACAAACACAATTGAATGGTTTATTAGAAATGTACAACTGTGTCTGTGACGGGCGTGCTGCCGTTGAAGGTATAATCTGCTGTCAAATGTCACAAGAAAGCACATAATTACGGATTTGTTTATATAACCCAGGCCACCAGTAACGTTGCTGCAAGATAGAGACAGTCGCCGAAACGCCTGCATGAGCCGAGGCCATGCCTTTGTGCGCAGCTGTTATCAATGCTAGTCTGCGGTCCCCGTTGGGAATCAACCTGTCACCAACGTCATTAATTCTCACATAGGGAACTTTATCGGGACTTAAATGATAAGAGTATTTCGAAGGAAAACCCTGTGGGTACTTACTTCCCTTCTCTGTAGCAGCTATAGCTGCCAAGATGTTATCATCAATCTTAGTCATGGATCTTGTAACTGCTGCAACAGAATATGTGGCTACTGCTGCTTCATCAGCCAAACTGTTGTCAACCGTGTGTACTCCTACACGCTGGTGGCCAAGAGTATGAATTACTTGTGTGAGAGGCAGACGTTCTTTAAGCTCTGCGACTCAAACCCAAAGCATTTTATGCTAAATTGCGCTGCCTTTAGAATCATGATAGTCATTCTGAGACTAAAAGAATAAGTTGTCATTAAAAGAATGAACACAGCAGTAAGAGTCACTTACAATCAAGGTAGTAACATTTGGATCAGCAAACTCCAGTGCTAGTACCAGAGCGCGCAGCTCCACTAACTGGGAGGTACAGTCCCCTAGTGCCTGCGTGTGCACGACGCTGGACTTGAACTCATCATTCACAATGGTACCTGCCACTAAAGCGCATGCTGCCGAGTAAGAATGTTTTGATCCGGTCGCCGGTTGCGCAGAACTGTCAGTATAAATGATACAATGGTAGTCCACGAGCGGGCGCATTGACAAAGGAGCAGGGTGAACAAATTCATACTGTAAGAACTCCTGAGTTTGCAATGAGGATTCAAAGATATAGGTGACATCAGATGATGTCAATGAAGTAGCCCATTGTATCCAACACGGATGTAAAGCTTTTGAGTTTGGTACATATGGTGTTACAACCATCATGCATTTTCCTTGCAACAGTTTACGTGTCTTCAGGATCGCCATCTGGACTGCGGGCAATACTTTTTCAACAGTTGAAAAACGCAGTTTAGCCGAAGTGTACAAATGTGACTTGTAAGCAATAGGTACTGTGTCACCTTCATTAAATGTCAAGTATGTGAAACCCACTGCCCCTGGCACAATTCTTATCACTAGGCTTGTGTGGTTATCACGCGTTAACAAGTATTTAGAAGAGCAGACTTCAAGGATTGCAGAATAGCTGAATGTTCCAGAACCCAGCAGGCTTTTGTAAAGGTAGGTTGTATCAAGGCATACAGAGGCTTGATACGCTGGTCATAATCGGGAATGTAAGTTCGTCTGAAATTAAAAAGTCCCAGCACAGATTGCTATTTTTTCAGGGTTGTAGGAGAGTGCAAACGTGTGCATTTCTCCAAGAAGTAAGGTGCCAGGGCTCTACCTTTATTATTGAGCTCATAGCCCAGGAACAACACTGTGTACTCTGCAATGTGTGATTTTGAAAGTTTAATTTGTAACCGTAGTCCACAAACAAAACTACGATGCGGTCCACCCGACAAAGATGCAGCCATAATTCATCGTCCGTGAGATAAATATCATCAATGTACGAGTACACATCAGGGTCAATGTCGTCTAACAAAGAGACAACACGTGCAGCAAAAACGCCTGGGCTGTTTTTGTAGCCCATGGACAATCTTGTAAATTGTTTTTGTTTGCCGCCCAATGTGAATGCTGTCCATTGACTACTTATAGAGGACAGATTGTGGCTAAAAAAGCCATTGGAAATGTCAAGTGCAGTTTTATTTTTTTTACGCACAAGACTGTCTACAAGACCGGAGCTATAGGTATTCTGAACCGCACAGTCACGACAATGAGAGTTCAAATGTCGGTAATCCAAAACAAAGCGGCACCACGCATCTGGTTTGGTTACTGTAAAAAGAGGGTTATTCAATGGTGACCCACATGTCTCAATCACTCCTTGAGACTCTAATTGTTCAAGAATTTCAGAAACGGGAGCTTTTGCTTACCGCCGTAGGGGATATTGGGGCTGTGGCTGTGGCATAGACCGCAATGGTATCTCATGAGGCGGAGAGGTTTTATCCCAGCCCACCTGAGTACAGAACAGAGCACGCGCCAAAGCCCACTCTTTCGCAAAAGCCATTACTTGCTCTTTGGCTATGTGGTGTGAAATACTAGGGAGGATTATCTCCTCCCCCCGTGGAGCGACTAAAACAAAAGGCGGGGGTCAGTCTGCCTCAACTAACAAGATGTCATATAAAGAGGTCAGATTTTCCCCAAAAATCCCTTTAACAACACGTTGTATATTGCCTTCAATTTGAAATACATTCTCATATAGTCTGTCAGGGGGAGCCACTAGGGTGTCAGCAGTTTCCACTGTGATGAAAGTGTCAGTTGCTGTCGCCTTCAGAAATGGACGCAGTGCTTGCCGCACTATTGTAACCTCCGCTGCGCTGTCTAGCAGCATTACTGACCAAGTTAGATTCTGAAGGCGGGTTCTCACTGTCTGTGGCATATCTTGCTGTTAAAGCAGCAACTTTCTTTTTCTGAAACGGAGGGCGCTGACGAGGAAAATCGTCCTGCTTTCCTTTACCGTCAGTCTGATGAGGTTGCTCGTGTCCCAGTAGGGCACCTCGACCTCTGCCGCGATCCTGGCGATCACCTCCATCGGCTTGTGAGCTGATGTTTCCTGTGAAGAACAAGGAGAACGCTGATCAGGGACATGAAATTTGTCAGGAGACCTAATTCTCGCGCGGTCGCGCAAATCATAAGTGCGCTCTTACAATCGGTTACCTCTGGTATTAAGTCTTTCTGCAAACTTATTGTTAAGATCCTGTGTTTCTCCACAGGAGTGGTATTAGGAAATACCGCTTCCAGCTGCTCACATTTCTCAGCAAGCCAGTCAGGTAAATCCTTATTCTGTGGTCGCTTGCCCATAACCAAATTAACCATGACGGGACTAATAGACATCTCAGCCGGGCCAGTTGGTTGTGCCGCAACCCCAGGTGCTCCCATCTGGAGATTGCTGGAAACATATTGTACTAGAGCCCTATGAACCTCAATCAAGGAGGTGTGCAAGACACGCAATTTGTCTACAGTGGCTGCTAAATAACATGGATGTGGTGTGTACCCGGCCAAAACAGGCCAACTGCCCCTGGAATCGACAAAGGGCCTAACCGGACCAGAGTCACGGGGTGGGGAGATGGCGCCATTAAACCAAATACGGTGTTGCAATGCTGAAATCGGAACCCCGAGAGTCGTATATGGCCGAAACGCTACAGGTATTGCAGTGGGAGTGTATATATGGAACAAATTATCATCATCGTTCACTGCCGGAAACGTTACCCAAGAGTAAAATACCTCAAAGTGGAAAGCCGGATTGGCTCCAACCACAAAGATTAGTGCAATACCAGCACCTGGCACTCCATATGTTGCCAAATGATGATGGACTGGTGTGCGGCTATGCGCTGAAATATTGACTTTAGCCATAAGGACTAAGAAAAGGAAAACAACTTAAAAGTGTGGCAGTGCATCACGTTCGTAATTCATATGAATCAGAAAACCATATTATAATATCAAGCTTGAAAAGACTTATAAAGTATCAATACAGGTAGGTTATGCCGTCACCACAGTTTACCGGAAAACAGGAGTGAGGGTATTGTGGACAAGTAGAAGCACTACTAAAGCATGTCATAGACCAAACGTTAGGGCGCCATGTTGCAGGGATTCTGCTCATGCATAGAACTATGCGCAGGAAACCAGGACCTCGCTGTATTGTTGTGTACCAAAAAAGCCACCTCAGTGCCCAGAACCCCAATGCGACTAGCAATAGTGCCTTATCCGTTCTCCATACTACAGCGAAGCTACCGATGATTAGACAACCTAGAACATGCGACTTAGTAGACTCTCAGAAATAGTGGGAAACAAGAACACTCTTTCGTTCACACTCATACTTGTCCACAACATGAGTAATCAGAGACACTGTATAGTTTAAAATGTTTATTTTTAACTAAAGTGCTCTAAGGTGCAGTACTCTAGCCAATACGAGCAGCATAATGCATAAGAACAATATAATCAGCATTGTTACAATTCCATAAAGCACAAAAGGGGAAACCATATTATAATTACAGTGGAAACAGGACTATAGCGCCTTTTATCACCCTCCTCGTGCTCATGAGTTAGTTTAGAATAATTATGGAAGTCCTCTGGGCTTTGTCAGCGAGACCCCATACCTACGAGATCATATGCAATGAATCACATCCCAGGATCTTCTATGTTGGAAAGGATTTCTCCAAGTGCCTTCTCATGCATGTAATGCCATATTAAAAAGCATCCGAGTTTCATTTGGGCTGCTGTGCTTCATGTTATGTCTATGTGCGTGGGACTGACCAAAGTGAATCAACAGCATACCTTGTTATTCGACCTTGAACACGCTTCAGAGACAGAGAGCACGGTGCCCAGCTGGATATGTGAAAGGTAGACAGTTCTCCTGTGAAGCAGCACCAGCAAAGTATCACACGAGAACAGAGCCATGTAGTGTCGTGTGCAAAAGCGGCAGAATGGCAGCCAAGCATATACTACTTGTGCTAACTTAGCAATGTCTGCAGTTAACCCCATTTCCTCACAACAAGGGCAGTAAACTCCACTCCACTGGTGGAACACAGAGATCGGCAAATCTCCGCTGTCCCGCCAGTGGAGTGGAGTTTACTGACGCACTCACCCCTGGTCACAGCAATCCTGCTGTGGGGGACTTGCTTGTGGCAACAATAGGGCTTCTTGACCCCCAGCGACTCTCCACAGCAAAGGGGACTTCATCCCCCAACCAGTAGTGCGCCAGAAGACTCCTTTTCAGAGTGGTTGAGGAAGGGAGTGGGCCTCCGATGATGTCTCAGTGATCCCACTATGGAGGACTTACCTGTGGCTACAATAGGTGTTCTTGGCCCCCACTGACCCTCAGCAGCCAAGGGGACTTCATCCCCTTACCAGCATTGTGCCATGAGGCCCCGTTCCAGAGTGGTTGAAAAAGGGGGTGGGGTCTATGATGAGGTCTCAGATCAGCAACTCAGCAATCCCACTGTGGGTGACTTACTGGTGGCAACAATAGGGGTTCTTGGCCCCCAATGACCCTCAGCATCCAAAGGGATTTCATTCCCCAACCAGTAGTACACCAGGAGGCCCCTTTGCAGAGAGGTTGAGAAAGGGGGTGAGCCTCTGATGATGTCTCAGCGATCCCACTATGGAGGACTTACTTGTGGCAACAATAGGTGTTCTTGGCCGTCAACGGCCCTCAGCAGCCAAAGGAGTTTCATCCCCCAACCAGTAGTACACCAGGAGGCCCATTTCCAGAGTTGTTGAGAAAGGCGATGGGGCCTATGATGGGGTAGCCACTCAGCAATCCCACCATGGGTGACTTACTGGTGGCAACAATAGGGGTTCTTGGCCCCCAATGACCCTCTGTAGCCAAAGGAGTTTCATCCCCCAACCAGTAGTACACCAGGAGGCCCCTTTGCAGAGAGGTTGAGAAAGGGGGTTAGCCTCAGATGATGTCTCAGCAACCTTGCTGTGGGAGACTTACTTGTGGCAACAATAGGTGTTCTTGGCCCCCAATAACCCTAAGCAGCCAAGGGGACATCATCTTCCAACCAGTAGTGCACCTGGAGGCCCTTTTGCAGAGTCGTTGAGAAAGGGGGCAGGGCTTCCAATGACGTCTCTGCAATCCTGCTGTGGGGGCTTGCTTGTGGCAACAGTATGGGTTATTGGCCCCAAACGACCCTCAGCAGCCAAGGAGACTTTATCCCCAATACAGTAGTGTGCCTTTAGGCCCCTTTGCAGAGTGGTTGATAAAGGGGGTGGGGCATCTGATGAGGTCTCAGCTTAGCAATCCCACTGTGGGGGCTTACTTTTGACAATAGTGATTCATGGCCCCCAACGAGCCTCAGCAGCCAACAGTGCTTCTTCCCCCAACCAGTAGTGCACCAGCTGCTGCTTTGCAGAGTGGTTGAAAAAGTGTGTGGGACCTTTGACAATGTTAGCAATTCCACTGCAGGGGACTTACTTGTGGCAACAATAGGGGTTCTTGGCCCCCAAAGACCCTCAGTAGCCAAGGAGACTTCATTAGGGGTGGCCAAGCAATACTCCGCCCACTCACGGAACTCCACATAATTTGGCAGGTTTTTCAGCAACTCCGCAGAATTCCATTGAGTCAAACTCTGTGAGCTCCGCTAAGGCCTAACTTAAAAAAATGCCATGCAGCTTACTTACACAGACAACATATTGCAAATAATAATTTAAATAGAGTTGTCTAGTATCCAATACACAGATAGTCAATCAAAGAGGGCATGGCAATTATTTGGCCCAGGCTCTCTTAGTGGTGAGTGCTGAGAAAGACTGACTTAAACTTTGGTTCAACCATTGACTTTAAAATTAGTAACTAGTGACTGTCTGCTGAAATGGAAAGACTCAGTATCCTTAAGATGAAATTAAAGAACATATGTTTAATTTTTACACTCCACAGTCCATCTTGTCAGTAACAATATTGCTCCGTTGTGCTCCAGCTTTTAGTTCAATCCTGCTCCCAAGGAAGACAGTGTTTTTTTTAACTGTGTTGGTCCTCCCTCTTGCATTTTTCAAGCCTTAAGTAACACAAATTGATTAGATAACTTGGAAGTCTGGGGTCTGAAGGACGGTTTTGCTTTTGGTAACTGAATTGTAATTTTCCTTCTACAACAGATGTGATGGGCTTATCAAGTTGATGAATGTTGCATTCGGCTTTCTCACATTTCCCTAATTTCCCCTACGTATCTATTCAAAGAAAACCCTTACCATTTTACCCAAGGTTGTGGGATCAGTTGAGTTGTGTGTTAATCTTGACCATCAACAAATTTCACACTTGGTGGGACAGGAGTGGTTAAAGAGATGCCAACTATTTCAGGAGATGGTACTACCAAAATTGACATTTGCCATTACCATCTCCTCCTACCCAGGAATAACAGGGACATCATACTGGTAGAGAAATAATTGCAGTAATGTCCAAGGATGGAAAGTGTACACTTTCCTACAAACTACGTGCCATGTATTTGTACTCTAGTGAAGTAATTTTCAACTGAGCACTCCTAACTCCTTTCGAGACTTGAGGCACTCTTAAATAATGCCTACTTTAGTAAGTAACTCAGCACTAGGGGTCTCATTTATGAGTTTTTGCCATCGGGCAGCGCCACAGACCTCCCAGCTGCGCAGCCCAATGGCAAAAGAAAAAGGCAGATTTGGCACTTCCTATATCTTCCCCCTGAGCTGGAATACAATGGACAGTGGTGCGTCAATGCAGGCCCTTTTGCACCATGGTACAAGGATGCCTGTGTTTGCGGGGATGATTATTTTTGTGCAGGAACGGAAACCTCCCTGCACAAAAACAATCACAAGAGCCTCTTTTCTCTTTTTATGTGAACTGCATAATGCCTTACACATAAAAAGGAAAAATGAGGAGAAATAAAGATATTTCTACTCATTGCGCCTCCCTTCTGCCTGGCCTGGAGAGGTGAACGTTTTTGCCGCTGCCTCAGAGTTACGTTATCTCAAACATCTGAGGCAGTGTCAAAAAGTCATGGAAGTAGCTGGGAACACCCTCAGCAACACCCGTTGCATGCCTCTTTAATGCAGAAAACTATGTTAAAGGGAATGATATTTACAAGGCAACATTAAGCCAAAAAAAGTGGCCTATTGCTTCCTGGTAAATATGGAGCTGGCTACTGTGCCATTGGTGCATCACAAAAAGTGACGCTCCATGTTGCTAATTGAAGTTTCATCATGGTAGTCTCAGTCTTGGATTTTTTGCTCATTCTGTTTTCTTTCAGTGTAGTTGGTGCCTGTGATGCACTGGTTCACCTCACCAAGGTTATGTACCATGTCCTGTTGCAGTTCCTGTTAGCACAGTTGGTCCACTGCTGCTGGCATTAAAATGGCATTTTGGATAACCCTGCAGTAATTTATGGACCATTTATAGGAGAGGTAGCAGACATAGCTTTCTCAACTCAGGTAAGAAAAGAAGCTCTCGGGAATAAGGGACTGTTTATGGTGACTGACCACTTTAGCAACCACTCATAGTTACAGAAGGTAGGGCAAGGACAGTAGTAATTATTACTAGCACATGAAGGGTAGGTGCTTCTCAGCATCATCAAGCAAGGGTGGGAAGGTTGTGTGTGATCAGGTCATTCATATTATGTTTTATAACATTGTTTGCATAGGGGCTTTGGCTGGATGAGGTAAGGTAAGTAGAGTAGTTACCAACACATTGAAATAGAGATCAGATAGGAAAATCTTAAAATCTCAAAAGAGGAAGGTGATGAGCACAGAGGAATAATTGGGTTGCAATGGGGCAGGTGTCGAGAAGAACAGCCTCTGTAATCACTGAGTTTGTGGCACTTCCTCTCTAACTGTGTGTGAGGTTACTGAAACTAACGCAAAGACATATACTCATCATAAAGAAAAACCCATTGATTTAAGTAAACAAAATGAAATGAGTAGAAAAAAACAACAATAGATCCACCCGCTCACCCAAATTCAAAGTACCCCAACTGTCCTTTCTACCCTTCCTTCCCACAATGACCCCTCTTAAAAATTGGTCTCAATAGCCGCCACCCGTGGAACAGCTCTGCTGGCCATGCTTTAGTTCATCCAGGACCTGTCAATGGTGGTGGAGGTTGGGTGGGCTGGCTTGGGAGGCTGGGGACTTCCGGTGCCTGTGGTGGTGTCCCTCTGGCTGGTGGCCCAAAGAAGTTTCCTTCTCCTTGAGTGCCACAAGACAGTGGAACCCCATCACAATTGCCTTAACATTTGGAGACGCAACAAAGTGACCGTGTCTCGCCAGGAGAGTGGCTCCAGGGCAGGTCCTCTGACTCCTCTAGCAGACTTAGCTAGATGATCCAATGAAGAAATGAAAGTACATTCATTGTATTACTCAACCCATTGTAAAGTAGTCACAGCAATACTGTTTCCCTTGGGCCATTGACATTTTTGGGATGTGATTCTTTGTCAGAGCAGTGGGTATATTTTTACCACAAAGTTTCCAATTATAAGAAGATATTGGCATTTATGAGTAGGTCACATTTAATAAATGGTGCACAATGTACTTGACTCATTGTAACATGCAACATTTTATAACACATCCTGGAGGCAGAGCATATTTTTTTGGGACAGCTAGTGGAGTGTCATCTCAAATTCCAGTAGCCCTGGTCCTATTCTTCCTACTATATCCCGATGCCAACCCTGAGAACTACTCCAGACTGAATTTTACACTACACCCTGCACCAAAATAATGCTCTACAATGCTATTTCCTTTGTCTATTGGACAAGTAAGTCTGGTAAGGTTAGATAGCACAAGCACCAGGCTTTTGATCAGGTTTATGTATGTTTTGGTATGGGCCGACTGGGTGACCTATACTAGTGGGCTTAGTTGCATAATAAATGGCCGGTAGACAATGGATCATTAATGAAGACAGGAAAAAAGTAACCTAGGCAGGAACTGTGGGAGAAAATTTGGCACACACTGAGATGAGACATCAAATTATGAGCTAGGTGAGGCAGGAAGAATGGGGTGAATTATAGGGGAGTGGGCACTGGCCACTGCACCTTTTCTTCTATCAGAAAGGTAGGAAGGATGATATAAACATAGGAATCAGGATGTTTTATAAAAGGATAGCTAAATGAGCTTTGAAAAAATAGAGGAATGGTAGTAGAGTAGTAGAGAGTGAGTGGTAGAGAGTAGTAGAGTGAGTGGTAGAGAGGAGTAGAGAGTGAGTAGTAGAGAGTGAGTAGTGGAGTAGTAGAGAGTGAGTAGTAGAGAGAATAGTAGAGAGTAGCAGAGAGTGAGTAGTAGAGAGTGAGTAGTAGAGAGAGAATAGTAGAGAGTAGCAGAGAGTGAGTAGTAGAGAGTGAGTGGTAGAGAGTAGTAGAGAGTAGTAGAGTGAGTAGTAGAGTGAGTAGTAGAGAGTAGTAGAGAGTGAGTAGTAGAGAGTAGTAGCGTGTGAGAAGTAGAGAGAGAGTAGAAGAGAGTAGTAGAGAGTGAATAGTATAGAGTAGTAGAGAGTGAGTAGTAGAAAGAGAGTAGTGGAGAGTGAGTAGTAGAGAGTGAGTAGTAGAGAGAGAGTAGTAGAGAGTAGTAGAGAGTGAGTAGTAGAGAAGTAGAGAGTAGTCAGTCAGTGTCAGTCAATGTCTGTCAATCAGTGTCAGTCAGTGTCAGTCAGTGTCAGTCAATCAGTGTCAGTCAGTCAGTCAGTGTCAGTCAATCAGTGTCAGTTAGTGTCAGTGTCAATCATTGTCAGTGTCCGTCAATCAGTGTCAGTCATTGTCAATCAGTCAGTGTCAGTCAGTCAGTATCAGCTAGAGCAGCTCTGCTGACCTGGTTCTCTGGCTTTAAAGCAGCTCTGCTGACCTGGTTCTCTCCCTCTAAAGCAGCTTTGCTGACCTGGTTTCTCTGGCTCTACAGCAGGTCTGCTGACCTGGTTCTCTGGCTCTAGAGCTGCTCTGCTGACCTAGTTCTTAGGCTACAGAGCAGCTCTGCTGATCTGGTTCTCTGGCTCTACAACAGCTCTGCTGACCTGGTTCTCTGTCTCTAAAGCAGCTCTGCTGACCCGGTTCTATGGCTCTAAAGCAGTTCTGCTGACATGGTTTCCTGGCTCTAGAGCAGCTCTGCGGACCTGGTTCTCTCCCTGTAGACCAGCTCTGCTGACCTGGTTCTCTCACTCTAAAGCAGCTCTACTGACCTGGTTTCTCTGGCTCTACAGCAGCTCTGCTGACCTGGTTCTCTAGCTCTAGAGCAGCTCTGCTGACCTGCTTCTCTGGCTCTAAAGCAGCTCTGCTGACCCGGTTCTATGGCTCTAAAGCAGCTCTGCTGGCCTGGTTCTCTGGCTCTAGAGCAGCTCTGCTGACCTGGTTCTCTGGCTCTTAAGCAGCTCTGCTGACCTGGTTCTCTCCCTCTAAAGCAGCTCTGCTGACCTGATTCTCTGCCTCTAGAGCAGCTCTGCTGACCTGGTTCTCTGGCTCTAAAGCAGCTCTGCTGACCTGGTTCTATGGCTCTAAAGCAGCTCTGCTGACCTGATTCTCTGGCTCTAGAGCAGCTCTGCTGACCTGGTTCTCTGGCTTTAAAGCAGCTCTCCTGACCTGGTTATCTCCCTCTAAAGAGCACTGCTGGCCTGGTTCTCTGGCTCTAAAACAGATCTGCTGACCTGGTTCTCTGCCTCAAGAACAGCTCTGCTGATCTGGTTCTATGGCTCTAAAGCAGCTCTGCTGACCTGGCTTCTCTGGCTCTAGAGCCGCTCTGCTGACCTGGTTTTCTGGCTCTAAAGCAGCTCTTCTGACCTGTTTCTCTCCCTCTAAAGCAGCTCTGCTGACCTGGTTCTCTGCCTCTAGAGCACCTCTGCTGACCTGGTTCTCTGGCTCTAAAGCAGCTCTGCTGACCTGGTTCTATGGCTCTAAAGCAGCTCTGCTGACCTGGTTCTCTGGCTCTGGAGAAGCTCTTCTGACCTGGTTCTCTGGCTCTAAAGCAGCTCTGCTGACCTGGATATCTCCCCTTAAAGAGCTCTGCTGACCTGGTTCTCTGTCTCTAAAACAGTTCTGCTGACCTGTTTCTCTGCCTCTAGAGCAGCTCTGCTGACCTGGTTCTATGGCTCTAAAGCAGCTGGTTCTCTGGCTCTAGAGCAACTCTGCTGACCTGGTTCTCTGGCTCTAAAGCAGTTCTGCTGACCTGGTTCTCTCCCTCTAAAGCAGCTCTGCTGTCCTGGTTTCTCTGGCTCTACAGCAGCTCTGCTGACCTGGTTCTCGGCCTCTAGAGCAGCTCTGCTGACCTTGTTCTCTGGCTCTAGAGCAGCTCTGCTGACCTGAGGTGTCTGGCTCTAGAGCAGCTCTGCTGACCTTCTTCTTAGGCTCTAGAGCCGCTCTGCTGACCTGGTTCTCTGGCTCTACAACAGCTCTGCTGACCTGGTTTCTCTGGCTCTACAGCAGCTCTGCTGACCTGGTTCTCTGCACTCACGATGCATGCACCCGACTTCGCGAAAATATATTTAAAAATAATATAAGTTTATTATAAGTACAAATATATTATTTTTATGAATATCTTCGATATTCTCTTGCCCTAATATATATATTAAACATACATATCATTTTGGAACATAATTTATATTTGCGGGAGTTGCGCACCCAGCACGCCCCAGCACGTATATGACGTCACGCGGGACCAACCACCGTGCAAGCATCTCGTACCGTAATGCGCATGTGTCGCGTATGCGTGGGAGCAGGAGTCGCGGACAGGTCGCATACCAATCGCGCACATCACGTAATATTAAATGTATATGATGTAACTGAAAAACACGCAGCCATTGCACACTGTACACGGATTCTTCACGGCTTTTTTAAAATGGTGGCTAGAATCCACGCACCCACCGTGATGTGTACAACTCCGAAAAAACTGTTGCCACATGCACTCTTAAGCCTAAACACCTAGTCAATCAACCATTCACATATTTATGCATAGAGTTACACACACCCCATCCAACCACACACAAACTCAGTGTCCCATAAAAATACTCACCCAACTAATCAATAACTAATATACACACTCATGTAGTTAGTGACCAACTGATTCAGCATGTTATACAACAACAGAGACAATGATGCACACAGTCACATAGTTTAGTTACTAATCCATGTATTAAGTGAGACACTTTTAGTTACTCACTTAAACAGACAGTCAGACAGCTACTAAATCCTCCATCCAGACAGATATATATTCACTCAATCTCCAATACAGATTGGCATATATATACAATACATATTTAAATTTCAAACTAAACCACATTCACTGGATGATGTCATCAGTGATGTCATCAGTGATGTCATCAGTGATGTCATCAGTGATGTCACTGACCATGTCATGAATGATGCAATATGTGACATCATCAGCAGTGCATTGCAGGCGTGCGAGTTATAGTTAGCAGAACTAACTATAGCGGAGGAATTTCTATGGTTTTGTACGAGTGCAATGGTCAGCTAACTATAACACCCCTGAAACCTATGTTTTTTTCTGGGAATATATATATATATATATATATATATATATATATATATATATATATATATATTTTACAGCAGCTCGTGATACAATCCCGCTTTCGCACGGAAATCACCAGTACAGACCAACTTGTGCAGCATTATTTTTTATTTCTTACTCCTCATATGTCAGGACGCGTTTCGGCCGTCCAAGCAGCCTTGATCACCTGATCGCACATCACTGATAGACCCATTTTTAAAGTGCAAGTGCATGAATCAACGATAGACATAGATGACATACTGTGTTTTCCTTACTTTAAATCACTGTAAATTGACCATCATTGATCATATTATAATTTATAAGGAACACAATCTTGATTGTATAATACCCACATATGCCAATGGTGCAACTCACGAAATTAAAGCCTAAATGCATTTGTACTTTGCATATGAATATGCAATTCTAAATGAGTTATCTTAGGGCAAATGTATAATGAGAGTGTCATCGATTGTTTAAAATTACACTTAAGTTGATTCGTTGCATAATAATCCTAAAGATATAAAGTGCTCACCGAAATAAAGTTCTGTAGTTATATCATTTCAAAGTATACACAATACTTAAAAAATAGATATACTATGATACAATTAAAACCATGAAATCTGTAATATTGCAACAAACAATCAGGAACATGAAATTAGAAGAGAATACTTTCTAGAGGGATATCATATATACATTGCAGTTCATCTATAGAGGAGCTGGTGGGATACCAATCAACCATGCTGTTTAAAATTAATTCAATAAAACCAGCTTGGTGACGCAGTTAAAACAATCAATATAAGAAAACAAACATAGATAAAACTACCCATGAAATTCCTTTAAAATTGATTGTAAAAAACCAGCGTCCACGTAGACATAGCCAAATACAGTGCAGATAGCCATATAGTATAGGGCACCCTCTGTTTCCTAATAGATATTAAAGTAGGGTGTGAAGATCTTCTGTCGTATTTAAACCACCTGGCCATTTACTATTGAACTCCAATATATAGTTGGTCTCAAGCCTACGGAGGGTAGCCTCCCTATCCCCTCCTCTTTTTGTTGTAGGGATGGACTCAATGGCAAAGTAGTGAAGAAATCGCGGGTCACTATTGTGCGTGGCTTCAAAATGTCTAGCGAACGGGTAATTCTGATCTTTATTTGTTATTGCCCTTAGATGTTGGAGGATTCGCTTATGAACTGCCAACTTTGTGCTGCCAATGTATTTAAGATGGCAATCACATTCAAGGACATATACACAGAATTCCGTTTTGCAGGTTAGATGTTGCTTTATTTCTCTATCATTGTTAGAGAAAAATGTCCTGTAATTTTTGGTATTGACACCAAATTGGCAGGCTCTACAGCTTGTGCACTTAAAAAATCCTTTCCTTGCTGTAAGCCAGCTCTCCTTTTTGCAGAGCTCCTGGCTATTTCTCGACAGGACATTCCCCATACTAGTGGACTTTCTGAAGGCTATGGCTGAATTATGTGGCATCAATTCACCTATCACAGGGTCATCTCTGACAAAGTGCCAGTTCCGTCTAACAATGTCTCTCAATTGTTTCTCCTGTTTTGAATAGGTAAAAATTAAACGGACTGGCTCCTCTTTGTCAGTAGCTGTTTTGGTCTTATATTGGAGAAGTTTTTCCCTGGGCTGGAGATTTGCTTTGGTTATGGCTGCTTTGATAACTTTGGGGCTGTATCCTCTATCTAAAAACCGTGCCTGACTTTCCATTTGTTTTGTCTTCATGTCAGCTGGGTCACTGCATATGCGCTTAATTCTAAGCATCTCCCCATATGGGATACTATTTATAAGATGTTTGGGGTGTGCACTTGTGGCATGTAACAGTGTATTACCAGCGGTCGGTTTTCTAAAAAGGGTAGTTGTTAATACATTATTGTCCACTAAAATTTCAACATCTAAAAACGTCACCGAGCTTTTACTAATATTAGATGTAAAATTTAAGTTAAATTCATTGTGATTGATATTTTCTACAAAATGTAAAACACCCTCCTCAGAACCTCGCCAGACAATAAATAAATCATCTATAAAACGCCACCAGGAGACTATGTTGTTTTTGCAGACTTGATCATAGTCGCGATGGAGGACCAACTCTTCCCACCAGCCCATAAATAAACAGGCATAGCTGGGGGGAAAAGCTGGCCCCCATAGCCACGCCTTGTACTTGCTGATAAAATTGATCATTGAACAAAAAATAATTGTTTTCCAAACAGAAAGATAACATACTAAGTAACATTCGTGTATGTTCAGTGTGTTCCATTGGTCTTCTGTTTAAAAAGTACTCTACTGCTCTTAGGCCATCCATATGCTTAATACAAGTATATAAGGAAGTCACATCCAGTGTCACTAACAAAAGTTCAGAGCTCCATGCCAGATCCTTGATTTTATTCAAAAAATCGCTAGTGTCTTGTACATAAGAATCTAGGTTTTTCATGTGGGTCTGGAGAAAGTAATCTATATATTGTGAAAGATTTTCAAGAGGTCCATTACACGCTGAAATAATGGGCCTCCCAGGAGGGGCTGTTAAACTCTTGTGGACTTTGGGTATAAAATAAATATATGGTACAAGTGGATATTCCTTTTTGATAAATTTGTACTCATCCCAACTTAACAGTCCTAAGCCCTTCCAAGCCAATAGACTCTGAAATAGTTTGTCTTGCATAGCTTTAAATTTCACAAGGTTACTTTTCCTATAACACTGGATGTCATCTAACTGTCTGTGAGCTTCCTTCAAATAATTTGTTAATGGCCAAAGAACAATGTTGCCACCTTTGTCCGAGTTCCTTATTATCAGGTCCCCTTTGCGTAGCTTCTCCATCAATTGGTGGTATTTTCTTTCGGTGTTAGAATATGTTTTCTTTTGTCTGGTCACTGCATAGGTCAATCTTTTAATCTGCCCAACCACATGCTCATTGAATGCGTCCAAACCATCGTTGGAAGATAGGGGGACGAACTTAGATTTGGGTTTGAAATGAGTTTCCACTCTCTTCTGGCCAATGAAAGTTGATGCTTCCTGTATGTTGCTATTTTCACCTGAAGCCAGTTGGCACATGTCCTGTAACAAACCCAAGTCTGAGATTTTCAATCCAGGGGGGTCTTTTTCATTCATTATTTGCAAAACTTGATCCGAATTAGCTCTTTGTAGATGATATTTCTTGAGCTTTAGCTTACGGATAAATTGATATATATCGGCTCTTGTTTTGGTATATTGAAAGTTTGATTCAGGACAAAAACTTAGCCCTAGACATAGCAGTTGCTCCTCTGCTGCCGTCAGTTCAATTGCACTCAGATTAATAATAGATTTAGTTTTTTCCTTTTCTGGTGCCTGGCCACTGCATGGTGTTTGTCCATCTTTCAATTCTAGTACCTCCGACCTCTGCCTCTGCCCCGCTTCCTTTGCTCTACATTGTTTGCGGGCCTTGCGTCTCCCCTTTCTCCTCTGGCTGCTGGTTTGGCCTGTGCTTCTTGTGGACGGGGCCTCAAGGTGTCCCTCCTGCTCTGTTTCAGGACATCCAATTCTTCCCCCAACGTCAGTTTCACTCCAGTTGTTCTGTTGGCGCATTCATTGTCCGATTCACTCTCTGGTGCCGAGCTAGAGACTGGAGATATCTCATTTTGTTGTTGTCGACTAGGCACCTCTTTAGAGGCTTGAGCTCGTTTTTTTGCTGTTGCTGCTCTGAGTGAGTCGTATCGGCGCGCAAAAGTAAAGATTTGACCATGTTGATAGTCATCCCGGTCCCTTCTAAATTTGTACGTTTTACGTATTTTGATTTTATCCTCCTCTTTGGTTAATCTTGCGGTCATATCCTTCCTCAATTTTGTAATCTGATCCTGGTGGGCCTCATTGCTTTGCTGTTGTATCTTGTTTTCCAGGGCATCAATTTTGATTTGTAAATCTGCCCCATCTATCTCCGCATATTTCTCCAAAATCTGCATGAGACGTTTGGATGACTCAAGGTTACATTGCCCCCACTCCGCCATCATCAAGGGGTTTGGCGTCTCATAACTAGGGGCCAGCATGATGCGAAGCCCTCTTGGTACTCACCCCACATCCAGATATATTTTGAGTGAGCGTGCTTCCCACCATTTGGCCTGCTCTTGCTTTTTATATTTCTCCAAAAGCCTGAAGGATTCTTTTAGACCTGCAATTTCCGTCCCTGTGTTTGTGCAATTTTCACTTCCGCCTGTTACAACCT
This sequence comes from Triturus cristatus, assembly GCF_964204655.1. Classification (NCBI taxonomy): domain Eukaryota; kingdom Metazoa; phylum Chordata; class Amphibia; order Caudata; family Salamandridae; genus Triturus; species Triturus cristatus. The sequence goes on along the minus strand of NC_140584.1, from coordinate 709,596,812 downwards.
CATTTTCCAAGGCGTCCGAAAAAATGTCATCCGCGGCAAGCTCACGGGCTCTTCGTGCGTCGTTTGACATAGTGAGAGGAGTTTTTCTTGGAAAATATGCTTAGCTAACGATAAGGGTTTGCCTCTGTACGTTGTAGTTGTTTTACTGCACCTATGTGACCTGACGGCCTTATATATATATATATACTTTCTGTCCGTGAGCAAGGCTAACCCCGAAACATGTTGGACTGAGGAAGCAATGTGCTGCATTACCTGTATTAAGGCGCTTGTCTCCAGAAATGGACCTCTCTCTCTGTGTTCTTTTTAATTTTTTTTTATTTATGAATTTTTAGTCACAGATAACAACAGAAACCAAAAAAACATACATAGCACAGAAAAGAAATGAAATATAAAGGAGAAAAAAAAGAAGAGGGGAGGAAAGCAAAGATATAGAGAGAAAGATGAATATCAAGCATCAGAACTATAAGAAGTGGCATATACAAATTAATCATGAACATAATTTTGTCGAGTCCCGATTGGGAATACTTATTGATGGATTTAACAATAATACATGACAGAAGTAAAGACAAAAAGTAATAAGGCAGTTAGTCCCAATGAAGGCTTGACCAGACCCTTCCGAATTTCGCCCTTGAGCGTAGACCCCGAGCTTTAGCTACTGCCAACTCCATTTCATAAACCGCCCTCAATAATAACCAAAAATCAGTAATCTTGGAACTCAATGCGTCAATCCAAACCCTAGCAATGCACAGCCGGACAGTAATGATAATGATTAAGACTATGGAGGTGGAGAAATAGCCTGGGTTTGCTACCAAGCCCAAGACTATTTCTTTCTCGGTTAATTGCATTTCCTTGCCAGCCAACCGACTCAACACATATGTTACATCATTCCAAAACATAGTTAGTCGAGGACACCTGACAAACATATGTCTGAGATCAGCAGCATACTCATTACATTTAGGGCAGTATGACTTCGATGAGACCTGCACGGTAGTCCATTTCAAGATGACATGCGGGGTATAGTATAACATAAACATAGTGCGATGTTGTTGCAGCTTTAAATTGATTGAAGTAACAGCAGAGTTAATTATAGCCATTGAGTCAGCGACTTCGTCTGTGTTAATATCCATTGTAAACATACGAGTGAGTTTAGCTACAATCTGCGATCCGTCACTTCCACTTACAGACCGAAAACTCTGGTATATTTTCCCAATCTTACCCCGGCCAGCGGTCTTGAAGATAGCCCTCAGTAGCTCTGAAGTACGAGGGAGGGCAGATAAGTCCTTCCCTTGTACAAAATAATCGCTAACTTGCAGGTACTTAAAGAAGGATTTGTATCCCACAAATTCCTCCTTTAAAGAGGAGAATGACCTAAAACCACATTCATCATACAACTGCCCGAACAATGTTATGCCACACTGTTGCCACAACCTGCATACCGAGTCCGAAAATATGCCCGGAAACCTAGGATTGTCCCACAAGACAATAAATTCATGTAAATCTGGTACGGCGAAGTTATTACTGATGTCTTGCCAGATACGATAGATGTGTCTAACTATCTTAAAACGGACTCTCTTGAAGTAGTTAGGGTCCGACATGTAGTGTAGGAGAAACCCAGTGTTTAGACCATATGCAAGCTGGTACGCAAGCCATGTTTTGACCACATTAGGTCCCAAAAGTAAACCCTGAATACGATTCAGAAAGGCTGACCAGAAATAAGTCTTAAAATCAGGGAGAAGGAAGCCATCTTGCTCGTATGTCAGCTTGATATATTTAAGAGCTCTTCTGGATTTTCGAAAGCCCCAAATAAAGCTTCCGATAGCAGAATCAAGCCGTTTAAAAAAAGACATTGTAACTCGCAAAGGAAAAGAGTGAAACAAATAAAGATATTTTGGGCAAAATGTTCATTTTCACTATATGACATCATCCAATAATAGTTAGAGGCAGCCTATGCCACCTATGCAGGTCAGCTGTGATTTTTTTAAGCAGTGGTTCATAGTTCAAGGCCATGAAGTCCTCAGTACGACCACTAATATAGACACCAAGATAGATAGCACAGGTAGTTAAACCTAGGTGGGGTACTGCGAGTGTAGGCATATAGTTAAGGATAGACTGAGTTTTATTTATATTAAGCTTCTAACCCGAAAAGAAACCAAAGAGTTGTGCCTCATGTGTTAGTACGGCTATGGCCACCTCGGGCCTGATAGTAAATACAGCGATGTCGTCTGCATAGGCTGTGACTTTTAACGTCATACCGTTAAGTGATACTGGCGAAATAGAAGTATTCTGAAGGAGATGTCTGATGAAAGGCTCAGTATTAAGAGCAAATACTAAGGGTGAGAGCAGGCACCCCTGACGCGTACCCCGCTGGATACTAACAGGACTAGATGTACAGCCGTTAAGTTTGATAACAGAAGACGGATTATGATAGAGTCGCTGGACCGCCGAGACAAACCTCCGACCAAGGCCTAGAGAGAGCATAGTACACCAAAGAAACCCCCAAGCTACTCGGTCGAAGGCTTTCTCGGCATCCAGCATTAACATACCAATCCGCTGACCCAAGTGACCAGCAACATCAAAGCTGCAAAGGCGGTGTTTATATGAGTTACCGTGTCTCTTCCGGGGACAAAGCTGTGCTGTTTTTCTGAGACCAATAAGTGTATAAATGGGGCAAGACGAGAGGCAAGAAGCTTGGAGAATATTTTCGCATCCGTGTTGATAAGAGATATCGGTCGATATGACCCTAAGTCTTCTACAGATTTGCCCTTTTTGGGGAAAACCACAATGTTAGTTCTATTCCATGAAGGAGGCGCCTCCCCTCCCTGTAGTATGTCATTAATCAGCTCGAGGAGAACTGGCATCAACAAATCCCTGAAGGTTTTATAGAACTCAAGCGGGATAGTGTCCTCGCCCGCCGCCTTGCCGCTGGGCAAAGTCCTAATTGCTACGTTCAATTCCTCAAAGTCAGCAATGTTCTCTAAGCTCGAAGTATGAGATACATCCAGAGAAGGTAGAATGCTGTCTCGTAAATAATTCATGGCCAGCTGCTGATTATAGCTGCCAGATTCCTTATATAAGCTAGTATAGAAAATCTTAAATTGCTCGGCTATGTCCGCAGACTTTGTATAGGTGACACCGTCTACCCCGTTAATTATCTTAATATGTGATTTAGCCTTCTGATCAGCAAGTTGGTAGACCAGTACCCTTCCCACCCTCTCCCCATACTCGTACTGCAGAGGTCTGAACTTAAGAAAATTGTTGGTGACCTTATCCTTCAACCCTCTGCTAAGTTTTGCTCTAACTTCAATAATTTGGGCATATATTAGTGACTCACTAATATCTTTTGAGACAATTGCCCGGGAATGTTGCTGCTCTAATTCGATACCCTGCTGATGTTCGTTGCCTAGCTGAATACTATTGAGTCTATTCTGCCTGACTATAAACTGAACGGTAGCCCCTCTCACACATGCTTTTAGATAATCCCATACCAACGAGAGGGAAGAAGTGTAGTGGTTGTTAGCAATAAAATCCTTCAGGACCAGATGCATGTAATCGATAAAAGCAGAATTATTTAAAAGATGCAGAGGGAACGAGAATTCCCTTACTTGACCTTGTCTAGACGAGCCAAGATACGCAGAGAGCATGATTGGATTTGGGTCCGAGGTTACTTTTGGACATACAACCATGAATGCATTGACCAAAAGCCTGTTATTAGTAAAAATCATGTCAATCCTAGAATATTGTTTATGGGGATGAGAGAAGAAAGTAAACCCGGATATTGTGGGAAACAATGTCCTCCAAGCATCATCCAGATGATGGACATGTAATAGATCCCGTATTACATCCCTAACCCGGACCATTCTAGCTCTTGCAAGCGTGTTTGTGGTATAATTTTTTTTATCTAAAATGCAGTTGAAGTCTCCCATTACAATAAGATCACCAGCCCAATCTAAGAGTTCAAAATTCAAATGAGAGATAACCTCAGGACAGTCCGTGTTAGGGCCATAGACCATACATACTGTGACCTTCTTACCAAAGATAAAGAGTTGCGCAATTGCCCACCTACCCCGACTATCAGCAAGAGTTCGTAATACAAAAATTTGAGAGAATTTATCCTTCAATAGGGCGACCCCCGTTATAGAACCGTCTGTGAAGTACAGACGATCAAGTCAAAGCCAAGCTGTTTGAAGAAATTTCTATCTTTATAGGCCAAATGAGTTTCCACCAGTCCGACTATTTGAGGCTTGAATCCTTTGAGCTCTTTGGCCACCAATCGCCTTTTATTGGCCAAATTCAGCCCACAAACATTCCAACTCATAAATTAGACTCTAGACATTACCAACACTTTTTTAAAATACTAGATAATTTCTCCTCCTCACATTTCTCATTATTAATTTCAAATATTTCCTGTGCTACTTTAACAATGCCGTGACTATTTGACCCTGCCAAACCCCCGTCCCTCTTGGACCATCCGCCGCCCCCCACCCTGTTGCTTGAGAGAGGAATCACCCCCCCTTAAAGCTGTCCTGACCCGACAGCAAATGAAGGACGCCACGAGCAACCCCCCGAAGTCCCCCGCCATGCCTGCACACCCTACCCCCACCATCCAGATCTACACAATACATTTTCCTCTTTACATTAGTACCACCCGGGTGGCATTTCCAACCCCCTGTGCTAACAAGAAAAAAAGAAAAGAACATCAGGCCGAGACATTATAGTAATCAAGGATTAGGGGTGGTTTGCCAATTGGCCAGCGCCTTTTTAGCCTCCTGTTCATTTAAGAACAAGTATGAGTGACCATCCTTAATCACTTTAAGCCGGGCAGGCTCCTGCAGAAAGACCTGAGAGCAAACAGACTTAAATGAGTCCATAAGCTGGCGAAACTGCCATCTTTTATCCATAGATGATTTACACAAATCAGATCTCACGAAGATTGACATAGAGTCAACTTGGACAGGAGCTGTTGGTCGAGTTTTGAAGAAGATGGCCTGGCGAAGTAGAAAGTTACCCAAAAATACCAGAATGGGCCTAGAGAATTTTGTTTTGGCTTGAGAGTTTGATGATAGGAATAATGGGAGGCGATGTGCTCTTTGAACCTGCGTGTCAATATCCCAGTCCCCCAAGTCCAGGAAAGCTTTCTGTAATAAGTCCACGACAAATGCACAAGGTCAGAGCCTTCCCTCCCTTCTGGTACCCCAAAAATCCTCAGGTTATGTCGCCGCTGTCTATTTTCAAGATCGTCGATCTTTAGCTGCATAGAGACCAAGTGTGACTCCTGAGAAGTAACTAACTTGACAGTTTGGGTATTAACTTCCTCCATGTCTGCCACCCACTGTTGCAGATCAGTAACATCAACTGTTAGGTGATGAACCTTGGTAGTGACCTCAGATAGTGCCTTTTTAATTTCGATGCAGTCCGCCCTTGCCTGTTGATAATAGGCTTGTGCTTCTCCTCTCTGAGTGTTTAGAGCCTGCATAATATTGTAGAGAGAGGGCTCATCACCCCCACCATTTCTTCCATCCGGATGATTCTTCTCAGAAGTATGACTTGTCACAGCTTCTACAATGACCTGAGGACCATAGGAGGAGTGAGAGGCGAGAGAATCAGATACTGTGGGTAAGATGATACGCTCAGCCGGTGTTGACCCCTTAGAGTAATGGAGCACCCCATCAGCAGTATTTTGACCATGATCAGTGCGATGGCCCTCGACTGGAGCTTGTGCATAGTCCATAATGTATGTATTGGTAATAGCAATGGTAGAGTTATTAGATAATAAATGGACGGGAGGGGTGAGACCGTCCGTAAAAGCCAGTAAGTTAGCCGGCGAATCTGAACAATTCAACAAAGAGGGGGCCGACATATCCCCCTGTGAACTTGAGTTGTATAATCTGGAGACAATATTTCTCACTTCGCCCTTTGATGACACCCATTTACGTAATGGGCTTACCCCTGGACCAGCCTTATTAGAGCTGGCTGCACCCTTCAATCGACCAAGTACATCTGTGACTTGAGGCCTATTTCCAGTACCACCTCGGCCTCTGCCACCTTTACCAGACCGGCTTGATTTAGGGCCCTTATCTTTTGGGGCTCTACCCCCCTCGGGGGTATTACCCCCTGGGCCATGCACAGCGCTGTAACTGATCCTAATGTTGGCACCACCATGTCCGGATGAAGCAGGATTTGCAAAGGAGAGCGGATCCTTCCCAGATTCCACAAGTAAATTTGCCTGCTGCTTGTTACCCCCAGTTACATTGCCAGTGTTATCTGTCAAGCAATTACAGTCGATACGTGGACTAGTCTCCTGCACAGTTCCATTGGAATACTCACAGCCTTCACTATTTAAACCCTCAGATTGGGGGGTGCATTCTGGAACTGGAGAGATAATCCCAGCTTCATCATCTGGTGGCAGGGAGGGGGAGAGAGAATCAACATGGACTGAATCCACCCCCACGAGAGGAGACTCCATTCTTAGAATACTCATTGATTTCTCCATACCCCCCCAGCCGTCATTGACTGCGGCATTAAGGACTTCGGCCATCTGGGCGGGGGGGGCAACAGATTCGGAACCACAGGACTGAAGAAGCACTGTAACTTTCCCTGAACGTAGAAGCTTAAGAATAGGCTTCCCCACCTGAGGGTCTATTGGAATGGCTGGAGCACTATTACCTGGCATAACTCTCTGGGACATTATTACATTTTCAGCAGCAAAATCAGACTCAGAAACAGTCTGACCTTCCAGACGATCCACCGATACAGGCTTGCCACCACTTTCTGCTTGATCCTCAATTCGCCCTCGACAAGTTGTCCATGGGGGGGCCATCACTCGCAACTTCTCCCTCAGCAAGATTTTAGATCCCGACGTCCGTCTTTCACATCCAATGCTTCCATTCCAGCCCCTGCTACTGGTCCCCCAGACACTAGCAGGATCGCCGCAAACAAGCCTAGAAGCAGAAAAATCCAACAGCGGGAGCCGCACAAATACTCGGAACGGCCTCCCAGCTGTAAACCAATTCACTGCGCGAGCGCCGTGAATCACACAGCTGATGCGGGTGAGCCGGCACATCCGTCTGTTCGCAGGACCGGAGAGGGGATGGGCGAACAACGTTGAGAGCCACACCTTGAACTGCCAGAGAGAAGGCCACAAAAACGTAAGTACCCGCAAGTAACTATCGTGGCTGTCATCCTCGTCTTTTGGCTACAGCAGTGTTATATTCAGTATTCACTCCGCATATCCCCATCAGAGACATAAATAAGTGGTTTGTTTTCGTGTTGCCGTCCAGGTATTGAAATCACCACCGTGGACAGAGAGGCATCGCGGCAGGCATCCTCGGACACCCCGGAGAGGGCAGACGTGCGTCCTTCAACGGCGGATACGATCCGCCATCTTCCTTTCCACCTCTCTCTCTGTGTTCATGTGTGAAGGTGACGGGCTTCTCCGTGCCCGCCTTAAAGAGGTCACCCTGCAGGGTCGGTGGCTCCTGATTTGGAGGTTTCGCTGTGGATGTTAAATGAAGGAGCATGAACCACGCGCTGCTGTTCAACCTACGAAGGTAATGCTAGTTAGGCAAAAGAAACTGCGGCGTCGGAAGGGATTTGGTGTGAGGGAGACCTCTCGCACCAATCGTTCTGGGGACGTGAGCTTTAGATCAGGACAATAGAATATTGAGCACCATGCTGACAATATTTGTGATTGATTCCACATTTATTAACATGCAATGCATGGGGATATGAACAACGAGAACTGTTGCATCCTGGAAGTTGTAGACTCATTAATCGCGTGGTAAAGTACACCTATAAGAATGCACGCACGCATGCACTTTGTTTGGAACTTTCTGTCCGTGAGCAAGGCTAACCCCGAAACATGTTGGACTAAGAAAGCAATGTGTTGCATTAACTGTAATAAAGCGCTTGTCTCCAGAAATGGACCTCTCTCTCTGTGTTGATGTGTGAAGGTGACGGGCTTCTCCGTGCCCGCCCTAAAGAGGTCACCCTGCAGGGTCAGTGGCTTCTGATTCAGAGGTTTCGCTAGGTTCAGGGATGTCGTATTTAGTAATTAGCATTTAAAAAAACATAGAAATTCACTGAAAAAAACAATAGGTTTCATGGACATTATAGTTAGAAATTAGCATTTAAGAAACCTTTGAAATTCATTGAAAAAACATAAGTTTCAGGGACATTAAAGTTAGAATTTAGCATTTAAAAAACTTTCGAAATTCACTGAAAAAACCATAGGTTACAGGGATGTTATAGTTAGAAATGAGCATTTAAATACCTTAGAAATTCACTTAAAAACCACAGGTTTCAGGGACGTTATAGTCAGTTGGACATTTCACTTGCACAAAACCAGAGAAATACAGCCATTGTAGTTAGTTGAGCTAACTATAACTTGCGCCCTTGCAGTATACTGCTGATGACGTCACATATTACATCACTCATTACATGGTCAGTGACATCACTGATGACAGCAGTGGTGGGATGTCCTGATATAAAGAAAATGAGTATCACGGAGGATTTATACACTTGCCTATAAGAAAATTAAAAACAAAACTATGAGTGTCATCAACATCTTTGCGTTAAAATAAGACATTTTGACCATCTTCAACCCTATTAATGGAGTGAAAGCTGCCAGCCTATCAGATGATATAGTTACAATAAGAAATTGGTCGTACAAAATATTTATGATAAGATTTTAGCTTTGTTATGTTTTATAAATACTGAGGTGAATTTTAACACTTGCACTTTAATTTAGGAGTAAAGCACTTTAGCACTTTTCACGCAGTAAAATTTATCATGGACAGCAAATAGACTCAATTAGAAACATCTATACAGGCTCTATATAGAAATTGGACAGTATAAACCCCAATTTCAACATGGTGATTTGCTCAATTTGCACAGAATGTATTTTAAACATAAAATCTATATTTTGGACTTTTTTAACAGATTTTAGCAGGCCCTATATTAATAGAATTATTATAAAGGCAGCTATCCTGTTATGAGGGTAGCCTCATTAGTACGAAGAGGTATTTAAACCATGACGCAAACCCACAGCTATGTTAAATACAACAATATAGTGCATTGCAAAATGGGCACAATACAAAATCAAGTACTGTTATCAAGCTTGAATTTTTACATATGATATTAATCAAAAGGACAATTTTAAGTAGATTTTGTATGTATTTATTTATTTATATATTTATATAACTATCTATTTAGATGTTTTATGTATTTATATATTTATCCGTGTTAAAATGGGTTTTGCATTGCAGAAACTGTCTGACCTCAATCATGAGATATATATATAGTCAAGAGGACAATACAATGACTAAAGCCTACAAAATAATCACCTTTTTATCAATTTAAGGAAAATATTATCCAAAGGTGAAACAACAAGGGTGATTACATGCAGTAAACAGTCTTTTGTTTATGTCTATGAAAGTAACAGACTTTTTATATATAACACTTGTCACTTTAAAAGAAAGCGAAAAAAATGGGGAAAAAAATGACATAAAAACACATGGTAACTGGCTGTGCGTGTCATGTGATAAAGGCCCTTCGGGGCTGAAACGCATAATGGCTGTGATCGTGTTGGCGGAATAAAGAAAACAATTTAGCACCAGTTTGGCGGTCCGTGTTCCATTTCTTCGAAGCAGATTTAAGCACCTCTGGCGGGTGGAGTACTCTAGATATATATATATATACCTTGCTGAAAAGCAAGACTTCTTTCAGATATATATATATATATATATATATATACATATATATATATATATATATACATATTCACTAATAAATCATAGGTTCAGGGACGTTGTATTTAGTAATTAGCATTTAAAAAAATATAGAGATCCACTGAAAAAAACATAGGTTTCATGGACATTATAGTTAGAAATTAGCATTTAAAAAACCTTTGAAATTCATTAAAAAAACATAAATTTCAGGAACATTAAAAGTAGAATTTAGCATTTAAAAAACTTTCGAAATTCACTGAAAAAACCATAGGTTACAGGGATGTTATAGTTAGAAATTAGCATTTAAAAACCTTAGAAATTCACTGAAAAACCACAGGTTTCAGGGACGTTATAGTTAGTTGGACATTTCACTTGCACAAAACCAGAGAAATACAGCCATTATAGTTAGATGAGCTAACTATAACTTGCGCCCTCGCAGTATACTGCTGATGACGTCACATATTACATCACTCATTACATGGTCAGTGACATCACTGATGACAGCAGTGGTGGGATGTCCTGATATTAAGAAAATGAGTAGTAGGTAGTATTAAAAAGTGACTTTTTAGAGGCAAACAAATCAACACTACTTTACATCACTTCTGTTCAACCAGAGACACAAAATACTACATTGTGTCTCCACCTTGCCTCATACAGTTTTAAAAATGTCCAGTTGCTTCATACAGTTTTAAAATGTTGACATTCTGAAACTCAGTCTCTCTCTGTGTATTGCACAGAGATGGGGCTTAGATAGTACATAATACCTACTGGGTAGTTATAGTTAGGACAGTGTTTCTATAGGAAATTCCTTTTTTTATTGCAAGTAACATTGGCGCTGTTTGATGATCTCCACAAATCTTTTCCAAAAAGTTTCTGTTTTTCGTTTAGGTTGTGTGAGGGACATTTTTGAGTGATATATCAAGCAAGGCCAAGTTAAGTGGGGGGTCTAAAAATACAAAATCCCCTTTCATTTTCCATAGACTTGTTTAAGAAACACTACCACAAAAAACGCTGAACAGAATTGCACCAAAATTGTCAGGAAGCTACATTTTGTTCCAGAAAGAGGGATTTTTGTGATTTGGTGTAAATCATTTTTTTAATAGTTTTTGAGACATTAAATCTCAAACATATTTGTATATCTTGATGTTTGGGTATGAGAGACTCTTGTGTGAGGCCCACAATTTTGGAAAATAGAGCAGGTTGCTTCTTTTCCCTAAGGCCATTTTGCTCCTGCGGGAGTTGGTCTCCCACGGGAGCAAGCGCTCTGATTGGCTGACAGCAACATGAAGAAAAATGCTGCTGAGAGCCATTAAAGAACCCAGGAAATTAGTCCTCTGTCTGAAATAATTCTTGAAAATGTATAAGGGGTAAGGTAAAGATACCCTTACACCTAGCCCTTGTGGTGGGGTCCAAGAGGGAACCCTACAGTCCCAAAATACAAAATAAACCAAGAATTCTTGCCATTATTCCACAAGACTCCCATTATTTTTTTTTATATTTGAAGAGGGGGGTGTGAGTGGGGGCAGCCAAGCCCATTAGGGCCCCAGGGACACCATCCCCCAGGGTCAACTTTTAAAAAAAGGGCACAGTCCCTTACAGGCCCCCACCTGAGCTTTGATTGCCCCTAGGGACCCTTCCCCATGGGCCAATTTCTTAAATGGCGCCATTGACCACATCCTCCAGGGCCAACATGAACCTAAAAGGGATGGGGCCACACAGACCCCTCTCCCCGAGCCTATCAAGTCTCAGGGGGCCCAATCCTCAAGCCCACAGACTGTGTCCCAGGGCCCAGGGAACACACCTCCAGTACAAAGTTGTTTCCCTGACCCCTATAAGCATTCATTTTTATGTCTACAAGGCCCACTGTTCCCATACTTTGAATCAGCCGGGCACCAAGAGATGGGATCTCCAGGGCTTAGGGAGGTATACCACACACATTTCTTTGGGAGGGATTTTACTACAGTAAAATAAAAAAACGTTTTGAGTCTCAGGAGGCTATACTTGCAATTATATTTTAAACAAAATCTCATATGTTTGTTTCCAAGTGAGAAGCAAGCCCACTAAACAGAAGTGGATGAAGATCAGCTCTTTATTTCAACAGGTATCCCACAAGTGAAGCATTATGCGTTTTGAACCAGCCGGGTCTTATTCATATGCAAATTAAGAGGATCAATTGCTGGTGGGTTTAAATATACTGATCTGATTAAACAGTGAGAAAGGGCTCCGAGTACAAATGTTGTATTTATATATGTTACCTAAATTTCAGTTTTGCAGTTCTTAATTACCGGGCGATCAGCCTTTTTAAAGGCTGATGTTTTATTAACAATCATGATTGCATTGGCATTACAATGCCACAATGAAGGAAGGTAAAATCAAACACTTAATCTTAAATGGCTGCGGCTGCTAGTTTTTGACGGACCTGTGAAGATAGGATTATCTTAATGTACTATCGGCTGGAAGCTGCATTGGTTGTTTAAATAAGCTGTTTTGTTATTGTGATCAGCAATATTAGTTTCAGATTCATGCAGCAACCATGGACAAAAAATGAATGTTTTTTCCCTGTTAGACTTGGCCCTTTTTGTAGGGGCATCCCAGAACTTTTTGCCTTCTTCCCATATTTTTTCTGACCTGTTGTTGGTGGTTTTAGGACTCTGGGCACTTAACCACTGCTGTTCAGTGTTAAAGTGCATGTGCTCTCTATGGCAAACTTTGTAAGATTGGCCTACACCTGTTTGGCGTATTTAATTTACCTATCAGTCGCTTGTAAAGTGAATGAATGAATTAATAAAAATATTTATAGAGCGCGTAGCTACCCAAGGTCATACCAGCGCTAATAATAGCAGCTGTGCACAGACAATGGCAGATTACTGATCAAGATTAAGGAAAAGCCATGTTTTGAGATGCTTCCGGAAGGCTAAATGGTTGGACTCATGACAAATATGAAAGGGAAGGACGTTCCACAGCATGACAGCGTTATAGGAAAACAAACAGCCACCTCTCCTTGCCTTTTTTATTCTGGGAACCGAGGCCAGACGGAGATTGTCTGAGCGCAGACGCCGGTTAGGATGGTAGGGTGAGATGATGGAGCAGTTGATGGGCAGTCCCTTCCCTTCTAAGGACTTGTGAGTGATAGAGAGAGACTAACATTTAATTCTCTCAAGTATGGTAAGCCAATGAATGGTCTTGAGTATTGGTTTGGCAGATTGTCGGTTGGGGATCCGGAGGACCATACGCGTTGCACAGTTTTGCACATTCTCTAGCTTCCCTATGGTTACATGTGGAGCTCCTAAATAAAGGGCATTCTCCTAGTCTAGGTGGGAAAGAATTAGAGCCTGGACCATGAGTCGCCTTGCAAGAAAGGGTAAAAGAGGAAAAAAATTCCTAAGCATCCTGAGGATCCCATAGCAAGTGGCCGCCACTTTCAAGGCTTGATGCTTGAAATTCAAATCACAGTCAAGCCATATGCCCAGGCTTTTGATCATTTTTTTTGAGCCAGGAGCGGGGCCGAGAAAGTCTGGCCACAGCAATCCTGCATGAAAGATAGGGGAGTTGCCTAGGAGCATCAGCTGAGCATCGCAGCTGAGAGACATACGTTTTGAGATGTTATCTCCTTCAAAAACCTGAAAGGACCTATCTTCCAGAAAGGATTGCAGCCACACAATGGCCCCCCCAGCAACCCTGAGATTCCTGAGTCTAAGAACAAGGGTATTGTGTTTGAGAGTGTCGAAAGCCACACTGAGATCTGAAAGGATGCCTCCTCAGTCCAGGATTTTCTCTGACTCTTCGACTACTGCTAAGAGAGCAGTCTACGTCCCCTGTTGGGTAATACCACATCATTATGTTAGTCCTGGCTTTATTACGAATATACTTTTTGGGGAGAACACGGTCTAACGAAGACTCGATCCACTTGTTAAAATTGTCATTTTATCTGGCTTTTGTGAATAATGGCAATGCCATCGCCTTTGCCTGATTCCCGATCATGCCTCTGAATGTGGTACCCAGGGGGGAGGGCTTGAACGAGGTCAGGGTCTGACACAATATTGAGCTAGGTTTCAGTTAAAAACAGAGCTTCCGGGTGTTCTTCTTCTAATAAGATAGAGATCTCTGCAGAGTGTTTGGATAGCGACCTACAATTTAACAGGAACATATTGTAAAGTTCCTAGCTAGGTGAAATGATTTGGGGTTTGGGGGATGGGTTGAATTTAAAGGAGCAGTGGGAGCAAAGGGAATCGTCCCTAAAAGGAGAGATAGAATGCAAAGAATCATCGCTAGTGACCCCCATTAAATGTTGAAGCTGGTCCGATGTATAGACGTATTTACCTGTGGTAAAACGGGCAGGGGTTGTGGCCCGTGGCCCCGGTCGGATGCGGAAGGGCGCAGACGGGCTTGCCATTGGCGCGCCCATGGCAATGCCAGCAGCACACCTGCAGCACGCACCCGCTATTCAGTCATGTCATTAAGCCCTTTTATAGGTAGTGTCCAGCAACTAGACCGTTAACCAAAATGGCGGCAAGATCGATGTGCAAATTACAAAAGCGGTTAAAATACCCCCCGGAGCTGTAACACAGCTCTTAACAGTCGGGAAATACAGCAGAAATGCAGCGGCTAAAATGCAAAAGATCAAATCTGTTTAAAAATAAGGATAAAACGATTTGAAATGCCCCCAGAGCCTTAACACAGCTGATATCGCATATACCCAGGGCCAGTAAATTAAAAGTTACTGGTGGACTTGCAGTGCTGCTTGCGCCACCCACCAAAGTAGGCTTTCAAACCTGTCTCAGGCCTCTGTATTGCAGGGCCTGCGCGCGCAGTTTGCTGCTGCTGTGCCGTAGCACATAAAGTGGTTGCCAAGTCCATGACTCCCCTTTTACTACATATCAGTCACCCCTAAGGTAGGCCCAAGCTAGACCTATGGCAAAGGTGCGGTGTCAGTAAAAGGTAGGAGATGTGCCTTAATTGTGTGGCATGTCCTGTGAGTGACAAACAGCCTATTTGGTTTCTCACTGCTGTGAGGCTGCCCTCTCATAAGAAAGCATTGGGAATTTCCTGATATGTGTTTCAGTGGTAATTCCTGACATGAGAGGAGTAGCATGATCAAGTTTGGTATGTTTGGAATAGCTGTGATAAATGCTCCGTAATGGTGTTTGCAGATTTATTAACACTATTTAAAAAAAAAATGCCACTTTTAGAAGTAAGATTTTTTGTGTGCTTTTTGCCTGTCTTTTGGGTCTTGACAGTCTGGCCTTGGAGTGACAGGGGCAGGGGAGGTGCAGTGGCTTCAGAGGGTCTGGGTGAGTCAGCACTAAGCTGAATAGGCCTGATCTGCATTTGAAGTAGTGGGAGGAGTAGCACCTGAACCTGAATAGAGCTGTGTCTGCCCTCGACAATGCTGGCTTATCCCTCTGTGGTGTGTCTGGGGCCAGAGTCTACACTGACAATTGGGAGTGTTGGGCACTTGAGAAGTGCCCACAGAACTGGTTTGGACTGGGCACAGAGCCCTGTTCCGGGGGGAAGAACAAAGACACTGGGTCATATACATATTGGGGCTGTGAGGTGGTACTCACTGAACTGGTGCTTACTGGAGGACTCCTGGGTGCCAAGAGGAACCGCCACAAAGGACTTCCTCTCTGCAAGAGGGCCCTGTGAGCTGGCCTGCTTGGGCCCAGCCATGCCCTTGCCAATTTCTCAAGGAGGGTGCTGTCTGCCCCCTGAGTGTGTCTCCTAGTGGGAGACACAGTACTTGGAGCACTCCGGGACCACTGAGCCTGGTTCTCTGGCCTCAGGCTGAGTGCTGCAGCCGGGGCTCTGCTGAATGTCCCTGGGCTCCTACCCCACATGGTGCAAGGAAGAGACCCAAGTCGACGGAGACTTCGCTCAGTACATCATCGGCCTTCTCGAGGCAGAAAGACAGGAGGAGGACGCCTGGACGTGTGCGGGGCTCCCATAGGGAAGGGGGGAACCGCATGCTGGCTGAGCCTGTGTGGAGTGCGGGTCACCTTCCACAAGGAGACCCGCCGGAGACTTCGCCCCGTGGCACTCTCCTACTTTGGAGGCAGAAAGAAGTTCCAGATGTGGCTGCTGGGGGTGACTGGCAGGTCTAGAAGGACCGGCACCTTACCCAACTGAGCAGCCGACGGCTGCAAGCTAAACCACTCAGCCCCCCTGCAATGGATGAGTGAGACAGAGCTAGATTACTACAGCTGCACTGCATGCTAGCGGGCAGCTGCACTTATGGAAATCCCGCAAAGGGGGGGTTGCCAGACGTGAGGCCTAACTGCTCTGGGCCGTCTTTAGTTTGCTCCGGGTTTGGGAGCAAGCACCTTGTCTGCAGCTGCACCACCTGATTACGGGCTGCTGCAGAAGGAACCCGCAGTTGAGAGAGCCCTTACTTTTGGGAAGGGGCATTGCGGGGATGCCCAGGACGGGGCCCCCATGGTCAAAACTAGACTGCCGGATGTGACTTCGGGATCCCCATGCAAAAGAGGATATATGTTTGCATAGGCCTAAGGGGGGCATGTTGTGTTGATGGTATCTGCACTGTACCAATGCCTAAGATAGCACACTGCTGGTGTGGTTTAAGCTTAAGGGGTACTCCTGAGATATGTATTTTGGCGAGAGTGTTTTAATGGCTGCACAAAGGATTATATGTAGACATCATGATATGGTGCCCTGCTGCTGCTGCTGATTTATACCTAAGGTGGGCCTGATGTAATATGCTAAGTACAGTTATGATGTTCATGCCTCATGCTGGGTGCTAAGTGTACCCTTACCAGTAGTTTCTGGTTGTCTTCACTAACTGTGAGTTGTGATGCTATGACAGAGGCCGGATATGCCCTGTGGTGTATATAATCCCTGTAAAGTCATGTCAAGTGCCAGATGGCACAGTGTATGTATGTGATTATGTTCTAATGTGTTCTATGGATAATACAAAGGCTATTTTTACACAACCTTATGTGGAGTTTCTTTTGTGGTGTGCCTAGTGTGTCGCTGCTGTGTGAGTGTAGTACGCTAATGCTTTAAACATTGCCTTTGGGATAAGCTTGACTGCTTTGCCAAGCTACAAAGGGGGTGAGCAGGAGTTATCTTCGGTGTGTTACTCCCTCAGTCAGTTACACAATACATTTTTCAAAAAGAAATCATCCATTTAGACAGTAATATACCCATTTATTCTTCCATCGACCTTGAGATATACATATATAAAACATATTTAATTTTCAGAAAAACACACATTCACTGGATGATGTCATCAGTGATGTCATCAGTGATGTCATTTGAGATGTCATCAGTGATGTCATGAGTGATGTCACTGACCATGTCATGAGTGATGTAATATGTGACGTCATCAGCAGTGCATTGCGGGCGCGCGAGTTATAGTTAGCTGAACTAACTATAACGGGGGAATTTCATTGGTTTTTTACGAGTAAAATGTCCAGCTAACTATAACATGTGTGAAACCTATGGTTTTTTCACTGAATTTCTAAGGTTTTTTAAATGCTAATTCCTAACTATAACGTGTGTGAAACCTATGGTTTTTTCACTGAATTTCTAAGGTTTTTTAAATGCTAATTCCTAACTATAACGTGTGTGAAACCCATGGTTTTTTCAGTGAATTTGCAAGGTTTTTTAAATGCTAATTTTTTTTTTTCTTCTATTTTTTTTAAACATATATTTTTTTTAATTTTCTTACCTTTTATAAAGACTATGGTTAAATTTTTAAAATTCTTTAATATGTTTTTTTTAAATATATTTTACAAAATAAACAGGTAAAATGTATTAGCAATACATTTTTTCCTTTTTTTTTTATTTTTTTTTTAGTACGCGTACCGTAAGCTTACGGTAAGCGTACGGTTTACGCAACGCCCGTAATTTTTCTACGCTGCTTGCGTATAGTTACGCAATTTGCGTAGCCGCGCGTACTCCGCGTGGGACGCGTGCGCTCGTACGCTACACGCGCACGTTACGCGGAAGTGTCGGGTAGTGACTGTTATGCGCATGCGCGCAAGCGCGTGTCTTTTTTACGCGCA
This sequence comes from Triturus cristatus, assembly GCF_964204655.1. NCBI lineage: Eukaryota > Metazoa > Chordata > Amphibia > Caudata > Salamandridae > Triturus > Triturus cristatus. The sequence continues at coordinate 709,579,063 of NC_140584.1, read as the reverse complement.
TGCGCACTTTTGCCGTAAGCGTACCGTAAGCGTACCGTAAGCGTACGGTAGGTCATGTGATCATGAAACACAAATTTTGATTGGTTGAAACTACTTTCAGTTCTAGAACTCTCCTACACCACACCCATTCCTCTCATTTCTGCTTGTGATCCCTTAGGAGAAGGAGCTGGGTTGTCTTTGTGATACGATGGCAGAACAGCAGAGCTCTTCTGAGAGTGAGGCTAGCACTAGCAGCACTACCTTGAGGCAGAGAGCGAGGAAACAAAAGCCCTCTTATGTATGGGATTATTTTACTTTTCCTGAAGGCCAGCAAAAGGTAAATGCACCTTTAGTTACTTGTAAGCTGTGTAAGCGTGTACTTTCAAGAGGTAATCCTGACAAGAAGTATTCCTTTGGGAATCATACCATGAAGAGACACCTCAAGGATGTACACAGAAGGACACATGCTCGACTTTTTGGAGGTAACTCTTCAGAAAGTCAACCAAGCACATCCACAGCAGCTCAACCTGGACCATCATCTGCAGGGCTGACTCCTTCTTCTGCAGGTCAGGTGAGCCCTTCATCTGTGGGGGGAGCATCTCCTTTTGCTGGCCCTCTGGAAATTAACCCTCGGTTTGCGAGGGTTGATATTCGATGCGCCTCTTGTCATGATCTAATTTGTCATAGGGAGACCAGTGTTTCCCTAGTGAACAACAAAATAGATCAGCACACTTGTCGCTTTGACTAATTTTCCCAGTCTTTCTTTCCTCTGTCCCTGCATGAACACAACGGCTCTTTTAAGAGCCAACCTTATCTTTCATCTTTTTTTTACATATGTTTTTTAAAAACTTTTTTTTTTTTTTTTTTTACCGTACGCGTACGGTACGCGTAATTTTTTTTTTTTTTTTTTTAAAAACACTAAAAATCAATTATCACATTACAAGGTCCTTGAGAGACTACAATTATTATTATTGACTTACCATACCCACTCAAAAAAATATTTATTCATTTGTTTTAAAAAAAAATTGCTTGAAAAATGGTTCTAGTTTTCGAAATTTTTCTATATCAATCTGAAAAAAAAGAAAAAAGTATTAATATTTTTAAAACATTTTATAATACAGTACACATATTTATATATTTTGCACACGGGTGACTGACTACACTCCAGCAAGGGCAACCAGCCTTAGTGATGCTGAATGTATTTGCATTACTGACTGAAACCTCAAACCCCACTCGCTTGTGAATACTGTGCATGATTCCACAGGGTAAGCAGCTGGGTGTGTGCTAAGAGTCTGCTTCTGCACCAAAAAATGGCTCCCCCTTTACATCTAATGCAAATGTCAAATCACCAGAGCAATACGCAATAAATCTCTGCCTGTAATTCCTATTTGCACACAGTCATGTTTTCACATTAGTCCCAAAACGAAATGTCTTTGCCATTTTGAAAGCACACTTACTGCTCTTTTCTTTTGGCAAGTGAAAATCACTTTTACAGACTGACACATTATGAATCCACTTTTTTGATTTTTTTAAATGCACATGTCCAAACTGCTTTTTCAGACCACCACCATGTGTAACCTGGGTGGCTGCCTACATTCCAGCAAGGGCAACCAGCCTTAGTGATGCTGAATGTATTTGCATTACAGACTGAAACCTGAAAACCCCACTCGCTTGTAAATACTGTGCATGAATATACATGGCAAGCAGCTGGGTGTGTGCTAAGAGTCTGCTTCTTCCCCCAAAAAATCGCTCACCCTTTTTCCTACTAATGCAACTGTGAAATCACCAGAGAAAAACGCAATAAATCTCTGCCTGTAATTCCTATTTCCACACAGAGTCATGTTTTCACATTAGTCCCAAAACGAAATTTCTTTGCCAATTTGAATACACACTTACTGCTCTTTTTTTTTGGCAAGTTAAAATCACTTTTACAGACTGACACATTATGAAACCACTTTTCAGTTTTTTTAAAAAGCCCATGTCCAAACTGCTTTTTCAAACCACCACCATGTGTAACCTGGGTGGCTGCCTACATTCCAGCAAGGGCAACCAGCCTTAGTGATGCTGAATGTATTTGCATTACATACTGAAACCTGAAAACCCCACTCGCTTGTAAATAATGTGCATGATTATACATGGCAAGCAGCTGGGTGTGTGCTAAGAGTCTGCTTCTTCCCCCAAAAAATTGCTCCCCCTTTTTCCTACTAATGCAACTGTGAAATCACCAGAGAAAAACGCAATAAATCTCTGCCTGTAATTCCTATTTCCACACAGAGTCATGTTTTCACATTAGTCCCAAAACGAAATTTCTTTGCCAATTTGAAAGCACACTTACTGCTCTTTTTTTTTGGCAAGTGAAAATCACTTTTACAGACTGACACATTATGAATCCACTTTTTTGATTTTTTTAAATGCACATGTCCAAACTGCTTTTTCAGACCACCACCATGTGTAACCTGGGTGGCTGCCTACATTCCAGCAAGGGCAACCAGCCTTAGTGATGCTGAATGTATTTGCATTACTGAGTCCAACCTCAAACCCTTAAACTATTCTTTTTTTTTCCAGTACACCTTAATTTATCGTGAAAACATAGTCCATATTATTTTACATGTTCCTCACATTTAAATTTCTCCCAAAACAGAAAATGATAAACGCAACTTCAACAAAAGGATTTCCATTTCTATTATTCATTTCTTAATTTACCATATACATCTCCTCTCAAACTCTAACCTCACCTTTAAAATTAGTTAGTTGTGAAAGAAATGTGGCACTCAAACAGCAGATTAGCAGAGCCAGGATCTCAGAGCTATACACCTCTCTCCTCTCAGCAGAACCAGATAATGGCAAACTTTCCCTCTATTTTTCCACACATATACATGTAAGTTTCAAATCTCAGTTCTTCCCCCTTTTTTTCAAATGTAATCACACATTTCTATTTGTTGAAAACCAACCCTTTTCCAAAAGTACCCTGCCCCCAACTTGACTTCTGCCTAGTACCCTTCCCCCAACTTGACTTCTGCCTGCTACCATAGCAACAGCTCATGGAACACTGCTGTGTGGAGTTAGGTCAGAAGTTCGCCACACAATGTTTCAATTCCATAGAGCAAGAGTGCTTGACTTTTCAAACCTAACAGCAAATCCATAGTACTGTTCTTTGGTAACACATTTTTTTGTACCAATACAAAACATGCTTCTATTAATTTACACATACAGCCTAGTTTTTATTCTAGAATGGTATGAAACAGCCAATCAGTTCTTTTTGTTTTTAAAAAAATATGTATGCCTCCATTTCCAAACTGTCTTTCTTTTCATATTGCCATTCTACTGAAAGACACCTCCTGAGTGCATCCAGTTCTCCTTTGAAGATGTTCACAGTGTGGATTGTAGGGCACAGCTATGTCTTCTGGAGTAAAAAGTTTGCAGAGAAAACAGGTATGGTGAGAGACCTTGCTTTGCCAAATGTAGACATTAAATGGATTGGTCAGAGAGGGTTAAAGTGGCACCAATTGATGCCATTGGTGAAATCCTTCATGCAAATCCAACACCCTGACCTCATAATAGTGCACTGTGGTGGCAATGACCTAGGCACTTTGACTGGGGTAGGTCTGGAAATGCTTATGAAGGACACCTTTGCACAACTGTTTTCACTTTTCCCTAAAACTGCCTTTGTGTTTTCCAACATATGCCAAAGGCAAAAATGGAACTGGTCCAATCATTTCTGTCCGCAGATTGACAAAGCAAGAAAGCACGTCAACAAATCTGTTTCTGCTTTCCTCCGTGACTATGGTATGGGTGCCATTTACCACAACAACTTGCGTTATGACATGCAAGACATTTATAGAGGAGATGGTGTGCACTTCAATGATGAAGGGAACAGAGTCTTCCTCTTGAACCTTAGACTCTGCATCGGTACTTACTTGTAGGTACCACTTAAAAATCACTTCATAAACACAACGGCTCTTTTTAGAGCCCCCTAATATCTAAACACTTAAATCTGCATTTCGTTTCTTTTTATTTTTTTTTTTTTACCGTACGCTTACCGTAAGCTTACCGTACGCATACCCCGTGATTTTTTTTAAAATCCATAAATGTTTTCTGTGTACTTTTCTGTCCTTCTTTGACCCCCTCACAAATGTTAGGGGGTCTGTAACTCTCCTCCTTGCCCCCTTTTCTTGTTTTCACTCTTTTTTTTCTGAGTGAAACACACAAAATGGCAGGCCGCCGCTTCCTGGTTTCGACCGATTCGAATGTTTACTAAGATCTAACAGCCAATCAGAATCGCGCTCGCGCACGCCACCGTACGCGTACGGTAAGCTTACGGTACGCGTACCGTAAGCTGGCTCAGATATATATATTGATTTAAAGGCTATTTTCTCAGAATCTACTGAACAGATTTACACCAAACCTACAAAAGGCACTTCCTTGACCTAGGGACTACCTCTCTACCAAATTTCTAGTAATTCTGTTCAGCCGTTCGGGCTGTAGCCCTGTCTAAAGGTCCTATGGAAAAATGCATGGGAAAAACGCGTTTTGGGACCCCCCTTTTATCTCAGCCCCCGCTTGACGAATCCCCCCGAGACTTTCAGGGTAGGAGCGGAGCGTAGCGCCCCACCTATTTTGAGAAATTCGCGAGGATTCATTGACCGGCGCCAAAGTTATTCAAAATAGAATGTTGCGGATTTCCTATGGAAAAGGGGTCCTAACTATAACTACCTACTGGCGACCGCCAGTAGGTAATATATATATATATATATATATATATATTCAGTGAAAAAACCATAGGTTTCACACACGTTATAGTTAGGAATTAGCATTTAAAAAACCTTAGAAATTCAGTGAAAAAACCATAGGTTTCACACATGTTATAGTTAGCTGGACATTTTACTCGTAAAAAACCAATGAAATTCCCCCGTTATAGTTAGTTCAGCTAACTATAACTCGCGCGCCCGCAATGCACTGCTGATGACGTCACATATTACATCACTCATGACATGGTCAGTGACATCACTCATGACATCACTGATGACATCTCAAATGACATCACTGATGACATCACTGATGACATCATCCAGTGAATGTGTGTTTTTCTGAAAATTAAATATGTTTTATATATGTATATCTCAAGGTCGATGGAAGAATAAATGGGTATATTACTGTCTAAATGGATGATTTCTTTTTGAAAAATTTATTGTGTAACTGACTGATTAAGTGTATCATAGTGAATACATGGCTTAGTGAGTAATGTTTAAATATGTAAATATCTGTATCAGTCTCTCACTTTGTGTATAAGTGGCTGCATGAGTTGGTGAGTAGCTACATGGGTGTCTATATAGATTATTAGTTGGTTTTTTGAGTATTAGTCTGAGTGTCTGCATGGTTCGGTGGGGGGTATGACGTAGTGCATAGGTGCATGAATGAGTGACTCACTGTTTGTATGTGTTGAACAGAGCATGTGTGCAGGACTGCATGGGTGGATGAGTGTGTGTATGGGTGTGTTAGTGAGTGAATGACTGTCTCAATAATGTCTTTATGAGTAACTACATATGTTTTAAACTAGTATATGTGACTATTGGTGTATATAAGTGAGTATAAGTGAGAGTGAGAGATTGAAAGAGTTCCTGTATGAATAAGTATGTATTTCTATAAGTGATTGTTTAAAAGACTAAGTATGTGTAAGTTTCCGTAGAAGTAAGTGTGGTGGTGTGTGTATAACTGTATATGCAAGTAAATGTATGTTTGATTCTTTATTAGCATGAGTGACTATGTGTGTGAGTAGCTCTATGGATGAGTGGCATTGTGTAACAGGATGTATAGGTGTATGAGTACATATGATAAGTGAGTACATGTATGAGTGACTGTAGAGGGCTGTTGGTGAATGAGTGGATGTGTATGTGGATCTTAGAATTACTGAAGAGGTTGTTGTAACTGTTATTGGTATGTCCATTGTTTTGAAAATTTTAGTCTCTATTTTTGAATGTGTGTATCAAAGGTTATATTAGGGGAAGAGGAGGTCTGCCACTCTTTCACAAGGATGATGTCATCAGTGATGTCATCAGTGATGTCATTTGAGATGTCATCAGTGATGTCATGAGTGATGTCACTGACCATGTCATGAGTGATGTAATATGTGACGTCATCAGCAGTGCATTGCGGGCGCCCGAGTTATAGTTAGCTGAACTAACTATAACGGGAGAATTTCATTGTTTTTTTACGAGTAAAATGTCCAGCTAACTATAACATGTGTGAAACCTATGGTTTTTTCACTGAATTTCTAAGGTTTTTTAAATGCTAATTCCTAACTATAACGTGTGTGAAACCTATGGTTTTTTCACTGAATTTCTAAGGTTTTTTAAATGCTAATTCCTAACTATAACGTGTGTGAAACCCATGGTTTTTTCAGTGAATTTGCAAGGTTTTTTAAATGCTAATTTTTTTTTTTCTTCTATTTTTTTTAAACATATTTTTTTTTTAATTTTCTTACCTTTTATAAAGACTATGGTTACATTTTTAAAATTCTTTAATATGTTTTTTTTAAATATATTTTACAAAATAAACAGGTAAAATTTATTAGCAATACATTTTTTCCTTTTTTTTTTATTTTTTGTTTTTAGTACGCGTACCGTAAGCTTACGGTAAGCGTACGGTTTACGCAACGCCCGTAATTTTTCTACGCTGCTTGCGTATAGTTACGCAATTTGCGTAGCCGCGCGTACTCCGCGTGGGACGCGTGCGCGCGTACGCTACACGCGCACGTTACGCGGAAGTGTCGGGTAGTGACTGTTATGCGCATGCGCGCAAGCGCGTGTCTTTTTTACGCGCATGCGCACTTTTGCCGTAAGCGTACCGTAAGCGTACCGTAAGCGTACGGTAGGTCATGTGATCATGAAACACAACTTTTGATTGGTTGAAACTACTTTCAGTTCTAGAACTCTCCTACACCACACCCATTCCTCTCATTTCTGCTTGTGATCCCTTAGGAGAAGGAGCTGGGTTGTCTTTGTGATACGATGGCAGAACAGCAGAGCTCTTCTGAGAGTGAGGCTAGCACTAGCAGCACTACCTTGAGGCAGAGAGCGAGGAAACAAAAGCCCTCTTATGTATGGGATTATTTTACTTTTCCTGAAGGCCAGCAAAAGGTAAATGCACCTTTAGTTACTTGTAAGCTGTGTAAGCGTGTACTTTCAAGAGGTAATCCTGACAAGAAGTATTCCTTTGGGAATCATACCATGAAGAGACACCTCAAGGATGTACACAGAAGGACACATGCTCGACTTTTTGGAGGTAACTCTTCAGAAAGTCAACCAAGCACATCCACAGCAGCTCAGCCTGGACCATCATCTGCAGGGCTGACTCCTTCTTCTGCAGGTCAAGTGAGCCCTTCATCTGTGGGGGGAGCATCTCCTTTTGCTGGCCCTCTGGAAATTAACCCTCGGTTTGCGAGGGTTGATATTCGATGCGCCTCTTGTCATGATCTAATTTGTCATAGGGAGACCAGTGTTTCCCTAGTGAACAACAAAATAGATCAGCACACTTGTCGCTTTGACTAATTTTCCCAGTCTTTCTTTCCTCTGTCCCTGCATGAACACAACGGCTCTTTTAAGAGCCAACCTTATCTTTCATCTTTTTTTTACATATGTTATTAAAAACTTTTTTTTTTTTTTTTTTACCGTATGCGTACGGTACGCGTAATATTTTTTTTTTTTTTTTTAAAAACACTAAAAATCAATTATCACATTACAAGGTCCTTGAGAGACTACAATTATTATTATTGACTTACCATACCCACTCAAAAAAATATTTATTCATTTGTTTTAAAAAAAAATTGCTTGAAAAATGGTTCTAGTTTTCGAAATTTTTCTATATCAATCTGAAAAAAAAGAAAAAAGTATTAATATTTTTAAAACGTTTTATAATACAGTACACATATTTATATATTTTGCACACGGGTGACTGACTACACTCCAGCAAGGGCAACCAGCCTTAGTGATGCTGAATGTATTTGCATTACTGACTGAAACCTCAAACCCCACTCGCTTGTGAATACTGTGCATGATTCCACAGGGTAAGCAGCTGGGTGTGTGCTAAGAGTCTGCTTCTGCACCAAAAAATGGCTCCCCCTTTACATCTAATGCAAATGTCAAATCACCAGAGCAATACGCAATAAATCTCTGCCTGTAATTCCTATTTGCACACAGTCATGTTTTCACATTAGTCCCAAAACGAAATGTCTTTGCCATTTTGAAAGCACACTTACTGCTCTTTTTTTTTGGCAAGTGAAAATCACTTTTACAGACTGACACATTATGAATCCACTTTTTTGATTTTTTTAAATGCACATGTCCAAACTGCTTTTTCAGACCACCACCATGTGTAACCTGGGTGGCTGCCTACATTCCAGCAAGGGCAACCAGCCTTAGTGATGCTGAATGTATTTGCATTACAGACTGAAACCTGAAAACCCCACTCGCTTGTAAATACTGTGCATGATTATACATGGCAAGCAGCTGGGTGTGTGCTAAGAGTCTGCTTCTTCCCCCAAAAAATCGCTCCCCCTTTTTCCTACTAATGCAACTGTGAAATCACCAGAGCAAAACGCAATAAATCTCTGCCTGTAATTCCTATTTCCACACAGAGTCATGTTTTCACATTAGTCCCAAAACGAAATTTCTTTGCCAATTTGAATGCACACTTACTGCTCTTTTTTTTTGGCAAGTTAAAATCACTTTTACAGACTGACACATTATGAAACCACTTTTCAGTTTTTTTAAAAAGCCCATGTCCAAACTGCTTTTTCAAACCACCACCATGTGTAACCTGGGTGGCTGCCTACATTCGAGCAAGGGCAACCAGCCTTAGTGATGCTGAATGTATTTGCATTACAGACTGAAACCTGAAAACCCCACTCGCTTGTAAATACTGTGCATGATTATACATGGCAAGCAGCTGGGTGTGTGCTAAGAGTCTGCTTCTTCCCCCAAAAAATCGCTCCCCCTTTTTCCTACTAATGCAACTGTGAAATCACCAGAGAAAAACGCAATAAATCTCTGCCTGTAATTCCTATTTCCACACAGAGTCATGTTTTCACATTAGTCCCAAAACGAAATTTCTTTGCCAATTTGAAAGCACACTTACTGCTCTTTTTTTTTGGCAAGTGAAAATCACTTTTACAGACTGACACATTATGAATCCACTTTTTTGATTTTTTTAAATGCACATGTCCAAACTGCTTTTTCAGACCACCACCATGTGTAACCTGGGTGGCTGCCTACATTCCAGCAAGGGCAACCAGCCTTAGAGATGCTGAATGTATTTGCATTACTGAGTCCAACCTCAAACCCTTAAACTATTCTTTTTTTTTCCAGTACACCTTAATTTATCGTGAAAACATAGTCCATATTATTTTACATGTTCCTCACATTTAAATTTCTCCCAAAACAGAAAATGATAAACGCAACTTCAACAAAAGGATTTCCATTTCTATTATTCATTTCTTAATTTACCATATACATCTCCTCTCAAACTCTAACCTCACCTTTAAAATTAGTTAGTTGTGAAAGAAATGTGGCACTCAAACAGCAGATTAGCAGAGCCAGGATCTCAGAGCTATACACCTCTCTCCTCTCAGCAGAACCAGATAATGGCAAACTTTCCCTCTATTTTTCCACACATATACATGTAAGTTTCAAATCTCAGTGCTTCCCCCTTTTTTTCAAATGTAATCACACATTTCTATTGGTTGAAAACCAACCCTTTTCCAAAAGTACCCTGCCCCCAACTTGACTTCTGCCTAGTACCCTTCCCCCAACTTGACTTCTGCCTGCTACCATAGCAACAGCTCATGGAACACTGCTGTGTGGAGTTAGGTCAGAAGTTCGCCACACATTGTTTCAATTCCACAGAGCAAGAGTGCTTGACTTTTCAAACCTAACAGCAAATCCATAGTACTGTTCTTTGGTAACACATTTTTTTGTACCAATACAAAACATGCTTCTATTAATTTACACATACAGCCTAGTTTTTATTCTAGAATGGTATGAAACAGCCAATCAGTTCTTTTTGTTTTTAAAAAAATATGTATGCCTCCATTTCCAAACTGTCTTTCTTTTCATATTGCCATTCTACTGAAAGACACCTCCTGAGTGCATCCAGTTCTCCTTTGAAGATGTTCACAGTGTGGATTGTAGGGCACAGCTATGTCTTCTGGAGTAAAAAGTTTGCAGAGAAAACAGGTATGGTGAGAGACCTTGCTTTGCCAAATGTAGACATTAAATGGATTGGTCAGAGAGGGTTAAAGTGGCACCAATTGATGCCATTGGTGAAATCCTTCATGCAAATCCAACACCCTGACCTCATAATAGTGCACTGTGGTGGCAATGACCTAGGCACTTTGACTGGGGTAGTTCTGGAAATGCTTATGAAGGACACCTTTGCACAACTGTTTTCACTTTTCCCTAAAACTGCCTTTGTGTTTTCCAACATATGCCAAAGGCAAAAATGGAACTGGTCCAATCATTTCTGTCCGCAGATTGACAAAGCAAGAAAGCACGTCAACAAATCTGTTTCTGCTTTCCTCCGTGACTATGGTATGGGTGCCATTTACCACAACAACTTGCGTTATGACATGCAAGACATTTATAGAGGAGATGGTGTGCACTTCAATGATGAAGGGAACAGAGTCTTCCTCTTGAACCTTAGACTCTGCATCGGTACTTACTTGTAGGTACCACTTAAAAATCACTTCATAAACACAACGGCTCTTTTTAGAGCCCCCTAATATCTAAACACTTAAATCTGCATTTCGTTTCTTTTTTTATTTTATTTTTTACCGTACGCTTACCGTAAGCTTACCGTACGCGTACCCCGTGATTTTTTTTAAAATCCATAAATGTTTTCTTTGTACTTTTCTGTCCTTCTTTGACCCCCTCACAAATGTAAGGGGGTCTGTAACTCTCCTCCTTGCCCCCTTTTCTTGTTTTCACTCTTTTTTTTCTGAGTGAAACACACAAAATGGCGGCCGCCGCTTCCTGGTTTCGACCGATTCGAATGTTTACTAAGATCTAACAGCCAATCAGAATCGCGCTCGCGCACGCCACCGTACGCATACGGTAAGCTTACGGTACGCGTACCGTAAGCTGGCTCAGATATATATATTGATTTAAAGGCTATTTTCTCAGAATCTACTGAACAGATTTACACCAAACCTACAAAAGGCACTTCCTTGACCTAGGGACTACCTCTCTACCAAATTTCTAGTAATTCTGTTCAGCCGTTCGGGCTGTAGCCCTGTCTAAAGGTCCTATGGAAAAATGCATGGGAAAAACGCGTTTTGGGACCCCCCTTTTATCTCAGCCCCCGCTTGACGAATCCCCCCGAGACTTTCAGGGTAGGAGCGGAGCGTAGCGCCCCACCTATTTTGAGAAATTCGCGAGGATTCATTGACCGGCGCCAAAGTTATTCAAAATAGAATGTTGCGGATTTCCTATGGAAAAGGGGTCCTAACTATAACTACCTACTGGCGACCGCCAGTAGGTAATATATATATATATATATATATATATATATATATATATATATATAGATATATATATATAGATATATAAATATATACAGACATCTCTCTCTCTCTCTCTCTCTATATATATATATATATATATATATATATATATATATATATATATATATATATATATATATATATATATTCACTGAAAAAACCATAGGTTTCAGGGGTGTTATAGTTAGCTGGACTTTCACTTGTACAAAACCATTGAAATTCCCCCGTTATAGTTAGTTCAGCTAACTATAACTCGCGCGCCCGCAATGCACTGCTGATGACGTCACATATTACATCACTCATGACATGGTCAGTGACATCACTCATGACATCACTGATGACATCTCAAATGACATCACTGATGACATCACTGATGACATCATCCAGTGAATGTGTGTGTTTCTGAAAATTAAATATGTTTTATATATGTATATCTCAAGGTCGATGGAAGAATAAATGGGTATATAAGTGTCTAAATGGATGATTTGTTTTTGAAAAATTGATTGTGTAACTGACTGATTAAGTGTTTCATAGTGAATACATGGCTTAGTGAGTAATGTTTAAATATGTAAATATCTGTATCAGTCTCTCACTTTGTGTATAAGTGGCTGCATGGGTTGGTGAGTAGCTACATGGGTGTTTATATAGGTTATTAGTTGGTTTTATGAGTATCAGTCTGAGTGTCTGCATGGTTCGGTGGGGGTATTACGTAGTGCATAGGTGCATGAATGAATGACTCACTCTTTGTATGTGTTGAAGACAGCATGTGTGCAGGACTCTATGGGTGGATGAGTGAGTGTATGGGTGTGTTAGTGAGTGAATGACTGTCTCAATAGTGTCTTTATGAGTAACTACATATGTTTTAAACTAGTATATGTGACTATTGGTGTATATAAGCGAGTATATGTGACAGTGAGAGATTGAAAGAGTTCCTATATGAATAAGTATGTGTTTCTATAAGTGATTGTTTAAAAGACTAAGTATGTGTAAGTTTCCGTAGAAGTAAGTGTGGTGGTGTGTGTATAACTGTATATGCAAGTAAATGTATGTTTGATTCTTTATTAGCATGAGTGACTATGTGTGTGAGTACCTCTTTGGATGAGTGGCATTGTGTAACAGGATGTATAGGTGTATGAGTACATATGATGAGTGAGTACATGTATGAGTGACTGTATAGGACTGTTGGTGAATGAGTGGATGTGTATGTGGATCTTAGAATTACTGTATAGGTTGTTGTAACTGGTATTGGTATGTCCATTGTTTTTAAAATTTTAATTTCTATTTTTGAATGTGTGTATCAAAGGTTATATTAGGGGAAGAGGAGGTCTGCCACTCTATCACAAGGATGATGTCATCAGTGATGTCATCAGTGATGTCATTTGAGATGTCATCAGTGATGTCATGAGTGATGTCACTGACCATGTCATGAGTGATGTAATATGTGACGTCATCAGCAGTGCATTGCGGGCGCGCGAGTTATAGTTAGCTGAACTAACTATAACGGGGGAATTTCAATGGTTTTGTACAAGTGAAAGTCCAGCTAACTATAACACCCCTGAAACCTATGGTTTTTTCAGTGAATTTCTGAGGTTTTTTAAATGCTAATTCCTAACTATAACGTGCCTGAAACCTATGGTTTTTTCTGTGAATTTCAAAGGTTTTTTAAATGCTAATTTCTAACTATGCCTACAGAGATAGGACATGTGAAGAAAGAAGAAAAAATGCACAGAAAGAAACAAAAGAAGTGCAGAAAGAAGCAACAGAAGTCCTCAAATACGAAGATAAGTGCAGGAAGAAGGATAACGTGCAGAAAGAACAAAAAGAAGAGCAGAAAGAAGCCTTGTTGCAAAATCATCCTGTACCCTCAACTTTTTCAGACGGATACTGGTGGTAACTGAGTCTGACTAACCAGTCCTAGAGCCAGTGCTATGTTAAAAGACACTTAGAATACAGTGAAAACACCTACATACACTAGGGAACATTATGCGTTGGGGTCCCCCTGTGATTAGCATGACCTCCTCTGTAAGCCCCTAGTGTATAATAGGGCATGGGGATTAAAACTACCTTTTAAAACAGGCCACAGGGCGTTTTTGCACACGTTAACTCAGGCCTCGTCCCCTCCCTTCACCACTGTGTAAACACGCCCTGTGTCCATTTTTAGTTGGGAGATTAAGTTCATTTGAATCCTGAGGGTCCCTAGGGTCCAACTAGCCCACTAGGTACCTCCAGTAAGTGCCACAGAGCTGCGTTGCAGAGAGGTGTAAAAAGTGGCACGGCCTGGACCACCTCTCTGCAATGCAGCTCAGTGGCGCTTACTGGAAGCACTTGGTGGGCTAGTTAGCCCCCAGGGGCCCTCAGTATTGAAGGGAAATTATATCCCCAATTTAAAACGTGCCATAGTGCGTGTTTGCACACGTCACCTCAGGCCCCGTCCCCTCCCTTCACCACTGTGTAAACGCGTCCTGTGGCTGTTCTAAGTTGAGAGATTAAGTCCCCCTGAATCCTAAGGGTCCCTAGGGTCAAACTAGACCACTAGGTACCTCCAGTAAGTGCCACAGAGCTGCGTTGCAGAGAGGTGTAAAAAGGGGCTTGGCCTCAGAACACCTGGCTGCAGCGCAGCTCCCTGGCGCATACTGGAGATGCCTGTTGGGGGCACGTTTGCAGAGTGCTGCACGGAGGGGGATGGCCTCCGGCACGATGCCAGTCTTTTATTTATTTTAGTTTTTTAAGAAGGGGGGCTGTTTGGTTCCCCTTCTTATTCTAATTTATTGGCCCTGATGACCCCATCCCCCAGGGCCAGTCTCCTAATTATATTTTTTTGACCCCAATCCCCAGGGCCGGCCACTGTTTTTTATTATTTTAAAAAAATATATATTTATAGACACACCTAGGACATGCTGGACAAACCGTACGTACCTATCACCATGACGATTTGCGTGATATTCATTAAAAGGCGACTATGCATGCAATGAATCCACGTGGAATGTATTTACACCACTAGTGAAGCTCTGACATGTCTGATGCCCTGCCGTGCCTAATCCTGGTAGACACCCTTGTCGTTTATTTATACAAACATGGGTAGCTATTGACGGGCACATTTAATACACATGCACACCAAGCCATTCAAAGGGGATTCGACAAAAATTCGACCAAAACTATGCAAGAAACCCCCCTCACGGTTAATAAAACACACATCCACTGCCGGATGTGTAATACTTTTTATTTTACTCTCTGGAAAGGGGACGAACATCACTTGAGAGTCACAGCGTGCTCCTGACAGAGCCCAATGCTGTGTTACACCCACCATTGCCTGCCGAGTGCCACACACCTCTGTGTTGTATTCCACTAGCTAGTGCATATGCTATGACACTCTCTAGCCCATGTGCACTGTAACACCACCCCGTGAATATGTCATGCCACACTTGTCTTCGCACGGGTTATATTGCCCCATCTAACGTGCCTTTCTCGATGCCTATGTTATAACGCACAGTGCTATGCCATACATATTACAATCTGGGATCCATATCTTTGTCACAGTGCATATGCAACGTTACACTCCCCAGCACATATTTTATATTACAACTTTAGAGACTAGTTAGGTTACACAACACTGCCCTGTGCATATTACACTCCAAGGCGCATATCGCATAGCACGCGCTAGTGCCTGTGCTATCTCGCGCTCTCCCATGAATCTGTCATTGCGCACAATGTATTGCATATTATATTTCACGCCCGGTTCATCTTATATCACACTTTTTGGTGCATAGTTTATACCATACACTATATCTAGTTTTCATTTTCAATCGTGCTCTCAGGACTATGTTCTATATAACACTGTGTTCACCTACCCTTTTCACGGGCATTACATTTTGCGATAGGGGGTG
Source organism: Triturus cristatus (assembly GCF_964204655.1). NCBI lineage: Eukaryota > Metazoa > Chordata > Amphibia > Caudata > Salamandridae > Triturus > Triturus cristatus. Next base: position 709,563,646 of record NC_140584.1, on the reverse strand, counting down.
GAGGGTCAGGGGGTGTTTCTGCCAAGTGAGCCCGGAGTCACAGTCACAAACGTCCTCTTCTTCCTGAATAAAAGTGAGATTATGCTGCATACTTGTTCATATTTTAAGTAGTTCGCACAGACACAATGTTTTAAAAACAATAAAGTTCCTAATACCCGCCTTCTCTGAACAGTTAGCTTGCTGCCCCATCCCCTTCCTCCCTATCCTCTGTTGTGTGAATCCATGGACTAGCCTCCTCCCTCCTGCCATGCATGGTCTGATGTGCTGCCACTGCCCTCAATTTAGTATGATGTACCAGTCCACTCCTCCTGCCCTCCATTGCCCAATTCTATGCCCAATCATTGACCTCCTGCTTAAACTCTGTGCTTAGCTTGCTGCCCCTATTCTCCTTCCCCCTGCCCTCCGATGTCTTTGTGCATGCCCCTGCTCCATCCTTTTTGCCCACCATGTCCCATGGACCTGCCACTCCTATCTACTCTGAGTGTTCTGTTGAGCTGCCACTCCCCTCCCACCTGCCTAGCATTGTCAGATGACTGTAACCTGTCCCTGCCACCTCCACCCTGCCTGTCCACATGCCATGCCCCTATCCTCTTCCTCCTGTCCTACATGGTCCATTGTACTGCCACACCCTTCTGCCCTCCCTGGTCTGTTGTGCTGCAACTGCTCCTCCTGCCTGCCCCGTGTGGTCTGTTGTGAGGTCCCTTCCCCTGAACTTTCTTGTCTGTGCACAGGTCCTGACCCTTCCTTCTATCCTCCATCGTCCTTTGTGCATGCCCCTCCACCCTCCTTCTTGCCCATCATAGCCATTGTGCTGCCACTAACCCTCCCACTTGCCATGCATGGTCTTCTGTGCTGCCATGGCCCCTCCCACCTTCCCTGTGTGGTCAGTTAGCTGCCCCTGACCCCCTCCCACCTTCCCTCCATGGTCTGTGTGTATGCCATCACAGTCTCACTGTTGCTCTTCATGGTGTGTCTTGCTTCTAGTGCCCATCCTGCCTGACCTCCATGGCTATCTTGCTGCTCCTGCCCTGCCCCCTTGCCCCCAGCCCTACTCCCTCCCTCCTGGCTTGTCTGTTCCATTGTAATGCCCCTGATCCGTCCCTCCTGCCCTTTATGGTCTGTTATACTGCAGCTTTCTCTCCTGTCTGTCCATTATGGTCAGCTAGCTACCATTGCCTCTTGCCCCTCTGTTCTCTGTTGTCCATGTGCATGGTCCTGTCCCCTCCCTCTTGCTTTCTATGGATTGTTGTGCTGCACTCCCGTCCTGCATGCCCTGTGTGGTGTATTGTGCTGCTGCAAACCCTGATGCCCGCCCTGCAGGGTCAGTTTGGTGCACCTCTCCATGTCCCTCCTGTCCTCTGTTATCCAAGTCCATGTCCCTATCCCATTTCCTTCCATGATCCAATGTACCATACTTGCGAACATTTTGAACTTGGTAAGAGGGAGATTTTGAAAAAAAACTGGGGTATTGATTTTTCCCTTTGAGTTACATTGAAAAAGAGGATATTGTAGACAGGAGACAGATCAAATAAAGCCCATTTGAGCTTAAAAACATTGGACGTTTCCTGGCTGAATCGGGTCTGTTGGCATGTATGGTTGTACTACCATTGCCTCTTCCTTCTGCCCACAATGGTCTATTACATTGCCACAGCCTTGAAGGAGGGTAGATTTTGTATCACAGGGGGCCCCTGGCCCGTTCTGTCCACACCTGAAGTATGAGACCCTTGTCCTTGCCCTGCCAGCTGCATTTGTAGGCCGTATTAAATTGACCAGCGGGTCCTGTGTTGCTATATAATTATCCTGAGACATCCTTACCACTCAGCCAGCATAAAACCCCTGTGTAGGCCCTTCTGTTCAATATGTAGGCCTCTTTGTTAAATTGACCATAGCTCTGCAATTTTAGTGTATAGCAGTCTGAAGGCAGGTCTGCGAGGCCTTCTGATCCAAACTAGTAGCCCCCACCCTACCCGAGTGCTCCGTGCTCGGTATCAAAGTTCAACATCCCCCTGAAGCTGTCGACATACAGTAGGCTGCATCCTGGACTGGTACTTGCTTCCTGGGCAGGTTTCCCGCTTTTAAGGAAGTGGCAGCCGCAGAGCGTCAAGTTAGGAGAACTGAGGAGATTTTATACATGAATATATTGAATTCCCGTACAATACCCATTATTTTCTGCTTGCTCTATGGAACTTACGATAAGCGATTGGCCTGAGAGACTGACCTTTTCACCCAGTCCATTGTCAGCATTAAGTGGGTAAATGACGAAATGTCTGGTAAAATCTGCAGACGAAGCTTTTGGGTAGCATACGTAGGTAGATGTAGCGTGCAAAGGAGCCCACAAAATGATATAAAAAGGGAGCACCCACAGATATCGACGGACTACCTCGCCGTCTGTATGTAGGTTAACAGGCAGTGCAGGTTTTCCCCAAGAGCTGGGAGCTCTTGTCTTCCTTTGCTTAAAATGTCTTGCTCTGCTTTGCTTGAAGTATCTTATTCTATTTTACCTATATGAAATGTCATGTTATGTTTAACCATTGTTCTCTTTACTTTTGCATTTAAAAGATTTTGTATTGTAATTGCAGGAATGCTTGCTCTAAGAGTAAACGTGAGTGTTCCTAGGTAACATTTTCCTTGGTGTAACTTGTTTCTCATGATGCATTTATAGATGTGTTTTCTCTCTCTCTCTGTCAGTACATTAATTGAGATACAGAGAATATTATGACAGCTGTATGATTATCTGGATTCTGTATTTTGTACTTTATGTCTCTATTCTGCGGTTTCTTTGAAGTTGCATCTTCTCATTAAACTGCCATTGTATTCTGCCTCCAATTCCATGTCTCATATGTCTGTTTTCTTCATTTTTGGAGCAAGCGTTCCTAGGCACCCCGGCTCAAATTAAGGTGCCCCTTTTGTCCCTGACTCACTCTCCTGCTCAGTTCTGTGGTGGCTCCCGGGGATCTGGGGACTGCCCCTAGCTTCCTTGACCCGTAATAGATCTTCCCTCCAATAGGGGTGGGCGACAATTTCCGTTCCGCTCCCGGAAATTGCGACAATTCGACATTTCCGCGTTCTGACCGGAACGCGGAAATGCCGAATTGTCGCAATTTCCGGGAGGGAACGGAAATTGTTGCCTGGCCAAGCACTTGCAGATATAAATAAAGCAGGTGCCCGAGTTGAAGCTCAAATTCAGTAACGCATTCATCGGCACAATACATTCGGGAGCTAGGTCGAGGCTGGGCAGGTGTGCTGTTCTCCCCATATCGACCGTCAAAAACTAGCTGTGGTGACGGTCCTTACCTGTCGCGCAATCCCCGTGTAGTTCCTGACACCAGCTGCTCTGATCGGTCTCTGGCCCGCGGCGTCTCTGGCCCACGGGCGGCATGTGAACTGCATGGAAGCCCCGCCCCACACACCAGCGGTGGGCAACATCTTCCGCCCTTTCCCCCACTACGATGGACAGCTGACTCGAGGGACCCGCAACCTGTAGCGGGCGGCAGCGGCAGGCCGGAAGCACCAATTTCCGCGATCACGGAAATATCGCGTGATCGCGGAAATTGCTTGCATTCTCGCGAGAATTGGCGGAAGTGCCTTCCGCCAATTCCGCCCACCCCTACCCTCCAACAGCCTCTCTTGCAAGTCCTGTATTGTTGGTTTGTTGCCCCTGCCCCCCTTTCCACTGCCCTCCATAGTCTGTTGTGCTTCCACGGCCCTTCCTGCCTGCTCAGTGTGGTTAAATTGTTGCCTTTGCACCCTCATACCTGCCTTCAATTTTCAGAGTCCGTGCCCCTGGCCTCTGCCTCTCAACAGTATCCTAATGAACAACTAGATTGCTAACATTCTATATTTATTACAAAAGTGTGGAACGCCTGACATCATCTTGATGTAATCAAAACTGTAATACCTAGAGCATTTCCTTTAGAAATTACATATATGAGAGGGTCTTATTGGCATCAAAATTATGGTTAGTGCTCTAAAAGACTAAAATAAGGACATATTTTCTGAGTTTTCAAATAGCGACAAAGCACTTTTAAATTATTTGTTATCTTTATGTTTTTTATCCAGTTGACCACTTGATTAAATGTTGCACTTAGGGGAGAGGATGTGGTGTTACTTCCAGAACTGCAGACTTTGCAACTGGGGAACCAGGTTGAAGTTTCTGCTTCAGCTCGACATTCTGTGATTCTGGTCAAATCACTTAGTCTCCCCATGTCTACAACCAAAATGAATTTGTTCTTGTGTGATGTAACCAATGCTCATGTAAAGCACTCCAATACCTGACAAGTCTGCACTATATAACACTGCAAAAACACAAAATAATAAGTGTTTTGCACACTTCTGTCATTGGGCTATATTTGGGCCACATCTGGGTGATTTTGGGCTACATTTGGGCTCTTTTGTCTCCGGTGGCCATCTTGGGAGATTTATTTGTTATGAAGTTTCCTAATTTCCTCATGTACTGCAGTCTCCTCAGTAGGAAATGCTTTCAGTTTTTTACTTTGATTCCATCATGAAGGTATTCAGATATGTCACACATTTGCCATAAATTCTGAATGTTAGCACTCTAGTTGCTCATTAGATCACTGTAGTAAAACTACTGCACCATGGAAGTCTGCTCCTGGTATTAAAAGTGCATGTTTCAGTCTGCATGTCAGAATTTTTTAATGAAATAGAAGAGGATTTGAGAAGTCACTCAAAATGTGCCCTCATTTTCTTTCTTTAGCATTAATCATAATTTCTATGGCAAAATGAACCTCCTCATTGTGTTCCTTTTTAAATTAAATGTTTTAAGTGTTACCAGTTTATTCCAATCAAGATGGCTTCAGGTGTGCCTTACTTTTGTCATAATGAAGACAGTAAGCGCTCTAGTTGTTTTTAAGAACATTCTGGGACATTCTGTCATTGGGCTATACTTGGGCTACATCTGGGTGATATTTGGGCTACATTTGGGCTCTTTTGTCTCTGGTGGCCATCTTGGGAGACTTATTTGTTATGAAGTTTCCTAATTTCCTCATTTACTGCAGTCTCCTCAGTAGGAAATACTTTCAGTTTTTTACTTTGATTCCATCAAGAAGGCATTCAGATGTGTCACACATTTGCCATAAATTCAGAATGTTAGCACTCTTTTTGCTCATTAGATCACTGTAGTAAAGCTACTGCTCACCAGGGAAAACTGCTGCTGGTATTGAAAGTGCATGTTTCAGTCTGCATGTCAGAATTTTTTAATGAAATAGAAGAGGATTTGAGAAGTCACTCAAAATGTGCCCTAATTTTTCTTTCTGCAGCACTAATCATACTTTTTATGGAAAAATGAACCCCCTCATTTTGTTCCTTTTTAAATTAAATGTTTTAAGAGTTACCACTTTAATCCAAGCAAGATGGCTTAAGGTGTGCCATACGTTTATCATAAGTAGGACTGTTAGCGCTCTAGTAGTTCTTTGGAACACTCTGGGAAGCTGCAGTAGAACACAAAGGAATCAACTGACAGTCTCTGCCCTTGTTGGATGTACATGTTTTACTGAGAATGTCAGACTTCATTCTCACATGACTGAGAAAGATAATGTGAATTTACAGAAAATAAGCTCTCAGTTTAGCCTATAGATCACCTTCCAAACCTCTGTGGTAAAAGCATGAGAAAATATTTTTCTCTCAATCATGATATCCCAGCAGAAGGCTTTTTCACGTGGTGAAATCACCTTAGAACATACCACAATTCCTAAAATGAGTATGGTACCATCAACAAATGATTTATAATGTAACTAAAGTCTTAAAACCTTCTATTAACTGCAATGCTTTTTAATGAGGTGCTATCATGTATATTGGTCCCAAGATGGCTGCCAACACTTCTTGGATGAAGTGCTGACAGCCAATCAGATCTCAGGATGAGATGTGTGGTTAGGCTCCGCCCACATATATATATGCTTTTAAAGGCTATTTTCTCAGGAAATACTGAACAGATTTACACCAGACCTGCAAAAGGCACTTCCTTGACCTTATGGCTACCTCTCTGCCAAATTTCAAGTAATTCTGTTCAGCCGTTCGGGCTGTAGCTGTGTCTAAAGGTCCTATGGAAAAATGCATGGGGAAAACGCGTTTTGGGACCCCCTTTTTTCTCGGCCCCTGCTTGACGAATCCCCCCGAGACTTTCAGGGTAGGAGCGGAGCGTAGCGCCCCACCTATTTTGAAAATTTCGCGAGGATTCGTCAACCGGCGCCAAAGTTATTCCAAATAGAATGTTGCGGATTTCCTATGGAAACAGGGTCCTAACTATATCTACCTACTGGCGACCGCCAGTAGGTAATATATATATATTCAGTGAAAAAACCATAGGTTTCACACATGTTATAGTTAGCTGGACATTTTACTCATAAAAAACCAATGAAATTGCCCCGTTATAGTTAGTTCAGCTAACTATAACTCGCGCGCCCGCAATGCACTGCTGATGACGTCACATATTACATCACTCATGACATGGTCAGTGACATCACTCATGACATCACTGATGACATCTCAAATGACATCACTGATGACCTCACTGATGACATCATCCAGTGAATGTGTGTTTTTCTGAAAATTAAATATGTTTTATATATGTATATCTCAAGGTCAATGGAAGAATAAATGGGTATATAAGTGTCTAAATGGATGCTTTGTTTTTGAAAAATTTATTGTGTAACTGACTGATTAAGTGTATCATAGTGAATACATGGCTTACTGTGTAATGTTTAAATATGAAAATATCTGTATCAGTCTCTCCCTTTGTGTATAAGTGGTTGCATGGGTTGGTGAGTAGCTACATGGGTGTCTATATAGGTTATTAGTTGTTTTTTGAGTATCAGTCTGAGTGTCTGTATGGTTCGGTGGGGGTATTATGTAGTGCATAGGTGCATGAATGAATGATTCACTCTTTGTGTGTGTTGAACACAGCATGTGTGCAGGACTGTATGGGTGGATGAGTGTGTGTATGGGTGTGTTAGTGAGTGAATGACTGTCTCAATAGTGTCTTTATGAGTAACTACATATGTTTAAAACTAGTATATGTGACTATTGGTGTATATATGTGAGTATATGTGAGAGATTGAAAGAGTTCCTGTATGAATAAGTATGTGTTTCTATAAGTGATTGTTTAAAAGACTAAGTATGTGTAAGTTTCTGTAGAAGTAAGTGTGGTGGTGTGTGTATAACTGTATATGCTAGTAAATGTATGTTTGATTCTTTATTAGCATGAGTGACTATGTGTGTGAGTAACTCTGTGGATGAGTGGCATTGTGTAACAGGATGTATAGGTGTATGAGTACATGTGTTGAGTGAGTACATGTATGAGTGACTGTATTGGACTGTTGGTGAATGAGTGGATGTTTATGTGGATCTTAGAATTACTGAATAGGTTGTTGTAACTGGTATTGGTATGTCCATTGTTTTGAAAATTTTAGTCTCTATTTTTGAATGTGTGTATCAAAGGTTATATTAGGGTCAGAGGAGGTCTGCCACTCTATCACAAGGATGATGTCATCAGTGAGGTCATCAGTGATGTCATTTGAGATGTCATCAGTGATGTCATGAGTGATGTCACTGACCATGTCATGAGTGATGTAATATGTGACGTCATCAGCAGTGCATTGCGGGCGCGCGAGTTATAGTTAGCTGAACTAACTATAACGGGGCAATTTCATTGGTTTTTTACGAGTAAAATGTCCAGCTAACTATAACATGTGTGAAACCTATGGTTTTTTCACTGAATTTCTAAGGTTTTTTAAATGCTAATTCCTAACTATAACGTGTGTGAAACCCATGGTTTTTTCAGTGAATTTGTACGGTTTTTTAAATGCTAATTCCTAACTATAACGTGTTTGAAACCCATGGTTTTTTCAGTGAATTTGCAAGGTTTTTAAAATGCTAATTTTTTTTTTATTCTTCAATTTTTTCTAACATATTTTTAATTTAATTTTCTTACCTTTTATAAAGACTATGCTTAAATTTTTAAAATTCTTTAATATTTTTTTTTTATATAATTTTTAAAATAAACGTAAAATTTATTTCCAGTTTTTTTTTTTTTTTTTATTTTTTTTTAGTACGCGTACCGTAAGCTCACGGTAAGCGTACGGTTTACGCAACGTCCGCAATCTTTCTACGCTGCTTGCGTATAGTTACGCACTTTGCGTAGCCGCGCGTACTGCGCGTGGGACGCGTGCGCGCTTACGCCACGCGCGCACGTTACGCGGAAGTGTCGGGGAGTGACTGTTATGCGCATGCGCGCAAGCGCGTGTCTTTTTTACGCGCATGCGTACTTTTTGCCGTAAGCGTACCGTAAGCGTACCGTAAGAGTACGGTAGGTCATGTGATCATGAAACACAACTTTTGATTGGTTGAAACTACTTTCAGTTCTAGAACTCTCCTACACCACACCCATTCCCCTCATTTCTGCTTGTGATCCCTTGGGAGAAGGAGCTGGTTTGTCTTTGGGATACGATGGCAGAACAGCAGAGCCCTTCTGAGAGTGAGGCTAGCACCAGCAGCACTGTCTTGAGGCAGAGAGCGAGGAAACAAAAGCCTTCTTATGTTTGGGATTATTTTACTTTTCCTGAAGGCCAGCAAAAGGTGAATGCACCCTTAGTTACTTGCAGGCTGTGTCAGCGTGTACTTTCTAGAGGTAATCCTGACAGGAAGTATTCCTTTGGGAATCACACCATGAAGAGACACCTCCAGGATGTACACAGAAGGACACATGGTCATCTTTTTGGAGGTAACTCTTCAGAAAGACGAGCCAGTACATCCACAGCAGCTCAGCCTGGACCATCATCTGCAGGGCTGACTCCTTCTTCTGCAGGTCAGGTGAGCCCTTCATCTGTGGGGGGAGAATCTCCTTTTGCTGGCCCTCTGGAAATTAACCCTCGGTTTGCGAGGGTTGAAGTACGGTGCGCCACTTGTCACGATCTAATTACTTATAGGGAGACCAGTGTTTCCCTGGTGAACAGTAAAATAGATCAGCACACTTGTCGTACCGTCTAATATTCCCAATCTTTCATTCCTCTGTCCCTGCATGAACACAACGGTTCTTTTAAGAGCCAACCTTATCTTTCATCTTTTTTTTACATATGTTTTTAAAAACTTTTTTTTATTTTTTTTTACCGTACGCGTACGGTGCGCGTACTTTTTTTTTTTTTTTTTTAAAAAAACACTAAAAATCATTTATGACATTACATTGACCTTGAGAGACTACAATTATTAATATTGACTTACCATACTCACTGAAAAAATATTTATTCATTTCTTTTTTTAAAAAATAGTTTTAAAAATGTTTGTAGTTTTCGTAAATTTTCTATATCTATCTGGAAAAAAAGGAAAAAGTATTAATATTTTAAAAACTTTTTATAATACAGTACACATATTTACATTTTTTCCCAAAAAATATTTTTGCCTTATTTTTGCTGTTTTCAGAATATATTGCATTTCACTATAAATTGTGAAAGCAATTGCATTCATCATTTTACAGCGGGCAAAAAAAAATACCAATCACAAAGATTGTATTAAAAAAGCCCTGATTCTTTTTTTACTTAAACTTAACATTATAGAAATGCATAATATTGTAAAAAAATATCATCTAATACCAATACTTATTCCTTTAAAATACCGTCTGATATGTTTGTTTCAGAAGTATAATCACAATATTATATCTCAAATAACTCCAAAAAACATCTGATTTCATTTCCTTTAGGCCAAATAGTAATTTTAAATTTTTGTTTGGATTAAATTACCAACGGTAATCCAATAAAATTCTAAAGTTTAATTTGTCCAGATCTCACAGATTCTCTGTAACATTTTGGTTCATGAAAATTTTTTGATTAATTTATTTAGTCCACAATAGAATTGGTTACTTTTCCACATGGCCAAATAGTAATTTTTTAAATCATTTTTGAAAAAATTTCCAATGGCAGTCCAATAACATTCCAAAATATAAAATGTGCAGAAGTTACCGATAATCTCAAAATTATTGGTTTTTCAAAATTTCATTAAAAATTAAAAAAGTCCACATTACAATTGGTTATCTTTCCATTAGGCCAAATGATAATTTAAAAAAAAAATTTTTTACAAAATTGCAATGGTAATCCAGTAAAATGGTAAAATTGTTTTGTCCAGATCTTGCCAAGTCTCTCTAAAATTTAGGTTTCAGGAAGATTAGATATGAATTTGCTAAATCAAAAGGCAAACGTTGTTTGAAAATCAATTGAGAATCATTACACAGTGTCCAGCCTTTTTCACATTTAAGATAAACTGTGTAATGTCCAGAAGTAACAGTAGGTCCATCATTGAAAATTATTGCAACAGTTACAAAAGTTTTTCCTGAAATTGATAATTGCTGTCCTGTAAACTTCTTTATTAAAGTATCCAATTTTGAACCATCAGCTCTACATCGTTGCATCATTAAAATTACATACTGTCCGTATTCCTTTAAAATTAATGTTGAAAACATGTCAGAATTACACTCACCACATTTCATGCTATGATTAGCATCTTTAACTAATTTTGCAAAAGTGACTGTTTTACTCTCTGGCAATGTCAAATAAATAAACCTTTCATTATCAACAATAGAGCCACTTATATTATAACAATTATCACAACTATGTTCCCATTTCTAAGAGAGACCAAAAAAAATGTCAATGGGAACTCCTTCTTCTTCCACTACCTGAAGAAAATACATCAAAAATTCATGTGCATCTTGCTGTTCATTTTGAGAAAACTGTGTTCGTCCTGAACATACATCTAAAAGTTTTCTAATGTCAGTAGCACTTTCTATTTGAGTTTTATCTTTACTCAGCTTTTGAAAAAGGAGACTCAGCTCTGAACAGAATCTTTTTCCCTGATTTACTATTATCTGCTCTTGCAAACTTTCCAGATAAAATGCAACATTCAGCACTACATTTGCGTAGCAGTTGACACCAGAGCTATTTTCAAAATGACATCCTACAACCTGTTCTTCATTTTCCTTTTTCTTTTTGCTTGCAATTACATCACTCCTTTTTTTTTTCCTCTTCTCTACATCTTCACTACAGATATTCTCATTTTTCCTTTTACGAGAAACTACACGTTTCTCCAACACAGGATACTGACCTAAATGAGGAGCATAGCTTCTTCTTAATCTATTATACTCCTTTACACAATTTGTATCAGCACTAACTTTTGATTCTTCAAAGTCTATCATGAATAAACCTGATAATGTTTTGACTCGTGACAAAGCAACATATGCCATACCTTCTTTGAACACAGTTGAACCAATGTTCACAAATGCACAATCTACAGTCAATCCTTGAGACTTGTGAATAGTTACAGCATATGCTAGAGAAAACGGAAACTGCTTCCTACGTACATATAAGTCTTTCACAAGCATAAAACGAACTGTACAACGACAAATATCTTTAACTTCATCTATCTGATCAAATTTTATTTTTAAACATTCAATTCCTTCTTTTTTCTGATAATTAATAAAACCCACAACTCTTCCCATCGCTCCATTAACTAAACCTTTCTCAACATCCAAATTTCTCCTTAAAAACACTCTACAGTTCATGCAAACATATAGATTTTTTTCTAATCCAGCTGTTTTGGAGATGTTCTTCTCTAGTGAGTCCAATTTATTTTTCAGTTTGCCTGTTACTGTGACAGTAATTCTTCCATCCTCAATTTTGTCCACTGCTTCCAATTTCCTGATCTCTTCCTTTTCCAATTTCAAAAGCTCCTCATTGAATATTGAGCATTCACGTAGAGTTGGCATTAAGCAGATGACACTTTTGTTTTCTGCAATATTCTTGTATATTTTCTCTGCAACTATTTCTTCCTTTGGAAATAAATTATGTAGCAGCCGACTCTGTAATGCTTTTTTGCCAACTTCTGTGAGTAGTCCAATTCTGATATCTTTCAGAATACTTCCATATTCTTCATCGTTTGCTTGCCTCATATTAGTTGTAAGTTCCTTGTACTCAAAGAAGGACCAAATATTTGTATTTCCGATGCTTCCCAATGACTTCTTCGTGTCTTCATGTGTCACAGTATTAAACACTGGTTGTCCTTTAACTGGAGTAAGTTGCAAAAGATCTCCAAAAACTATGACGTGTTTTCCACCAAATAACACGTCATAGTCTGTCTTCAAAATTTGCTGCATTCTTAAATGCACAAAGGCAAGCATTAAGTTTGATACCATGCTCACCTCATCAATAATGAGAACTTGCATCTTCTTCAATACTCGTGAAACTTCCAAGGATGCTTCTCCAGTTAGCTTGTTGAATTGTATTTTGTTCTCATGCTCCACTGGTAACATTAGCAAACGATGTAAGGTGATTCCTTTTATGTTATATGCTGCTAACCCAGTTGGAGCAGTAACCACACAAGACAAAGTAGAATCCGTTTTTTGCTTTAGGTAGCTTCTGATGACTTTAATTAGGAAACTTTTTCCAGTGCCAGCTTGTCCGCTTACATACATCCTGATTGGATGAAATGATGTGCATGAGCACTCTTTTTTTACATGTAGAAATCCGTGATCAATTTTGTTTTTGATCTCTTCATAAATTTGTTGCTGCTCTTGATTCAGTTGTCTTTCCAAATTTTCTAAGTCTATAAATTCTTCTTGAGCTTGATTCATAGCCGTTTCCACTTCATTCATGGCTATTGATGCTTCATTTTCAACGATTGGTTGTCCTAGGGGATCTTGACTGTGTGTTCCTGAACTTTGGCTGTCCTGAGAACTGTCTCTAGCTATTTCTGCTGCAATTGTAGTTTCCTGTTCAATTTCTTCATTTACCATTTGCAGATAAGTTGTGAATGTATTGCATTGTATGCTGTCTTTGCAAGCATTAAATGAATCCTCATAGCTTTGAAATTCTCCCAGTAGTTCATCCTCTGTACGCCATGGTTTAAACAACTGTAAAAGAGCCAAGTAGTAAAATTCTTTCTTGTCGGTAGTGTCGCAACTCAGCTTCCGGTGATTTATCAAACTTCCTTTGGTTTGCTTCACCAAACATCCTTCTTCACCAACAACTTTATATTTTCCATTATTAATGTCTTCTGCAGCTTTCCGTGAATAAATGTAGTTCTGCAACACTTCATAGAGACACATGTTCTCCAGATGATGACTTCTCTTGGGATAATATGTGTCCAACATGTTTGTTTTCAATATATCTGTACTTTCTGGGTCATTCTCGGCCAAATATTCAATTTCTCCAACAGATTTCAGTACCCGATTTCTCATTGCTGCAAGGCCTAAACTTGCCCAAATTATTCTTCTTGACTTCGAGTAGAGACTTGCAGAAGATAACCTATCTGAACATTCGTAGGATCCGATTTCTCGATGCGATAACATCTTCAAACTGAAACTGTACAGCTTCTTACTGACAGTCTTCTCGTGAGAAATCTCTTCCCACATTTCCTTCAATTCTGTTTTTTCTGATTTCGTAATGTAAGACGTTACATATCGTGCAACAGCAATGGAATTGTCAGCTACATACTGTATATCCATGTTAGCGTTCCACATGGATAAAATGACTGGGTTGTAGTCATTTATATTTTTTGATTCTTCTTTTCTTTTAAGGTTGTAGGTATTCTTAGGTGATTTTCTTGTGATAGTATGTCTCACAGCTGACATAAAACTGTTTACTCTTCCATTTGAAAGAACAGGTCTAGGAAATCCAAATCGACATTTAGAGTAGTATTTTTCTTTGCTCTTGTATTTCCGTCGACAGTATTTTCCACACCGATGACTTTGGAAACGTAAAACTTGCTCCTTTAACTTGTTCTCTTCTGTGCTTTTTGGTATACCACATGTTGCATATTCTTCAATGTAAGATAACACTGCTTCATCAGTATCTGTTCCAAACTTTGGGGCATCCTTGATCCACAACAGCATATGAATATGAGGAGCACCTCTTGCCTGGTACTCTTTTCTCCAAAAGAAATCCACTACTTCTCCAAGGGGTGGATTTTTTTTATTGCAGATGAAGGACATCATAGCCTCAAATCTATGATTGAAATATCTGCAAACATTAACCGGATCCAATGAGCACAGTTCTCCTGCTGTCTTGTATTCGATGTTTTTAATGTTTGAATTGGCCTCTCGTAGAAAATCCAGTAAATCATCCCAAGCGTACTCGGCACAGCTTAGGGTAAGGAACCATGTTGGTGTTCCTAAATTGCGTAACATGCATTTTAGTTCACCATGGCGTCGGTACCAATATTCATTTGTCCCACGCTGACAAGCCATCAGATTGATCAGTTGTGTTTCCAAATGATCATCTCGGTGCTGCACTTTCTCCATAAAATCCTTAGCAGACACATTTTGTAAATGTACTCCACTTTTTAAAATGTGATTTACTGCATAAGACAGTGCAGACAAGTCGCTTTCAAATAAAAGATGGAACAAATAAGGAATACTTTGTCGAAATCTGGGATCTTCAGCATATATTCTTGTAGTCCGATACTCTGAAGCTGGAATCTGTTCTGGACGTTCATCGTATCGTCCTCCTTTTCCCGTAGGAAACAGCTGGGGAAAACATCGAGCTTCCAAGCTCTCCTCCCATACACTCACGGGAGTTCCTTTTGCTTTCTTCATCTGAAAGAGATCAATATTGTCTCCCATAACTTCTTTCGAATGAAGAGGATGTATGCTAAAATGTTCATACATTTCTTCTTCCTTTGTCTTGTCCACTTTTTCAATTTGTCCAGTTGGTGTTTCTGTGTCTTCTTGAAAATCTTCGTCTTCTTCTTCTTCTTCTATATAAATTGATTCATACCATTTGTTATTTTTTTTCAAATACAAATTTGCTCTTTGTACTTTCCGCACATCTACCAGCTCCTGCCAAATCTTCTTATTCTTTGTAGGTACACCATTAACCAGAATAATTAATGGTTCAGTTTCCAAAGTATCCGCATCAATAGTTTCCATATTTTTTTTCAAATCCAAGGGCAAATACACCACTCTACCTTTTAAACCTCTCAGTAAATCTGAAGGAGGTAATTTACCAGTTTTGGGCTCCATACGTACTATGGTCTGGAACGGATGAACACATTGAATGAGTATAGACTCATATGTATTTAATTCAGAAAGTTCAGCAGGAATAGCATCCAATTCTAAATTATTATGTACAGCTCTGGTCGGCATTCTATTTTCCTCTAACTTGTTGTAACAGTATTTACAAATACGCTGATCTTCACCCAATTCAAAACAATTTTCAAGAAATATATATGTGGCAAAATCCTTCCACTTATAATTATCTTCATTTTCACTCTTTCTGTAGAGATCAACATTCCTAGTTTGTTTTCTATAATGAGTTCTGCGGCAACAAATACAAGTAACATTTGGTCTTTCATTAGAGACTATTGCAAATTTTGTTATGTGATCATTAAATGTCTTACTTACAGAAGGTTCTACATTCTCTTCCAATTCTTCCTCATTTACTGTGTCCTTCTCTGCACTGTTTTGTTCAGGACCAAAGTAACAAAACTGAATTTCATCAACAACCTTCTCTACATCTGATACCGTTCCTCGGAACAGAGCCCTATTCAATTCATTTAACTTTATTGCTGGACTTTTGGCAAAATACAACCGTCTCACAAACTTTCTCATTTCAGTATGATGAACAGCCAGCATCCTAAAATGATGGAAAACACTATTGCACACTTTTCTAGATAGACAAGCCAGAGAATGACCCTGCAAACCAGTATTCTCTCTCACTCTGCATGGATCCAGACTTTGAAGCACCTTAATCTTCTGTTTTACACTTTTTTTGCTATATTCTCTTAGAAACTCTCGAAATCTGTCAATAGATTCCTGACGCACAGTGCAAATACTACTACAATTCCAAGTGTACACTGGGGCTTTAGGACGTCTCCCCATTGCCTCATCTGCCATCACTTGTACCTCATCTCTTGGAACCATTATCTCCTTCTCCATTATGCAACCATTTTTTACTTCGTATGAACGACCTCTGGTGTCAACTGCATGCAGCAAACTATTACTTTGAAAATAGCTCTCTTCATTAAAAAAAGGTTCACTACTTGAACTATGCATCCACTTTCCTAAAAACACTTTACAAAAGTTTGTTCTGTTCACTACTCTTTTGCTTTTGCTTTGTGATTTCAGTACATTAACCATTTTATCTAATGTACGCATCCTATTCAAAATTAAAATGAATAGTTTCCTTTTTAATTCTAATGCTTTTGCTGCAATGGCTTCAATTTCTTTTTTTCTCTTATAAAATTTAGCCTTTTGCTTATATTTCTTCACATCCTTTATCAAATTGGACATAACTCTTCTCTGAAACATTTTTCTACGTATCTCTTTAAACGCTGTTTTTCTGTTTATGTAAAACTTTTCAGTTGCAGAAGGTATATTTGCATTAACTAAATTCTCAATTTTTTGCAGTTCTCTTCGTTTTGTTACATTCTTTCCAGGACAGACATTTTGTACATTTTTCTTTGTTTTGAATATTTTTTTAAGAAATTGTTTTTTCTGCTTACCAGAAGATTTTTTCTTTTTCCCAACATGAGCATCTTCTACTAACTTTGGTCCTCCAGTTGTCTTCAAATATAGTTTTTTTTTTAGCGTTTTTTGAACTCTAGATTTTGTAGGCATCTTAAATTTTGTTCACTGTTCTTCAGCAATACCTGAAAAAAACTAAAAAAAAATCCTTTATTGTATTTAAATATATTACTACATTTCTTTTCACAATAGTCACAAAACGAAATTTCTTTGCCAATTTGAATGCACACAAACTGCTCTTTTTTTTGGGCAAGTGAAAATCACTTTTACAAACTGTCACATTATGAAACCACTTTTCAGATTTTTTAAAAAGCCCATGTCCAGAGTGCTACACTCCAGCAAGGGCAACCAGCCTTAGTGAAGCTGAATGTATTTGCATTACAGACTGAAACCTGAAAACCCCACTCGCTTGTAAATACTGTGCATGACTATACATGGCAAGCACATGGGTGTGTGCTAAGACTCTGCTTCTTCTCCCAAAAATTCGCTCCCCCTTTCCATCTAATGCAACTGTGAAATCACCAGAGCAAGACGCAATAAATCTCTGCCTATAATTCCTCTATGCACACAGAGTCATGTTTTCACATTAGTCCCAAAACGAAATTTCTTTGCCAATTTGAAAGCACACTTACTGCTCTTTTTTTTTTCGGCGCAAGTGAAAATCACTTTTTACAATTGGAAATCACTTTTACAGACTGACACATTATGAAACCACTTTTTTTGATTTATTTAAATGCACATGTCAAAGCTGTTTTTTCAGACCACCACCATGTGTATTCTCGGTGACTGCCTACACTCCAGCAAGGGCAACCAGCCTTAGTGATGCTGAATGTATTTGCATTACAGACTGAAACCTGAAAACCCCACTCGCTTGTAAATACTGTGCATGACTATACATGGCAAGCACATGGGTGTGTGCTAAGACTCTGCTTCTTCCCCCAAAAATTCGCTCCCCCTTTCCATCTAATGCAACTGTGAAATCACCAGAGCAAGACGCAATAAATCTCTGCCTATAATTCCTCTATGCACACAGAGTCATGTTTTCACATTAGTCCCAAAACGAAATTTCTTTGCCAATTTGAAAGCACACTTACTGCTCTTTTTTTTTTCGGTGCAAGTGAAAATCACTTTTTACAATTGGAAATCACTTTTACAGACTGACACATTATGAAACCACTTTTTTTGATTTATTTAAATGCACATGTCCAAGCTGTTTTTTCAGACCACCACCATGTGTATTCTCGGTGACTGCCTACACTCCAGCAAGGGCAACCAGCCTTAGTGATGCTGAATGTATTTGCATTACAGACTGAAACCTGAAAACCCCACTCGCTTGTAAATACTGTGCATGACTATACATGGCAAGCACATGGGTGTGTGCTAAGACTCTGCTTCTTCCCCCAAAAATTCGCTCCCCCTTTCCATCTAATGCAACTGTGAAATCACCAGAGCAAGACGCAATAAATCTCTGCCTATAATTCCTCTCTGCACACAGAGTCATGTTTTCACATTAGTCCCAAAACGAAATTTCTTTGCCAATTTTAAAGCACACTTACTGCTCTTTTTTTTTCCGGGCCAAGTGAAAATCACTTTTACAGACTGACACATTATGAAACCTTTTTTTTTTATTTATTTAAATGCACATGTCCAAACTGTTTTTTCAGACCACCACCATGTGTATTCTCGGTGACTGCCTACACTCCAGCAAGGGCAACCAGCCTTAGTGATGCTGAATGTATTTGCATTACAGACTGAAACCTGAAAACCCCACTCGCTTGTAAATACTGTGCATGACTATACATGGCAAGCACATGGGTGTGTGCTAAGACTCTGCTTCTTCCCCCAAAAATTCGCTCCCCCTTTCCATCTAATGCAACCAGCCTTAGTGATGCTGAATGTATTTGCATTACAGACTGAAACCTGAAAACCCCACTCGCTTGTAAATACTGTGCATGACTATACATGGCAAGCACATGGGTGTGTGCTAAGACTCTGCTTCTTCCCCCCAAAATTCGCTCCCCCTTTCCATCTAATGCAACTGTGAAATCACCAGAGCAAGACGCAATAAATCTCTGCCTATAATTCCTCTATGCACACAGAGTCATGTTTTCACATTAGTCCCAAAACGAAATTTCTTTGCCAATTTGAAAGCACATTTACTGCTCTTTTTTTTTTCGGCGCAAGTGAAAATCACTTTTTACAATTGGAAATCACTTTTACAGACTGACACATTATGAAACCACTTTTTTTGATTTATTTAAATGCACATGTCCAAGCTGTTTTTTCAGACCACCACCATGTGTATTCTCGGTGACTGCCTACACTCCAGCAAGGGCAACCAGCCTTTGTGATGCTGAATGTATTTGCATTACAGACTGAAACCTGAAAACCCCACTCGCTTGTAAATACTGTGCATGACTATACATGGCAAGCACATGGGTGTGTGCTAAGACTCTGCTTCTTCCCCCAAAAATTCGCTCCCCCTTTCCATCTAATGCAACTGTGAAATCACCAGAGCAAGACGCAATAAATCTCTGCCTATAATTCCTCTCTGCACACAGAGTCATGTTTTCACATGAGTCCCAAAACGAAATTTCTTTGCCAATTTGAAAGCACACTTACTGCTCTTTTTTTTTCCGGGCCAAGTGAAAATCACTTTTACAGACTGACACATTATGAAACCTTTTTTTTTTATTTATTTAAATGCACATGTCCAAACTGTTTTTTCAGACCACCACCATGTGTATTCTCGGTGACTGCCTACACTCCAGCAAGGGCAACCAGCCTTAGTGATGCTGAATGTATTTGCATTACAGACTGAAACCTGAAAACCCCACTCGCTTGTAAATACTGTGCATGACTATACATGGCAAGCACATGGGTGTGTGCTAAGACTCTGCTTCTTCCCCCAAAAATTCGCTCCCCCTTTCCATCTAATGCAACTGTGAAATCACCAGAGCAAGACGCAATAAATCTCTGCCTATAATTCCTCTATGCACACAGAGTCATGTTTTCACATTAGTCACAAAACGAAATTTCTTTGCCAATTTGAAAGCACACTTACTGCTCTTTTTTTTTCGGGGCAAGTGAAAATCACTTTTTACAATTGGAAATCACTTTTACAGACTGACACATTATGAAACCTTTTTTTTTTATTTATTTCAATGCACATGTCCAAGCTGTTTTTTCAGACCACCACCATGTGTATTCTCGGTGACTGCCTACACTCCAGCAAGGGCAACCAGCCTTAGTGATGCTGAATGTATTTGCATTACAGACTGAAACCTGAAAACCCCACTCGCTTGTAAATACTGTGCATGACTATACATGGCAAGCACATGGGTGTGTGCTAAGACTCTGCTTCTTCCCCCAAAAATTCGCTCCCCCTTTCCATCTAATGCAACTGTGAAATCACCAGAGCAAGACGCAATAAATCTCTGCCTATAATTCCTCTATGCACACAGAGTCATGTTTTCACATTAGTCCCAAAACGAAATTTCTTTGCCAATTTGAAAGCACACCTACTGCTCTTTTTTTTTTCGGGGCAAGTGTAAATCACTTTTACAGACTGACACATTATGAAACCACCATGTGTAACTACAACAAAAACAATTCCCATTTCTATTATTAATTTCTTAAGTTACCACATACATCCCCTCTCAAACTGTAAACTCACCTTTAAAATTAGTTAGTTGTGAAAGAAATGTGACACTCAAACAGCAGATTATCAGAGCCAGGATCTCTGTTGTGTTCACCTCTCTCCTCTCAGCAGAACCAGATAATGGCAAACTTTCCCTCTTTTTTTCCACACATATACTTGTAAGTTTCAAATCTCAGTGCTTCCCCCTTTTTTTCAAATGTAATCACACATTTCTATTGGTTGAAAACCAACCCTTTTCCAAAAGTACCCTTCCCCCAACTTGACTTCTGCCTAGTACCCTTCCCCCAACTTGACTTCTGCCTGCTACCATAGCAACAGCTCATGGAACACTGCTGTTTGGAGTTAGGTCAGAAGTTCGCCACACAATGTTTCAATTCCACAGAGCAAGAGTGCTTGACTTTTCAAACCTTACAGCAAATCCATAGTACTGTTCTTTGGTTACACATTTTTTTGTACCAATACAAAACATGCTTCTATTAATTTACACATACAGCCTAGTTTTTTTTCTAGAATGGTATGAAACAGCCAATCAGTTCTTTTTGTTTTGTTAAAAATATGTATGCCTCCATTTCCAAACTCTCTTTCTTTTCATATTGCCATTCTACTGAAAGACACCTCCTGAGTGCATCCAGTTCTCCTTTGAAGATGTTCACAGTGTGGATTGTAGGGCACAGCTATGTCTTCTGGAGTGAAAAGTTTGCAGAGAAAACAGGTATGGTGAGAGACCTTGCTTTGCCAAATGTAGACATTAAATGGATTGGTCAGAGAGGGTTAAAGTGGCACCAATTGATGCCATTGGTGAAATCCTTCATTCAAATCCAACACCCTGACCTCATAATAGTGCACTGTGGTGGCAATGACCTAGGCACTTTGACTGGGGTAGGTCTGGAAATGCTTATGAAGGACACCTTTGCACAACTGTTTACACTTTTCCCTAAAACTGCCTTTGTGTTTTCCAACATATGCCAAAGGCAAAAATGGAACTGGTCCAATCATTTCTGTCCGCAGATTGACAAAGCAAGAAAGCACGTCAACAAATCTGTTTCTGCTTTCCTCCGTGACTATGGTATGGGTGCCATTTACCACAACAACTTGCGTTATGACATGCAAGACATTTATAGAGGAGATGGTGTGCACTTCAATGATGAAGGGAACAGAGTCTTCCTCTTGAACCTTAGACTCTGCATCGGTACTTACTTGTAGGTACCACTAAAAAAATGACTTCATAAACACAACAGCTCTTTTTAGAGCTCCCTAATTTCTAAACTCTTAATTCGTCATTTCATTTATTCATTTTTATTTTTTTTAACCGTACGCTTACCGTAAGCTTACCGTACGCGTACCCCGTGATTTTTTAAAAAATCAATAAATGTTTTTTTTGTACTTTTCTGTCCTTCTTTGACCCCCTTACAAATGTTAGGGGGTCTGTAACTCTCCTCCTTGCCCCCTTTTCTTGTTTTCACTCTTTTTTTTTCAGAGTGAAACACAGAAAATGGCGGCCGCCGCTTCCTGGTTTCGGCCGATTCGAATGTTTACTAAGATCTAAGAGCCAATCAGAATCGCGCTCGCGCACGCCACCGTACGCTTACGGTAAGCGTACGGTAAGCGTACCGTAAGCGGGCTCAGATATATATATTGATTTAAACGCTATTTTCTCAGAATCTACTGAACAGATTTACACCTAGGGACTACCTCTCTGCCAAATTTTGAGTAATTCTGTTCAGCCGTTCGGGCTGTAGCTCGTTCTAAAGGTCCTATGGAAAAATGCATGGGAAAAACGCATTTTGGGACCCCCCTTTTATCTCAGCCCCCGCTTAACGGATCCCCCCGAGACTTTCAGGGTAGGAGCGGAGCGTAGCGCCCCACCTATTTTGAGAAATTCGCGAGGATTCGTCGACCGGCGCCAAAGTTATTCAAAATAGAATGTTGAGGTTTTCCTATGGAAACGTGGTCCTAACTATAACTACCTACTGGCGACCGCCAGTAGGTAATATATATATATATATATATATACAGGTGTAGGGGTGTGCAGTTCCTAAAGACGTAAAAGACAGTGCTACAATCCAGGGAAAATAGGGTGCACCAATGGGAGCATGGGTTCTCGCCCACCAAAAAGGGTGTCATGCTTCATCATTGGGCTAGCTGCTCGTCAGGCTGGTGCTTCAATGCCCAGTGGGGACACACTTGGAGGTTCTTTGCTGGAGGTCTTTAGACATATGGTGAAGTGAGGGTGTGTGGGCTTTTGTGATCTGTGTAGGGTGGTGTAAAGTGTGATTTAAAATAGGTGTTGTGATACTCAGTGTCAGAATTATTTAATGACTGAGCTCACCAGCCTAATTAAAAGAATGATGTGCTAATTTAGGAAACATGTTTCTCATCTCAAATTGCTGCAATGTTCAGGTGTTGATATTTCAGGACCTATTATAAAAAGAAATACACTACACTTATGACTTGGTGTGAGATGTGTAGGAAAAGAATATTTGAGTCATCATACACTAAATGAACAGTAATATTATACCTAATTGTTTTGAAACACAAATAACTTACAAAAAACATTATGAATTTTTTGTTAAAAACCAAGCAGAATGCATGTTGAATCACATCTGCGTTACTCCAATTTGTGATAAACACTACAATTCTTCTGGTGAGCATGCTTAATAGCAAAGTAACATAGGATTGTGGTTTTTAGAAGCACTTATCCCCATATAAATTCTCCACCCAAAACAATGTCAACAGAGATGATAATATATAATAAATCAATTCCTAAATAGGAAACATATATTGTTTATAGTAGGGCTAGACACAAAAAGGTTCATTAATGTTACATCTCATATTGTCCTAAGTATGACTAAGTTGCTAGTATAATAAATAAAATATGTAAAGTACATATTTTCCTATAGTAAGAACCAAACTTTTTATTAAACATTAACATTCCACAATCCTATGATATCAACCTAGATCTACAATACAGTTTCTAAGTAAAGCAAATTTTTATAATAGCCCTGTTTCCCTCCAGGTACTAAGACCACTCCTAATATAAATTTTTTACTCTAGTGTGTTCCTTGTGTGTCTTGATTCCAGTTTCTCGCAGATAATTCAAAGGGCAAGCAAGTTATATTTAATTTTTCAAGTCAAGTCAATATTACTTTAATGCGGCTATTCCAGCCATAAAAGTACATAAAAATTTTACAGCAATAAAACGACATACTCCAATCAAATAAAAAAGGGATAGTGTCAAGGGGCTGATATATACATAGTTATAGATGCCAGGGCTTCAGGAGAGCAGAATAAAAAATACTTTATCATTGTTACTAAGAGTTACAAATGACAAGTTAAAACTATAATTTAATATAAAAGCTTTAAGATATCATTAAGCCATTCCTCATTGGGAATATCTTCAATTGCCAGTGTGGCCAGTGGGAAGAGCTTGGTCTATTTCACGTATAGTGATTACAACAGTAGCATTAAACTCTATAGTTGCGGCAGAATATAATATTAAAATTAACCAGGTTGTACTTTTAACAAATACTTTCTTTTGAACCACATGGCGAAAAGCAATTTCGAAATTGCAACAACAAAGAGTGGATTAGTATCAGAATTCTATAGAATTGGCGAAATTCCCTTAATCCCAGATTTTTGCAGAGTTGTAGGATCCATTTAGACCTTGGCTGTTTGTATGCCGGGCAGAAAAATAATACATGAATCTCTGATTCCTTCTCCCTGCAACATCCAGGACAAAGACTAGGCAGGTCCCCTACCCACTTATTTGTTTTTACAAAAAATGGAAGGGTTCCATACCTAAATTGGAGGAACAACTTCTTAGCTAGCACTGGCTGGATTGTGTCTAACACCTGCTCAAACTGGTAATCTAACTTCAAATCCAGAAAGGCATACGTTAGACTATTCGCTCTGGTAGCCCCAATTAGTTTATTCAGCTGGTACTCTTTCAATGATCTTGCCAAACAATTTTTGGAAGTAGTTAGACAAGATTCTTCCGGTGTATCCCATAGATACCCCCTTCCCATGTCACGCAAAGAATCCCTCACAAAAGACAACCAGGGTATACCCATAACAGCGCCCAGTGAAAGCATTACCACTTTGAGTTCCTCCCTGTAGTGTCTCAACTCAGGCGTGCTCCATAGTAGACGCCAGTAAAACAATGGGCGACTCGAGATCAGATCCACCACTGGGTGGATACACAAGTCCATTCTCAAAGGTACTAGCGGGGTACTTACTGGAAGCGCCATAATTTGCCTAATAAACGTATTTTCAGTTAGGGTCAATGCATGCTTTAGGCAATGCCCCCAGAGTTCTGCCCCGTATAATGAGGCCGGCTGCGCTTGCACTCTATATATTTCAAGTGGGGGACTTATGATCTTTTGGGTACAACTATTCTGAACTTTCAGTATACCACCTATTGCTTGGGTTAATTTAAGGTTCGCCCTATCAATTTGGGTACCCCAACCCATTTTATCGTTTAGGGAGACCCAGATATTCAAAGGTCTGGACCCGCTCTAGCGGCATATTGTTAAAATTGGGAACAGGGAAGTTAGTATGAGCTGAATTAAAAACCATATATTTAGTTTTATTTATGTTGACCACAAGATTCCTTTTTTTGCAGTACTCGCTAAATTCATTTAATAGTCGTTGCATCCCCATCGGAGACTTCGAGAGGAGCAGGGTATTGTCCGCAAACATTAATGCGGGAAACTTGCGGGATTACAATTTGGGTGAGTCCAGATCCTTTACGGCCAAGAGGTCATTAACTAGGCCATTTAGGAAGAGGGAGAAAAGAGTAGGTGCAAGAACGCAGCCTTGCCTCACCCTCTTACCAACAGGGAAGGGGGCTGTCATTTGACCATTCTTGGCAAATCTGACTCTGGCATATGTACCCTCGTGAAGGCGTTTGATTTGGAGACATAAATAGGGTGGAACTCCCATGTCCAGCAGAATCTTCCACAGCTGGTCACGGTCAACCAGGTCAAACGCAGATTTTAAGTCCACGAAGGTAAGGTATAGACTCCCTTTTTCCAAAACCACATGTTTCCAGTATATTAGCTGCAATCTAAATAACTGGTCAATTGTTTAGATCTTGGCTCTAAAGCCTGCTTGCAGCGGGGTCAGGAAATCTGAGTCTTCAATTCAATCCTGCAATCTCGCCAGCAAAACCCTCCCTAAGATTTTTTGGGACACATCTATAAGGCTAATGGGCCTATAGTTCGCTGCTTCAATCGGCGAGCCCTTTTTAAAAATTGGAACAATCTCAGCGCCAGCCCATGTTGCTGGTGCAGGTAGGCCACACAAAATTGCATTAAAAAGTGCTAATAAATATGGAGCCCAAACTGCCTGTTCACTTTTATATAAATCCCCGGGAATTCTGTCCAATCCAGGGGCTTTATTTGGCTGGAGTTTCGCGAGGGCAGAGGTAACCTCGCTCATAGTACATAGGGGAATATCACAAACAAGCTCGGGAATGAGAAGGCAGGCCAATGGCTTCACCGCACTTACATCGGTAAGGGGCCTGGAATAGAGTTCCTAAAAGTGCTGGTGCCATGTATCCTCATCGATATTGGGATTAATGACGGTCCTACCTTCAGCTTGGCCATGATGGACCAAATTCCAGAAACTTCTACTGTCTTTTAGCTCAAAAGTCATCTTTATATTTGACCATCTCTCGGTTTCCCACCCTGCCTTTGTACTTCCTGTAATTTTCTTAAAGGAGAACCTGGCATCCCGGATATTCTTGCTAATAGCCCCTTTTAGAGAGTTCAACAAAAGTTGTTTTGCCTCTCTACAACTCTTATTAAACCATGATTTTCTATCCCTTACAAGTTTAAATTTATTGTTAGTAGAAACATCACTAAAAAAAAAACCAGACAGAGTCTGCACCATCTCTTGATGGATTCTCTCGGCATTGCTAGCTCTATTTGGAATAAGAGGGTGTTCCGCTTCAAGGCTGGCCTGTTCTAGGAAGGGTATAATAGTTGCGTACAATTTTGACAGTGCATCCCTCGAGTGAATAATTTTTGTCCATCGGATTCGCCTCCCTCCATTAAACACCACAAATTTATTTGGATTAAACATTTCAGGATTTCGACCATGGCCCCCCATCTGAAATTTTAATGTTAGAACAAGGGGGTCATGGTGACTCTCACTACGTGTTTCAATACCAAAATTCAACACACTATGCCAAAATTCTACGCTGATCAAGATATAATCAATCACTATTACCCGATCTGGCCTCTTGAAGGTTGGTCGGCCGGGATTATCTCCCGGAAACCGACCATTACAGGCCCTTAATGAGAAAGTCAGGGTTAAGGAAGTCAACTGAAGAACCAGAGGAGTCCAACGCTTTGTCGAATACATGCTAGGAACCGGTATCGACCAAGTGTCGTCTTCCTCGCTAGTTATGGATTGGATATTACCCTCAAAAGGTTCGTAGTGGCAGTTAAAATCTCCACCGATTAAAAAATGTGTGGTTCCTGCTAATGAATTCAAAAGATTAAACAAGAGGTCTAGGGTCCGGGAAGTCCCACCATAGTTCACAGGGCGGGAATAGACATTTATGATCGTTAGATGGGGTAATTTACAATGTGTCAAAATTATGCATGTTATATCGGGAGAATGTGTATCCACACATTTGATCTGATAGCCTAAATGGGAAGCTACCCATATGCATAGTCCCCCCGAGGGTCTACCTTTTGGTCCCTTTGCGGCCGCCTCACAATACGCCACACATCCTGCCCTATATTGGGGATTTACGGCCCATGTCTCCTGGAATAAACAGATTTCGTGGGAATCAATATTGTCCCCCCAATCTGGTTCATCTAATTTAGACACAAGGCCTGCAATATTCCAGGATAGAAGTTTTGGGCCACCTGGGACCAATTGGGTACTCCGACTGGCATTTCCCTCACCCACAGCTATAGTTAGAGTTTCAGTGGTTGGTGGAGCAAATTCTGTCACTCGCCCTACTGCAGGACAGTCTATTGAGGCTGTTATTGATGGAACTGCATTCATTTCTAATTTCCCGACAAGTTTAACTAGGGGGGCTTTGGCCCATTATCACTCTCTGATTCCCCTCTTAGGCCAAAGTACTGGTGGAGTCCCCCACCTGCTATTTCACATAACTTGGTTTGTTCTACAGGGGTTTCATCCTGGTCAGGATAAGTGGGAGGTAGTCAATCTACCAGGTCCAGAACACTGAACCTATTACCAAGTTGGATTCCTTGCATGGGATCGTTACTTTCCCCCATTGTCCACCCGGTAGTCCGGATCGACTTACCGGGGACACCCCTGTGCTGTTTGTGGTATCCATAGTTAAACATAAGGTCTGGCAGGTTGTAAAAATAACTCAAATCCCGAGCTTTTATAGCAGATCTTGAAAAGGTGTGAGGGCTTGTACAGATGTACTCCACTACCTTTGGGTTTCAAAAGTTGATAACAATACAATCACCCGGGGAATTTTTAGCTCTGCATTCTACCCAATACGCTCTTCTAACTAATAGTATCTGGGAGTGTATTTCTCTGGGAAGAGGTCTATTGGTGTTTAACCAATGAATCGTCTTATTTTTCAATTGGTCATACAATTCAACAGTGTCAAATTTCAATTCGGGAACTCCAGTTAAAACCACAACATAGGGGGAACAATCAGGGGGTAGATCTAAATGGTGGGGCTGAATATTTGCATCCTTCCCGTTGGGGAAACCCCTGATAGCTTTGTCATCTTTATTAGGGGCGCCCTCTTGATCACTAGAGGAATTATACCTATTGCCCTGGGGGCCTAAGATCACCTCATCAGCCCTACTCCCTGTTTCGCCCCTAAACTCACTTGGGTCCCTTACTAGTGCAACCCCATCTGGGTTATTCGAAGCCTCTATGATTAACCCTTTTTCCTTCTCCAAGTCGGAATTACAGCCACCGCTCACTATTTTCCCCACAATATCTCCCAATTTTGAGTTCACCTGCCCTTCGAAATCCTCCAGCCTATTCTCAATCAATGTCAGTCTTTTCAATAGGGGGTCAAGTGCTGAAATTAGAAGGGTTTCTATTTTTAACCAAAAGGACTGCTCTAATTGTGGGGGCATGATAGCAGAATCTTCTGTGCTCATATCAGGTATAGAGGGCAATGTCCCCTTTGTTACTTTAACTGTAGTAGTTGCCTCAGTAGGCGTTTTCCTAATGTTAATGGCTTTAGAAGACTCCACCTTCTTACCCCTCAAATGAGCACCCCCTCTTTTCCTTTTTGAAGCAGGCCCTTGTATGGATTCTGGCGAATGGCAAGAATCCTCGTGTACCTCGGCCAAACACGTAATTAACATGCCATTAAAACTTAATGGCATATTGGATAATGGAATAGTAGATGCAAAATTTGGGTCTGGGGATTGGGCATAGAAACAGGTAACCTCACAGGTGTACGTGCATTTGCCAGGCCCCCCAAGTATGATAGCTTTGCAAGGTCGATTGAGAGACGGAGCTCGGCAATAGCTATTTCGTGGTCGAGGACCGATGTAGCCCTCATCAGGAAATTATCAAGTGTTCACACAACGGATCCAGAGCCCGCTCCTCTCTTCCCTCCACGAATGGACATTCTAGCCTCAATACATATGCAATAGGCCTCAGTGCTGATAGAATGACGACTTACTAATGAACCAACAACACACTGGAACACAAAACTAAGAGGGATGGACCAGCCCAGTCTCTCACAGTCTCGAACGGGCTCAAACGGGCCTGCCCTTAGCCCGGGCTTCACCCATGCAGCGGGTGGCGCGAGGCACTAAATAGCGTGGTGGGAGGGGCGGCAGTAGTCCAAGCCCCCAACAGCAGCAAACAATGGCCGGTAGTTCGAAGTGTCTTTAATTTTGATGAACAGATTTGCCTATCTAATCTAAGGAAATTTATGTAAATATATCATGGTAATCGGATGTTCTAAATATTTCCCTAATTAGATATTTTGCTATGCACATAAAGTGCCAATTCAAGTATTAATAAATGTATTGGACACATTTCTAAGCTAATACTTTGCTATGCACATAAAGTGCCAGTGTCAATATTTATTAATTTAGTGCATGAATCCAAAAGGTATAAAAACATATGCCATACATTAATTTACCAAATACTCAATTATAATTACCATTTTATTTTTTCCAGGGCAAATTAAAAAGTACTATACATTTATAAAGTGTCAAAGGTTATGTTTTATTGCACTATCTATATATATATTGACTGAAAAAATCAAAAAACAAAGGTTACAGGGATGTTATAGTTTCACTAGGATTTCACTTGAACATACCATTGAAATTCAGGAGTTATAGTTACCTAAGCTAACTACTTATGCTGCAGCAATGCACTGCTTATGACCTCACATATTACATCAATCATGAAATAGTCAGTGACTTTACTGATGACATCTCGAATAACATCACTGATTACATCATCAAGTGTTTGTGAGTCTTGCTTTCTAAAGGTTTATGGGGCACATGCATCAAGTCTTTTTCCGTTCGCAAAAGGGCTTTTCCAATACATTTAGGTTTTGACATTGCAAGTGTGAATGCATTTAGGGAATCGCAATTTGCCATTCCCAAATGCCAGTGCATGTGGCCTTTCCTAAATGTGAACTGTGCATTTAGGAAACGTTAAATACCATCAACTTTAAGTTGATGGTAATATGTGCAAGCTTTGAAAAATGCACAAAAATGCATTTTTCAAAGTGCTATGTAGCACACAAGGCATGAGTGTGCTTTACTTTTGCACACTTACCTTAGGCCCCCGGGCACCTTTGGATTTGCATTCTCTGGGCCCGATTCACAGAACTAACTTAAGACAAAATCCTAAACTTACTACCATTTTGGTATTCACAGAAGGCACTTACTCATTCTGGTATTCACCGAAGGCACTTACTCATTTCGGTATTCACAGAAGTTAGGAGTCCTAACTTTAGGACTCCTAAATGCCTTCTGTGAATACAGAAAGTCTTAAAATTAGGATTTTTCTCAATTTAGTAGTAGTACAGTTAGGACTCCGAACTTTTGGACTCCTAAATGCCTTCTGTGAATACCGAAAGTCTTAAAATTAGGATTTTTCTCAATTTAGTAGTAGTAAAGTTAGGACTCCTAACTTTAGGACTCCTAAACTGAGAAAAATCATAATTTTTAAGACTTTCGGTATTCAAAGAAGGCATTTAGGAGTCCTAAAGTTAGGACTCCTAACTTCTGTGAATGCCGAAGTGAGTAAGTGCCTTCTGTGAATACCAAAATGAGTAAGTGCATTCTGTGAATACGAAAATGGTAGTAAGTTTAGGGTTTTGTCTGAAGTTAGTTCTGTGAATCGGGCCCTCTGTTCGCAACTACCAGCTGCAAATCGCAATTAGTGAATGTAATGCCATTAATTTCTGAGGGCCTGTAGGCCCAAAGGAATCAATTGACTCACATTAGCTAATAGTAATTCTCAATTTCTGAATCACTATTAGCTAATGTTAAAGAATCTCACATTTTTGGGCGATTCCTACATACATAGGCATTTACAATTACTAAGTAACGATGCCTTAATAATCGATATTTGGTCATCGCAAATAGTAACTTTGATGCTCGTCCCCCAATGAGTGTTGAACATATATACTAAGGTGCTACAAAAGTTAAATGAGTACATTTTTCATAATACTAATGAATTATACTATTTCTAACATATATTAAGTGAGTGGTGGTGTGACTGTGTGTATCTGTGTGTGAGTCAGTATCTTAGAGGCTGTATGGCTGTGTGAGTGGCTGTATGGGTGAATATGTGGGTGTGTGAGTAGCAGTATGGCTGAATAAGTGGGTACATGCTTAGCTGTTTGGGTGAGTGAGAGGCTACATTGATGAGTTAATGGGTATGTGAGTGGCTGTATGGGTGAGTGACTGGCTGTGTAAGTGGCTGTATGAGTGAGTGTGTAACTGTTTCATTAACTGAGTAGGCATGTAAGTGGTTGTATTAAAGAGTGAGGTTCTGTGTGAGTGGCTGTATGGGTGAGTGAGTAGATGTGTGAGGGTTTGTATGGATATGTGAATGGGTATGTAAGTGGTGGTGTGCATGTGTGAGTGGCTCTGTGGAGAGTGAGTGGGTGATTGAATGGCTATATGGGTGAATACGTGGCTGTGTGAGTAGGATTATGGGTAAGCGAGTGGCTCTGTGAGTTGTATGACTGAGTGCGTTGCTGTATGGATGAGTGAGTAAGTATATGAGTGGTTGTATTGGTGTTTAAGTGGATGTGTGAGTGGTTCTATAGATGATGTCATGAGTAATGTCACTGACAATGTCATGAGTGATGTACTATGTGAGGACATAAGCAGTGCATTGTGGCTGTGTAAGTTATAGTTAGGATAGGTAACTATAACTGCTGAATTTCAATGGTTTTTTAATGAGTGAAATATGAGCCTACCTATAATGTCTATGTTACCTTTGTTTTTTTTCAGTGAATTTGTAAGGTGTATTTCTAATTCTATTTCCTAACTACAACTTCAATATAACCTTTGTTTTTTTTCAGTAAATTGCAAAGGTTTTTCAAATTCTATTTTCTAAGTATTATGTTTCTGTAATGTTTAGTTATTTCTAGTTAATTTCAAGGGATTATTTTTAGTACTAGGTATTCTATCATTTATTTTGCTTGTATATTTCATAATAATATTTTTCATACTGTAGATGTTCTTTTGTAAAAGATTACTTTAGATACGGTTTAACAGGTAAAAATCATATATCTACTTAATGAAACACATAAAATGTAATTGAACCAGTTGTTTAAAAAATATATTTTAGCACGGATCCAAAAATATAGATTGAACCACAAGAACTCTATGGTTATTGATTGTGATAATGTGATCACAATGTATCAGCGACTTCCATATTTGCCAACATTTTTTACTATTATTTATAATATGCACATCCCTTTACTTTTATTAATGTCATAATTGTGAACATATTTATAAGTAAACATATGGCACCCAATATCCTTTTTTTCAAGAAACTTCACAAATCTTTGGACTAAAACCATGAATTCACTCAATGAAACAATCAAGCAATGCTCTTTGATTGGGCATATTAGGACCCCATCCATGTGCAAGTAAAAGCACACCCAAAAACAGTGATTTCCCCAGTGAACTCTATAAAAAGAGGATTCAGAAGCATTGATTCTCTGTTTTCTGTTTACTTTTGTGAATAATTTGGGGGGCGTGGCTTGGTGCCTGCGGGAGATGGCGGCGCATTAGTGAGGCTCCGGGGCGGTGTTGGGAGACATGCCGGTTCCTGCCCTGGTTTCCTGACGACGACCGACTGGTGAAGTGTCGGAATATGCCCTGACCCCACTCGTCGTCTCCGAATGTATTTTGGAGGCTCCGTGACGCTGCAAATGGCATTTGTAAGTCCTGTCAGGATTTACTCGGTTGCGGCCGCCATTTTGGGCTCGCCGAGCGACGCGCACTGTGTGGCTGCTGTTCTGACGCCAGCCCAGCGCTCTGCATGCTTGTAATTCCAAGTCCTTAATGGCTCTTAATATGCCTGTTTTCCTGTTTCCTCGCCCTTCTATGAAACGTCAGCATTACTGGACTGCCTATTCCTTTTAAAGCACAAGGACGACATTCCTTCATGGAGTGCTCTGGTCTCATATGCCTGCTTTTTTGCCCTTTCTTCAGCCATGAATTCATCTGCTTTCATTCGTGAGCAGCAATTTGTTTTACTACACCGCGCCTGGTGGCCCTCTGCTGTTGGCGCTCTTAAGCATTGCGGACTTTTGTGAGGTATGTGATGGGACTTTTCTTTTCATCCTTTTGTTCCTCTGACTGTGCTCACTTTGTATTACGTAGTGAGTTGATGCCACCCCTCTGCACTACAATGCCGCATGGATGATATTTTGATCCTTTTCCGGATGGCTTCATTCACTTTTTTGTGTGCGTTTAGATGAATGTTTTCATTGCGGTGCTGTGAAGCTAGCTGCATTCCTTTCCTGCGGTATTCAGACATCGTCGCACTCCTGCTGTGCTCTTTCTTGTGTTGTCTTCATTTTTGCTTCCTGTGACCTCCAGTGAGTTAGCCATTTCACGGATTCGCCACATGGGTAGACTTAAATCAGTGTCGCGCTTGCCTCGTTCTACCACGTCCCAGTTTGTGAAGAATTCTAAGGTTTTCTCTGCTTTGTCGCAATTAGAAGACTCTCTTAACTCATCTGGCTCAGATACGCCAATGGATCCATCTAAGAACCCGCAGGATACTTCTAAATCTAACACGAAAAGACTCAAGTCAAACTCTCTTTCACCTCCAAAACATTCGGGGCCTGTATTCATGGAATTGTTGTTAGAAGAGATAAGGTCCTTGCGTCCTTTTATGGAAGAGACTAATGTTAAGCTCCAGGTCCTTACGGATAACTGGTCGCAAATGGAAACGAGGGTAACTTCAATTGAAAAATCTGTTCAGTCGTTCCAAGAGACATCCTCTGTGGTCTCCAACTTGAAATCTCAAGTCTCTGATCTTCAACAACAAGTGGAGCAGTTGGAAAACAGAAACAGGCGCAACAACCTTCGTATTCATGGCCTGGTTGAAGGACTTGAGTGATCTGACCCAATCACCTTCTTCAAGTCGTTCCTTCCCAAGCTCTTGCATCTGGCACGGGACAAGTCCCTCAACATTCAACGAGCTCACAGGCTGGGTCGACCACCTTCCTCTACTTCTTCATCTCAGAGACCCAGAGGGGTCATCATCTACTTTTTGGAGTACACTGACCTTTTGATGGTTTTGGCGGCGGCCAAAGCCTCTCCGAATCTAACCTGGTCAACATCGGAATCCAGGAGAAGGCACTGGAATGGATCATCTCCTTCCTCGCTGGAAGGACACAGAGAGTTCGCCTACCACCGTTCAGATCTGCAGCCACGGAAGTCATCTGCGGCTTTCCCCAGGGCTCCTTGCTCAGCCCAACCCTCTTCAACGTCTACATGAGCCCCCTTGCGGCCATCGCACGCCAACACAACCTCAACATCATCTCCTACGCCGACGACACCCAGCTGATCCTCTCCCTGACCAACGACCCAGCCGCCGCCAGAACCAACCTCCACGAAGGGATGAAAGACGTAGCCGAGTGGATGACGACCAGCCGCCTGAAACTGAACTCAGACAAGACGGAAGTCCTCATCCTGGGCTCCTCGCCCTCCACCTGGGACGACTCATGGTGGCCCCCCGCCCTGGGCACCGCACCCAAACCGACAGACCACGCACGCAACCTGGGCTTCATCCTGGACTCCTCCCTCTCCATGACCAGACAAGTCAACGCCGTCTCCGCGTCCTGCTTTAACATCCTGCGCATGCTACGGAAGATCTTCCGGTGGATCCCCACCGAGACTAGGAAGACGGTCACCCAGGCCCTCGTCACCAGCCGACTGGACTACGGCAATGCCCTCTACGCCGGAACCACCGCCAAGCTCCAGAAGAGACTCCAGCAGATCCAGAACGCCTCAGCCAGACTCATCCTCGACATCCCCCAACGCAACCACATCGCCGGACATCTGAGAGACCTGCACTGGCTCCCCGTCAACAAGAGAATCACCTTCCGTCTCCTCACCCACGCACACAAAGCCCTACACGACCAAGGCTCGAGCTACCTCAACAACCGCCTCAACTTCTACGCTCCCAAACGCCACCTTCGATCGACCAACCACGCCTTCGCCGCCGTCCCCCGCATCCGAAGAGCGACAACAGGAGGAAGGTCCTTCTCCTACCTGGCCGCCAAGACCTGGAACACCCTCCCGACCGACCTTCGCCTGACCCAAGACCACCTCTCCTTCAGGAAGAAACTCAAGACCTGGCTGTTCGAGCAGTAGCGGCACCTCACCCCCCCCCAAGCGACTTGAGACCCTCCGGGTGAGTAGCGCGCTCTATAAATGCCTTGATTGATTGATTGATTGGTCTGGCTCACGCTTGTTCTTTGTGCAAGACTATGCTAAGGCTACGGCTACCCGGCGAAAGGCTTTTCTGAATCTAAGAGCGGATTTGCGGGCGATGGGGGCGCGATACGGCCTTTATCACCCGTGTTTATTCAAAGTCACCTACAATAACAAGACTACAACTTATGAAAACCCAGTGCGCTTACAAAGTTTCATTAATGCGCACAAATCTTCTGCCATGGATGCCTCCAGTCCATCATCCTCTGCTTATGGCTGAATACTGTTTTTATAATTCTTCTATGGCTATGCATGTTATGCTGTGTTTCTTTAGAACTTTTTCATGGTGATAGCTCACCTGAATTTCTCTGTTTCTTCGGATGGCATCGTTAATGTCTCTTTTATTGTTTAGGCATGATGGTTGTTACTTGTTTTCCTTGGTTAGTCATGGTTCCATCATGACTTCCCGGCACATTTTAATCCTTTGTTCTCCTTTTTTCGTCCTACAGGAGTTTGTCCTCGTGTTTTGATGATGTCTCCCGACCCCTGCCTCGCTGCTCCTCGGTGTGCTGCCTCACCCTTGTGGTTCCTTCCTCCCTCCACCCTTTCTCGTATCTTCCCTTTGTAGGTATGTTTTTTCCCTATTTCCTTATTTATCTTCCTGGTGCATCTGTTGGTTTTTCCCCTTTCCCTTCCCTTTTACCTCTTCTCATGTTTGTGTTATTGTCTACATATTTTCATGATGATTTATTATTGCTGATCGAAACTCTTTGCTCCTATGAGGATTGCATTCTCCTTTTTTCCTGCTACACTCGCTTCTCAACCTCTCTCCCCCTTCTGGCTCCCTACTCCAGTGTCTCTATTATTCTCTTATACTCTCTGCTTTATGTTATTGCTTCTGCTCCTGTCTTTTGTGAGAATTGCATTCCCTGTCCTCCTGACTCCATTTTTCTCTCTACTTCTTCCTTATTTCTGGTTTTCTGGGTCACTTCCGACACTGTTGCATTTTATTCACCCTTTCTTGATATGGCTCACACTTATGATCACTTGTTTTCTTTCTTTTACTTCAACATGTTTCCACTAGTTTTTCTTTTTTCCTTCTGTCCTCTCTACTTTTCATGGGTTTTTCTTTTATTGACTCTGTTATTCACATATTTTGTAAATAAGTTACTGTCATGTCGTTGAATATATTGTCATGGAATGTGAAGGGTATTAATTCTCCGATTAAGCGTCAATGGATTTTGTCACACCTTGCCAAATTGAATGTTGATATTGCATTCCTCCAAGAAACGCATTTAACTGAGGTTGAATCTGTTAAGCTTAAACTTGGTTGGGTGGGTGAACTGTTTTACTCGCAAGGTGATGGCAAACGCAATGGTGTGGCAGTCCTTTGTCGCAAGTCTCTTCCCTTCCAGGTAATTACCCATGAGTCGGATGCTTCTGGTCGTTGGGTTTATGCTAAGTTATCGCTTAGAGGTGTTCCAGTCCCTCTTCTCAATGTATATGGTCCTACCACAGGCGAACCTTCTTTTTGGGCTGATTTTTCTCCACTTTTAACTAAATTTATGGACCACAACTTTATTCTGGCGGGGGATTGTAATCAACCTCTTGATCCCTTTATCGATAGGGTGTCCAAAGCCCCCTATATTCCCAACAAGCCCCACAAGCTGTTTAGCTATGCTATTTTACAGCATAAACTAGTAGATTCCTGGCGCCTTTGCAATCCAAAGTTGCGGGAGTACACTTTTTATTCTCCCTGTCACCGTTCCCAGTCACGACTTGACTACATCTTTATTTCCCACAACCTCGCTCAATCACTCCTACACTCTGAGATAGGCCCGATATTGCTCTCTGACCATGCTCCCGTTCTTACAAGTGTTGATGTACTCCCTAAAAATGTTGGCCCCAGGAGATGGCGTTTTAATAATTCCCTCCTTGCAGACCCCAAATTTACAGCCACCTTTACTTCCTTTTTTGATGAATTTTGCCTCCTTAATGCTGACGATACTCTCCCTGACCACACTATTTGGGATGCTTTTAAGGCAGCAGCACGTGACTTTATTATTAGTTACGTTGCGAACAAACGTAAGAGTGCCCGAAGGTTTACTAAAAATCTCCTTTCTGACATTAAAACACTGGAACATGCGTATTTCACCTCACACTCTGCTGACAGCCTGACAGCTCTCATCGCAGCAAAAATGAAGTTTAATGAGAAGTCTACGGAGGATGCCTCCTTGTACCTGTTGAAGTCTACTGCTAAATTCTATGGGGATAGGAACAAGGCAGGAAAGCTCCTAGCTAATTATTTGAAGATTAAGCATAGTTAAATCTGTTTATGACTCTGATGATAATCTAAATCATATGGATGTTGATATTCTCGCGGAATTTTCACGTTTCTATGAAACCCTATATACCTCTGAAACCCAGTCTACTCCCAGTTCCCTTGCTCGTTTCTTCTCCACCATTCATACACCAGCTGATTTCCCTCCAGATCTCTCCTCCTTAGAATCGGACGTCACACAACAGGAATTACTTAATGCATTGCAGCATCTCAAACCCAACAAAGCCCCTGGTCCTGACGGCTTTACCGTCGAATTCTACCTTCACTTTTCTAAATTGTTGATCCCACGACTTCACTCTCTACTCCATACTTTTATTTCCAGCGGTGCCTCCTCAGGGACGTTCTCGGATGCCCATATCTGCCTCATACCTAAACCCGGGAAGGATGCACAGTACTGCAAAAATTACAGGCCCATATCCCTAGTCAATATTGACTACAAACTCTTCGCTAAAACATTAGGGATTCGATTGGATCACCTTCTTCCCGATCTTCTAGGCGAGGAGCAATCTGGGTTTGTTAAGGGCCGATATATTACGGACAACACTAGACTCTTATTCAACATCCTGTCAAAATCCTCCCGCTGCCAGCACTCACTTGCAGCGATTGCCCTTGACGCCGAAAAGGCTTTTGACCGAGTTGAATGGCGCTATCTCTTTCACACTCTCACTTGGTTTGGTTTTGGTCCTAGATTTATCTCTTTAGTTTCCCTGTTATATTCCCATCCTAGAGCTGCAGTATTTGCGAATGGTCAAATTTCCTCCTATTTCGACCTAGGTAGAGGCGTTCGCCAGGGCTGCCCTTTATCCCCTTTTCTTTTTAACCTTGCTATGGAGCCCTTTCTCTCTAGGCTGCGTCAAAATCCTGCCATCCATGGTTTCCAGATTGCGGACTCGCATATTAAACTCGCTGCTTATGCAGATGATATATTACTCTTTCTTTCTAAACCTGCAGAATCCATCCCTGCTTTCATGACTGAAGTCAGAATTTTTTCCTCTATCTCTGGATATAAACTTAATCATGATAAGTGTGAGATCCTTCCCCTGACCAAATTTACTTTCAAGCAAGAATTTATTGACTCTCGGTATACTTGGAGTCCTTCCCACATTAAATATCTGGGTCTATACATTACCCCCTCAATTTCAGACACTATTTCTTTGTGTATGTCCAAATGCTCACAAAAGATTGCAGATCTTACAGCAAGGTGGCATCCTTTAATACCTTTCCTGGTGGGGCCGTCTTGACACTATTAAAATGATGATTTCTCCTATTGTTCTATACACACTCTCCAATATCCCAGTCCCCATTCCAACGAAATTCTTTACCAAGATTAACTCAACGTTATCCTCGTTTTTATGGAACTCCAAAAAATCCAGAATGTCTCTGGCTAGGCGCATCCGTCCGGCTTCTGAAGGTGGTGTCATCTTTCCTGACTTCCCTGCATATCAGAAGGCCTTTTTATTACGTCAAGCTTCCCTCTGGTTACAAGATTCCACTTCCCCCTGCCCTCTATGGCTTAAGGTTGAACGTACTTTCCTCTCCTCGTTCTCTTTTGCAGAATATCTTGCTTTTTCCCGTAAGCCCTCGTTGATTCCCACTCCCATTCACAAGTATACTCTTAAGCTTTTACTGTCAGCTGCTCCTGGCCCTCCTATGACCATTGCTGATTTCATTTCTTCCACTATCTGGCATAATAAATATCTCCTAATCGGTCGTAAGCCCTTTTACTGGAAATCTTGGAGAACCCGAGGTTTGATTTGGATTTCGCAGCTTTTTTCTGGTTCCACCTTTGTTTCTTTTCCTGACCTCTGTTCCTCCTTTGGCTTACCCCAATCCTTTTTCTCCAAGTATCTTCTCCTCAAGGCTGCTGTCCTGGAGGTGTATGAACGACTTTCGGTTTCTCCTCCTCCCCCTATTTCTATCACCCCTATTTTTCGACTTCATTCCCTCCTTCGCACTGCCCCCAAAGCGTCTCTTCTTTATAAATACCTTCACACACCTGAGTCACTTAGACCTAAATCCAAGGTTGAACTTCAATGGGAAAATGACCTCGGGATAGATTGGCCGATATTCTTATGGGACAAAATCTGGACAAAATTGCGCAAAACTTCCAGAGCGGCTTCGTTGACACAATCCCTATTTTTTATTTACAACAGATTACTTCATACTCCTTCTACACTACATAAGCGATTTCCTACTACCCCAGACAAGTGTTGGTCATGTGATGCTCCCAATGCTACCCTACCCCACATGATATTTCTTTGCAGACATGTACATGATTTTTGGTTACAGGTGTGGGCCCAAATCAATGTTATTTTTCATACTTGTATTCCTTTTTCTCTTACTCACCTTTTCCTGGGCAGTTTATCCACTAGCTGGAATAACGTAGATGTGTCTGTTCGCATTGTTGATTTATTATTGGCTGTTGCTTTTCAGCAGATTACTGTTAATTGGAAAAATGCATCCAATATTTCTTTCAAAGCGTGGTGGTACAATGTCTGTCATAACCATAGACTTGATAATGCCTTTGTCTTTCCTGTTCAAGTGGCAGCTAAGCGTGCAGACTTGTGGCTCCCCATTACGCTATACTTAGATAATTGTGCTGCTCGCTCTTCCCTTCCATCGCCTGCTCAACAAGAAGTTCCCAAGCCCCCATGATACCCTTTTCACGTTCAGCATATTTCACCCTGCTGTTTTATTTTTATGCTCTTTGTAATTAATTGTTTAGTCAGGATTGATATAATTTCTTTGTTTCTTTTCAATGCCCATGTTCATTGCTTTCTTGTGCACTTTCTCTTATATATTCCATTTGCAATCCCCTTCCCCCCCCCTTTTTCTACCCCTTCTACCTCTCCCCCTCCTTCCTAATTGATATTTTGTATTGCATTTTTCTGTTCATTGTCTAATAAAACTCTCTTAAACTTAAAAACTTTTGTGAATAATTTGATAGAATGGCTAACGCTTCATCTTTTGTCCAGGATAACATCCAGAACCTATTGAGATGTATGGTTCTGTAAGTGTGCCTGTAACTAACTGATACTTGAAAGTATGTGTCTTACCTTCTTAGCACAAAGCACCCTGCCCAATGACTTATGTACATACTACCTTACGGTTGCCCTATATGCAATTGTAGATGAGTTTAAATCATGGCAAGGATTTATCAATGCCAAGTCTACCTGGCATTAAAACTACACAGACAAGCTGTGCATTAGCAGTTCCAACTCATGTTTAAAGGTCCACTTCTCTGGATGGGCGACCAGGAGTGTCACTTCCTGAGTATATATATAAATAAGTGCATAGTGCATCAGTTCCTTTGTGGGTGTGTCACTAGATGCATAAGTAACTATGTCACTATATAACTGGCTGTCTTTAAATCGCTATGGGTCTGTGTATGTGTTTGTAAGTGGCTGCATCGGTTGCTTACTGGATGCTTTAGTGAGTGCATGAGTATGCAACTTGCTCTGTTACTTATGGATATGTAAGTGCTGTGTGGGTGTGTGAGTGAATGTGTAACTGCCTCTGCCACTTTCTGTTTAGGTATTTGAGTTGATCTATGCTTTTGTACATAAGTATGTGAGTCAAAGTAAGGGTAGGAGACTAGATTAATAAGTTGGTGTTTGGGTCTGTAAGTGCATGTGTAACTCACTCATACTTAAAAGTTCATGTCTTACCTTCTAAGATCATAGCACCCTGCCCTATGACCTACGTACATACTACCTTAGAGTTGACTTATATGTAGTAGAAGGGAAGTTTAAGGCCTGGCAAAGGGTTTTAAATGTAAGTCGAAATGACAGTAAATCTGCCCATGCATGCTCTGAGGTAGCAGG
This sequence comes from Triturus cristatus, assembly GCF_964204655.1. Classification (NCBI taxonomy): domain Eukaryota; kingdom Metazoa; phylum Chordata; class Amphibia; order Caudata; family Salamandridae; genus Triturus; species Triturus cristatus. Next base: position 709,522,404 of record NC_140584.1, on the reverse strand, counting down.
CCCAAGACATGTTTAAAAGGCTACTTGTCTGGATGGGTCACTAGGAGTGTCAGTACTTGAGTACATATCTGATTGGGTGTATTTGTCCCTCTGTGGGTGTTTCACTGGATATGCAAGTAACTATCTCAGTATGCCACTGGCTGTCTTAGTATCTCTATGGGTTTCGTTATGTGTATGTAGCTGGCTGTATGGATTGATTACTAGCTGCATTAGTGAGTGTAGGGGTATGTAACTGTGCAACTAGCTAATTACTCCTAGATATATAATTACTGTGTCAATGTGTGAGTAAATGTATAACTGCATCTGTTGCTGTCTGAATGTGTATGTGTGTGAGTGGTTCTATCCTTTTCTAAATAGGTATATAAGTCACGGTATAGGTGGGAGACTACATTTATAAGTGACTATATGGGTCTTGTTAGAACCGGCGGTCTCTAGTTGGCAGAGGTGTACACTTCTGACAAAAAGGGACCAACCAACTCTAGTCAGGGCAAGGGGATTACACACTCAGATAACCCCTGCTACCCCCTTGGTAGCTTGGCAGAGCAGACAGGCTTATCTCAGAGGCAGTGTGTTAAGCATTTATGACCACATACAGTAATAAAGTGAATACACTACAGATGGACACGACACAGAAGTTATTATAAAAATAGTATTTTTATATAAGGCTTAGCACAAGACCAAATAACGACAAAAATATACCACAGTCTTAATAAATACTCTTTGGAAGGAAAAATAATAGTTCAAGTAAGGTTTCTTCTTGGCAAATAGTTCTTTAGCAAAGTATTCTTCTGAGCACAGTTCTTTGGCAACAATGTAACCCCCACAGGAGTCACACGACGTCGAGTCTACAAGATTCCCAAGGTTCGGCGTCGACCGCGAGGAGCGCTACGTCAAGCCTGGAGTCGCAACAGACCCCACAAGTACAGTACCTTGAGAAACGAAGAAAACGATGATCCACGGCGTCGAGATATCGGCGTCGCGGTCGGCGTCGATCGTGCCTCGGAATCGGGTCAATCCGCAGCGGCGTCGAGGGATGTCGGGCCGGAGCAGTGCTCACGGCGTCGAGAAGGGCGTCGAGTCGATGCGATCAGCAGCGGCGTCGGGACGGGGTCGCTTGGAGGTAGAGCCGATACTCACTCCTCACTGGCGTCGATACCGGCGTCGAGACGGGGTCACTTGGAGCCGGGGCCGATACCCACTGCTCACTGGCGTTGCTGCTGGCGTCGAGACTGCAGATTTTCCCTTGTGTACTGGAAACAACACTTTCCAGCGATTCAGCAAATGGTGAAGTCCTTTGGCCCTGTGACTTCAGGAGGAGACTGGCACTCTTCCAGTCCTTGGAGATTTCCTAGCAAGTGTTCAGAGAGTACACACCAAGTTCCTCTCTCCTTGTTCCTTGGCAAAAATAAAGAAGCAGCTTTCAGGTTCCTCCACAGCAAAACAGCACTCTGGCAGAAAGGGGAGGCAAGTCCTTAGATCAGCAGGCTTCTTGTCCTTGGTACAGGTTTCCTTGTCAGAAGTGATCTGAGTTCTTGGTTCAGGGGTCCTTCTCTTATACCCCTTTTTCCCTTTGTTCCCTTTGTCCAAGCAGGGCGATTCCCACCATCTCAGGTTTGTTGTGGGTGTTGCCAGGCAGAGGCACCTGGCCTATTCACTGAGCAGGGCAGAGTCCTCAGCCGCCCAGCAGGAGGCGGAGCCAGTATTGTCACTGGCAGGAGCAGGGCTATCAGTCGCCCAGCAGGAGGCGGAGCCAGTATTGTGTCAGGCAGGGCAGGCTACTCTTCCCTCACTCTATGTGTAAACGCCCCATTCACCCCACACTGACTCACTCAGACCTCTGGAGCCACCCAGCCCCTGACACACACACCAAACCAGCAGAGACCGGTAGATAGTTGGACAAGAAAATAGCCACTTTCTAAAAGTGCTATTTTCAAACATAGAATTTAAAAACCATCCATCCTAAAGGGTGTGTTATTAAATTCTGAGTTCAGGGATACTAAACTCGACTTGCTACCATGCTCCCTGAGTCAGATAGATTATAATGGAGTTAATAATCAGTCTGCCCAGTCTGGCCTATTGGAGGCGGGTAGCCCTTCAATAGTGAAAAACGAAAATGGCTGTAATTCACTATTAGGTCATGCCACACACATCAGGGCATGACCTACCTTTTACCAACAATGCACCCTGCCCTAGGGCCTACCATAGAGGTGTCTGAAATGTGGCAAAGTGAAGGTTTAGAGACTGGTAAGTAGGTTTCCTTACCAAGTCGACATGGCAGTCAGGGACTGCACGCAGGCGCCGCGGTGGCAGGCCTGAGACACATTTTGTACGCTGCTTCTGTGGGTGGCACAACCGGTGCTGCAAGCTCACCAGCAGCAGTTAACTTACACGCCCTTGGCACACTCAGTGCACTAGACTAGGGACTGAACAGTAAGTCAACCAAGCCAATCATGGTAACACCAATCAATGTAACAATTTAACATAGGGAGCACTTGCACTGTGGCACTGATCAGCAGTGGCACAGTGCCCAAAGCAATAATCCAGCAAAAACATCGTAAACAGAGGAGGCAAACAGAAAAAAATGGAGGAGAGACTCATGCCAATGATGCCAGGTCTAACACGTGTCCCCTCCAGCTGAATTGTGGGGAGAACTACCCTTCACCCAGGGAGTCCTCATCACTAAGGCGGAAAAATCTGGACAGACCATCAGCATTGGCGTGATCTGTCCCAGGGCGGTGTTCCACCGTAAAGTCCATCCCCTGTAGGGAAATGGACCACCTCAACAGTTTTGGGTTCTCACCCCTCATCTGCATTAACCATCTGAGGGGCCTGTGGTCTGTCTGAACCCGGAAGTGAGTCCCAAACAGGTAGGGTCTTAGCTTCTTCAGCGCCCAGACCACAGCAAATGCCTCACGCTCTATCGCACTCCACCTTTGTTCCCTGGGAAGTAACCTCCGGCTGATGAAGGCTACCGGTAAGTCTCGGCCCTCCTCATTCATCTGTGCTAGAACAGCCCCCACACCATGCTCTGAAGCGTCTGTCTGGACAATGAATTATTTTGAAAAGTCGGGTGCCTGGAGGACCGGTGCTGTACACATTGCAGTTTTCAGGGTGTCAAAGGCGTTCTGACAGGCGTCAGTCCAGATCACAAGTCTCGGCTGCTTCCTGGAAGTCAGCGAGGTCAAGGGGTGCACAATGTTGCCATACCCCTTGACAAACCTCCTGTAGTAACCCGTGAGACCCAAGAAGGCTCTCACCTGAGTCTGGGTTTTGGGCGGTTCCCAAGCCAGGATGGTATCTATCTTGGGTTGCAGGGGGCCACCTTGCCGCTCCCTACTTGGTGCCCCAAGTACACCACTGAACCCTGCCCAATCTGGCACTTACTAGCCTTGATTGTGAGGCCTGCTCTGCGCAGGGCCAACAACACTTCCTGGAGGTGGCGCAAGTGTTCCTCCCAGCTGGCGCTGAACACTGCTATATCGTCCAGGTAGGCGGCGCTGAAATCTTCCAGCCCGGCCAATACCTGGTTAACCAACCTCTGGAATGTGGCAGGGGCATTCTTCATCCCAAAGGGCATCACACGGAACTGGTAGTGCCCATCTGGTGTGGAGAATGCAGACCTCTCTTTTACCCCATCAGTCAAGGCGATCTGCCAGTACCCAGACGTTAGATCAAACGTACTAAGGTACCGGGCAGCCCCCAACCGATCGATGAGCTCATCAGCTCTGGGGATGGGGTGCGCGTCAGTCTTGGTGACCGAATTGAGTCCTCGGTAATCCACACAGAACCGAAGTTCTGGTGAAGCACCAGGCGCTGCAGCCTTTGGGACCAAGACCACTGGGCTGGCCCAAGGACTGCTAGAGGACTCAACCACCCCTAAGGCAAACATCTTGGAGACCTCCTCCTTGATATATGCTCTGACCTTTTCAGTCACCCTGTAGGCCTTGTGCCTCACAGGAGTGCTGTCCCCAGTGTCCACATCATGGACACACCACTGAGTGACACCAGGGATTAAGGAGAACAGATCAGGGAATTGTACCAACAGATGGCGACAATCTTGCTGCTGCTCAGGGGTCAGTGTGTCAGAGAGGACAACACCATCCACTGACCCATCTTTTTCTTTTGCACACAGGAGGTCAGGAAGAGGCTCACTCTCCTCCTCCATCCCAGCATCTGTGGCAAGGAGCATGCCCACTTTGGACCTTTCTAAGTGGGGCTTTAACCGGTTGACATGCAGGACCCTTAAGGGGTTCCTGGGAGATTTCAAGTCCACCAAGTAGGTGACATCGCTCTTCTTCTCCACAACCTCAAATGGTCCAGTCCACCTGTCCTTGAGCGCACAAGGTTCCACAGGGGCCATGACCCAAACTTTCTGACCAGGTTGAAGCTCAACCAGAGTGGCATTCTGATCGTACCACCGCTTCATCTCTTCCTGGCTGGCCTCCAGATTTGCCTGAGCAAGATCTCTGAAGCGCCGAGTCTGGTTCCTAAAGGCCAGCATGTAACTATATACATCCTGGGGAGGTTTCCTGGGAGATTGCTCCCAGCCTTCTTTGACCAGACTCAAAGGTCCTCTTACCGGGTGACCATACAAAAGCTCAAAGGGGCTGAACCCTAGAGACTTCTGTGGCACCTCACGGTAAGCAAACAGCAGGCATGGCAAGAGGACGTCCCATTTACGCCTCATTGGTTCTTCAAGACCCATGATCATGCCTTTTAGGGTCCGGTTGAATCTCTCAACCAGCCCATTACCTTGAGGGTGGTAAGGAGTGGTAAACTTGTAGGTTACCCCACACTCCTTCCACAGAGACTTCATATAATTCGAAATGAAGTTGGTGCCCCGGTCTGACACCACCTCTCTGGGGAACCCCATGCGGGAGAAAACACCCATCAGTGCCCGTCCCACCACGGGGGCCGTCACTGTTCGGAGAGGGATGGCTTCCGGGTACCGGGTGGCATGGTCCACCAAGACCAGGATAAACCTGTTGCCCATGGCTGTCTTGGGGTCCAGTGGCCCCACAATGTCAATTCCCACTCGCTCAAAGGGGGTACTGATGACGGGAAAAGGTTGGAGGGGAGCCTTCTGCTTCCGCCCGCTTTTCCCACTTGCCTGGCAAGTTTGACAGGTCCTACAATGGATATCTGAATCCCTTCTCATCTGGGGCCAATAAAAATGGGTGACAAGCCTGTCATAGGTCTTGTCCTGCCCCAGATGTCCAGCTAACGGAACGTCATGAGCCAACCCCAGTAGGAAGGCTCTGAAGCACTGGGGTACCACCAGCACACGGGCTGACCCAGGTTCAGCAGCCTTAGGCTCGCTATACAGGAGGTCGTTCTCCCAGTAGACCCAATGTGATCCTGACTGATCACCTGTCGTTTGGGCTGAGGCCTGCTGCCTCATACCCACAAGAGAAGGGCACACTTTCTGTTCAGCACAAAATTCCTCCCTGGAGGGACCACCATCCTGCTGCCAATGGGTCAGCTCGGGCAGGTCTCCCAGTTCGGCCACTTGTTCTCCTGTCGGTTCCAGGGCATCCCCCTCAGGGTCTGCTCCCTCCTGGACCGCGGGAACGATGGGGGACGGTTTCCCGCGCCCCCTGCCTCTTCTCTTCACGGTTGGGACCTGGGCCATACTTTCAGGCTCCAGGGCCCCATCAACACCCTTACTGACTGACATGGACTGGGTGGTCGCACACACCCACTCAGGCAGACCCAACATTTCCAGATGCGATTTTCTCTCCACCTTAGCCCAAGGGGAGTCCTCCAAATCATTGCCCAGGAGACAATCAACAGGCATGGCGGGCCTCACAGCAACCTGAAGAGTACCTGAGACCCCCCCCCACTCAAAAGGAACTTGAGCTACCTCACACTGACTCTGTGAGTTGTCAGCAGCTACAACGGGGTAGAATGCATGAGGGACCACCTGCTCTCTGGACACCAAGTGACATTTGACAGCTGTCACACTCGCTCCGGTGTCTCTGAGAGCTTCCACCCTATGGCCATTAATGGTCACCCACTGCCTGTATTTCTTAGTGTTACTAGGCAGAGGGGTTGGAGGGACCATTTCCACGTCTCCTAAAGAGACCAGGGACATTTCTGCGGGACCCCACCCACCGGGGGCACCCATCTCCTCCCCTCCCAGGGCTACACTCGCTACCTGACGAGGGGGTGCACGCGGCGGTGCATTCGAATCCTTCATGGGACACTGGGGATCATAATAACGGTGTCCCACCTGCTTACAGGCATAGCGGGTCATGGGGCCCCTGTGAACAGGTTTACCTGTCGGGGCCTCTGGCTTCTTTACAGGGGGAGGCTGGGAACCCTTCCCTTGGTTCCCTTGGGGACTACTTTGGGGCCCTTTCTGAAACTCCCTCTGTTTACCCCTGTCCCCCCACTCTTCTGCTGGGGACCCTGCCCACCTTTGGCTGAGTCTCCCACTGGACCCTTGTGGACCCTGGTACTGACCCAGCGGTCCGCCTCCTCAGCAAGTTTTCTAGGGTTAGATAGCTTGCTATCAACAAGGTGCTGGCGTAGCTCTGGAAAACAGTTATTAGACAAGTGCTCCCAAGCAAACAAATCATAAAGAGCATCATAACTATCAACCTTGCTACCCTTTATCCAACCATCCATGGTTCTGCAGAAAAAAGACACATATTCAACCCACGTAGTACCAGGCAACTTCTTACATTCTCTAAAGGTTTGTCTGTACTTTTCTGGGGTTAAGCCATATCTCAGCATTAAAGCATCTTTCATATGAGTATAAGACATCCTATCCTCAGCAGAAAGGCTCAACAAGGTATCTCTTCCCTCGTTTGTAAAGCGGCTCCACAACCCCGTTCCCCAATCCTTCTCAGGGACCCGGTGGGCCAACAATGCTAACTCATACGCTTTAAACCATTGGCTAATATCTTCATTCTTACTGTAATCCTTGATCACATCTTTAGGAAAATAAAACCTACTTTCTGCAGGCACAGATGGAGTGCTGCCACCAGAGGGATTCAACTCTAAACTCTTAGTTTTAAGCTCCATCTCCCTCACCATCTTCTCACGTTCAAACGCTAATTTCTCTCTCTCAAAATCTAATCTTTTGCTCTCCATTTCAGCTTCTCTCTTGCTTCTTGCATTCTCTAATTCCAACTGCCCTCCTAATTTAAGTTTTGCCATTTCTAACTTGTACCCCCTCTCCTTCTCCCTGTCTTCTAATTCTTCGGGGGAAAGGCTCCTAGAGGACGCACTACTGCCTGGAGATGACACTGGCCCACCTGTGGGCTCTTCCTCTTCCTCTTCTTCTTCCTCCTCTGTGGGTGTTTCACTGGATATGCAAGTAACTATCTCAGTATGCCACTGGCTGTCTTAGTATCTCTATGGGTTTCGTTATGTGTATGTAGCTGGCTGTATGGATTGATTACTAGCTGCATTAGTGAGTGTAGGGGTATGTAACTGTGCAACTAGCTAATTACTCCTAGATATATAATTACTGTGTCAATGTGTGAGTAAATGTATAACTGCATCTGTTGCTGTCTGAATGTGTATGTGTGTGAGTGGTTCTATCCTTTTCTAAATAGGTATATAAGTCACGGTATAGGTGGGAGACTACATTTATAAGTGACTATATGGGTCTTGTTAGAACCGGCGGTCTCTAGTTGGCAGAGGTGTACACTTCTGACAAATAGGGACCAACCAACTCTAGTCAGGGCAAGGGGATTACACACTCAGATAACCCCTGCTACCCCCTTGGTAGCTTGGCAGAGCAGACAGGCTTATCTCAGAGGCAGTGTGTTAAGCATTTATGACCACATACAGTAATAAAGTGAATACACTACAGATGGACACGACACAGAAGTTATTATAAAAATAGTATTTTTATATAAGGCTTAGCACAAGACCAAATAACGACAAAAATATACCACAGTCTTAATAAATACTCTTTGGAAGGAAAAATAATAGTTCAAGTAAGGTTTCTTCTTGGCAAATAGTTCTTTAGCAAAGTATTCTTCTGAGCACAGTTCTTTGGCAACAATGTAACCCCCACAGGAGTCACACGACGTCGAGTCTACAAGATTCCCAAGGTTCGGCATCGACCGCGAGGAGCGCTACGTCAAGCCTGGAGTCGCAACAGACCCCACAAGTACAGTACCTTGAGAAACGAAGAAAACGATGATCCACGGCGTCGAGATGTCGGCGTCGCGGTCGGCGTCGATCGTGCCTCGGAATCGGGTCAATCCGCAGCGGCGTCGAGGGATGTCGGGCCGGAGCAGTGCTCACGGCGTCGAGAAGGGCGTCGAGTCGATGCAATCAGCAGCGGCGTCGGGACGGGGTCGCTTGGAGGTAGAGCCGATACTCACTCCTCACTGGCGTCGATACCGGCGTCGAGACGGGGTCACTTGGAGCCGGGGCCGATACCCACTGCTCACTGGCGTTGCTGCTGGCGTCGAGACTGCAGATTTTCCCTTGTGTACTGGAAACAACACTTTCCAGCGATTCAGCAAATGGTGAAGTCCTTTGGCCCTGTGACTTCAGGAGGAGACTGGCACTCTTCCAGTCCTTGGAGATTTCCTAGCAAGTGTTCAGAGAGTACACACCAAGTTCCTCTCTCCTTGTTCCTTGGCAAAAATAAAGAAGCAGCTTTCAGGTTCCTCCACAGCAAAACAGCACTCTGGCAGAAAGGGGAGGCAAGTCCTTAGATCAGCAGGCTTCTTGTCCTTGGTACAGGTTTCCTTGTCAGAAGTGATCTGAGTTCTTGGTTCAGGGGTCCTTCTCTTATACCCCTTTTTCCCTTTGTTCCCTTTGTCCAAGCAGGGCGATTCCCACCATCTCAGGTTTGTTGTGGGTGTTGCCAGGCAGAGGCACCTGGCCTATTCACTGAGCAGGGCAGAGTCCTCAGCCGCCCAGCAGGAGGCGGAGCCAGTATTGTCACTGGCAGGAGCAGGGCTATCAGTCGCCCAGCAGGAGGCGGAGCCAGTATTGTGTCAGGCAGGGCAGGCTACTCTTCCCTCACTCTATGTGTAAACGCCCCATTCACCCCACACTGACTCACTCAGACCTCTGGAGCCACCCAGCCCCTGACACACACACCAAACCAGCAGAGACCGGTAGATAGTTGGACAAGAAAATAGCCACTTTCTAAAAGTGCTATTTTCAAACATAGAATTTAAAAACCATCCATCCTAAAGGGTGTGTTATTAAATTCTGAGTTCAGGGATACTAAACTCGACTTGCTACCATGCTCCCTGAGTCAGATAGATTATAATGGAGTTAATAATCAGTCTGCCCAGTCTGGCCTATTGGAGGCGGGTAGCCCTTCAATAGTGAAAAACGAAAATGGCTGTAATTCACTATTAGGTCATGCCACACACATCAGGGCATGACCTACCTTTTACCAACAATGCACCCTGCCCTAGGGCCTACCATAGAGGTGTCTGAAATGTGGCAAAGTGAAGGTTTAGAGACTGGTAAGTAGGTTTCCTTACCAAGTCGACATGGCAGTCAGGGACTGCACGCAGGCGCCGCGGTGGCAGGCCTGAGACACATTTTGTACGCTGCTTCTGTGGGTGGCACAACCAGTGCTGCAAGCTCACCAGCAGCAGTTAACTTACACGCCCTTGGCACACTCAGTGCACTAGACTAGGGACTGAACAGTAAGTCAACCAAGCCAATCATGGTAACACCAATCAATGTAACAATTTAACATAGGGAGCACTTGCACTGTGGCACTGATCAGCAGTGGCACAGTGCCCAAAGCAATAATCCAGCAAAAACATCGTAAACAGAGGAGGCAAACAGAAAAAAATGGAGGAGAGACTCATGCCAATGATGCCAGGTCTAACACGTGTCCCCTCCAGCTGAAATGTGGGGAGAACTACCCTTCACCCAGGGAGTCCTCATCACTAAGGCGGAAAAATCTGGACAGACCATCAGCATTGGCGTGATCTGTCCCAGGGCGGTGTTCCACCGTAAAGTCCATCCCCTGTAGGGAAATGGACCACCTCAACAGTTTTGGGTTCTCACCCCTCATCTGCATTAACCATCTGAGGGGCCTGTGGTCTGTCTGAACCCGGAAGTGAGTCCCAAACAGGTAGGGTCTTAGCTTCTTCAGCGCCCAGACCACAGCAAATGCCTCACGCTCTATCGCACTCCACCTTTGTTCCCTGGGAAGTAACCTCCGGCTGATGAAGGCTACCGGTAAGTCTCGGCCCTCCTCATTCATCTGTGCTAGAACAGCCCCCACACCATGCTCTGAAGCGTCTGTCTGGACAATGAATTATTTTGAAAAGTCGGGTGCCTGGAGGACCGGTGCTGTACACATTGCAGTTTTCAGGGTGTCAAAGGCGTTCTGACAGGCGTCAGTCCAGATCACAAGTCTCGGCTGCTTCCTGGAAGTCAGCGAGGTCAAGGAGTGCACAATGTTGCCATACCCCTTGACAAACCTCCTGTAGTAACCCGTGAGACCCAAGAAGGCTCTCACCTGAGTCTGGGTTTTGGGCGGTTCCCAAGCCAGGATGGTATCTATCTTGGGTTGCAGGGGGGCCACCTTGCCGCTCCCTACTTGGTGCCCCAAGTACACCACTGAACCCTGCCCAATCTGGCACTTACTAGCCTTGATTGTGAGGCCTGCTCTGCGCAGGGCCAACAACACTTCCTGGAGGTGGCGCAAGTGTTCCTCCCAGCTGGCGCTGAACACTGCTATATCGTCCAGGTAGGCGGCGCTGAAATCTTCCAGCCCGGCCAATACCTGGTTAACCAACCTCTGGAATGTGGCAGGGGCATTCTTCATCCCAAAGGGCATCACACGGAACTGGTAGTGCCCATCTGGTGTGGAGAATGCAGACCTCTATTTTGACCCATCAGTCAAGGCGATCTGCCAGTACCCAGACGTTAGATCAAACGTACTAAGGTACCGGGCAGCCCCCAACCGATCGATGAGCTCATCAGCTCTGGGGATGGGGTGCGCGTCAGTCTTGGTGACCGAATTGAGTCCTCGGTAATCCACACAGAACCGAAGTTCTGGTGAAGCACCAGGCGCTGCAGCCTTTGGGACCAAGACCACTGGGCTGGCCCAAGGACTGCTAGAGGACTCAACCACCCCTAAGGCAAACATCTTGGAGACCTCCTCCTTGATATATGCTCTGACCTTTTCAGTCACCCTGTAGGCCTTGTGCCTCACAGGAGTGCTGTCCCCAGTGTCCACATCATGGACACACCACTGAGTGACACCAGGGATTAAGGAGAACAGATCAGGGAATTGTACCAACAGATGGCGACAATCTTGCTGCTGCTCAGGGGTCAGTGTGTCAGAGAGGACAACACCATCCACTGACCCATCTTTTTCTTTTGCACACAGGAGGTCAGGAAGAGGCTCACTCTCCTCCTCCATCCCAGCATCTGTGGCAAGGAGCATGCCCACTTTGGACCTTTCTAAGTGGGGCTTTAACCGGTTGACATGCAGGACCCTTAAGGGGTTCCTGGGAGATTTCAAGTCCACCAAGTAGGTGACATCGCTCTTCTTCTCCACAACCTCAAATGGTCCAGTCCACCTGTCCTTGAGCGCACAAGGTTCCACAGGGGCCATGACCCAAACTTTCTGACCAGGTTGAAGCTCAACCAGAGTGGCATTCTGATCGTACCACCGCTTCATCTCTTCCTGGCTGGCCTCCAGATTTGCCTGAGCAAGATCTCTGAAGCGCCGAGTCTGGTTCCTAAAGGCCAGCATGTAACTATATACATCCTGGGGAGGTTTCCTGGGAGATTGCTCCCAGCCTTCTTTGACCAGACTCAAAGGTCCTCTTACCGGGTGACCATACAAAAGCTCAAAGGGGCTGAACCCTAGAGACTTCTGTGGCACCTCACGGTAAGAAAACAGCAGGCATGGCAAGAGGACGTCCCATTTACGCCTCATTGGTTCTTCAAGACCCATGATCATGCCTTTTAGGGTCCGGTTGAATCTCTCAACCAGCCCATTACCTTGAGGGTGGTAAGGAGTGGTAAACTTGTAGGTTACCCCACACTCCTTCCACAGAGACTTCATATAATTCGAAATGAAGTTGGTGCCCCGGTCTGACACCACCTCTCTGGGGAACCCCATGCGGGAGAAAACACCCATCAGTGCCCGTCCCACCACGGGGGCCGTCACTGTTCGGAGAGGGATGGCTTCCGGGTACCGGGTGGCATGGTCCACCAAGACCAGGATAAACTTGTTGCCCATGGCTGTCTTGGGGTCCAGTGGCCCCACAATGTCAATTCCCACTCGCTCAAAGGGGGTACTGACGACGGGAAAAGGTTGGAGGGGAGCCTTCTGCTTCCGCCCGCTTTTCCCACTTGCCTGGCAAGTTTGACAGGTCCTACAATGGATATCTGAATCCCTTCTCATCTGGGGCCAATAAAAATGGGTGACAAGCCTGTCATAGGTCTTGTCCTGCCCCAGATGTCCAGCTAACGGAACGTCATGAGCCAACCCCAGTAGGAAGGCTCTGAAGCACTGGGGTACCACCAGCACACGGGCTGACCCAGGTTCAGCAGCCTTAGGCTCGCTATACAGGAGGTCGTTCTCCCAGTAGACCCAATGTGATCCTGACTGATCACCTGTCGTTTGGGCTGAGGCCTGCTGCCTCATACCCACAAGAGAAGGGCACACTTTCTGTTCAGCACAAAATTCCTCCCTGGAGGGACCACCATCCTGCTGCCAATGGGTCAGCTCGGGCAGGTCTCCCAGTTCGGCCACTTGTTCTCCTGTCGGTTCCAGGGCATCCCCCTCAGGGTCTGCTCCCTCCTGGACCGCGGGAACGATGGGGGACGGTTTCCCGCGCCCCCTGCCTCTTCTCTTCACGGTTGGGACCTGGGCCATACTTTCAGGCTCCAGGGCCCCATCAACACCCTTACTGACTGACATGGACCGGGTGGTCGCACACACCCACTCAGGCAGACCCAACATTTCCAGATGCGATTTTCTCTCCACCTTAGCCCAAGGGGAGTCCTCCAAATCATTGCCCAGGAGACAATCAACAGGCATGGCGGGCCTCACAGCAACCTGAAGAGTACCTGAGACCCCCCCCCCACTCAAAAGGAACTTGAGCTACCTCACACTGACTCTGTGAGTTGTCAGCAGCTACAACGGGGTAGAATGCATGAGGGACCACCTGCTCTCTGGACACCAAGTGACATTTGACAGCTGTCACACTCGCTCCGGTGTCTCTGAGAGCTTCCACCCTATGGCCATTAATGGTCACCCACTGCCTGTATTTCTTAGTGTTACTAGGCAGAGGGGTTGGAGGGACCATTTCCACGTCTCCTAAAGAGACCAGGGACATTTCTGCGGGACCCCACCCACCGGGGGCACCCATCTCCTCCCCTCCCAGGGCTACACTCGCTACCTGACGAGGGGGTGCACGCGGCGGTGCATTCGAATCCTTCATGGGACACTGGGGATCATAATAACGGTGTCCCACCTGCTTACAGGCATAGCGGGTCATGGGGCCCCTGTGAACAGGTTTACCTGTCGGGGCCTCTGGCTTCTTTACAGGGGGAGGCTGGGAACCCTTCCCTTGGTTCCCTTGGGGACTACTTTGGGGCCCTTTCTGAAACTCCCTCTGTTTACCCCTGTCCCCCCACTCTTCTGCTGGGGACCCTGCCCACCTTTGGCTGAGTCTCCCACTGGACCCTTGTGGACCCTGGTACTGACCCAGCGGTCCGCCTCCTCAGCAAGTTTTCTAGGGTTAGATAGCTTGCTATCAACAAGGTGCTGGCGTAGCTCTGGAAAACAGTTATTAGACAAGTGCTCCCAAGCAAACAAATCATAAAGAGCATCATAACTATCAACCTTGCTACCCTTTATCCAACCATCCATGGTTCTGCAGAAAAAAGACACATATTCAACCCACGTAGTACCAGGCAACTTCTTACATTCTCTAAAGGTTTGTCTGTACTTTTCTGGGGTTAAGCCATATCTCAGCATTAAAGCATCTTTCATATGAGTATAAGACATCCTATCCTCAGCAGAAAGGCTCAACAAGGTATCTCTTCCCTCGTTTGTAAAGCGGCTCCACAACCCCGTTCCCCAATCCTTCTCAGGGACCCGGTGGGCCAACAATGCTAACTCATACGCTTTAAACCATTGGCTAATATCTTCATTCTTACTGTAATCCTTGATCACATCTTTAGGAAAATAAAACCTACTTTCTGCAGGCACAGATGGAGTGCTGCCACCAGAGGGATTCAACTCTAAACTCTTAGTTTTAAGCTCCATCTCCCTCACCATCTTCTCACGTTCAAACGCTAATTTCTCTCTCTCAAAATCTAATCTTTTGCTCTCCATTTCAGCTTCTCTCTTGCTTCTTGCATTCTCTAATTCCAACTGCCCTCCTAATTTAAGTTTTGCCATTTCTAACTTGTACCCCCTCTCCTTCTCCCTGTCTTCTAATTCTTCGGGGGAAAGGCTCCTAGAGGACGCACTACTGCCTGGAGATGACACTGGCCCACCTGTGGGCTCTTCCTCTTCCTCTTCTTCTTCCTCTTCCGGTACCACCACCGGATCAGAGGGATTTCTGGCCTCTAACCAGGCCTTCAGCGCTTTGAGGAAGCCCTCTTTCTTTGAGACACCTGTGGTAGGAACTTTAAACTGCTTGCAAAATCCTTTTAGATCTTTTAGCGTGTAGGAATCTATCTTCTCCTTATCGAATTCCCCCACAACATTCTCCACAGGTGTAGCAGCTCCGGCATTCTCCATGGTCAAAACTGGCAGTGTTTAGAAAAATCAGATCCAGGAAAGCGGAGAACAAAAATAGGATATCCTACCAAACAGACTGTGGCTGCGTTATGGTCTGCCTTCACTATGTAGCGTACACTAATCACTGCACATGAGTCATAAATGCAAAGTTCAAATCCTCACCGCTGACCACCAATGTTAGAACCGGCAGTCTCTAGTTGGCAGAGGTGTACACTTCTGACAAATAGGGACCAACCAACTCTAGTCAGGGCAAGGGGATTACACACTCAGATAACCCCTGCTACCCCCTTGGTAGCTTGGCAGAGCAGACAGGCTTATTTCAGAGGCAGTGTGTTAAGCATTTATGACCACATACAGTAATAAAGTGAATACACTACAGATGGACACGACACAGAAGTTATTATAAAAATAGTATTTTTATATAAGGCTTAGCACAAGACCAAATAATGACAAAAATATACCACAGTCTTAATAAATACTCTTTGGAAGGAAAAATAATAGTTCAAGTAAGGTTTCTTCTTGGCAAATAGTTCTTTAGCAAAGTATTCTTCTGAGCACAGTTCTTTGGCAACAATGTAACCCCCACAGGAGTCACACGACGTCGAGTCTACAAGATTCCCAAGGTTCGGCGTCGACCGCGAGGAGCGCTACGTCAAGCCTGGAGTCGCAACAGACCCCACAAGTACAGTACCTTGAGAAACGAAGAAAACGATGATCCACGGCGTCGAGATGTCGGCGTCGCGGTCGGCGTCGATCGTGCCTCGGAATCGGGTCAATCCGCAGCGGCGTCGAGGGATGTCGGGCCGGAGCAGTGCTCACGGCGTCGAGAAGGGCGTCGAGTCGATGCGATCAGCAGCGGCGTCGGGACGGGGTCGCTTGGAGGTAGAGCCGATACTCACTCCTCACTGGCGTCGATACCGGCGTCGAGACGGGGTCACTTGGAGCCGGGGCCGATACCCACTGCTCACTGGCATTGCTGCTGGCGTCGAGACTGCAGATTTTCCCTTGTGTACTGGAAACAACACTTTCCAGCGATTCAGCAAATGGTGAAGTCCTTTGGCCCTGTGACTTCAGCAGGAGACTGGCACTCTTCCAGTCCTTGGAGATTTCCTAGCAAGTGTTCAGAGAGTACACACCAAGTTCCTCTCTCCTTGTTCCTTGGCAAAAATAAAGAAGCAGCTTTCAGGTTCCTCCACAGCAAAACAGCACTCTGGCAGAAAGGGGAGGCAAGTCCTTAGATCAGCAGGCTTCTTGTCCTTGGTACAGGTTTCCTTGTCAGAAGTGATCTGAGTTCTTGGTTCAGGGGTCCTTCTCTTATACCCCTTTTTCCCTTTGTTCCCTTTGTCCAAGCAGGGCGATTCCCACCATCTCAGGTTTGTTGTGGGTGTTGCCAGGCAGAGGCACCTGGCCTATTCACTGAGCAGGGCAGAGTCCTCAGCCGCCCAGCAGGAGGCGGAGCCAGTATTGTCACTGGCAGGAGCAGGGCTATCAGTCGCCCAGCAGGAGGCGGAGCCAGTATTGTGTCAGGCAGGGCAGGCTACTCTTCCCTCACTCTATGTGTAAACGCCCCATTCACCCCACACTGACTCACTCAGACCTCTGGAGCCACCCAGCCCCTGACACACACACCAAACCAGCAGAGACCGGTAGATAGTTGGACAAGAAAATAGCCACTTTCTAAAAGTGCTATGTTCAAACATAGAATTTAAAAACCATCCATCCTAAAGGGTGTGTTATTAAATTCTGAGTTCAGGGATACTAAACTCGACTTGCTACCATGCTCCCTGAGTCAGATAGATTATAATGGAGTTAATAATCAGTCTGCCCAGTCTGGCCTATTGGAGGCGGGTAGCCCTTCAATAGTGAAAAACGAAAATGGCTGTAATTCACTATTAGGTCATGCCACACACATCAGGGCATGACCTACCTTTTACCAACAATGCACCCTGCCCTAGGGCCTACCATAGAGGTGTCTGAAATGTGGCAAAGTGAAGGTTTAGAGACTGGTAAGTAGGTTTCCTTACCAAGTCGACATGGCAGTCAGGGACTGCACGCAGGCGCCGCGGTGGCAGGCCTGAGACACATTTTGTACGCTGCTTCTGTGGGTGGCACAACCAGTGCTGCAAGCCCACCAGCAGCAGTTAACTTACACGCCCTTGGCACACTCAGTGCACTAGACTAGGGACTGAACAGTAAGTCAACCAAGCCAATCATGGTAACACCAATCAATGTAACAATTTAACATAGGGGGCACTTGCACTGTGGCACTGATCAGCAGTGGCACAGTGCCCAAAGCAATAATCCAGCAAAAACATCGTAAACAGAGGAGGCAAACAGAAAAAAATGGAGGAGAGACTCAGGCCAACGATGCCAGGTCTAACAGGTCTGTAAGTATGTGTGTAACTCACTCATACTTGAAAGCATGTCTTAACTTATAAGCACATAGCACCTTGCCCTATGAGCTATGTATGTACTAACTTAGAGTTGACTTATCTGTACTATAAGACAGGTTTAAGGGTTGGCAAGGAGTGACCAATACTGAGTTGACCTAGCAGTAAAAGTACACAGACAGGCTCTGATTTAGCAAGCCCAACACATGTTTAAAGGTATACTTGTCTGGATAGTGACTAGGAGTGTCACTATTTGAGTACATATCTAAATAAGTTGTATTGTCTCTATGAGTCTGTATATGTGTATATCAGTGGCTGTACGGATTGGTCACTGGCTGTATTAGTGAGTGTACAGGTATCTAACTAGGGGGCATATTATCAAGAAACGTCGTTAAAATTATCGCCGCTTTAGCGGCAAAAAGCTGCCGCTAAAGTGGCGATAATGGGCTTGATAATATGCCCTTGAGAATGCCCATAGAAGCCCATGTTCTGGTGTGAACATGGGCTTCTATGGGAATTCTCTGCGGCATATTATCAAGCCCATTATCGCCACTTTAGCGGCAATTTTCTGCCGCTAAAGCGTCGCTAATGTTAATGCAGTGCTTGATAATATGCCCCTTGATGTGTAGGTGAATAAATGATTAGATCAAGGATTTTATTAATCTCAGTGTGTCAGTGTCAGTAAGTCAGTTTGTGTGTTTGGGTGGAAATCATATAATTTCAAGTTATTTTGTGAAATAAATAATCCACATCTACTTCCAAACACATTCATTCGGTAGAGTTTATTAAAATTACCATATTTTCTCTTCAGACATTTTTATTCCTTCACTGCTGTTTTTTATGGTTTTCCTTAATATCATCATCAACCCTTCTTTTTACTTTTTCCTTTTACTGTTGAGTATAACCTGAATATGTTATTCACATTATATAGCCTCATAACTTCTTAAATACATATTCTTTTTAAACGTACACCCCAATTGGCATACCTGTGACAAGCCTTTGCTGTTCTACAATTTTTTCCAGTATTACTTAGAATCTCTTTTCAGCGATAATCTGAACTCAATTGTACAGGTACGGTATACCACTCTCAGTTCATAGGAACCATTAATGGCAACCCTTCCCACTCAGCATTCAGTGATACTGATTCCGTAACCAAATCGTAACCTTTCTTTCATATTTTACTTTTCTTATACCACTTCTGAATGGTCACTGTTTTTTAACCTTTTGGACAGCTCCGGTTAAGAAGCCCAATTTGGTAGTAGTCTTCACCGGATGTGCAACTCTGCTCCTGCGCTCTGTGTGATCCCCATATAATATTGCAGTGCATCCACAAATCTGTGCCCATAATCCCACTTAACACATTACTGTTAAAGCATGGCATTTATACTTTACAATTTATTGTATTGTCATTGCATTTGTATAGCGCTCACTACCCTGACGAGGCATTGAAGCGCTAATCCGGGACCCATAGAGGATTAGTGTTGAATTAGTATGGTGAAACAAGCAAGTACATTTTAAGTGGTGGATAGGTTACTCAGTTGTTTGGATTCATAAGGATAGCAGAAGAAAAAAGGTTTGTATTTATATAGCACTTATTACCCCTGATGGGGTGTTGAAGCACGCTACTCCTGAAACCCATAAAGGATTAGTGGTGAATTAGTATGGGGAAATATGAAAGTAATTTGAGTGGTGGATATTAGTCAGTTATTTGGCGTGAGAAGGATAGTGGAGGGATAGAAGGGGAAGAAAGGTTTGCATTAATATAGCACCTGTTACCCCTGACGGGTGATGAAGCGCTTTTCTGGCAAGTAGCACACTACTCCGGAACCCATAAAGGATTAGTGTTGAAAATTAGTATAGTGAATTATGAAGTAATTTGAGTGGTGGATATGTTATTCAGTTATTTGGATAGAGAAGGGTAGGTGGCAGGATAGAAGAGAGAAAGAGGTTTGTATTAATATAGCGCTTGCTACCACTGGTGGGGTTTTGAAGCGCTTTTTGTTGAGTAGCACGCTACACCAGAACCCATAAGGATTAGTGTTGAATTAATATGGTGAAACATGAAATTAATTTGAGTGGTGGATATGTTAGTCAGTTATTTGGATTGAGAAGGGTTGGGGAGGGGTAGAAAAGGGAAAAAAGGTTTGCATTTATATAGCGCTTGTAACCCTGATGGGGTGTTGAAACGCTTTATTGGCGAGTAGCACGCTACTCTGGAACCCATAAAGGATTAGTGGTGAGTTAGTATAGTGGAATATGGAATTTGAGAAGAGAACATGGTAGTCTGTTATTTTGATTGAAACAGAGAGTGGAGGGATAGAAGACTAGAGGACATTTTTTTTAGGTCATAGCAGTAGGAGGAGGCTTTTGGATGAGTAAAAAGGGTTTTTGGAGGGGAAGAGTCAGAGGGAAGAGTTTAGAGAGGTTTGTATTGGGGGATCGGTATAGTAAAAGAGGTGTCAGGTGATGCAAGGAGGAGTAGAGTAGGAAAGAGTCTAGAAAGGGTTATTTTGGAGATCATATTAGTGGTATGGGGTTTGGGATTAATGAGAGAGTGGATGTAGAAGATATATTAATAGATGTACAAGATAAGAGATAGGGTAGTGCTTTGGAAAGAGTAGTAGAAAGAAGTTTGAGATGAGTTAGAAAGTTGGTTTAGAAGATATATTGAGAGAAGTATAGGGTGAGAAATAGGGTAGTGCATTGGAAATGCCAAATTAGAAGAAAGTGATAAATATATAGATCCATAAGTACATTGAAAGTATAAAGATGCATAAAGGAGGTAAGTATATGTAGATTAAAGACACTGATAGAGGTACAGGATGGGAAATAGGGTAGTGCATTGGATATGCTTTTTCAGGAGAAAAGTAAGAGACACACAGATCCAAGTACATGGAGGTACATAGATGCATAATGGGAAGCAAGTACATGTAGACCAAAGATGGTTTTTTTTTAAGGACATAATTATTCTACATGTTTATACAAAGCAACACACGAAGATAGGTTCACATCTATAGTGAGAATTAATTGTGGGTGGGTATTACTGAATGGGAACATGGGCAGCATTTCTGGCCCTAGTCCCGACCAGTCTCGAACAGGCTCAAACAGGCAACTGCCCTTGTCCTCTCTGCCCTTAACCTCGACGCCTGGGCTGAGATGCCCTAACCCTGACTTTTTATAGCCCTAGTAATCAGGTGACCCCTCCAGCCAATGGGAACCCTAGCCCTAACACTATCCATTCACAACACTGCCCCTAAAATCTGGAACCAGTAGGAAACCAGGACGTTGCAGCCAATCTTAGCCCTGGTCCAAGCAACCAATCAGTTTAGAAAACCCTGATCTCTACATCCAATAGAGGCCCTAGCCTTACCAGTAGTCCCAATCCAAGTCCAAACAACCAAAAATCACACATACGCCCTAATCGCTACTTCCAGTTAAAGGCCTAACCCTAGCCCTAGTCCCACCAACCAATAACACAGGAAGCCCTAGTACCTACTTCCAATAGAAATCCTAACCCTAGCCCTAGTCCCAACACTACATTGATTGAATCACAGACCCAGAAACCAATCAGAACCCTCAAAATAAGTACTAAATTACTCCCTAATGAGCAATATTTCCATACCACTCTGTTTCTCACATTTACAATATACTCTTTTTTCTTCCCTTCCCCCAGCATGTTTGGTTCCATTCCCATGGTGACCATGTTTAGAACAGTGACTGCTAGCACAAGGTCAAAGGTTCATAACCATTTCTCTGAGCACCAGACTACCTTCAAATTGGACTTGAGTTGGTGTGGTTGACTGTTTACAATTATAAGCGTATCCCAAACAACATAACTGTTTCTTTATTTCTCCAGAGCTAATCACAGAAATGATTATTTATTTCTTGAAAATCACTACCTACTTTTAGGTACCTGCATATTAACAGCATCCAATCATATATATTCTCTTTTTAATTTGGGTGAACTCCTCCATTTTAACTGCTTTTCATTTTGAAAAGGGTCTCATTCAGCTCCAGCCTTCTCCTGTGTGCTACTCCTTCTTGCCTTCAAAATGGTTAGAGTGTGGATTGTGGGTTATAGCTTTGGATTTTAAGTCAGTGAATATGCTAGAAAGAGTGACATTGACAAGGACTTAAGTTTACCTAATGTAGGCATTGCTTTGATTGGCCAGGGAAGGTTAAAGTGGCTGTCGCTACAAAGACCTAGGTTTCTGAAGGTTTACATGCCATACAGATTGGTTCTAACCTTATAGGTCTTTAGTACTCCCCTTAATTGGAAACTTTTTGGGGTAGTTGCCAACTAGTTAGCCACCTTCACTTTTTTTAAAAACAAAAAACGATAAACGATTTTACTCAAAGCAGTCTCCCAAATGATCGTCAAGGTGTCTAAACTCATGTGTAGTACACCTGGGGTTTCTCAATTCGATTATCTAGTGAGAGAACCGTGAATAGACACATGAATGTGAAAAAAATGTGAAAGAGACGTGATGGCACCTCACGTGCGCAACCCCAATTGAGCCTGCTGGCTGGTACTCGTCAGCTTTGCCCACTCTTCTCATCATCGTTAGCCATCACGCTCCAAAATAATAACGAGGTGTCCAAAAAATAAAGCCAAAGAAAACAAGTGGTGCGACTTAATAGTGATGAATAAAAAGTGAAACAGGTGCACCCACTATAGGTTCAAACTTTATTCCGCCTTAGGAGTGCACCTACTTCAATGCTTAAAAAGGTTGCTAAATATGCATACCATTCTTATATGCCAACATGTTTCATCGCCTGGAGTCTTTTTGGCGATTTCGTCAGGGCAACAACAGTCGCTTGGCACACGATAGGGACACTTCTTAAAATCACATTTGGAGACTGCCAAAAGTAAAAAACACACAAACAACACTTTACCATGGTGTTCATCCTGGCCTGTATCTATGTGGGCCAGTTCGAGGAGCACGTCACATACCATCAGTCTAATCCCTTCCAGAGTAACATCCGTATCTGGAAGAGATATATTGATGATATTCTCTGCATCTGGTCAGGTCCAGCTGATGGTTTATTACAATTTCTGAACTGGCTTAACCATCAGGATGCCAGTCTGAGGTTCACATGGAACTATAGCAACCACACAGCAGTATATCTGGATTTAGACATTTATTCAGATGGGGGCAGGCTATGTTCCAAAGTACATCAAAAGCCAACAGATAAAAACTCCCTCCTGTCCTACAGGTCGTATCACCCTAGAGCACTCAGGGACAACCTTCCTGTTGGTCAATTTCTTCGGTACCGCAGGAACTGTACTTCGACGACTACATTTTTGGACCAGTCTAAAGAACTATGTGCCAAACTTGAGATGAGACAATACCCACGGAAGACCATCAGACAGGCTAGAAAAAGTGCAATGAACACCCCCCGGAGTGTTTTGCTACAAAAGAATGAAAAAACTACAGAAGACTGCCTCCCGGTAGTCATGACATTCGACCCGTTAGCCACGAAGATCCGACAGTCCATTCGTAAACACTGAGCGTTGCTGTCTACTGAGGACTTTAAGATGCCCCCACCCAGGTTTGCTTTTAAAAGATCTAGCAACCTGGGTGACAAACTCGTGCATACACGGGTTAAAGTGGAACAGAAGTTTACCGAGTCGTCCATCCCCCCTGGTCACCACCCGTGTGGGTCGTGTTCAGTGTGTGTATTAACGAAGAAAACCCAAAGTGTAGTCCTAAAGTCAGGAAAAATCTGGCATTTGAAGTATTTCAGTAATTGCAACACTGCCAACGTGGTTTACAGATTAACGTGCCAATGTAACCTTCAATACATAGGATTAACTACCAGGAAGGTGAAAATCAGAATGCAAGAACACCTTAGCACTATTAGAGCAGGCAAGTTAACGACAAAGCTGGTACAACACTGCCATAACACCAAGCACACCTTCACGTGGGTGGTCTTGGAGAGAATGATGGGCTCTCCTCAAAATGTGGAAGAAATCTTGGCTTCTAAGGAAGCGAGATGGATTTTCCAGGAGAAGTCCGACCGAGAGGGATTGAACGACCAAATCGAATGGGGTAAGGCGAGATACTGAGTATTTAAAATATAGATACATCTACATTAGCGAGCAATGCACGCCTCCGCTAACCCCTATTTGGACCCTGTTGGGCAGTACCAAATAACAGTGATAGACAGCAATATACCAACCACATGAATACACAGGATCTATTCATGGACTTAAGGCATCCCCTAGTCTTTGGGTCTTGTTGGGGGACCCTGAGATTGATTACATTGATACACCAGTGTCTTAGACCCCTGCGTTACCTAGATTGCGTTAAAACTCCCAAGAGGAGGATTTGTTTCTGTGTTTATGTGGGCAATTGCCTTTTTAGACTCACCAATACACACATCATGTCACAACACCTCATATTGTTGGTTGAAGATCACGCTATATAAAAAAAGACATCACTTCAGAATAAATTAAATTCATTCTGAGACTCTCGGCGCTAAATAGTAAACCTTAGACATACGCGAGTTTCCCCTATCCAATATGGCGCCCGTACTGGCCCTGTTATGAGGAGGTCCCTGTGGGGGGGTTTTGTTGTTCTGGGTAATATCTTATTGAAAAGTACTAATAAATACACCAGGGCACACCCCAAGTGTAGGTTTAAGATCTCACGTTAAAAAGACACCAATTCCGAGGCTCAGGGCGCTGAACGCTCTATCGGAGACACACTCGCACCACCCCATTCCAAAATGGCGCCCAAATTAGTTCCGCGCTGATGAGGACGCGCAGGGGGCGGAAGTATAAATTAGCCGCGGGATCACAACACCGGTGACCGGCGGAGAGAAGGAGCTCCGTGAGGCTTTGGGTGGTAAGGAGGTGTTATGTGCGAGGGGAGGGGGCCAGCATGTTACACTTGTTTCATGGCTGGAGGCTATGAAGTTATCTCTTAACAATTTGAGAGACCGGGGCAGGAACCAGTCCCTCCCTAGGCTTGTGTGGGTGCAGACTTATTTCTAAGTATAGAACAGTGCTTTTCTGCCGGTGAGAGAGGGTGATTGCATCTCAGAGGGTATACGAATATGTTTCTGAATACGCGAAGACATACGAGCATCACAATGGTGAGGGTGTCCATATAACAGGCTGAATAAGAGCATTCAGGGCGGAGTATTGATAAACATGGAGAGAAAAGATGAGATTGGGAACAGCTAGAGTTTGGCCTTAGTAGTATGACACTGGCTATAATTGTGGTATCGAAACTGACAAACAGAGCTCCCACACAAGAAAACTTTGAGTAATTTTTAAAATTATTAACAGATTGGCATTACGGTGGAATGCCGCACTAACCACGAGGACTCACATAAGGAGCCTTTTGGTGACCTCATTGACTGAGCTGGTACGCGAGGCCAAGGCTCCACGAGGGTAAGGTAGTAACTATTCATAGATCCATGCAATGCAGCCCGTGTTGATCTAGGAAGAAGGGATGAACACCATGGTAAAGTGTTGTTTGTGTGTTTTTTACTTTTGGCAGTCTCCAAATGTGATTTTAAGAAGTGTCCCTATCGTGTGCCAAGCGACTGTTGTTGCCCTAACGAAATCGCCAAAAAGACTCCAGGCGATGAAACATGTTGGCATATAAGAATGGTATGCATATTTAGCAACCTTTTTAAGCATTGAAGTAGGTGCACTCCTAAGGCGGAATAAAGTTTGAACCTATAGTGGGTGCACCTGTTTCACTTTTTATTCATCACTATTAAGTCGCACCACTTGTTTTCTTTGGCTTTATTTTTTGGACACCTCGTTATGATTTTGGAGCGTGATGGCTACCGATGATGAGAAGAGTGGGCAAAGCTGACGAGTACCAGCCAGCAGGCTCAATTGGGGTTGCGCACGTGAGGTGCCATCACGTCTCTTTCACATTTTTTTCACATTCATGTGTCTATTCACGGTTCTCTCACTAGATAATCGAATTGAGAAACCCCAGGTGTACTACACATGAGTTTAGACACCTTGACGATCATTTGGGAGACTGCTTTGAGTAAAATCGTTTATCGTTTTTTGTTTTTAAAAAAAGTGAAGGTGGCTAACTAGTTGGCAACTACCCCAAAAAGTTTCCAATTAAGGGGAGTACTAAAGACCTATAAGGTTAGAACCAATCTGTATGGCATGTAAACCTTCAGAAACCTAGTTCTTTGTAGCGACAGACTGTTTGAGTGGAGGGCGGCCTGGGTTTCTCTCTCCCTCTAGAGCTCCTTATTGTATACAAGGTTAAAGTGGCATCAATTGCTGCCTTTGGTTGAAAGCATTGAAGATTGCCAACATCCAGACCTCATAATTGTGCACTATGGTGGTAATGACCTAAGCCCAGGACTAGAAATACTAATGAAGGATAACGTTGATCAATAAATTACACTTCTCAATCACACTGCCTTGCTGATCTCAAACATTTGGCAAAGGCAGAAATGGAAGTAGTCAAACAAATTCTGTTCACAGACAGAAAAACCCAGGAACCATGTAAATAAAACTGTTTTTGCATTCCTCAGAGACCGTTACATGAGCTCTATATACTACAACAATTTACGCTTTGACATAGACATTATATATAGAAGTGATGGAGTTCATTTCACAGAGAAAGGCAACTGGGTGTTTCTCAACACCGTGAAGGACTGCATCCTGTTTTAGGTCTAACTATCATGTACACAAAATGAACACAAAGGCTCTTCCCAGAGCCACTCCTTTTCCAAACACTAATTCATTTTCTTTTTAAATTCCTTTTTTAAATTTCTTATTAGAATTTGTGGTTTTGTCGAGAATACGCAAACCAAAAGCATATATTCAATACACAGCAGCAAATTTAGGAATAACAACTGTGTGCATGACTCTCTGCTTGTGTCAAAGGCTCTGTGAGTGGGTGTGTCAGTGTATCTGTGGGTCTGTGAGTGAGTGGGTCTGTGAGTGAGTGTGTCTGTGAGTGGGTATGTAAGTGGCTGAGTGAGTTTGTGAATAGATGAGTGAGTGTGTGAGTGGGTGTGTGAGTAGGCGTGTCTCTGTGGGTCTGAGTGTGGGTGTATGAGAGTGTGAGTGGATCTGTGAGTAGGTATGAGAGTGTCTGAGTTGGTCAGTGAGTAGGTGTGTCAGTGTGAGCAGCTCTGTGTCTATGAGTGGGTATGTGAGTTGGTATGTGAGAGGGAATGTAAGTATGTGAGTGGTTCTGTGAGTGTGTGAGTGTGTCTGTGAGTGGATGTGGGAGTGACTGTGTGTGCCTGTGAGTGTTTGTGAGTGGGTCTAGAAGGAGGTCTGTGAGTGGGTGTATAAGTGGTTTTGTGTGTCTGTGAGTAAGTGTGTGAGTGGGTCTGTGAATGGGTGTGTGAGCAGCTGAGTGAGTTTGCGAGTGGCTGTGTGAGTATCTGCGGGATCAGCGAGTGGCTGTATTTTTTTCTTCTAATTAACAGCTGCAATTTTACACAGGGGACAGCATTGAGTGCAGTGGTGGATTAGTGAATTTTACACACATGAAAATACATACTTTTAGGGTAATTACTTTTAGATCATGGGTCTCTCATACACCACAATTTTGCACACATGGGCTCTACCCTAACCCCTTCTATTCAATTATTTTTTTAATTCCCACAATCGGTGACTGTTCCCTGTTATCTAAAATGACAGCCATAACTTTGTCCGTGTATGCATGAGTGTCTGAGTAGGTCTATGAGTGGGCATGAGTGGGTCTGTGAGTGGATCTGTGAGTGGGAGTGAGAGTGTGTGAGTTGGTCTGTGAGTTGGTGTAGGAGTGTCTGAATGGGTCTGTGAGTGGGTGTGTGAATGCCCAAGTGGGTCTCAGCTAGCACTTTGGATATTGGTCCTGGACATTTTAGGCCACAGAATAGGGGCAGAAACATGTTAAAGCAACGAGGATCAAAGGGCCACTATATCCTGAAATTTCCCTCAAGATTGATGTTATCTGTGCCCATCCAAACCACAAATAAAGAGATACCTTGGTCTAGATGATTTCACTTATCTTCCCCTGGTCACTACAATATCAAAAGTGCTCCCTGAGACACCGTTGAGCCCATCCTGGCTTTTAGGGACCAGGATAAACCAGACGATGAATTATGCCACTATTAGCTTGGGTGAGGGTTTTATATTAAAAGAAAAAGGTTCCTTTTTGTTTTTTCTGCCACTATTGATGTTCTGTTAGATACACAAAAACCTTGCTTAGATAGCGGGATGCCCATTAGTGTTTTTGGTCAACATATTGAGAGGATGTATCCTTTTCTTCCTTTAAAAAAAAAAAAAAGATCTCCCCAACCTTCTTATTGGCAGGACCCCGAATTCAGGTCATCCACACTGTTTCTTTACAGTACTTTTTCATCCTTTTGAATTAAGAAGGTTGACTGTAATGGAGTGTCAAAGAAAGAGAATTTAGCAACTAAACAATAAAGATTTTCCTTCGTCCAACCAGAGCATTGTTATAAAAGAAATCCACTACTGATGGAGCCCTCTCAGCCCAGAGTGCCAACAGCAATCCATAATTGGCGGCCGCAATTAGGGATATAAGCAAAATGATAATGCTCTGTATCAGGAGATGTGAAGATTCAATAGACTGATAAGTGGTGCCCCTCTATGTCATTTACAGCATGAGTCACAAGAAGTTACAGTCCATAACCTGACACAGAGCATGTTGTTCAGTGAGATGTAAGAAGTATTGTCAGATCACTACAGTCCTTTAGCCCTCTTTGCAAGGTAGGCTACAGCCCTTCATGATAGAGAACTAAGTGGCAATGATGTAGTTGGTGGCATCGAGTGCCACTATGTAATTCTATGAGAAACGTGTGCGCAACAGTGAAAACATTTATGTGGGGTCTGTGGCAGTCTGTGGTTCATGAGCAGTATCCATGGTTGGCATTGTTAGTGACTACTGGTGTCTTAGAGCAGTGGATTCCATTAATTTCTAGTTGTATAACCAACTGCTCCCTTGGCCAATCATCTAAGACCTCCCTTGGAAATGGTAGACATTTTGACACAGTAATAACCCCATTAAATATAATGCCCATGCACAGCAATTATTTTTAAGGATAATAGACCATATTTAAGAATTGTAGTTAAAATTAACTGCTCAAAAGAAAGCCTGGAGTTTTGGATATCCAAGAACGGCTTCAATTACTTGGGAAACCTGATTTCAAGGACAAGTACATAAGCTAAAACAATATAACATAGGTTTCTAATCATGAACAGGAGGTTTCTACTGTCCAATATTCTGTATAGTAGGGCAATTCCAGATCAGACCATGCATTTCAGTTATCCCACTTGTCAGAGCTAGAATAATATATCCTTCATGGTCAGGCGTGGCTTCAACTGTATCCATGTTTATGCTGAAGTTGTGGGTGCAACAAGACAGATCAGTGGGTCTGAAATAGTGATGCACAAAGTGTGGCGATATCCTTAACCCATTAAACAAAAAGGGCAATCTAATAACCCCTTGGGAATCTAACCATAGAAAGGTAAACTGCTGACAAGGGAATGATTCAAACAAAAATATTACAAAATGTGAAAAGGATTAAGATGCCAAACGAGTGGCATCTAGAAACCAATTATGTTATTCATTTACTGATTTTTTCAGATCGAGTTAAACCAAAACATGTTTACAATATTAAAATACAACAGGCATATATATTGATTAAATCATAAAGAAAATGTATTCATAAACTGCAAGGTAGGGGTTCAGGACATCAAGAGGTGCCATTTTGTGTAGTATACACTCTAGTCCCTGGCCACATGTACTTAAGGAAAATCGCTGCACAGACTCAGTAAGGTCTCTCTTCCTAGTCTGTAAGATTCGCTGTTCATGTTATGCTAGCTTTTAATCTGTTTTTAAAACTGTGAAACCCTGGTCACTTAATTCTGATGTTTGCACAAAAAACTGATCTGAATTGACATTTATGGGCTCCAGGGAGGTGGGGGGAGCTAAAACTTTGGGGGAATTTATCATTAGCTATCAGCCATTTTTCTTCTTCCGGGACATCAAGACGTGGCATTTTGTATAGTGCAACCTCTAGTCCCTGGCCAAATGTACTTAAGGAGAGGCGCTGCACGGACGCTCTGCAGAGGCATGCAGCAGGCGCACCGCTGGCACACTAAAGGCATGCCTAAGGGAAACCCATCTGCACCTGTCAGCATCCTGGAAGCATACAACACCAGCAACTCTGCCAGTTTATTAGCAGATGACAAGCCCCACAGTACTTACACTAGCTCCTCTCTGCATAACCTCCTCACCCATAAGCAGTCTTGCAGACCACAATCTTTGCCCATTATACTGGGCAATGACTTTTGATACACATGCTGCAACTGGGCCCCCCAAACCCCACACACAAGTAAGTCTACCACCCACATGTATAAAAGTAGAATAGTTTCTGGAAATGTCTCTGCGGTTCTTTTTAATGTTTGCTCCTTGCAGAAACGTGAAATGCATATTTTTGAATTACTAGAAGATAAAATGGCAGACCTCCTAGTTCTAACAGAAAGGTGGCTCAGAAAGTCAATCCCAATGTTAGCAAATGCAATTCCCATGGGCTATAACATCCTCAGGAAGGATCGCCTTGAGGGGAGAGGTGGCCATAATGTATAAGAGTCAATATGAGTGCACGTTGATCACCATTGGGGAAATAGCGGGTGTGGAGAGTCTGGGTTTCTGCATGCTGTCCCAACAGCACTCTGTGGCAGGAGCCCTAATGTATAGAAATGCCCAGACATGCAGACCATTTTCTGAGATGTTTAGATAATATGTTGGCCCCATGATCCCTGACATATGGGCACTTTATGGTGTTGGGAGACTTCAATCTCCATTTGGACAAACATTCAGATCCAGAGATGACCTATTTTATAGATATTATGTCCTCCCTTGTTTGCAGACTTCAGGTGACCAAACCAACCAATCAGGCTGTTCACACTTTAGATCAAATATTCTCTAATATGTACACAGCAACATCTCACTCACTCCCACTGGCTTGGTCTGATCATTATTTGGTCAGATTTAACCAGCCAAAAGTTAATCACATTGAGCCCCCTTCTGAAGTAACAAGTCCTATGACTAGAGCCTTGCATAAGACTTTGCCGGCAGATCTATGCAATGCTCTAGAAGCAGACCCCCCTCTCTGTCTGGAGATTGGGAATTATATGCTGAGCGCACTGGTGGCTGGATTGTCAACAATATCAATGACTTTGCACCTCTTACCACATCACAATCCCTTAGAACTAAACAGTCAGACTCTTGGTTCAATGAAAACCTGCAGTTGTGCAAAAAACGTACTATTGTCAGATACAACTAGAGAAAAAACTGTTCTTTGAAAAGAAAATAGAACAATCAGATATTAAAATCCAAAGAAATTTTTAAGATTGTGAAATCTTTTATAATTCCAAAAGTGGCAACTAATCATCTACATTCTTTTGTTGAATGGCGTAAATAGCTAGCAGAGTATTTCCATGATAAAATAATTGCAATCCAAGCTAATTTGCTAAATACTACTCAGACTGCTAAAAACCTTGTTAAAATGGCAGGTCTATTTTGAAAAATAACACCCCTACGCAACAATTGGTCAAGTAAATGACAAGACCTATTCCAACATACTCATGATATTATAGACTCATTGTACATGAAATTCATATTAAAAATGGTATTTCATTGATGCAATTTCATATAACGATATTATAAAAAAGTTGTTTCACAAGCATCTAAAACTAGACAACAACAATGCAATATACTTTCTACATTAAATCAGCACAAATATATACAATAGATAAACATATATACAGTGCAAAAATAGGCAGCAGTTATAAATGAGTTTATAACTAGTCGCTACACAAAAACATTTAAATACACCAAGGTTTACAAAAAGTGACTGAATGGTAGGTTTACTTATTTTCTACACACATTTCGGTGTGCTGAATGCCTTCTTCAGGAAAGCCACAATGATTCCGTAGGAGGGCAGCAAGAACCCAACAGACGAGGAGGAGCCTAGCGCGCATCCAAGATGGTCGCGTGAGCACAGGGCTCCCCGGACCCTTGCTGCTCCTCGGAATTTATCCTGAGAATATCCTGCTGTGGTTTGTGGAATCTGGCAGATGAAGACCGGCTGAGCACGTATCTCTTTTCAGAACTCGAATCGGACCTGGGAATCCTGAGTTGTCGTCGTTCGAACTTTTGGGACCCACCCGACGGAGGTGCCCGGGGCGAAGGTGAACCGTGGAGCCGTGTCGTAATTGAACAACAGCGGCTGCAGTGCGGGGCCAGTGGCCGCTCTACCACTTTTGGTTTCACTTTCGTACTTCAGGGGGCTGGCCTGCGAATGCAATTGATGTGGCGGGGTATTCCCCTGGCCTCTGCGCGAGGCCTTGTCTCCACCTGCCACTAGAGTGCCCGTCGCCTTGGGTCCCCCCGCACCGCTATATTGTGGTCTATGGTGAGGCGCTGGTCTGCGGTGCCGGTCCCCCTACGACTCTTGATCGGCGATCCCCTTCGGTGTCCGTGACCACATGGGGGGCAAGGGGGGCCCCGAGGGGCGTAAGACTAAGGCCTCCCTCCGCGGGGGACCGGTCCAGGCCAACAACATGGACCGTTACACTCAGGGCAGAGGGTCCCCTGGAGCGACCGGCCCCCCCCCGGATGCCGTCGGTGGTGGCACGACCGTCTCTCCGGAGCTCTCCCTGCAGGACATCATGGGCGCCATTGAGGGCATCAGGGAAACCATCGCCACGCAATATGAGGCCCTGGCCCGTAAAATCGACACGGTGGCGATCGATGTCACCTTAATTCGGGCAGATCTCTCTAAAACAAATGAGAGGGTACAGGCTCTCGATGTGCGGACCTCCACCCTTGGTACGGATGTGTCGGACCTGCAGGCCGCGCTTGGTGACATTAAGGCGGTCAACGACCAGATGGCCCGGCGGCTGGAGGACTTCGAGGGACGGGCCCGACGCAACAACATCCGTGTCATAGGCGTACCGGAGTCCTCCGACAGCCGCCCGGTTGACCTCCTGGTTGAGGAACTCATCCTCCAACAGTTGGCCCCTGCTGGCCTAAGTAAGTTCTTTGCCGTGGAGCGGGCACATCGAGTTCCGGGCGGTCGGCCACGGCCGGGGGCCCCCCCGAGGCCTATCGTGGCCAAACTGTTCCACTATAGAGACCGAGATGCGATTCTACAGGCCTCACGGGTCCACGGCCCGGTGCGTCATGAGAACTCATCCATTAACTTTTATCCGGACTTTACCCAACTTGTTCAGAAACAGCGGATGGGATTCCAGGGGGTGAAGCGCCGACTCCGTGAACTGGGCCTAAAGTACTCTATGCTTTACCCTGCAAAACTCCGGGTGGAACATGAGGATCGGACTGCCTTCTTTGACTCTCCTGTGGCCGTGAGTGACTGGCTGGACTCGTTGCCGGACAGAGGTGACCGTCCCGGGCCCTCTGCGGGCACCGAAGGGGACGGGTCCCCTTTGGAGTAACTTTTGGTCCTTGATTTTGCCATTTTGCACTGTTCAGCTGGGTTTTACTTCTTTTGTTCATTTTGTCTCACTAGGACCAGTGTGGGGGGCGGGCGGGGACGGGTCCCTTTCCTCCTCCGGGGTCTTTTCGTAGAATGGGGTTAGTAGGGCGATAGGCACACTGCAAGTTGGGGGGGTTTTCAGGCCCGCAGGGGTGCAGGGTGGGGGGAGTTGGGATTTTTGGGGGGGGGTTGGGGGGAGGGAGGGGTTGTTTTGCTGTGTGTTTTTTGTTTACAGGGCGAGGTATTGATTTTTGTCCAGATACGGGAACTGTGCTACTGACTGGGGGGCCTTTGGTCTATTGGAGGGGATGGGGGGGGACGGGTTGAGACTGATGTCATGGAACGTCAATGGGTTGGGGGATCGTATCAAACGGGGTATAGTACTGCAGTATTTGCGTCGTCTTACTCCTGATGTGGTGTTTATCCAGGAGACGCATCTGGTGGGCAATGTTTGTCATGCAATGAACAGGGGAGGATACCGCCTCGTGGCCCATTCTGGTTTCACAACTGGTTCCAGGGGGGCGGGCATTCTCCTGCGATCCTCACTTCCGTTGGATATCACTAGGGTAGTCTCGGATGACAGAGGGCGCTATGTGTGTCTGTCTGGGAGATGGGAGGGGCAGCCCCTTTCCCTGGTCTCAGTCTACGTCCCCCCGGGCCTCCAGAACTCCACCTTCGCGGACTTGGGTCGAATGCTGCTTGAACTTCCGGATGGCCTTTTGCTTATGGGCGGGGATTTTAATTCGGTTGTTTCGGGTGACCTGGATCGTCACCCACCCAGGGCCCTCCCCGCTGCCCAGGCATGGCTTGGTGGCCTGCTGGATACCTTCGGCCTGGTAGATAGCTGGAGATTAATGCATCCGACCCAATGTCAGTACACCTTTCACTCTGGGGCGCATGGGAGTCTTTCTAGGTTAGACTATTTCCTTATGCCCGCGGCACAGACTAGTCGGATTCGGGAGGTTAGGCACCTGGCGCGGGGTATTTCCGATCATTCCCCGCTGTGGCTGCTCTTTGACGCCGAGACGCGGTCTGCAGGGCGGATTGCTCCCATTAACCCGTGGTACCTGAGAGACCCTATGACTCGCGACAGCCTGGTTAAGGCTATGGACCAATACTTCCATGAAAACGAGGGGTCGGTGTCGTCCGCAATGTCCCTGTGGGAAGCCTTTAAAACCGTAATCCGCGGACACGCCCTCTCCCAGATAGTGGTGGCTAAGAAACTCAAGAGTGAGGCAGTGGTGAAGCTGGAGACTGACATTTCGGGGCTGGAGTCGGCCTTGGAGGCGGGTGTCACACCGGACGGGCTCCATGCCCTCAGCCTGAAACAGTTTGAATACAGGTCTCTTGTCACTGACGCCGCCAAAACGTTGTATAGGGAACAGCAGGGTCGATTGTATGAAGCCGGGGACAAGGCGGGAAAGTTGATTGCATGGCTGGATAGGAAGGAGAGAGTGAACTGAGTGGTCCCGGAGCTGTGTGTCGCGGATGGAGTGTGTGTGACTGAGCCTGGTGAGATTGTGGAATGTTTCGCTGACCACCTCCGGGCCGTGTACTCCCCGGTGACTGACAGGGATGAAGAAGACTCTCGCCTTCTGCTGCGGGATATTGCTTTGCCCGGCTTGTCTGTCGAAGACCGTGAGCAGCTGGACGCCCCCTTGTCTGTAGATGAAATTGCAACGGCGATTCGGTCCCTTCGTTCGGGGAAGGCGATGGGCCCTAACGGGCTGCCTATTGAATTATATAAGTTGCGCCCGGATAAACTCGCGCCCTTCCTCCGTCGTATGTTTCAGGAGTCCCTTGAGGCAGGCTCCCTTCCTGACGACCAACGTCTGGCAACGATAGTCGTGATCCCCAAGGAAGGTAAGCCACGAGATCGCTGTGCCTCCTACAGGCCTATTTCGCTGCTAAATGCAGAGCCTAAAATCCTGGCGAAAGTCCTTGCCAACCGTTTGTTGAGCGTCATCTGCGACTTGATTCATCCTGATCAATGCGGCTTCATCCCTCACCGTAACACCGCTCTTAACTTGCGGCGTCTTCACGGCGCCCTCGCCAGGGCGGAGTACCTCTCCGAACCTGCCGTGCTGGTTTCTTTAGACGCCACGATGGCCTTTGACACCATCGAGTGGCCATTTCTCTGGGCTGTCTTGACCAAATTCGGCTTTGGGGAGGGATTTCTTGGCTGGGTGAAGCTTCTTTACACGGGACCCATGGCTCAGGTGGTAGTTAATGGGCGGGTCTCTCGGCCCTTCGCTCTAGGTAGGGGCACGAGGCAGGGGTGCCCGTTGTCCCCTCTGCTCTTTGCTCTGGCCTTGGAGCCGCTCGCTGCTTGGCTCCGCTGGGAGCCCTCGATCAGAGGGATCCGGTGGGCCCCGGGCTTCGAGGATCGGATCTCGTTGTATGCGGACGATATTCTCCTGTATCTCACCTCGCCGCGGCAGTCGCTTAATGTTCTCTTTGATGTTCTGACTTCCTTTGGGAGAAATTCGGGTCTAACGATCAACTGGTCTAAATCCTGTGTCTATCCTATCTCTGGTGACCCTCCGCTCTTGCCGCCTCGGCTTCCGATCCAATTATCTCTGTCCGGCTTTAAATACCTGGGAATATACGTCTCGATGGACCCGGTGGCTCGCTATGAGCAGAATCTCCTGCTCCCACTTCGGCGTTTGAGGGAGGACACGGCTCGGTGGTGTAGGCTGCCCTTGTCCCCGCTGGGTCGGGCAGCGCTGTTCAAAATGATGTCCCTTCCCAGATTTCTCTATGCACTTCAGAACTCCTTCGATGTTATTCCGGTGTCCTACTTTCGGGAGGTGGAGAGCCTGCAGAGGAGACTGGTGTGGGATGGACAGGCGCGTATCGCTCTGGCAAAGCTTACTCTCCCCTGGTACGACGGGGGCATCGCGCTTCCCGACATTCGTAGGTATTATTGGGCCTCACAGCTGTCGGCCATTAACCATGCCACGTATGCGCCTGGCTTGAATCCGGCGTATGAAATGGATAAATTCCTGCTTCCCGGCGGGAACTATAACAGGGCACTTTACTCCAGCTCGGCGGGACGGACCCTTACGGGCCCTTCTAAGATTGCGGTACGGATCTGGAAGGCGGCCAATGTAGCCTTGGGCTGGAGTGAGCGATTAACATGTGCTACTCCTCTGTTTGCCTCCGATCGCCTGGGAAGCCTCTGGACAACGAAGGGGTTTGAACGTTGGGACACGATTGGTATTGGTAGAGTGGGAGACTTATGGATTAAGGGTGCTGTTAAAACATTCGCGGCGCTCCAGAGCGAATACGAACTTACGGAAAGGGAGTTCTTCCGCTACGCCCAGATTCGGCATGCCCTGCTCTCTGTTTTTGGGGAGGGGACCAATATCCCGGCTTCTTCGCCCCTCGAGGACCGCATACTCGATGGTCATGTCCCCGACAGTACTATTTCATTAATTTATAAAAAACTTATCAACAATCGGGCTGACCTCTTGGTGCGCCTCCGGGAGGCGTGGACGGGGGATGGGGTGGAACTGGACGACGAGGACTGGCAGTCCGCACTGTCGTCCCCCAAGGAAGTGGCCATTCCAGCCCGTCTCCGCCTGGTCCAACTTAAGATTCTCCACCGGGTGTAAGTGACGGGTCCCCGTTTGGTCTCGATGGGATTTTCTGAAGACGGGCTCTGTAAGCGGGGATGTGGACTCAGAGCCACCTTTCTCCATATCCTTTGGGAGTGTCGCGAGGTGGCGGAATACTGGCGTCGGATTCATGTGGTCATGGGACAAGTCACCGGGGTTGTGCTGCTGCCGGAGGTGCGTCGCTGTGTCCTGAATGTGTGGGAGCCCAATGATTATAACGCGGCTCAGACTCGGTGGGCGGCCATGATTGCCAAGAGAGATATAGCGCAGCTTTGGGGTTCCCAGCGGCCTCCCACCGTGTCCGTATGGAAGGAGAACATGGACTGGTGCATGTTCAGGGAGAAGACTGTGTATGTTGCTCGTGGCAAACCGGGGGCGTGGGGTAGAATCTGGGGGCAATGGAATGCGTATCGTGGGGGTATCTGTGTTCCCCCCCTGGTGGACACCGATATTGCCTTGTCCCCCTGACCCTTGACGGTTCCCTGTGACTTTTGGGATAATCGAATATAGACGTTACTCTCCCGTGCCCCCCCCCCGACCTATCATTACTCCTGCCTTTTAGTAGCTATTTGAAGATCAGAAGTAGAGTCCCCCGGATGTAGCCTTACCCACATTTTTTGCCTTTACGCCTCGCCTTTTGTTTTTATTTGTTATTTATGTTAAACCTATGTATCCTGCTTCCCTAGGACTTTCCGGAGTCATGTACGGGGCTGGACCCCGGGAGTCGACTACTGCCTTAACTCTGTATGATCCTTCCCGAATCTAGCGGCCGGCCCCGGTGGTTGTAGGCCCATTCTTGTAATTGATTTATTGTTCAATAAAATTTTCAAAAAAAAAAAAAAAAAAAGAACCCAACAGATGAAAATGACAATATTTCAGAGGATAAAATGTGTGAATTCTCCACAATCCTCTATCGGCACTTGATCCCAAGATGCCAGACTTATTGTCACCTTTATTTCCATGGATGAATCTCTAATAGCCATTAAGGGACATAAGTCAGGGTCCCTGTCGGATCCTTGCCCACCCAGCCTTCTAGCTAAATTGGCTCAGGTTATCAATCCTGTTGTAAACAGAGTTCTACATGAATCACTGTCGTCCCGAACGGCACCCACTCAAAGGAATCAAGCTAAATTCTTACCCTTACTTAACAAACCTACAGCCTATCCCAAAGTTCAAGCCAACTACTGGCCAATCTCCCTTCTTCCAGCACTTTCAAGAATCTTAGAAAAGCATCTTGACTCACACATCTTGAGTTACCTTTAAAATAACAATGGCTTCTCCGTAGTCATTCGGGCTTTAGAACCATCTGTAGCACTGCAACAGTACGGTTAGATATAATCAACCGCATCAAAGGTATGCTGGACAATAAGCGCAAAACTGTTTTGATTTTATTAGACCAATCATCCACTTTTGACACTGTCCCCCACAAAAGACTATTAGCCCACCTTCAGGCTATTGTGATTGAAGGCAGAGCCCTGAAGTGGTTGACCATGCTCATCCCTAATTCCTGAATTGGCTGTAGGAGTCCCTCAGGGGTTGGCAATGAGTCCTACATTATTTATTGAATACCTCAGACCCCTAGCCGTGTTGGCAGAGGTTCTGGGGGTGAAAGTAATATTATACGCAGATGACACTCAGTTGCTTTTTCCCTGTGAAAAGGGGGAGGAATTCGATGGAAGGGCCAATAAGTCCTGTCTTTCAATTGGCTATCATCTGACTAGCCAAAATGCAACCTCGATGCAACTGAGATTGTGTTTGTTGGTAACTCCGCCCCTGAGGTGTGGAGAAATTGGTGGCCTCAAGACATTCCTCCTCCAGGTACACTACAAATATCCTGGGAATTAAAATTAACAGCGTCTTGTCCGTCCAACCCCAAATTCAGATACTGGTGGGATACTGTTTTGGGATCCTATGCTGTTTGAAAAAATGCTTTCCTTTTCTGTCAGTAGAAACTAGGAATGCAGTGGTCCAATCCCTGATCACTTCAAGTCTTGCCTATAAGAATGCTCTTTATCTAGGCCTTCCAAAGTATTTCCTCAGCAATTTACAGGAAGTCCAGAATACATCAGCCAGAATAATTCTCAATCTTACTCCAACAACACACATGACCTCACACTTGAGGGTGCTTCACTGGCTGCATATTAGAAAGAGAATTATTTTTAACTCATTGGCCTTGGAACATAAAGCCTTCCCCGAGAAGGGAGCTGTGGATCTGAGGAGGAAAATATGTGTGTATGCTTCCCCCCCCCCCAAGATTTAAGGTCTGCACACAGCCATTTAGCCAGGATCCCTAAAATTCTCCGGGCCAGAGGTGGTGGAAGATCGTTCAAATTTTTTGGTTCAAAGGCATGGAAATACTTCCTAGGGAACTTTATACCATCTCAGAGCTACCACTTCTCAGGAAAAAGATAACAACCTGGCTGTTTCAACAAACAGAATAAGATGATCACTTATTCCAGCTGGAAGGCTTTCCTGCGTTCAGTGCCAGGACACTCCCTGGAGTATGTGTGCGCTATTCAAATGCCATTTCATTTCATTATAGATAGTATCTAAACATACATTGACAATGCATTATCCGAATTAGACTACAAGTTCCACGATTCCATCTATCAATGTATAGAAAACTGTTGCATTGTCATCATTGTATTTATTTTATTGTGTCTGGCCCTTTTAATTTCTTGTATATCTTTGACTGTGGCATATGCCACGCTATCTGTACATTCAGTATAGAACTGTCATCAATTACAGTTCTCCAGGCATTCTACCTGGAGATCGTAACATGGATGTACTGTGCCTCCTTTTATTAAATCCTTCTTCAGAAATTTACATCGTGTTGACATCATTCTTCATTGGAATCTTATAAAAACCCACTCTCCCAAAGGTCAATGCAAATGCCTATTTTTTCACAGAGACCAAATTCAACATTGATAGTGAAATCAAAATGGAACACAGAGTTGGCTTGTCGTCGATGTTTAAATCTCAAGTTTAATCAATCCGCGTGGCCATACTCATGTCAAATATGATTTATGCAGAGATACAAGAATGACCCCACCTTAACTAGTCAAAATTTAAAAAAACCAATATAATATTTTAAAGGAAATATGTTTTTCTTAAGCATGAGTCAGCTGTCCTGATGATAGTAAACACCACACATGGTGCACAATCAAGTGAAACAACCGAGAAGGATGTGGGACCAAATCACCAGAAGTGTAACTTGAATTCAAACCCTTGCACACAAACCAAGGCATTAATAATCAACAAACACAATAAAGTTAAAACTATAGCTCTAGGGTGTTAAAAACCAAACTAGCGACTCACAATTGAAGGATTCGAGGTGGATTTTATTTGAATGAGTGCCAATAGTTCTTATAAACAATATCA
Source organism: Triturus cristatus (assembly GCF_964204655.1). Taxonomy (NCBI): domain Eukaryota; kingdom Metazoa; phylum Chordata; class Amphibia; order Caudata; family Salamandridae; genus Triturus; species Triturus cristatus. The sequence goes on along the minus strand of NC_140584.1, from coordinate 709,482,775 downwards.
AATATTAAAAGATTCTGTTCGGCCCCCACACAAAGGAAAGAGCAGCCTAATGATATACAAAATAGACTCACCTCTTTTGAGCTAATCACTAAAAGCACTTCATTGAACGGTGGCAGTACAAAAAACATATTACTATGCGATCAATGCTGCTGAGTCGCTATTTACAACAAAGAGGCCTGACTGGTCTAGCCGCCAATAGAGTGAACTTACTTGGAGTGAGGATTCAATCGCTAACTGGCTTCCAGGTTTGACAAGACCAAGAATACTGGTGAGGGGAGCTCGCGTGTCAGCCTCTTCTCCTATATGTATTACATATGCCCGTGGGATCGAACTATGAATGGTCTCAGTTGGGGCCTGTCACGTGAGAGTGCCAGTCTGACTTTTTCAACAACTACACCACAAAAAGCGGCGGCCATCACAAGTAACAGAGAAACACATTCTTGAGGTAACAGAATGTATTACGACTGTCTGTTACAAACTTACAAAAATGTTAAAAACATTCCATAGTGTTCCTGGTGGTGCTTGGATAATTAACATTGCATCTTAGAACATTCTAGAAGATGGTGAGAAACATCCATTATGACCTCGAGTTCTCATTGAGTTAACAACATATTTAAAGAAGAATAAAATATCAGTTACTTGAGCTGATCAAAACAATCCTTCAAACACTTTTTTTTATGACTTGTGTGGAGCAAGACAATGGCAGAAAGTCCAGCTTCCACCTCCGCTGGTGTTCTTTCCACCCAAAAACTCATGCCGAAAATAAACCACCAAAGTGTGAGTACATTGACACATTGACAGTGCTGACATACCCCGTCTCCCAGATTGCTTGGGAGTGTTTACTGGTAGGCTTGGGTTACTGTTCACCTTTTCTTGAAAAGCATATCATAACTTCTTTGGAAATATTTCACTTGTTACCCCTGCCATGGACCCGGAGGATTCTTCCCCTGCAACATATTCTTCTCCTGAAGTACACCACATGCATGCAGCAAGAATCTGATATTATTTGCTAAATTATCTATTTGCTCTTTTCTCTAACTCAAGTCATTACTATTAAATAAAAAACAAACGACTGAGCTTCCGTTGTTATCATCCTACAAACATAAATAGAAATTCACAACGCTACTATGCCAGTTTCAAACGTCAGCTGCAGTGGAATGTCGAGCCTGCTGTACATGCTTGTGAAATATATTCCAGTGCTCTTGCATGGTCAATGTAATGTTTCAATATGCACCAAGACTATTCGATTGTTATGAGTATGTTCTTCAATAACCAATCATATATTTGACTTCAAAATTTCACATTATGACGCAGTTTGTAATATATTTATATAGATATGACAGCCTGCTTCATGCAATTACCTTTACAAAAATTGCAATCGATGAATAGCGAAATATTTCACAGCATTTTCTGTTTTAAACCCTTCAGGTTAGTTTTCATGGATAGTGTGGCCTTTATCTTTTGATGCATTTCTTCATTGAAATTGCTTTCCTTTAACTTTTATTATCTTGCTGATAAAGAAACCTCATTGCTTTAAATCGTATACAATTACTCGGTCAGCCTGACCAGTGCGTTTCCAGTTAGTTTCATATCATCCTTGCCATCTGTCATTCTCCCACTCTATAAGTGAACCTGCTTATCTGTGATTCTATCTCAGTGTCTTTTGTTAAAGCTTCTCGGGAGAAATAAAAGCTGCCCTTTCTCTCAGTCTCTTCTTAACGTTGTCTTTTTGTAATCCCTTTCTATATTTTTTCCTTTCATAGATCCTCTTAATCCCATTCCTCCTACATTTTATATCTCACTAATCCCCTATCAGTTTTCTATCAACTTCCATTATTGTGAGAGCAGGACAATTATACTCAAGCTGGCTTTGTGCAGCATCTCACTTCAGTGAGGTGCATGTGCCAGTCGCACTCTGCCTGTAAGCATAAGAGTCAATCTTCTAGCTGTCTTATGGACAAGCAAGAGCGCGGCCATTGACCTCACTATCAGATTGTGCTGCCTGCCTCTCTCTGGTCATGGAATGAATACACTTCTAATTATCAGCGAAATTAAAATAAGAACATTTAAAATCTAACTATCTACCTTCCAAACAATGATTGCATTACTTTCCCTTTAAAAGTTTAGGAAGCTCGTGGGGTTCATGTCTAAGTTTGCAGACCTCAGTTTTTTTTGATAGATTTTGTTAATCATAAATGTATATCATAACGACCAATTTAAGCCCAAGCACTTTCGATCCACTTGAATAAAATTGCAAAAAGAAGCCCACATTTAAAAATGTGTCATACAATGCAACGCAACACCCAAATCTGCTGCCATGCATTGCATGAAAGGGAAAGCACAGTGTGCCACCATGTTTATAAACATTAACCTAAAGCTGGTGTCATCGGCTGCCTTGGCACTCAAAAGTACTGGCTTGCATGATGGACAACCGTACATCATGGAGTAGAGGAATGTGTGCATGGCTTGCAAATGACTTGTCCTGAAGACGGACCTTTGCAGTACAAATACCGATGGCCAATCAATGGCAGAAGGGGCCACACTCGTTGGATGTAGTCTGTGCATTTCAGCATGTCAGCAATGCTTTGGTTTCTGAGGTAAAATTATTGCATTCCCCTTTCTTTGTGCCTACTCACATTAGGGGCACTATTTTGATGTCAGTCAGAAAGCCTCCGACCTGTGGTCGGAGGCTTTCTGCCCGACATCTTCGGTTTTACTTTCGACCACCAAATTACAATGCCAGCAGTCGAGGTGAAACCAGCTGGTCATTCCAGCTGGATTCCAACCGACTCAATGAACCCATCGGCAGTCGGAGGACCCTCTGATATCCCTGTGGTTGGCGTTTCTGCCATAGAGATAACGATATTGGTTTCAGACAGGCTTTCCATGTCGGGCTTTCCGACATGGAAAGCCTGTCAGATAGCAACTTTGTGGGCCGCTAGCAGGGCCCCCATTACTCCATGGCCTCCAGTTGTGAGCTGAATGCGCACCTATGGTGCCCCCCCCCTTAGTCGCTGCACTGTGTGGCAGGCACCTTGAGGTGCCTGCCATGTGGTGCAGAGATTAACCAAATCTACAATTTGCATACAACCGGTTTACAGCGGCATCACAAGCTCCCATAGATAAATGGGAGTATGCGACCGCACCCTGTGCGATTGCATTGTAATAGAGGTGTCGGTACTGCCGACCGGAGTTCGGTCCTGCAACGACAACGATAGCGTCCACCCGACATAGTAATCAGGCCCTAGGAGTCGATGCAAAGTCTGGTACGGCTATCATAGTTGATCAAAAATGATGGGCAAAGCAGAACAAAGTATATTTGGCACTGTGAAAATGACAATGTTTCTGTGTAAAAAACTTTTACACTGGAAAGTAAATCAGAGCTGCCATTTTTATCTATTTTCCATCTCTTTGCGTAAAGATAGCACCAGAACAAAGCATTAATAAATCTGGGCCAAGATGTTTATTTCTTTATTAAACTCTTATGAAATGAAGCTTATGGACTCACACTTAAAGTGTATAACCTCTACCAGGACGTGCGTTCCCAGGCTTGAAGTTAGGGCAGTAGGGGTTTCACCGCCTCCCTTACCGGCCTTGCATAAGCGGCCGGCAGATTGCCTACACCGATGCCCCAGTGGTCCCGAGCCTGCACGCCTCTTCTCCCTTCCACCCGCCTTTAATTTTGGAACTGCACCCCCCCCCCCCTTGTGACATTTTTCCACTTAAATCCTGCTCCCTGGTTCGTATCTTTGAACTTTTTGAATTTTGCTCAGTCCGCCATTTTGTTGCTGGCCACCGTCGATTCCCAGGACCCGGACCCACCATCTTGTTCAACCTCTGTCCTTTCCTCCTTTCCTCCGTTCTCCCCCTGACAATCCTCAATTGATTTTCTCCCTCTTTCTGGTTTGCCTTAGCTCCATCCCCCCCTAAATCCGTCCTCTCCCCTCACCCTCCTGCAGAACACTACTTTTGTCCCCCTCTACCTTCTCTCCCCCTATGATTTTCCACTCTCCTTGTTAAATCCGTGCAACTTTTGTGTTTTAATTACTGTACCTTGACCTTGTTAATCGCTATGATACCTAGACTTTTGAGTCAAACGTTTTCTCTTTTTGCCTGACTGCCTTTACTCCCTCCCCCTCAGGTTCCCTTCCCTCACCCATTCTTTTACTCATATTCTTGTCCCCCCTTTCCTCTCTGCCTCTTATGATTTGTTCACTTACTTTGAAATTTATGTGAATTTTTTTTAAAATTATTATTCTTGTAACTCGCTATTGTTTCTATGTAAAGCGCTATGACATCTCCGGGTCTAGCCAGCACTATATAAAACTCAATAAACAAACAAACTGTGAAGGGTTACATATGCCTTCGCACTGCCCAAGTTGAAAGAAAAATATTTCACTTTTCTTCTTTCAAAATCACTGTTAAAACTTTCAGTGTAATGTTGCCTTCTAAACGTTATCTAAAGGAGGGAGGATAGGTCTAGCAACCCTCCCACTGCAGTGCTCAAGGGTTGGGATTCACCCAACCAACTGCCTGTTGCCAATCGATACCTCATCTCCGGCTCTTTGCAGTGCTCTCTCTGGGTCCTTTCATGATAACAATATCTGTAGTGAATTAGCTCTTTTGAGGTGGTGAGGTGTGGGAAACTATGGGCAGTGAAGTACTGCAGGGAGGCAACTGGCAGATTGGCTCACCAAAAATGCGCCATTCACAGCAACTGCACTGTGGTTTCCTTCATGCAATGCATGGCAGAAGATTTGGATGTTGCATTGCATGACAAATTAGGAAATGTGTCCTTCGTTTTGTAATTTTATTCAAGTGGATAGAGAGTGCTTGGGATTAAATTAGTCCTTATGATATACATTATGGTTAACAAAGACTTTCAGAACAAACTCTGACGTCTGCAAACTTGGGCATGAACTCCACGATCTTCCCAAACGTTTAAAGGGAATGCAATGAAATAATTGTTTGGAAGTTAGATACAAATGCGGTGCGGAAAGTGGCCCCTGATTAATTCAAATAATATCGTGCATTTTACGTAACTTTTTCCTTTTGTGTTCAGGGAGGCAGACATGCGCAGTCACATCCAGTGGAATTACAAGTTGCCTGCTATAGGTGAGCAGGGAGAGGGGCTTCAAGAACAAGATGGAGATAGGTGAAGAGAGGCCACAGAGGTGGAGGACTGAGCTGGAGCCTCACATGGAGTGCGAAATGTGAGCTGGTTTTTGCCAATTCAAATGACAATAGAATTCCTAATACCAGTGCGTCCAGGCCATTCTTTCAGTGCTCGATGACCAGGCATAGTCTAAATGAAGTCACTTGTAGGAGTGTGACAGTCAGCACGTGTGCTGGTACTGGCATGTGGCAGCGCTGGCAGGGGCAATGGACGGCATATACAGCAGTGGCCTCCTGAGAAATACCTTGGGCCCTGGCACTTACATTTTTTTTTTTTTTTTACAAATTAAGCACGTCTCAAATAGTGTACCTGTTGAGGAGGAAGACAGTGTTATTTTTAACAAAGAGACTGTTGGAGAAAAGAGAAAAATATAATTGTCTGAAATGTATTCGACACTACCTGGGAAAAAATAAATGTCAGAAACAAATGTGACTTGCACGCTATGTGAAGCGGTGTTGAGCGAGTTAAAATAGCTTACATTCTTTTGTATCAACAACAACGAATAAGTCCCCTGAAAGTGAACCATTTCAAAGAGTTTGGAGGATGTGGGTTTGGAGAACAGACGATGAGGTAGAAAGAAATTGCAAAAGAGGATGCTCGGAAGAGGGAATCACCGAAAAATGGGCTTGTGAAGATGCTGCAGCAGATGTGACAAGAAAGCGAACCTCATCCACGTGTTTGCAATGTATCACGAGAAAATAATGTGTGGTGAGGTGAGAAAAATCTGGAGGGCAAAGAAAAGTTGGAGGATTAGTAATTAAATGCATTGCATATTATGATACCATTCTGTATTTCTTTTACCGTTCTGTGTTTTTCCCTGTCGCCTTCCCCAAAATGATCATGTCAATTGCTGCCATTTACCTCTCAATGCCTAGAGCAACCCCAGCTGCACATGTCCAACCCCTAATGAGAATGGTGACGGGCCTTGCACATCAGTTATGTTCATTCAATGAATGCGATGTAGGGCCTAGCCAGAGACCACAACCTGCCATCAGAACATACATGGAAAACAGACCAAATGTTATCACGGCAGAGAGGGGTAAGAAACTGAAGGTATACATTTGTAGGGACTTTGTAGACTAATGAAGAGGTAATCATGGTAAAGGCTACAATAACTCTTGATAAAAATTGATGGATGTACAGTATAAACAGTAGAAATTGCGGGAATCACAAACATTATTTATACCACCATGCCCATAAAGGCAATACATTCACAGCTTATTAAATGAAATTAACGAGAAAATGCATTGCATCATAAACAATGTCATGCACTTTCCAAATTTTGTTTTAAAAATTCTCGGTCTGTGTTTTTACAATGCTTTATTGACATTTTAATTACAGATGATAGAATGCACACCTATGTGTGGGTCAACAAGCAGGATGCAACAGGACAGGTGCAACATTTGTATACATTTAACTAAATAGCACTGACAAAAAACATCCCCTCAGTCGATGTCATAGTAATAACAAGGCAAATTGAGCAGGTTTATTAGGGAATAAATAGGATGAAGGTGGGAATGGTCAAATGGAAAGGGTGGCAGGTTTGAAGGCAGGAAAACAAAGTAAAGAGACAGACAGAACATATAGAATATATCCCTGTAACATAGTCAGAGTTCCTAAACGTAGCATGAAACATCTGTACTGGGGTGACCAAATGCATTTTGTAAATCAATTCACCACAGGCATTCTTCTTGGTTTCCGTTGCATCTCATATTATCTAGGAGGAGCAAAGTGTAGGGATATAGCTATACTTCTCAATATTCTTAGTAATGATCAGTCATCGCCACCTGATGAGCACTATTGTAAAGTAACCTGTGTGTCACTGCACTACAAAGAGATCAAGCAGAATATTGATTGGGGAGCCCTCTTCCCAAATACATCATACAGTATAAAACTCCCCAAATCTGTATATCCAGTGGTAGTAAGTTGTCAAAAATATCAGTCAATTACTCAAGGCTTTGTCTACCATCAGCAGATAAGGCCAATCTTGCCAATTTTAGTCCCATCTCTTTGTCAATTAATTATTATCAATCAAATATTATTTGTAGAGTGCAACAAATCACTCAGGGAGGTATACATGTGCTGCAGGTCTTGAGTCCTGTCCCAAAGTGGTTCAATGAGGGGGACGTGCGGAGGTGGGGAGGGAGGGTGTTCTAGGCACTGGCGGCGAGGGGGAAACTTACACTCGGATTTCCAATGCCCTATCCTACCGCAATTATGACACGGAAATTTCTATTTAGCTTCTTCAATATTCCCTTTATACTTCCCAGGATTAAATTTTGGCTTTGCCCCTGCTTGTTCCACTAATTGTGCTTCTTGTCTCTCTGCTACCTTTACCTGTGCCCACATTGCCTTCTCTTTTAGTTTCCGCTGTTTTGCTTCAATTTCATCACTAAAATATTTAGCATGTCTCAATACTTCATCTATTTTCTTGTTTTGACAATCTACCGTATGCTGTTTAATCATTTCACCAATTTCTGGACGTAAACCATATACAAATCTGTATACAAAATGACTCAAATCCTTTTCACTCAGATTCTCATCTCCGCTAAACTGCTTATAAGCTAGTATTAGCCTCTCATAGTATGCATGTACTGACTCTTTACTTTCCTGGTGTGTTCGATCAATTTTTACCCAATCTGTCTCTTTAGGGGGCACTTTGTTTTTCAAAAATATCATGACCTGCTCATATTTCTTCATTACCTCGGGGTCTGGAGCTCCTGTTTTAGGGTCCATAGGATATTCCTGGGTTGGCCAATTGATTATAAGTTTGCACTCTGTCCATAAATCTGCTGGTACAATTATGTCAAACAGACTATTCAAATCAATCCATAATACTTTAGACAATTTCACAAATCTGTCTACCTGCCTGTACCACTCGACGGACTTCTCACGCAGTAGAGGGAAATAATTCGTGAAAGACAAAATATCCTGTCTTGTCCATGGGACATGTACATATCCTCCTCCTGGAATCATTCTCATAGGGCATTCTGTCACTACCTTCTCCTTTTCTCTTACAGGAAATGCTGAAAATGTCTTATCTGAGACATCATCGCGTTTTCTATAACACTTGCTTCTCCATTTATCCACGTTTCCCCATTTTCTCAGCAAAATGATTGTGTCCTTAATTTGACCTATTCGTCCTGTGGTGTTCATATTTTCAATATCCTTTTCGGTGAAATCTACTCGATATGGTTTCTGTAAGGCTTTTACCTTTTCAATATCAATGCCCATCTCATTTGCCATTTCTTCTAACCTTTCATGTAAGTTTTTTGCTCTCCAGGTCACACTTTTGCACAAAAATAACAATTCTTCATCCTGATAGGTTTTCAATTTTTTTGTCGGGATAGTCCCTACTATAAATTCTTCCAATACCATTCGTAACTTGGCCACATCAATTGATTGGGATTCTTTGTCTTTCCTCTGCAAGCTTCTTAACCATTCACTTAACTCCTCTGTCCATGGTCCTATGGGTTTTTCTACATTTCCTTGTCCAAAATCTTTTTGTGTTTTTGACACTGTCTCCATCATTGTCATACGTTTCTCTGCACAATTCTGACCTACAAATGGATTATTTGAAAAATTTGGTTCCATTACACTCATAGTCTGTCTCCACGGATTCTCATTCTGACTCACTCTTGGTTGTTCTACCGGTTTATTACTTCTGTATGGAACTGTCAAACAATGCTCACTGTCCTTCTGTTTGTCAAAAATAGGCATTACTGGACCTATCGTTACTGGAACAGTTACCGCTTCTAGATTCTTAGTCAATTCTCTTATTTTCTCAGTTAATTCTAGGGTCGTTTTTCGCTAATTCTACAGAATTTTCTCCATCTGTTTTTTCTTCCGACCTCTTTTCTACTTTTCTAGTAGCATTGTTTTTACCCAAACTTAGGGATTCTGGTTCCGATTTTATAATTCGCATTGTTTCTCTCATTGGGGCACTTGGAGTTAATATTTCTGGTTCTGGTCGATACGGTGGTGGATTTTTATAGAACATATCATCAAGAACTTCATCCTCGGACTCATTCATTCCGTACCCCGTACCCCGTACCCTCTCGACTCCACATTATGTCTCTTTTCTACACACTTTCGTCCTTCATTCTCTCCTACAGTTCTTACGGGGAACACACCCTCAGTCATACTTGCATCCCGCCATCTTCTCATTCGATCATTATGCGTTTCATGTCCGTATGGTCTTCCAAACAGGTACCTATATCCTCTACCATTTCTTTGTTTCTCTCGTTCGTGCATTTCGTCTTCCCATTCCGTCAAAGCCTCAAACTGCGTCGGTCTAAGTCTTGGTTCTAAATTCATCATTTTCTCTCTCAAATTTCTCAAAACAGCCAAATTAAATGAACCATGTTCTGGAAAAGCTAATACTCCGTCCTCTTTCGTGTATCTCACCCAGTTATCTAACCAAATACAAGTATGATACCCATATTTCGCAATCATAAAGGATGCGGGGGTTTTTTGGTGGAGGAACTAACTGTCCTTCCCTAGTTTTAACTGGTTTGTCCTTCTTAAACCACTTCTTGATTCTTCCTAACCATGTCCTTTTCTCTTTTTCTGGTGGATCGTAATACATTTTCTTTCCTTTCGCGTATCGCTAGTCTCTCTTTACAACTGTACCGCTAGTCTATCCAATCACAGCGCGACTCACTCTAACGCACCAATTCAGAGCGTCTACATCACTGTCACAATCCTCAAATCCCAGCGCGACTCACACTAACACACCAATAAGGAGCGTCTACGTCACCCTGTATTTCTCCACTCCTAGCGCGGCATACACTAATGCACCAATCCAGAGCGTTTCACAGTTCTGACTGACTGTCCAATCCCAGCGCGGTCGTTCTGACGTCAGCAGCTGCTGCGGCAGCTCCTGCTCCTGCTTCTGTCTACCCCTCCTTTACAAATCTGCTCAGTAAGTTAATGTTTCAATTTCTACACTTCTGTTAGTAACAATATAGGAACATCTCCATTGTCCGCTTCGCTAACCAAAGAACAGCAAAAGACCTTGCTCACAAAAATTCCGTCTTTGCCGAGAGCAGCGCTTACCTCTGCCCTACTACGGAATCATTACTTCCGTTGATAAAGTAGCACATCCCTCTACCTCACCCTTCTAACAAGCATAAGAAAATTGTTTCTCTAGTATTTAAGACACATAGTTGGAGACCGAATGCTCCTGAGAAATAGACCCAGAGTTTCGCAATTAACCCGAATGCCTTTACATTCACGCTCGTTCACACAAGAAAACTGTAGTACATTCACACAGAATCCTGCCTTTCCCGAGAAAAGCGAACAGTCTGTTCTACTACAGAATTATGACATACGTTAACAAAGCAGCGCTTACCTCTCCTTTGTCCTTCTAACAAGCTCAGAGAGTACCTATTACCTTTCCAGTGATAAGCGATATCGAAATGCCAGTTGGATCCCTGGTACCTAAGACCAGAACTTCACAGGTAACCTTCGCTATCATACACTCTTCTCTCACACTATAAATGTCTCTGATGGCAACACACGACGATGCTACCGAATCGAACCCAGACAGTGCGTCGTGCAACTTCAATTGTCAAACGTTTCCCCTGTGTACAGATAAGGAGCTATTGCCCCATCTGCCTCCTAGGGGGGCACAATGTCTTTTTCCTTCTTTTGAGGGGTAGGGTGGGAGTGCTGGAGCGGGTAATGCAAAAATTTTGTATAGCCACCCCATTTTGCATGTTTACTAATTAGATTAATTAATTAATTATACCTATTGACTTTCAATGCATTTCTTCCTTCTAAATGTAAGACAATGTGTAAAAAAGAAATCACTTTGAAAAATGTCCTATAATTCACATGCTGGTATGGGTACCCACATTTCAGAGATGTGCAAATAGCTACTGATTCTAAACTCTATATTTTGTTCCCATTTCAGAAATACATAGGTGCCTTTCGTACTGATTTTTCCCTGTTAATATTTTCCCAAATGAATTGCTATATACCCGGTACACAATAAAAAAAATCATTGCAAGACACTGCTCAGTTATTCTCTCTGGGTTCCTCGGGTTCTTGGTGAACCTACACGTACTATATATCCCCAAAACCAGAAGGGTCCAGCATATGTAACGGTATACTGGTTTAAAAAATCTGTCATACTTAGAAGAAGTTACGGGTAAAAGCGTTGACACAACTTATTTTCAATTGTTAGATTCTATAAGAAAACCTTAAAGGATCTACACAAATGACCCCTTGCTGAATTCAGAATTCTGTCTACTTTTCAGAAATGTATAGATTTTCCAGGATCCATCATTGCTTTTACACCCATTTTTACCATTAACTGGAAAGAGGTTGAAAGCACAAAAAATAGCAAAATAGGCTATGTCCCAGTAAAATGCACAAACTGCAAAAAATGTTGGTTTTATCAAAAAGACAGCTTGTCCCCGAAATCTGGGAAGATGGTGATTTCAGCACCACAAACCCCTTGTTGATACAATTTGCAGGGCAAAAACCAGATGCTTTCATCCGTAGCCCTTTTTCCCATTTTTCACCCAAAAAACACAATTTCGCTGTATTTTGGCTAATTTCTGGGTGCCCTACAAGGGAGTCTGAAAGCCCTGGGTACCTTTAAAATCCCCATGATGTTGCAAGAAAAGGACGTAGATTTGGCGTGGTGCTTTATGTGGTCAAAATGTTACAGGGGCCTCAGCGCGAACTACCCCAAATAGCCAAAAAAAGGCTTAACACAGGCATGTATGCACCCTTAATTAATGGAGGTCAACATGTTTCAGTGCGAATGAGTTTGGAGTGGCATCATTTTGGCTCCAACCTTCTTTGTTTGGTCAGGCAATATATATATATGTATTTACACTTGGCCTTATGTACTTGTGTGACAAAATAATACTAATATATGGTGCACTAAAGGTATAGAATTGCATCTATTGCTTGTTTTGATATTTATTTGTGTGCATATTAATGTTCTCCTTTTCTAAAACATCAGGACTGTTGATTTGAATCGTTTATAGGTTGAGATTATAAGGTGGGATACTAAAATGCATCTAATTGAGTGCATTCATCAGGGATTAGTGAGAATGAATTATATGTGTGTTAATGTTTTCCCTATGAATATTGACCAGTTGTCATTTTTGTGATTATGACGTCTATTACATGCCACTACTGTGATAGGCTGGGGCATTGGAAGTGAGAATGTTGTCTTCATCCCACAGATCAAGGTCAAAATCCAGGGTTTGTGCCACATCAGAACAGTAATTCCATGCAGCAGCAAAGTGTACCCAGACCTAGACTTCAGAATTTTAAGTGTGCCACAAGCCCCTGTGACGCAGGTTCCTCAAACTCCGATGCCACAGTCAGCAGCAAATGTACCCATATTGTCTTCAAATAAGGTCCCACATTTGAATCAGAATGCTTTCCAGGATAATATTCCTTGCCAACAACTTCCTGTGTTTGAGATAAGTGAAAATGTTGGCATCGGTCAGTCCTTCTGACAGTGCCTGAGAGGGGAAAAGATTGTGTGCTCTGTGCTTTTTTGGAGGTAGACCAGATTGGCCCCTTTATAGATGCGGAGATAAATGGCTACAATGTATCATTTTTGGTTGATACTGGTGCTACCCATTCTACTGTGAGATCAAGGAAAGTCCCAAATTTACCCCTCTCTGGAAGAACTATCCAAGTCGTTGGAGTTGCTAATCAACAAATGAAAAATCCCATTATTGAAGATGTCCTTGTCAAGATAGGAAGTTTTGAGGATAATCATCAATTTATGGTTTGTGATTTAAATCCTGTGATTTTAGGACATGATTTGTTGTGAAAACTGAATAGAACCATCTATTGAACCCTAAAAATTAAAAAGAAAAAGCAACAAACGATTGATAAGAACATTGTTTATGAATTGGCAAATCAGAATTCAATTATTGTAATGTATCCAATGATGACGACTTAAGATTTGCCTTTAGAACTCAGACATTCAGTGAGACCAGAAGTTTGGGATTTTTCAGGAACCGACATTGGACTCATTAAAGGACATTGGACATATTAAAATAGTTGAGCCTGTCCGTATACAAATAAAACCAAATGTGGAATATCCCAGAACACTGCAATATAATTTGACCTCTGTAAGGATTGGTGTAATATGGTGATCGAGATGATTATTCAACAAGCTATACTGAAAAAAATCATGGGTAGTCCATGTAACTCACCCATTATGGGCCTGCAGTAGCCTAGTGATAAGTACCGCATAGTGCAGGACCTCCACAAGATCACTAATATTGTGATCCCTTGTTGTCCCATGGTACAAAATTCTGCTGTAATACTGTTCCAAACAGCTGCGGTTAGTTCAGGTAAGAGTGGAGAGCCAGGTGGGGGGTGGAATTACAACAGATGATGATGAGAGGAAACTAATTTATTTCTTCAATTTTCCCTCGTCGTTTGTCGAAATCCTTCCGCACACGACCGCACCACCCCACCATTCTTACCAGCATGAGCAGCAGTTGGTTCTAAATTCCATACGATCATTTATTTGTGTCAGTCATCTTTTTCCATCCCATTGCATGAGGACTAGGGGTGGGCGAAATTAACTATCGCAAACTATCGCGAAAATGCTGAAAATCTCTCGCAAACACGCCGGAAATATCGCGAAGACGTGTAAGTTTTTTTCCCGCTTGTTCGCGGTATTTTTTGCGTGATCGCGGCTCGCCAACTTACCCATGCGGTTGCTCACGGGCGCGGTCATCTTGTTTTCACTTGTCCCGCCCTCTCGCAATGCTTACTTCCTGTTCCGGGTCACGCAATGCATGTTTGCGCCCGTTCGCGGTAAATATTTCCTGTTCGCGACCGCTTTTACTTGATCACGTGGCTTTTCGCTTGCTCGGTGAGAAAATATCACGCGAACTTGCGCACGTGGTCGCAATGGGCGCGGCCATCTTGTTTTTCACTCTATTGCATGGTTCTGGGGCCTGATTTTGAATCCTCCCTACATCTTTTCAATCCTTTGTTTAAAGCCACTTCTTTTTACTCTTTCTTATTTATTATTTCTCTAACTATTTTCCTGCTTCTATATTTTTGGTTTTTGTCTACTTTTTTTTTGTTTTTTAGCTACTTTTTCTCTCTTTCTATTGCCTGCTATTTATTTCCTTTACTTCTTTAATTTTATTACCTTTTCTTTCCCGCCCGGTCCCAGAACCATGTCAAAGGGTAGGGCTGGTCGTCGCAGCCAGAGCTGCGACCGCCTTCCTTGCGGAAGGCGCCACCCACAAGGGGTGCAGGCACGGGCCTTATTTGGGGAGGTGGAGTTGGCTGCACTCATTTTCTTTGTGCAGCGCCACCTCCCCTCAATCCTGGCAGCAGGTGGCAGGCCTGAATCCGGGTACGGCCTCCGGGAGCGTCGGCAGTGGTGGGGGAAGGTGCGTCGGGCAGTGTTGCGCTTCTCTGGGGTCCGGCACACCCAGGCGCAGCTGACGCACCGGTGGTCCGACATCCTGGACCGTGAGCAGGACCTGCTGGACATGCTAGGAGTGGCGGTCCCGGGGCTTGGTGAGTAACTATTTAATTATTACTACTTTGTGTCTGTTCTTCTGCTCTGTGTTATATATTGTGAATATCTTTTTTTTCTTCCAACCAGCTAGAATGTTGCTGCTTACATTCGAGGTTAATTAAGTTTAAAAGTCTTCTGTAATTATGACTCAGGTGCTCTTCTGCGCTACTACTAATCTTACTTGTTTGCAACTTTGCGTTTGTGCTCGCTTAGCGTGATCCTGTAAGAGTATATTTTAGAGAAATTAAGTTACGTAATGCTACAGTGACTCTAGTCCACTCCTTACTTTGTCCTGTCACTAAGAGATAGAGGCGGATTGATACTTAGGTTTAGGTACTTTGTATGAGTTTCTAATTTGTTAGTAGTATGTGTGATGCCCCCTCAGTTACGTGACGTGCTGCTAGTACGGCAGTCTTTATTAGAACCTTTTCTAGTTTGTTCAATGAGGGGTGGTAATTGGCTTAGCACTAGCAGAACATCAGCATCAATCAACCAACCCAAAATTTGGTGTATACAAAAAATGTTGTCATGTGTCCTCCATTTGATCATATGCATCGTTGAGGAATAGAAGAAGTGGAAATGCATACTTAATGTACAATTGGCATGCCTGGAATAGGTGGGCTAGGTCGGGTGGTACGTTGTACTTAGGCTTAGTTGTAACTTAGTATTCTGGAATCAGAATGGAAGACTGGATTACTGTTGATAAATAGTAACTTAAGTAGTCGATCTGCGAATCCCCCGATACTACTTGTTGATCAGATGAGATCGGTCAATTTAGTTATTGCAATTGTTGTTTACATAAGTGTTTTTTGACCGTTCTTTAAAAATATTGTACTTGTTTGACACCATCCATCAATGTTTGTCTCTTTCTTATATCTTTCCTGTTCATCAGCACCCTGGGGCAGACAGACAGGGAGTGGGCAGTCGGTGGGGCAACAGTCCGAACACCACCACCAGGAGGACACCAATGAGGGTTCCTCTGCTGGCCCCAGTAAGTCTTCTTGTTTTTAATAATATTTCTTATTCCATAACTTTTACTGCACCATATTTTCACGAACTGTTGTTTCAGTTTCCCAATGCTATTTTTTACCAACAATTATCCTTCGATCTGTACGGTTTCAAAAATCTTGTTATCCCTGCCTCTGCTATGATGACTCTCAGTACTACTACTACTATCAGTCTGTCTGTACTGTAGTAGCTAAGCTTGCCCAGTTGGCCAGTGCCACTCTTTATGTGAAAGGTTGTAATAAAACTCAGATTCACCAGTAGCTCTAGCCATTGAGTCCAGTCCTTTGGGTCGTCCTCTTGTACTACTTCTAGTCTTATTGATCTTGAGTCTTTGTTAATCTTGAGGCTTTGACAATTCACAGCAACAAATGCCCAACCAGATTTATTACTATTTTGATATGATAGCCTATAGGACATACTACTACTGTTGTAGGTATCTCGCACATACAGACCTTTGCACAAGAAAATAGGATGTTGGTGATGGTAGGTTGGACCTTCCTCACACACCTCAATCAGAAATTCAGAACCCACCACAATCCCCTGCTCGACTATAGTACTGTCTTGTCATAACTATTAGGTCTCCGAAACCTCCCCCCAAGATACCCAACAAGTAGACAACCCAGAACATAACACACGCAACCTCTCAGTCGTGGAAGCAATGCACATGCACACCCTTACTTTAATTTGCTCACTCATGTAAGTTAGTCCACACCAAATACCACCAAGTCTATGTAAGTTCAAAATGTTTATTTTGAATTGAGAAGCTCTGTACATTGTTCTATTATAAAATGCAGCACCAACCGGAAAATCAATAACATTAAAACAATAAACATTGTTACACTTACTTACAGTTGGGAATTAAATCATGATAACTGAACAGTGGTGGAAGGCAGCACCACCATCCCCTAGGAATTTAGTTTATATAAATAAATAAATGAAGATCTGAGTGAAGGGAACCCTCACCTTAGAAGAACCTGGTACTGGTAGTTGTTTCATCATTCATAAGCTCTGCAAAGCTCTGGTTCGTAGAAGGGAATCTCCTGTCTGTAATGCGAAAAATGAAATGGTGCGCGTTAGTATATTGCAACTTGCAAGCATTTCTCAGCCCTGCCAAAAAGTGTAGCATTTATGGATAAGGAATATGGACTAACAGTACACCAGTACTTCATAAAAAAGTGGCTTGTTAATGTTTTTGTTGACCGCTTGTACGCAGCGCGTAGACAGTAGCAGTGTGAGGCAGGTCATATTGTCTCAAAGGTGTCTTATACAAAAAGCTGCAAGGTAACATCACATGTGCAAAAATAAAAGACACAAAGTTAAAATGGTTGCATGCCTCAGGCTAACTAAGCAAAGGCTACAATGACCATATATAACTATTAGTGTCTACTCTACTACTACCTGATTTGTACTGTGATTTATGTTAGTATACTATGAACTCATTTTTCAACATTGCTACTGATCAATAGGGGGAGGTGTATATGACGCCTAATAAATGTATAATGTTTTTTAGGCACACTACCGACCACCATTGCCGGGGCCAGAGAAGGCGACGCGGAGGGAGAGGATGCGGCAGTTGCTGCAGATACCGACGATGGAGCGGTAGGGGGAGTGGCAGCCACCAGTGGCGGGCGGTGGTAAGTTAGATTCATAATCCTTATCTATTGTTGAACTTGACAGTACTCTCACTGCAAGGGTGTACTGTATGTATACTGTACTGTTGAGACTTAGGGCCCCATTAGGATGGCGGGCGTATTGCCCCCGCCGGGCTGGCAGTATTCACCGCCGACACCGCAGGGGCAAACCTCCCGCCATCCCTGTAGAAAAGAGTCAGACCCCCCACATGTCGACCAGGCGGAAAAGGGTTCAATATGGTGGTGGTGTCTCTCTGAACACACCGCCAGCCATATAATCTGCATTTTGGAATGCATTTGCGTGGCGGCATTGCCGTCCGCCACGGAAAGGCATGCAGACATTGCAGAGTATGCTTGGGGGCCCCCATGGAGGGTAACTATGCTATGGTACCCCCCCTACCTTTCAAAGAAAAATGTGACAGGCTCCTCGCGGGGCCTGTCATGTTGTGCTTGGAAAAGCAGCACAACAGAACAGGATGCGCCCGCCACCGGACGCATCCTCCTAATTAATTGTCCCCAACGGGACCCCCACCCTTTTTAGCATGAGGATGTCCTAAGTAAGTATGAGTTGTTGTGAACGTTTGAAGAGTAAACTAGAAGACTAGAATCCCTTTAATTGGCATAGGAGCGGGAGTATTGAGTAACCAAAGCCTCATCTATCTGATTTCAACTCCGCTTTGAAAATTTTATGGAGAAGAGCACCTGGTGCACTGTTCAACTAAAAAGTGAAAGACGGGTGGAAGGAAGAAGGACGGGCGAGATTTAAAATGTTATGTACTACTGTGCTTTATAGTGCTACTCTACCATGCCACTATGTGTATAAATAATTAACTTGTCTTACTGTTTTTCTAAGACTATATTTTACAATTGTCTTGTTTTTTTCTTTTTGATACACAGCTACTCCTAAACTCAATCCAAAGGAGTTGGCCGCCAAGGCACGGCGCCGGAAGCTGGAGGCAATCCAGCGTGAAAACCGGCGGCTGGTGGTCTTGGGAGAGGAGGAGGAGGAGACTGCAGCAACACTTGAAGCCTCCTCCAGTGCCCCGGGCCCCAGCCACCGCCCTCAAGCGGTACGGCACCACCGTCTGGCGGCTGCCTGCTGCCACCGCAGTGCCATCTCTGGTGCCCCCCCACTGTGGCTGCAACTGCTGCGCCCTCTGACTCCGCGTCGCCCGTTTAGAGGAGCAGATGCGTCTCCTCCTTCAGTCCCGCTCCACACCTTAGTCCCAGTCTTCAAGTTCTGCCCCTTTTTAATTCTTGTTTGGGTGGGTGGGAACTGGTTTAGGCGTTGGGTTTTTGCTTTTCGGCCGACTATTTTCTCCTGGACTTTCCTACGGACATTGGTTGGGGTTAGGGAGGTGTGTGGGACAGCTTTTGTGAGTTTTTAGTTTATTTTTGTTAGGGTAAATTAAATATATTTGTCTACGTTATGTGCAATGTTGTTAATGTTTTGTAGGTGGGGTTAATGTTTTACATCACACTGTTTCCTTGCTGGTGCAGGGCCGCCCATAGCCAGTGTTTGATTTAAATAATTGGCTGATTGTGTAAGACACAAACAGATAGATGCGACACCCCTCACTGATTGACTTGTCCTACTAGTACTTTCAGTCTGTCCTCTAGTCTATGCATTCTTTATCTGGACTGGTGTGTGAAATTGAAACCACTGACAACATGTCCATTATTAATTCTGCCTCCCCCAAACTTCTCTCTTACCTGTGCTTGATGTTTATGTTTAACTTTGGCACAGCAATGGCTGCATGGTGAAGATGGTTTCCTTTTTCTAACATGCCATGATTGGGGGGGTGGTGGTGGTAGTATAGTAGTAGTAGTAGACACTGGCAGGGCAGCAGCATTTGCAAAAAAAGAAAAGGAGACAGTCAATCACCTTTGAGAGACTGTTAGAGGAGTAGTAGAATGAAGTACAGTACAGAACTTACCGAGCAACAATAATATGCTAAAATATTTTACAACAAAACATAATGGTGGTTGGGATAGCCTACTAGACAGAGTTACAAACTATAGTTGTGTCGAGTCACTTGACTAGGCCTACAGCCTAACAGTTAGTGCTGTGTGTGATGAATGACAACAAACAAATCCAATCAATGCCGGCAATTAATGCTGAGGTATATGTTGCTTTGTTAAATAAAATAACCTCTAAAATATCCTACTCATGGGTGGGCAAGCAGAAGAAGATCATCGCTCTACCTTGAAATTGAAGTACTGCTTTCGCCACATCCGCCCCAGCAAGCGTGTGATTAATTTAATTTAGTCACACCTCGACAATAAGTCACACAGCCCGGGGGAAGAGGGTTAGGGTTTGTTGAATGGATGGGAAGGGAGTTTTGGGAAAGGTTTGACATTGAAAAACAGTATGCATGGACAAACAAACGACAATCTTTGAAGACTACCATATCCATATGTTAAGGGAGGAAAAGGAAATGCATGCATGATGATGAGAGACCCGGATTACATACACCTCTTGTTCTGTTGTTCCGGCCTTAATACTTTTACAGATAGCAAATAGAAATTTTAAATATTGGTAGGGAAGAATCGTAAAGAGAGAGCAAACCTAATGATGATAATAACAACAACAAGAACACACTGTTGTAAAGATTGTATACAAAAAAAATATTCAAATTATTTAAAAGAAGATAAAAGTTGATACTGTTACTGTGTTATCCTGGTAAAAATTGTGGACTGGATTTGCATCTCGGCATTCCTCTTGGTTCTCTCGTCCATCAATCTTGGGTGTGTCGCCACTCGCCACTGCCGGCTGGAAAAAAAATGTCGATTTATTGGTAAGGTAAGTGTGCATTGTAATGTTTTCCAAAGTATAGGGCAAGGCCCGGCCTGTAATTGTAGATGCAAAACCAAAGGGGATATTGAGAAACAAAGTTGAAACAAATGCACAAGTTATGTTGTAGTGCAACAAGAACACTTTCCGAGGTGGCATGTATGCATCATCTCTACTCTAGTCTGTTTCCAGCATTGACCTTCAACAATATCAGGAGAGAGCAGGCCCACAGTGACAGGCCTGACGGCACGTTGCTTGGCAGTAGCACATCCTACGTTTAGACTTTAGAGTACTTTTCTTTTTTTTTTTAAAGATTTGGCCAAAGGCAAAGCACATTATCCATTTCAAACATAGCATTTTACAGTTTAAGTTAGTAAATCAATGCACCACAGTCATCCCACCGCTACACTCTATTCCACTTCTACACAGACATTTGGGTCTGCTGTGGTTGTTGTTGACTTGTTTACCTTTAGGTTTTTAAGTTTTATGCCACTCATGAAACGTCCTCCTGACTTCATCATCATCTCCGATACTTTTACTGACTGACTGTGAAGATCGGCCTGCAGTAGAAGTAAAATTGTTATTACACAACAAGAGTAGAAATATTATTGACTTGAGTCAGTCTTTAGTGTGTACAGAAAGATAGATTACTAGTACACTTTGACTTCACTTTGTGCACAACAATCAAACAACGAAAACACAAACATCAATCGCTCAGAGTCAGGTGTTCAATGAATGCCATTAATTGCCATTACCTGTTCCTTCTCATCTTAAGTTAACGGGCCTTCTATTTCGCCATCATCATCATGGACGGCGCTGTTGTGTCAATCATACTCATTGCGCAGATTGAGTGAATCCCCTTCCTGTATTGAATTAAAAGCAATGTATCACCAAGCTGCAGGAGAAGTAAAAATTTCTTATTTGCAAGAAGGGGAAAATTGAATTCACCTTGAGTTAAGTTTAGTGTGTTCTGTAGAAAGATGATTATTGCACAATTACGTAACTTCATGCACAACAAACACAACAAAATCATTCAGTCTGCGACTCTGCGTCCAATGCATGGCATCAATCATTACCTGTTCCATCTTATTTTCAGTTAATGGACAGTCTCTCTCGGCTCTGAAAGGAGGATAGATAGATATAGTAGTCATCTGATTCATGCTCCACTTCTTTTGGCAGGACTAGGAAAGTTTGAATTTGTTCTTCTAGTATTTACCATCATCCAATCATCATTCATGAGGGCAATGGATTTGGGCGGGAGATTCAGTATGATGGAGCGGAGGAGCTGGATTCGGAGGACTGTACTGTCAAATTGCAGACACCTGAAACTTGTATATTAAATAAGAAGAGTAGAAGACGGTGGTAATGGATTTGTTGTGATTCACAAGTTTGTAACCGGAATGACAGACACACAAATAAAGGGGGAAAAAAGGGTGGAAGGCAGTAAGTGCAAGCCTAATTGTCAGGGAAATATAGCTCGTCCTCAAACTCTGGGGGTTCAGCCAGTAGTAGGTAATCATCATGTGACACACTACTTCCATCACCTGAGCCGCTGTCCTCATCTTCCTCCATTGCTTCATGTATTGTGTAATTCAGTGGTATGAAGTGCTGATTCATTTTGATCATTGTTAACCTCTCCACGTTTTTGGGCGAGAGACTGGTCCTTCTCAATGTTACAATGGAACCAGCAGCACTGAAAACACGTTCGGAAGAGACACTTGCAACAGGGCAAGCCAGATAGCTTATCGCCAGCCTGCTGAGCAGTGGCCATTCAAACCTTTTCCTATACCAATACTGCAATGGGTTTTGATCAATGTACACCTCTGTTGGGTCGTCCAGATAGGCCTGGACCATCAATGTTCAGGGGTGCTGCTGGTAAGCTTTTGTGATCTTTTCTCTGTGCATCAGCACTGTGCTTATTAATGCGTAACTGTACATACCAATTGTCTAATGATTGTACGGGGCCTAATGATCCAGTTATTGTTGCTGTTGTCGATAGTGATGGTGAGTGTTGTGATCCAAACGCACTGCCCTCAGCCGACGAAGTTGCACTTGATCCTGCATGCCCTGCTGCAGTCCTTCTTGTGGGTTGATCTTGCGGGCTTTTCATTAGCAGCCGTTCGTTTTCCAACTTACTGGCTGCTTCAGCTATACAAGTTTTGTAGCGGGCAACATTAATCTCGGAAAAAGCAAAGAATGTCTTCAGTCCAAATTTTGCATGTGGATCCAGAATTGTGGCACAAATGTAATGTTCTTGTGACAAAATTTTATTTTGTATCCTTACATTTTCAGCTAAGCGACGGGCTAAGCTCCCCACCAAGTCATAGGCTTCCCTTTTGTCCTCTACACCTTTGTATGATTCAGACACATTCTTCAGCTGATGCTCTAGCATTTGCAATAATGGGATAGCTTGGCCCATTGTACAGTCCTCCTTGCTGACTTCACGTGTCTGTCTGGGCAAATAAGGGATAGAACACAGCGCAAATAGATATAAAGTACAATATAGGTTTTTAAAGTTCACTTTAGCGTTATTATTTTTGTAGATCATATCCCTGTCCTGAGGAAGCCATAACGAAAGTAGGAGGCTGAAACGCGAACGCGTCGACACCTTGACAAAGGAGGAGTCCACTGTATTGTGGAATAAATACATAAATTGTATTGGCATTACAAACCTAGAGGAAATACTATATCTGTGTATTGCTGATAGGACTACCCCCGGTTGTAGCACTACGTAATGTTAAGTGCACACATGTTTGATGGAATGAGCGAATAGGGAAAGGATTTTTGATTGAATTACTTTGTATATGAGTTTGTATATATGTGCTGTAGTGTAAATATAAATTGTTGTGTATTAGATGTATTGATTGTACTGTGTTACATTATGTGTTTGGATGTTCACCGATAGATATTTGTGCCTGTATTATAATCATTTAATTTTGTCAGAAGAAATTGATTTTTTGCCGAGGTAATTAATAAACACTTGTGCAGAAAGTAAACATGATCTATCCCTCTATACCATTTGTATATATACCGTAGATGTTCCCTTGCCCAAGGTATAGGAGGGTCATTTGGGCAAACCCCTAATTATTTTGATTGGACCTCAAAAGGAGGCATTTAATTAGGCTCCATTGCTCCATCTCAAGGTTCATACCTTTAACAGTAGCATCCCCTCTTCTTTTCCAGACATATTCATGGAGTGACCTGTACTGCTCATACAGACGATCAAGCATGTAATACGTTGAGTTCCAACGCGTTGCCACCTCCTGGATGAGTGCCTTGACTGGCATGCTATGTTCACGTTGGATGATCCTCAGCTGCTTCCGAGCTTTAAAAGAATGGATGAAATGAGTGCATATTCTTTGGCCGATGGCCAGTAAATTGCTGACTATGAGTTCTTTTTTCAGAAAGTCTTGAACTATAATGTTTATGCAGTGCGCCAAACACGGAACCCTGAAATAGGAACCAAATTCCATGGCCTTAAGCACATTACTGCCATTGTCTGTGGCAACAAAACCAATATTAAGCCCTCTTGGCCGCAGCCATTCCAAAACCTTGCTGCGATACTCGTCTAAAATGTTTTCAGCCGTATGAGATTTCTCCGTGGCGAACATGGCTACAGTTGCATGTTTCCGAGTACCTTTAAAAATCGCAGCTGTGTCAACAGCACCTCGTGCAGATAGCTTATCTCTAACCCCCACAAAAGAGACCCAGTGTGCAGTGATGCACATGTAATCTGTGGCTTGGCAACTGGTCCACATGTCTGTTGTCAGGTGGATATTGTGAACAGCACTCTGCTGCAAAGCTTGTCCAACCAATTCCAGCACATCATGATGTAGTGCCAGAACAGAAATTCTTGCGAAATAGAACCGGCTGGGAACCTTCCATTTAGGGCAGATGGCTGACACAAATTCAAGGAAACCCACCCCTTCCACAAATGAAAAAGGAAGAAGGTCCAGCGCTAACATTTTAGCCAGCTGCGCATTGTACAACCGTGCCGTTGGGTGGTTGCGTTGGAACTGCCCCTCCAACCTAAACATGCTCTCAATGGTAGGCTGGATTACTTTCCTTTGTGGTGCTGTTTTCATTAACCCACTTAGGCTCAACAACACAGTTTGTGTCATTGTGGTACTCGGTCGCCTTGGTGTCTCAGCCTGACTCTGAGTATGGCTCTTACTGCGGTGCCACTCAGATGTTACTGAGGAGGATGTGGGCAGTACCACTGCATTACTGGGGACAGGGCTAGAAATGCCTTCCTCTTCTTCACCTTCCACCGCAATAATATCGCGCACTGATTTTTCCTGACCAACTTCAATGGGTTGAGTTTTTCTACTTTCTTTTAACTGAAGTAGGTGATTCTCCCACACAATAGTGTGGTGTATCCTGAGATGACTTGCTTGGCCTCCAGTACCATAGTTTGTATCAAGCATACCCCGCCGAACACCTTGCCTACAAATTGAGCATATAGCAATGTTCTCCTCCTTGATGCTAACAGAAAAGAAGTCCCAAACTGGGGAGGAGAACTTTCTGGCACTGCTGGATGTGCCACTTTCAATACCAGATGAACTGGAGGGTGTGCTTGAAATGTGACCCTGTGCACCTAGACTGTGACTTTTACTACCACCACCTACTGAGATGGTTGACCTGGATGTAGGTCCCTGCCGGGCCTTGGAAAATATGGCAGCTGGAGATAGTGGTGGTGTAACCTGTGTTGGTGATACCCATGCTACATCCCGCTCAGTAGCAGCCTTTCTGGAAAGGGTGAGAATGTTGGTCTCCAATCCCTTTGGGGGCGGGAGTAATGTGCGTGATGACTGGCTGGTCTTCATCAACATCAGCATCACCCCCCTCTTCTACATCTACCTCCATAACTCTAAGTTTTTCTGGGACCTTCCTTTTCAGAAGCATTGTCACTCTCAGACTTAGCTGTTGGGTGCCAAGTGGCATCACGATCATCAGAAGCGGGGCTTGAAGAAGAAGATGATGGACTAAGTCTCCTTTTCCTTGCTGGTGGTCTGGAAGACAATAGATCTTCTGAAACAGTGGTTTGCTCCACTTTGTCTGCATGAAGCTCGATTTCCTGAAATGCCCCTACGTCAGGAGCAACAACTACTATGGTGGGCTCTTGTTGCGGCTGCTGCTGTTCTTGTTGCGGCTGCTGCTGTTCTTGTTGCGGCCGCTGCTGTTCTTGTTGCGGCCGCAACAACGCTGCTGTTCTTGTTGCGGCCGCTGCTGTTCTTGTTGCGGCCACTGCTGTTCTTGTTGCTGCCGCTGCTGTTCTTGTTGCGGCCGCGGCTGTTCTTCTTGCGGCTGCTGCGGTTCTTGTTGCGGCCGCTGCTGTTCTTCTTGTGGCCGCTGCTGTTCTTGTTGGGCTGCTGCTGTTCTTGTTGCAGCTGCTGCTGTTCTTGTTGCGGCTGCACACTTATCTGCTGAGTTGGCGCCTGTGTTCATTGTGTACTACTTTGCGAAAATGACATTTCTTCAACATCGCTGCTCGTTAGTAGACTGGCTATCTCTGCGACACTAAAGCCCTTGGGCCTAGGTTGGTGGGGTTGGACCGCTGGTGCTGAAGTGCTGCTCCCAGCTTGGTTCCCGGACAACGCTGCTGCAGGCGTAACTTTTTTGGTGCCAAAAAAAACATTGGACGACACACCACCAGTCGTGGTTAATGGCACTTCCTTTTTCTGTATCTTCTTCTCACCGGCAACTTTCTTGGTACTGGACCTGGTACCTTTCTTTGGGGCCATCTTCTTCAGATGTCAGGCAGGATGCAGATGCACAACAAGTTCTGGTCACACGTGGACGTGATGCGCAGCAGGACTTCTGTCTGGCTGGCAGTACAACGGGTAGCCGGGTGATGCTGATGACACCTCCTCCTCTGGCTTTTTGTGCACCTAAAAGCAAATAAGCCAGGAGAAGAACATCAGTGAAATGTTGCAATTGTTGTTGTGGTTCAGTTACTTACTACTGTACTAGTGCAAACAAAAGATATAGTCTAGCCATTTATGACTTTTTTTTAACAAGGGCTATGTTATACTACTGTTTACAGTCAGTCACACACTACACTCTCAGGAAGGATAGGAAAGTTAATAAGAACCACCAAAATAAAAATGTAATGGAAGTGGGGTGGACCCTATTTGCCATTAAATTATTTGAGCATCTCAGCATCCATGGAGCTGCTGCTGGCAAAGGGGGTGGATGGATTGAAGCAGTAAGCCAATAGGAAAACCATGCAGGCCTATTTGGCATAAGCAGGACACTAATAACTCCCAACACAAAAAAAGGCCACCGGCCACATGGACACTCACAAATCACAAACAAGCCTGGGAAACACCAGGAGCTGACAAAAGGCCTATAAAATCCAGGTAAAGGATGCATGCTAAAGCACACTGCTCTGCCTTTTTAATGCAACAATATGCAAATACGAACATTCACAGGCCCCAAAAAGGTCTGCAGGGTGCATGCATTGCACACCAACACACACCAGACACACACACCAAAAGCATGTCTTTAAGACAACCAACATCAGAAAGCCCACCCCACAAAAAAACACTTCCCAAACTCAATCCAATGCCATCCATGCCCTAAATGATGTCTAAATTCAACAGACCACACAGAAAACACTTGATTAATAAAGCTGTGGCTACCTGCTCTGA
Source organism: Triturus cristatus (assembly GCF_964204655.1). Classification (NCBI taxonomy): domain Eukaryota; kingdom Metazoa; phylum Chordata; class Amphibia; order Caudata; family Salamandridae; genus Triturus; species Triturus cristatus. The sequence goes on along the minus strand of NC_140584.1, from coordinate 709,455,984 downwards.
TCCTACTGGATGAAAGCAGGCCTGTTGGCAGACAAGGCCAGGCAAGCTTGCAGGCCTAGGCTTCAAAATGGCCACCAGCCACATGGCCAGGCCCAACAACATCAGAAAGCCCACCCCAAAAAAACACACTTCCCCAACTCAATTCAATGCCATCCATGCCATAAATGATGTCTAAATTCAACAGACCACACAGAAAACACTTGATTAATAAAGCTGTGGCTACCTGCTCTGATCCTACTGGATGAAAGCAGGCCTGCTGGCAGACAAGGCCAGGCAAGCTTGCAGGCCTAGGCTTCAAAATGGCCACCAGCCACATGGCCAGGCCCAACAACATCAGAAAGCCCACCCCAAAAAAACACACTTCCCCAACTCAATTCAATGCCATCCATGCCATAAATGATGTCTAAATTCAACAGACCACACAGAAAAAACACTTGATTAATAAAGCTGTGGCTACCTGCTCTGATCCTACTGGATGAAAGCAGGCCTGTTGGCAGACAAGGCCAGGCACACATGCAGGCCTAGGCTTCAAAATGGCCACCAGCCACATGGCCAGGCCCAACAACATCAGGAAGCCCACCCCAAAAAAACACACTTCCCCAACTCAATCCAATGCCATCCTTGCTCTAAATGATGTCTAAATTCAACAGACCACACAGAAAACACTTGATTAATAAAGCTGTGGCTACCTGCTCTGATCCTACTGGATGAATGCAGGCCTGTTGGCAGACAAGGCCAGGCAAGCTTGCAGGCCTAGGCTTCAAAATGACCACCAGCCACATGGCCAGGCCCAACAACATCAGAAAGCCCACCCCAAAAAAACACACTTCCTCAACTCATTCCAATGCCATCCATGCCCTAAATGATGTCTAAATTCAACAGACCACACAGAAAACACTTGATTAATAAAGCTGTGGCTACCTGCTCTCATCCTACTGGATGAAAGCAGGCCTGTTGGCAGACAAGGTCAGGCAAACTTGCAGGCCTAGGCTTCAAAATGGCACCAGACACATGGCCAGGCCCAACAACATCAGAAAGCCCACCCCAAAAAACACAATTCCCCAACTCAATCCAATGCCATCCATGCCCTAAATGATGTCTAAATTCAACAGACCACACAGAAAACACTTGATTAATAAAGCTGTGGCTACCTGCTCTGATACTACTGGATGAAAGCAGGCCTGTTGGCCGACAAGGCCAGACAAACTTGCAGGCCTAGGCCTCAAAATGGCCACCAGCCACATGGCCAGGCCCAACAACATCAGAAAGCCCACCCCAAAAAAACACACTTCCCCAACTCAATCCAATGCCATCCATGCCCTAAATGATGTCTAAATTCAACAGACCACACAGAAAGCACTTGATTAATAAAGCTGTGGCTACCTGCTCTGATCCTACTGGATGAAAGCAGGCCTGTTGGCAGACAAGGCCAGGCAAGCATGCAGGCCTAGGCTTCAAAATGGCCACCAGCCACATGGCCAGGCCCAACATCAGAAAGCCCACCCCAAAAAAACACACTTCCCCAACTCAATCCAATGCCATCCATGCCCTAAATGATGTCTAAATTCAACAGACCACACAGAAAACACTTGATTAATAAAGCTGTGGCTACCTGCTCTGATCCTACTGGATGAAAGCAGGCCTGTTGGCAGACAAGGCCAGGCAAACTTGCAGGCCTAGGCTTCAAAATGGCACCAGAATTATGGCCAGGCCCAACAACATCAGAAAGCCCACCCCAAAAAACACAATTCCCCAACTCAATCCAATGCCATCCATGCCCTAAATGATATCTAAATTCAACAGACCACACAGAAAACACTCGATTAATAAAGCTGTGGCTACCAGCTCTGATCCTACTGGATGAAAGCAGGCCTGTTGGCCGACAAGTCCAGACAAACTTGCAGGCCTAGGCCTCAAAATGGCCACCAGCCACATGGCCAGGCCCAACAACATCAGAAAGCCCACCCCAAAAAAACACACTTCCCCAACTCAATCCAATGCCATCCATGCCCTAAATGATGTCTAAATTCAACAGACCACACAGAAAGCACTTGATTAATAAAGTTGTGGCTACCTGCTCTGATCCTACTGGATGAAAGCAGGCCTGTTGGCAGACAAGGCCAGGCAAGCTTGCAGGCCTAGGCTTCAAAATGGCCACCAGCCACATGGCCAGGCCCAACATCAGAAAGCCCACCCCAAAAAAACACACTTCCCCATCTCAATCCAATGCCATCCATGCCCTAAATGATGTCTAAATTCAATAGACCACACAGAAAACACTTGATTAATAAAGCTGTGGCTACCTGCTCTGATCCTACTGGATGAAAGCAGGCCTGTTGGCAGACAAGGCCAGGCAAGCTTGCAGGCCTAGGATTCAAATGGCCACCAGCCAAAAAACACATTTCCCAACTAATTCCAATGCCATCAAGTCCCTAAATGATGCTTGAAAATGAAATACATTAAAAAAACACCAAAGGAACAGTTGCTTCATCATGCACACACCCATGAGGCCATGACTAGCTCGGGCCTACTACTGACTACTACTACCCACAACATTTAAAAAAAAAAGGAATGATGATAGTTACCAAAAATAAATTGAAGTTACAACAACTGCAATGCCCACAATCAAAAAGAGACAACAACCATCCAAATAAAAAATCCTCAAATCCAATTGCAATGATGCAGATTTCCAGCTCAAAATCCAAAGGCAGAATGAGCAGGAGATGGACAAAGCACTGGGAGGAGCCTGCTGGACAGGAACAGGAAGTTGGAGATTCTGTGGCACTTCCTCCCTCTCCCCAACTTTTTAAAAAAGGACTCCTTGCACAAAAAAGGACAGCCAAATGTCAATCTGAGGAGTTGTTTTCATCCAAAATCATCATTTGCAGAAGGTTTCATGCTGCTAGAGCTGATATTCTTCTCCAAATTGAAAATGTTACATGTTCGAGCTCTCGAGCTTCACATTACTTCCGCCGGATGTCGATGGCGTGTCCAAAATGACTTGATCGCGTTCTCTCGCTCCCTGTCGCGTTCGATTAGACGTGCCCGCGTCCTCACGCTCTCGCTCGCGGTGGAGAATTACGTGTTTGAGATCGCAATCTTCTCATACTCTTGTGGTGCATGATCGCGAGAAGAAAGACGTGATCGCACGACAAAAATGACGTGATCGCGCGACAAATGACGTTAATGTGGGCACGAACTGTAGCGAGACAGCGCAAAATGGCTACCAACAATCCAACATCTCGTGGAGAACGCAACCGGGTCAGGTAAACTTGTCGGCGAACGCGGGGATTCAGGTAAGGCGATCGCGCGCACGCAAGAATGTAATTTTTTTACAGTGCGAGCAAGAAACAAATTACCGCTAAGATGCGGATTACGGAAATTTTGACATTTTCGCGCTTTCCGCGGAGCGTGAAAATGCCAAATTATCGCAATTTCCGCGAGCGGAACGGAATTTTGGCCCAGGCCTAATGAGGACAGTCAGCTCCTCTGTGCATTTAGGCTCAAGCCTCTGTTTTGGCATGGTGCTGAGTCCCACGAGGGTATACGGAGAGCCCTTTCAATTTTAACCAGATTATCCCCCTTTGGTAATCATCCTTTCTGCGATATTCCTATATTTGATATTTAAGGGATATCAACATGCACAAGTGAGACAGGGAGTGGAGAGAAAGAGATCATATGTAGGGTTAGAAGAAGGTCAGAGCAGATATTATGATGATATGAAGCATCTAGAGGAGTCTAGATGAAAGATGCCCATGAACACTAGGTTTTGATTGGTTTAATCTGATTGCAACTTTTGATTGCTTGATTACCATCAGAGCGGGGATTGGAGTAGCATAATTTTAGCTCCATCCTTCTGCATGTGGCTAGGCCACGTTCACATATTTACATTTGGCCTTATGTACTTCTCTGACACAATAACTCTAAAGAGATATGGTGCACTGAAGGTTAGGTATGCTGGTACGATGTTGTGGAGGCCCTCCACAACATTGGACCAACATACCTAAACAACCGCCTTTCCTTCCATGCACCCAAGAGAAGCCTCCGATCAGCCAACCTCTCTCTGGCTACCATGCCACACATCTACAAGACCAGAACTGGTGGAAATTCCTTCTCCTACCTCGCAGCCAAGACCTAGAATGACCTCCCCCTTCACCTCCGGCAAAACCCTACACTGCTCCAATTCAGGAAGGAACTCAAGACAAGGCTCTTCAGATGACCACAGCACCCTACGGAGCTGCCCCCCAAGCACCTTGAGACCCTCATGGGTGAGTAACTGTGCTATACAAAAACACTGATTGATTGATTGATTGATTGATTGATTGATTGATTGATTGATTGATTGATTGATTGAAGTGCAGCTATTGTGTGTTTTGATAAATATGTGTGTGCATATAAACGTTTTCCTTTTCAGAAACTTCTGGACTGCTAATTTTTTTATCTTTTATAGGTTCAGATTGTAAAATGGCATGCTAACAGGCATTTAATGCAATATATTCCCCAGGGACTAGTGAGAAGGAATTATATGTGTGTTAATGTTTTCCTTATAAATTGTGAACAGTTGTCATAATAAAATGTATTAGTTGTTGTGCCACATATAAGAATACTGCACGGTATAGCTTGATTCATTATTACATATTTCCTTTATTTGATTATATGTAGGTTGTACAACTAATATGTTTTAACGAGAAAGTAGCATGATTATGGGCCTTAAGCTTGCAATCAAAACATTTAATATAATTGTAAAGGTTGATTTTTTTGCATATTTTGCAGACGGAAGGCATTTGTTAGTTAGTAAAAAGCACGTTGTATTTCAGAGACAGAGAGGAGAGGAAGAGCTGGCAAGGTCAAATGATTTTAAAAAAGACCAAAGGGAGTGTTACCAGTTGATACTTTCTGTTGGACTTGGCCCTTCTGGCGGGTTCACCCCCAAAACTTTTTGCAATTATCCTAGCTTTTTCCCTATGTTGTGTAAGTGGTTTTAGGCCTCTAAGCGCCTTTACACTGTGTCCCAGTGGAAAGTGCGTGCGCTCTGTGTTACATTTAGTGAGACTGACCTGCCCTCCCATAGGAATGCATGGGGAATGTGCGTGTCCATGGTAGTTCCTGATGCGTGGGGAGTGCAGGGTCGAGTTTGGTATGTGCGAACTTGTGCGATTTAATGCTGCGCGATGATGTGTGCGGCGTTACTGTGTCTAGTGTAGAAGTGCCACTTCTAGAAGCTGGCATGTCTGTGTAATAAATGTGAAGTGACTGTCTGGCTTGTGATTGGCTGGTGTGCCTGGCTCCAGGAGTCAGGATGGGTCTGCCCCAGTGGTGAATAGCGAGATTTACATCCAGATGGGTGGGAGGAGTGCACCTGCGACCTGAATAGGGCTGTGCCTTCCCTACACAATGCTGGGCTGCCCAGTGAATGGGGAGAGGGGCTGAGCACAACAGAGTGCTCCAAAACCAGTTGCATCTGGTTTTTCCTTAACCCTGCAGCCTGAGACAAAGAAAATGTGTATATAAAAAGGGGCTGTGACCCCACGTAAGTTGTTCTGCTTTGCTGATCCTAACTGGAGGGGCCTGCTGCTGCTGGGCGCCAGGAAGACCGCCACTGGGGACTGCCTCCCTGCCTGGAGGGCCCTGTGAGCTGGCCCCTGGGCCCAGCCCTTGCCCCCCTGCCTCCTGAAATACTTTTCCCTGGGCTGGGAACTTTGCCCTGAAGCGTGCTTTCCCTGCATCTGGAGAAGGCTGGGGATTCCGCCCTGGCATGTGGAAAGCGCTCCTGTTCTTCATTTGCAGCGCTGGGCTGCTGTCTGGGAATTGCAACAGCGGGCGCCTACCCCGCCAGGTGCTCATTTTACAAGCAAGTGCCCACCCCGCATTTGTGCGTCCTTCATAGTGGGAGCCCACCCCGCATCTGTGCCGCCTTCTGGCCGATATACAACAGCGGGTGCCCACCCCGCATTTTTATCGCCTTTCGCGGGTGCCCACCCCGCATGATTGCCATTTTTTACTACCCCTAGCGGTGCCCACCCCGCCAGGGACTTTATGCTGAAACCGATCGGAGCCCACCCCGCATCGGTGCCATCGCAGCAGGTACCCACCCCGCATTGCAGTGCTCGGTCGCAGGTGCCCACCCCGCATAATTGCCATTTTTTTTAACTACCCCTAGCGGGTGCCCACCCCGCCAGGGACTTTATGCTGAAACCACGGGAGCCTACCCCGTATTGCCTCCGACCTTGCCACAGCACCGCGCCGGCTCCCCGCTGATGTTAGAGGGGAGCCGCGCTGGGATTGGTGCTCGCGCCGGGAGTTGCCCGGCAACAGGAGAGCGTCCTTGAGGACGTCAGGCCTTTGTAGGCTTGATCAGGGCTGATGCGCATGCCCCAGGACAGTCCCGGAACCAGGAAATCCCGGAGTCCCAGACGGGGGCTCCCGTGAGGCGGAGGGAAGCCCCGGAGACTCACCCATGCCGGCCGTCGGCCCTGAAGCTCTGAGGACCATGGGAAGAAGCTGCGGGAGCAAGCAGACCGGTGAAGAGGAGCGGAGTACCCAGAGAGCAGCCCGGTGAGTTGGAAAGGGCTGGGGGACTCTGTGTGTGCGTTGTTTGTGCCGGTCCCAGACCGGCCTACTTCCTGAGCGGCTCCCGCCTGATAGGGGGGGGTCGCTCCAATGTTGGGGCATTGGTGTTCAGAAGTCCCTAGGTGGGGGCATTCGTGGTACAGCGAGTACCAGTCCTAGTGCCTGCTTTCTCCAGCTGCGTCGCAGAGGTTACCGGCTGCACCACGGGGGCAATTACTTTTAATACCATTCTCCTGATTCTTGGACACAGCTGCGTAGCAGATACTGGCAGCTGCAACGTGGGGGAAGATTGTGTTGAGAAGCCCCCGTGGGGGCCCAAGAAGCACCAGGAGTGCCAGATTGAATTTGCGCCTTTTTCCAGCTGCCCAGTACTTAGTGGGCAGCTGCACCGTTTAGGTTGTGCCCTGGCGCGCTTTTCCTAGGCTGCCTGCACAGCCAGGCCCTGACACTTTGGACAAAGGGCGTTTGAGCCCCTGAAAGGCCAAGTTGGCCTGGGTACAGTTTTTCTGTGTTGTGCCCTCACCTAGGGTACCTGGTTATTTCTACATGTGTGCTTTTGCGTAATGTGCATTGCCTTTATGCTTATTACTATTTCTAAATGTGTCTATGCTTAGGAGATGGTTTTCCTAATATAGGTTATGCTAGTGAGTTCATGGTTCCCTGCGTGATATATGCCTAAGGTGTTTAGGATTGCGTAGGGTGTACTTACCTTTTACCAGTGGTTACTGGTTGTGTTCTACAATGATTATTTGGTGCTACAATTATTCTATTATTCTATTTCTATTTTGGGTGTTGTTGCTTGGTGCGTGCGCAAACGCTTTACACATTATCTCCGAGATAAGCCTGACTGCTCGTGCCAAGCTACCAAGGGGGTGAGCAGGGGTTATCTTTGGCGTGTAACTCCCCAGCCCTGACTTAGAGTGGTGGTTTCTGCCTGGCTTTGGCGCAAGCCCTAGCCAACCAGAAATCCCCTTTCTAACACTTACTGACACAGGGAAAAACCAAGGGTGATTTGGAAGCAGAGACTGGAATATGTAAGTAGTGTTCAAGGCACCAAGTTCTTTCTGGGAACTGGAAAACATATTTGGCACCTTTACGATGATCTGCGGACGAGCATCCGACCAGCATCGTGTCGGAAACAGGACTGCCCAAGAAGGCATCGGCAGTCCTGCTTCCCTAATTAGGATGCGACCGCCTTCATTGCAGTCGGAAAGTGCATATTTCCTATTGGCGGCTTGTGCTGCAGACTTCAGCACAAGCTGCAAAAGAAAATATGTACTTTTTAAACATCCCTGCACTGTGTGGCACACGATGCAGGGATGTTTAGGGGGCACCACAGGTGCCCGGCAAACCCCATAGCGGAGTGCCAGGGTGAAAGGGGGCCCTGATAGGGGCCCCCAAAGTTGCATTTTAATTAGTGGACCCAACTTGGGTTTAGTCAGATTCCTTTGAGACGTGAAGAAGCACATATCTCTCGACATTTCTGCTTGGGTTGCTTCATGCTAATCATGATTCTTTATTTATTGAACTTCTAGAGAGGTTTTGATGCTGACACCTTGCTTCAATATGGTATGCCCTATCCTTAGGTCGGTGTAGGGTTTAATAGATGTTGCAAACCTTTACCAGAGAAGGATCAAAACCATTTGACAAGTCACCAACTTTGATTTCTTAGTTTCTGGATTGCGGCTACTGAAATACTTCTTTGTTATTTACTGTTGAGGACCAAGATTGTAAGACGATTTGGTCTCCCTTGGGTTAATCTATACTTTTATACTATGTTTTTGCGCTTTATTTATAGTAGCCTGGCTTTGAGTTCGTAATAAACAGTTTAATGTCAAGTTACTGACTCAGACTTTTATTGTGTGGTCCTAATGATCACACTGTACTTTAAGATTCAAATTTTCGTTAACCCCTCTTCCTCTGAGGCTACTGCAAAGGTTTATCAACCACAGTTGAATTGGAAGGAGCGGACCAGAGTGTTCTCATTTTTATGCAGTTTCTTTAGGACCAGAGGATATGACATAGGTGCATTTGCTCACAGAACCTCTCAGGTTTGGTTTTAATCACTACTTATTGCAAACCAGTGAGCATTTTGATGATAGACCACAGCTTCTAGAAAAATGATTGGTGAAATTGTAGTGCCTCCTCATTTGTGGTGTCATTACCACATAGGTTGTGCACTTTTGACTATATTAAAACCTCTAAATAAAAAGGGAACATTGATGGGTGTGCTGCTTCTCTGTTGGGATGGTCAGAAGGTTTACTCTGTGAAAATCATATCTCTTCAAAGTAGCCTTCAAAAGCGGACAGCATATGTCCCCGCAATATGTAGTTCTTCCCTTGGAAAAGGGGGCAACTCGTGGATAGAATGGCACATCCATTGTCGTCCTCTCTGCTGGCGCTCAAAGCGAGGCAGCCTGGCACGATGGGTGCACAGCCTTGTACCATTCTGCACTGGAAGCATACATGTCCTTCACAAATTGCTATGTGTAGATATACTCAGAAGGCTCCCACATATTGGATGAAACGTAGAATTTTCTTTTAGAAATAAACACATTCCTCCTTGTTTGCACCTGCTTCAAATAGGTGGAAGTTTTTGATACAAAGCCCATATAGTGGTATGAGAAGGTAGAATTTTGTGTCAAAAAAGCCTCAATAACATCGCCTTGATGGAATGTGATGCAAAGCAGTGCAGCACGGCTTTAGACCTGAGCAAAATGTATCTTTCCAGTCAAAAACACCTTTTGCACTGAATTCTAAGTAGCACGCACCATTTTGCGTCGCCATATGCCCAAGCAAAGCCTTAGTCACTTTCGGACACTTTATCTTGAGCAAAATCAAAATGGTGTACTGTAGATCCAGGCGTGGAAATCTTAAAATAAGTATTTCCAACAGCAACTAAGAAAATCGAAACTGTCTTCAGCCCCTTCCTTCTGTGAGAAAGTTATTAAGAAAGGAAAACCATAGCGCTGTTCATAAAATTATTCAGCAAATGGTAATTTTTCAAGTCTCAGTAATTACTTTAGCCATCACACCATTACTGATTTAATGCGAAGGTAATAAGCCGAATAATTAGATGCACTAGGTCACAGTTTCCACCCTAATTCCAGAAAGATAGATGAAAACTGGACATTTTAATATTAGGCATATGCCAGAACAGGCAACGTGTGAAAGGTTAATGGAGAAACGGAGAGCATGGAGTGAGAGAGAGACACACACAGAGAGCGAGAGTGGGGAGATGAAAATGTTCTAAAGAGAGAAAAAGAGTTATTGTTCTTTCACTTCAAAGTTATTTGTACTGATTTACATTCTGGTTTTGATGAAGGTCATTTCAGATATTTAATTACATGCTGGTGGTCAAATGCGCTTGACTGGCTGGTTGGCTGCCTGCAAGACTCTAGTCTGAGAGCATTTGATTTAACTGTCGGTGCTCAAAGTTAGTACTTTTCCAATTAGCCCTCTCGTTTTACTTAATTGATGCTTAGCTTTGTGATGAATGATAACTAGTTTGCATAGAGAATACACTCTTCGATTAAAAACATTTCAGAAAAGCAAGTGGCAACTAAGAATTCAAAAGGATTTTCAATCAAAGGACCAAAGTCCACATCAGTCTCAACAAATAAATGGTGAGATGCAATATGATGTCACTGTGATAAGAACAGTTTACTGTTGACGTGGGCATATCTTTATCGTAAATGCTTTCGTTTTCATTGGTCCTGATGAAGGGCTCAAATTATTTATCCACATTCACTCTATGGGGAAGATTTATGTTCCCTGGCGCATCCCTGCAAATCAGCAGGGATGCGCCAGGGAAGATGCGTCACGCAAGTTTGCCCTTGCGCCACCGCAGATGCGCCGCATTTACAATGCAGTGCATCGTGGCGCAAGGACAAGCAGATGCGTGACGCATCTGCCGGCGTAAGGTTGGCACATTGCTGGAGTTGCGTCGCAACCGAGACCCAGCTCCAGCAAGGCTCGGGGTGCCCCATCCCTAACATGCTGCGTCAATCCTTACGCCTACTTCAAGCAGGCGCAGGGATTTGACGCAGCATGGCCGGAAAAGTGACTGAGTGAAATCTTGTAGATTTCACTCAGCCACTTTTCGGAGGCGTTCCTGCGCCGGAACGCCCCCTCCTGTGCAGGTACGCCCACATGTGGCGCAAGCTTTACAACGTGACGCATCTCCCTAGATGCGTCACGTTGTAAATCTGCCGCAGCATGGCACTGGCTTTGCGACCGCCGCTGCGTCACAAAAGTGATGCACCGGCGGCACAAAAGTGACGCACAGGGCTTATAAATCTGCCCCTATGTTTTCTCATTGCAAAGGTCAGCTGCTACCCGTTGGTTATCTTAGGTATTAAATCAATCCGGTTGGCACCTTCCACACCCTCAAACGTTTTACCATTTAAATTGTGTTATGTATCTGTGACCCGACAGAACTATGGGGCAGATTTATAATAACTGGCGCATCCCTGCATATCAGCAGGGATGCGCCAGTTATTATGCGCCACAGCTGCGCCACCATGGATGCACCGCATTTATAATGCGGCGCACCATGGGGCAAAAACGACACAGATGCGTGACGCATCTGTGCCGTAAAAGTGGCGCATTGCTGGAGTTGCGTCGCAAGCGCGACGCAGCTCCAGCAATGCTCTGGGGGGCCCTATCTGTACAATGCTGCGTCAATCCTTACGCCTGCTTCAAGCAGGCGCAGGGTTTTGACGCAGCATGGGCCTAAAAGTGACTGAGTGAAATCTTGTAGATTTCACTCAGCCACTTTTAGGAGGCGTTCCTGCGCCGGAACGCCCCCACCTGCCCTGGAACGCCTACATGTGGCGCAGGGCTTTACAACGTGACGCATCTCCCAGATGCGTCACGTTGTAAATACCCCGCACCATGGCGCAGGATTTGCGCCGCTGCTGCGTCACAAAAGTGACGCAACGGCGGCGCAAAAGTGGCGCAAGTGCAACATAAATCTGCCCCTATGTTTTATATTTATATATTTTTTTATTCACAGTATTTTATCGGGTGGACCATACTACACGGATGTCATGATGAATGTACAGTGCTGCACAAAACTGTCAATTCTAGGAAAGTGCCAAATTACTGTAACGTAAATGTGAACAAAAAAAAAACATTTGTACAGTGTCCCAATTACACTGGCAGAATTAAAACGTAGAATGCACGAAGGACATGTTAGTGGTTGGGTTTCTGTATCAGGTATGGAGGTACGTAAAGAACCCACCAGCTTGTATGTATCTATAAAAATGTGAAATAAATACATATATGGGGGGAGGGGGGGGGGGGAGGGGATTACGTTTTGTATTTTTGCAGAACTCCTTTGGGAGATTGCTATATTGTTAAATATTTTTTGTAAAGTGGTATTTCCAGATGAAGGAATCCAAATACCACAATGATAAAATGCCTTCTGAGAGAATTATAGTTTAGCCAATTATTCTAAGGGTTCCAGAGTGGAGAGTTTTATGAACAATACAGCTCAACTAGAAAATATTAAGGGTGGGGGGAATGTTTCATTTCACCCCCGGAATTTTTTCATGTGAGACTCTAGAATTGCGAGTGAAATTTGGCATTCGCAAGCACCATTTTCTAACGTGAGCAGTCGGGGCTGGTCACGAGTGGTTTCAGTCAGAGGGTTGCTTATTATGTGGATTTGCTGCTGCTCTAGCAGATTTTCTACTTAGGCGGCAGCAAAATCAACTTGAATTGTTGCACTCTTGCGCACCACATAGTATCACTGCACTGATTTTTAGGTCTCGCAGAGGGCAGCGCATGCGCTGCCTCTACGAGGCATTAAGTAATAAGCATTGCTAGTTTAACTCCACCCATTGCATTTCTCTTTGCTTAGTCACTTACCATTGGTGAAATCTGTCATCCCTCTTCTTAACGCGCTCTTTGTTGGCTGGTGGTCCGTCGCGTCATTTCCGTTTTCTTCAGTTTCTGGCGGAAGCAGCATCGCTCTACTACTGTTAACTTGCGCTGCAGGGCGCCATCTTCTAATGTAAGCACTACTTTGTTTTTGTTTTTCCATGGCACCTGGTTCTTGCCCCTCGCTCCTTGTTGTTTGTTTGGTTTTGGTAATGAATTCATGCATAAAGAAGCGTACTGACATCTATCGTGCCTGGGTGGCATCGCCTGCTTGCATAACGCAGACGCTCTGTTTTCGCCAACTAACTGATGGTTTATTAGCACTGAGTAGAATTGGATTTTTGCGCTGATTGATACGAACACGGTTCTTTGTTTCTAAATTATGGTTTTTCAGCAATAAAATATGTGTTGTTTTTCCATCTAAAGCCGAGTGCTTCACGTTTGATAAAAAGATGCACTTCCACTAACGGGGCGTCCGTAGCGGGCGGAGTAGAAGCAGCATTCCCTTTCCTACAGGAGTGCCTGTCTCCATGATAGCGTCTGAAGCGCCATGCTTCGTTTCATGGCAAAACACAAGAAAGGATGCCATGATGATTGAATGTATGCATGCATGCCTCACGTTAAAAAAAGAACTGTTTTGAGTTTTGTGAGCAATTGGACTGTGAGCTTCACATTTAGTTAGGGTTCCCCTGCCAAAGCATGTTTGCAGCCGTAAAATCCCACGTGTACATACACACTCTCTCATAGGGATGCAAAGCGCGATCGCCTTTCAGAATGCCTCTACCAGATCAGCTTTGCTGAATGGGAGGGCAGAACGCACGCCTCATAAACTGTGGCGTACTGCCATCTAGCGGGCACCAGGAAATGGTTGGAAATGATTTGTACAGTGCTTCTTCTAACTCCGCTGCAGGGGGATGAGGTGTCATTTCCTCTCAGTCAAAAGCAAGCGCACAGTAATTATAGCGCTTACTATCCAGCCTATCCGTTCAACAAAATACAGGAGGTACAGACTGCCCATCAAAGCCAAGTTTAGACGGCAGTCCTATACTCAGGCAGAAGGCAGTGCGATGTGCAACTGAAGACATTCGGCACTATATTTAAAAAAAAAAAACTATTTTGTTTGATCTGCAGATTTCATGGCCATAGAAAACACTCCCTGCTGGTAGCACCACTCCATCGCAAATATGATTCCCTTTATACTGGCAGAAATAACAGAGCACCTTCGGGTAGCACATTAATGTCTCCTCTAATCAAATGCGGAAGTGTTTGCTTTGAAAATGTTAAAATGTTCTGTAATAACAAAAAAGTGTTACTGTTAGTAGCACCTATATACTTATAGCACACATTGCCCAGGTGCCTGGGATTATCACCATCCCTTCTTGATGTATGCCCATCCTCATGGGTCTCTGTTTATGGTGCCTGCTCATGAGTGATGTCAATGAGGTCAGCAGGGCACGCACCCACATTCATTCTCCTAGGCACAGTGCATAGGTCCCGAAATTTTCGGCGCTCTGCCCCCCTCATACCACTTTCAAAATGCAGGTATTGGAGTTTCTGAAGCTCCCACTCACAACTTCCATTGGTGCTTAGCCCTGCTATCTTGCACCAAAAATGGCTGTTTTTATAAGTGCTTCAGTGCTAAACTGCATTGGTAAAAGACATTGTCATTCACAACGCCAATAGGTCCAACTCTTGCAAATGCAAGACCTATTGCATTGCAAATGCTTGTTGGAATTCTGTCTGCAGGTTAACTAGTAAAGCATCTTTCTCCATCAAAGCTTGCATTCGGCTTACAAGCCATTCCCATCACCCTAGTTCTTGGAAATTGGCTTTGGAAGTTACCTCTTGTAATGTTTTAGGTACATACCTGGTAAAACACCTCTGGGAAAGGACATGGACACAAACTTTGATCACCTGTGTATACATCTATTGCAGCAGGGAGCCTAATTTGAGCCAGTGATTTCCAGTGCTGGCACTGGCACTTTATTGTCAACACCGGCACTTATGACAGCCTGGAACATGGTGGGACTGTTTGTCTAATTTATTGATGAGCACAACAGCAGTTGTTTAAGGATTCAATATACAATACAATTATTAATACCTGCCACCAAAGCTATACGAATAGCTTAGGCAGCAGTTATTATTCTTGTTTTATGTTTATCAAAAGTCTGACTTGTCACACGTTCAGGAGTGTGACAGTTAGTATTTGTGTTGGTACTATTATTGGCTGCGCTGGCAGGAGCAAAGGGTGGTCAAAGCTGTAGTGGCCTCCTGACAAGGGCCCTGACACTTATTTTTATAACAAATTAAGCACTGCTGAAGCTCTATCTGACAATGATGTCATACCGTCAGTGTTGCTAATGCAGATCACATTTAACGATGATTGTTAAACCTTGAGAGAGGCTGCGCTGCGTACTGCTGCATGGTTCAGAGTTAGCTCATATCCTGCATTCCTCACCCGTGTCTTTTCTATTTTCTTTAAAATTCACATTCTGGTTCTCGCTGTAGCTCAAAAGCAGACTTGCGTTTACCTAAGCACAGGCAGAACAGCAATCACTGACTTAATTCTACACATAGGACAGCTTGAGGAAGTGGTCTAATTTGATACATCGGAGTACGATAGCTCATTGGGTTGCAGTCTGTGCCTGCTGCTAACGTGTCCTTGTATCCTGCAAGTTAAAGGCTGAAAGATGTATTTTCTTGCTTCCGAGACTTAACAAGCCTTTGCAATCCTATAGGTCTCGCATTTACGCGAGTTTAAGTTATTGGCATTGTAAATGACAATGCCTTTTATGTATGGTTTGTAAAAACAAAACATAAATAAAAGGCATTGTCATTTACTATGTCAATAGGTCAAAATCTTGTAAATGCGAGACCTATTGCATTGCAAATGCTTGTTTAGCATTGCTTGCAGTACTGGCAATATATTGCACCACAGCATGTATCTTTCTGCCTGTTGGCGGAACTCCTTGGAATTTCACAGAGTTTTTATGAAATGCTAGAGAATTCCATGGATTGAAACTTCGCAAGTTCTGCCCCCCCCCCCCTCCAGAAAATACTCCTTGCTTCAATGTGTATACATGGTGTAAAGTTATCAGACCATTTTGCTCCTGTCGCCACTATAGCTGTGGGATGTAGAGGCACTTTTAAAGATGTGCAATTCTACCTCTGAAAAGATCCCACTGTCAAGCTTAGACAAATGAATGGTTTGGCCTCCTTTTTGAAATCCTATTCAGTGACGTAAAATGTAATCCATTTGTGGTAGTCTGAGCGGGTGCTGCTTGTCTTTTCTTGTGTATTAATGTGTGCTTGGATGCTGAATTGTTTGTGTAGGGTGAAACCCAAGGAGTTTCATGCAGTGAATGAATTGCGGTTAAGAGCATAAGCAAAGGCAAGGTGAAATAAGGAAAAATTGCATTTGTACATAATTCTATTTCTTGAGATTGGAGGTCATCCATGATTGGATATCACAGAAAATTACAGTCAGAGATGAGTTGTGAGAGGAAAAAACTTTAGGTAGGGCTGACTATCATCACTGTATTGGTCGTTAGAAATGGTGGTGTGACTGATAGACATCCAAGAGATTCTGTGCAAAGTATGGATATTGTGGGGAAAAGGTACATCCCTTCTGGACACCTAATTTTACTATTTTTGAGAATGCAATTTTCAAAAGGTGCTCAGGGTTTGGGGTCAGGGCTTGGAAAATGGTCTCCTTAGCTATAAGCTGTAGTACGCCATCTTTATTACGTGTGAGATTTTGGCGCAATAGAAGAAGGAGCTAGTTGGTGAATAATGAGGACGGTTCAGGCACAGCTTTGTACCTGATGCCTCTCCAATGTAAACTGAAGTCTTCCAATTTAATATTGGAGCACATAACAGACTCAGTTGTGGCTAGTCTGAGTAACACTTCTATAGAAGTCTGATTTTAACCTTAGAGGATAGCATGTTAGATTTTTGTGGGTACTGTGTCAGTGGTTTTATGTGCTATAGGCAATAACTCTTTCTAGTCTTTTAACTTGATACAAGGTTCCACGTAAGACAGCCTTTCTTTCTCTATTTTGTTTTTTTCCTCTGGATTTATATTTGATTAATGTGGTGGGATGAGTATTTTGAAAACAGGCGGAGAGAACTATTTAAGCCAGAATTAATTGAGTAAAGTATTATTTGCTATTAACAATAAATCTATGATGTTTATCTGATACTTATTGCATATTGGCAGTTGTGCGTAGTGCAATTTCTTTATTTGTGGCTGGGGCTGGACTTCTGGTATTTCCAATCAAATTGCTCACGTTGGCCTTGTTTCGAAAGCATGATGGATTGAGGGTTTTCCTACCTGCGAAAATTAGAACAGACAAGGGCACAGTTATGGGCTCTAACGAGAAATGGCCCAGGCATTTTTGTGATATTTAGTGAACCTTAAGAATGTGACGATTTTATTATTACACTCAATTATGAATTTTGGGAAATACCATGCAAATATTGGTGCTTACACCAACAAAATCTGCATGCTACACTAAATACCAGGCATTTTTCTTCCAATAAATAACAGCAAATTTGACGCATCGATATTTATTATAAAATTCATAATTGCAATATGTGCTGTAACAGAAATTACCGCACATATTGCAATAAACTAAGCCGCACGCAATGAGGCCCATTACATTTTCCATGGTTGATGTGCTATTGTCATTTAGCAAATCAAGAATATCCTTTTTTGGAAAGCATGGATGTGGCTCTTGTCAATGATGTTTTCGAAAGTGTGAGTGGATACTTGGACTGGCGACAAACCAGTTGTGTGTTCTTAAAGAATACTCAAAGGAGATCCCTTCGGAATTAATATTTTTAATAGCTATTTTTTATTATTTAGACTGGTTGAATTAAGTTAAGAAAAGTGTCACAAATATACTGCTGCTCAAACTGTGCACACATTTGACAACTGCTAAAATTACTTTTTTTTTAAGTATCACCACTCAAATATATATATAGGAGAACCTAAACAACTTAATTTTAGAAAAAGTGCAACCAAATGTAAAACAGTAGTAAACATGTACCCTGCACTTTTTAGAATCTGTACGCATTCCCAGCAGTAGGCCTGGAAAGCTGCCCCAGGTGTCGAATTTCAGGCATGCTACTGGAAGTGCCATGTGACACATTCCTCTGGCTCTTGTGTTCCCTGTGCGTATTATACCTAGCGTAACTCAGGGACAAGAGGAAACTAGACTGCTATACAAATGCATTTTTTCTTCCATCTATAAGCAAAACATTGTTCCGTGTGGC
The DNA here is from genome assembly GCF_964204655.1 of Triturus cristatus. Lineage (NCBI taxonomy): Eukaryota > Metazoa > Chordata > Amphibia > Caudata > Salamandridae > Triturus > Triturus cristatus. The sequence goes on along the minus strand of NC_140584.1, from coordinate 709,438,251 downwards.
GAAATCTCTTTCACTAAACCCACACCTACTCTGGGGGAGGGTGGGGGTTTTTTCTTTTCCTTCCAGGGATTATTTCCAGGGTTTGATAGTGTTAAATTGCAGTTTTTCATGTGGGAATGCACAACAACAAATGAGATTGTAGGCATTTCCAAACTTGGAAGCATAACCAAGTCTCGGAATTTCCACCTGCCACTTATTATGTTGGAGATATTAGTGCATATTTCTCCACAGTTGCAGCAAAGAGGTACACCATGCTAAACCTTTTTATGCTAGCGAGGAGTCCCCAGCGAACTGCCAACAGACTTGAATATAGGCTTAATTTCGTGAATTACCCTCGCACTCAGTAAAAAACTTGGTCAACCAACCTGAATGCAAGTTATGAATGTACTTAGAAATATATAATAGATATTGCAGGTTGAGAGCAGTTGACTTACACAGTATTACATACACCTACTAAATGCTTTGAACATAACTCATTTACTTTTGATTTTATTAGGTGATTGGTGAACAAGAGAGGAATAATTAGTTTTGGTGATAAATGGCTAAGTTACAATTTGCTTTCCTTGTTAGGGGACCTGCCAGTGCTCTGCAAAATAAGTCTGTTATTTGAATGCTTAATTTCCTGCTATGGAGAGCTGCCCTGAGCTCTGTCAGGGGAGGGACTACTTGTTCATGATCTTTTCGACGACTTTTGCCGGGAACGGAAGCAGGGAGATGGGTCGGAAATTTTTGAGGTCCTTTGGGTCCACTGTGGGATTTTGGAGTAGAGCGTTGATCTCGGTGTGTTTCCAGCTTTCCGGGAAGGTGGCGGTCTCGATGGAGCTGTTGATAATCTTCCAGAGTTGGTGTGCGATGATGCGGTTTGTTTTGTTGAAGATGTGGTGAGGGCAGGGGTCAGATGGTGAGCCGGAGTGGATGGTGTTCATGGTCTTGATGATGTTGTCATTGTTGACTTGGGTCCAGGAGAGCAGGCGGTTGGTGAGGCTGGGGGGTGGTGAGTCTGCGGTGTCGGCGGCTGTAGGGAGGGGCTGGGCATTGAAGCTGTCGTGGATGTCAGCAATCTTGCGGTGAAAGAAGGTAGCTAAGGAGTCTCATAGGTCTTGCGATGGCGGGATGTCGTTTTGGAGCTGGAGCTGGGGTTGGAGTGGTCCTTCACGATGTTGAAGAGCTCTTTGCTGGTGTGTGCATTGTTGTCGATGCGTTCCTTGAAGGAGGTCCTTTTGGTGGCTCCGATCAGTAGGTGATGCTTGCAGTTGGTGTTTTTTAGGGCAGTGTGTTTGTCTGGGGTTCGTTCGTGGCGCCACTTCTTCTGGAGTCTTCGGCAGGACCGCTTGGATTCCTGGAGGTCAGTGGTGAACCAGCTGGCCTTTCTGTCGGTGCGTCTGTTTGAGGGTTTTTTGATCGGGGCGAGGGTGTTGGCTCAGTCATCGATCCATTGCCTGAGGTTGTAGACGGCGTTGTCGGTGTTGGTGGTGTCTGTTGGTTGGTCTCGGGCAAGTGTGGTGATCAGCTGGTCTTCGGTGACGTTGTTCCAGCTGTGGTAAGGGATCTGTTGCGGGAGGTGGTGCGAGGTGGGTTTCTTGAAGGTGAAGTGAACGCAGCGATGGTCGGTCCAGTGCAGTTCGTTGGTGTGACTGAAGGAGACGTGGTTGCTGGCGGAGAGGATGGGGTCGAGCGTGTGCCTGGCGGTGTGGGCGGGTGGCATGAAGAGATGTTAGAGTCCGAGGTTGTCGAGCAGAGCGATGGAGTTGCTGTCGTCGCCGTTCTCGAGGTGGAAATTCAGGTCTCCGAGGAGGATGTAGTCTGTGGTAGCAAGAGCGTGCATGTTGACGATGGGGTCGATGAAAATTGGCCGGGGTCCGGGGTGTCTGTAGATGAGTGTTCCTCTGAGGGTAGTGTTGGGGTCTGTGTGGATCTGGAAGGTCAGGTGTTCAGCGGTGCAGGAGGTGTCTGCTGTGCTGGTCGTGACTCTGAGGGTGTTTCTGTAGATGATGGCGATTCCTCCTCCTGGTCTGTTGGTGTGGTCCCTTCTGGTGATCTTGAAGCCATCTGGGATGGCTATGGCAATGTCGGGTGCAGAGGAGGGGTTCATCCAGGTCTCTGATAGGAAAGCGACGTCCGGGGAGGCTGAGCCGAGTAGGTCGCAGAGTTCGAGGGCGTGCTTGTGGACAGAGCCAGATAAATAACTAAGGAGTGTTATGGTAGATGTGAGAAGCCAGGACCTGTTTGCAGTGTCCCCCCCACTCTTTGCCCCCATTTTGACTACTAGATGCAGGTTTTCTGACACTGATAGTGCCCTGGGCCCCACTAACCAAACCCAGGGTCTGTGCTTTTAATAAAAGTACACGTTAATTAGGTATAAATACAATTGGTACTGACAACCTACCTGTAAGTCCCTAGTATATGGTAGGGTATGTAGGTTTAGAGGGCCAGATGATTTAATGTAGTTAAGTGTGCACTATTGATGTGCCCGATGTCATTGTAAAAAACAGCCCTGCCTTGCAGGCTGATTTTAAACTTAAATTAAATGCAAATTCGAATTAGGAATTAAAAGTACTTCCAAAGTCTCAAATCACCCTATTTTTATATATATGTCACCCCTAATGTCTGCCCTAGGTGCCCCAGGTTTAGGGTGCCTTGTACCTCTAAGCAGTAACATGATAAAATGTGTTTTATATGCCCAGATGAGGAAAAAACAGCCAATTTCGTTTTCCCCCATTGTAACACCATGGATCCAAGAGCTAACATGGGTATACTTTATTAAAGTGTAACTGTTGAAATAAAGGAACTGAGAAATATATTTCAAAGTATCACAATGTAAGAATAAACCCAACAACGTGCCACTGTTACATTTATCATAACTATCACACAAAATAAGTTATAGAATGTTCTTTTCTGTAAGCCAAAATCCAGCCTTTTAGCAGTCCTGCTCTGATTGGTCAATAGACTCAAAGGATTTTCTGTGTGAGGAGAACTGCAATCTGTAGAGCAAATGGCAGGATGGGGGGAGGGGGACTAGGCAAGCTGGTCTTTAAAGAAGGATTGACAGTTTAGGGCAGTATAAGCTTACCCCCATATCCTGCACCCACCCCCCCAGCCAGTGAGTTGGCTTAGCCAGCTCTAACCCTCCAGGAGAGCGTTTCTTCCATTTGGGATTTTGGATGAATAGTTGGTAGTATGGTTAGGGTTGCACCCTGCTTGTCACCCAGGAACAATAGATACATTTGGGAAAGCTGCACAGTAACTCATGTACATACCTGGCATAATCAAGAGAACGACTGCCCTGCTGGAACCCCCGGGTCTATATCCCAAGATCACTGTACTCAGTGCACCTCTAGGACACTTTGGAACTACAGCCCTAAGGACTTGCTTAAAAAGGATTATGGAGGGACTCCCTGAAACCAACAGGTACACAATTGCTACAAGAGATCTACTGCCTTAAACAACAAGGAGAAGAAGGACTGCCCTGCCGGCAACCTGATCTGCACCCAAAGACTGCCCTCTGAAGGACTGCACCTGCTGCACAATATGGTACTGCAGCTCTAATGACTTTGCCTGGCTTCACAGGGATTAAGGAGTGGACTCCCTGAGAGCTACCGGTCAACAGAGGCAACCTGCATCATCTGCACCAAGAAGACCCCATCCAGGAGTGTGTCCAGTATCCTTTTAAGGCTTTAGCCAGATGCATTGTGGAAATTATAGTCCCAACCTCCCAAGGACCATCTCAGACCTTCTAGACCCTTAGATTGGCATTGTGGACACGTTGAACCCACAAGAGGAACTTCAAGAAGAAATTCCAGAAATTTCAAGAAGTTTGGAGCAACTTTTGTAAAAAGCTCCATAAGATGCCAAGGTGAATTGTGGACTTTGTAGTCCCAGACCCCAAGAGGCAAACCAGAGCATCTTAACCCATAGCCGGTGCTGTGGAACACTTCCTTTATCAAGAAACACTTCTGGAAGTAAGTGCAAAAGTGTTACATAATGGGTGACCTAAACTTTGGACTTTGTTGTGGTCCAGCATGGCCTTTTTTGTAACCCATTGAGCACTATTTGCTTCTAAGTGCTAGATTTAGTTTTAATCTTTAAAAATCTATATCCCTGGTTCTCTACATTGGATTTTTGTCATTTTGGTGTCTGTTTGTTCATAAACAGACAACCTATTTTTATAAATTGGTGTTGGAACTTTATTGTGTATTGTGTCTTTCTTATTTCATGTGTTGATGTTTTTTAAATGCTTTTCACACCTGTCTCCTAAGATAAGCTTGCTTGCTAGTTGTCAGCTACCAAGCGTTGAGCAAGAGAATCGTTTATTAAGACCTCAACTGAACCTTTTATTGTGTTTGTGGTCTCATTACTTGTAGTAGGTCCCTACTTATCATTACTAACAATCCACTCTCCAACATTAGATAAAATCAACTAATACAGGTTTTATGCTCGGAAGAAGGTAGAGGAGTGGAAGGAAGTGTGAGAAAAGTAGAGTCGAAAACAGAGGTTTTCCAAAGAAATAATTCTGAAGTAGGAGAGGAGAAAGTATAGAGGCATCACTGGGGCAGAATGCAAAATTATACTGACCAATCTTCCAGATGCATCCAAAGAAACACCAATACTCAGGATATATCAATATGCTTCACACGTAGAAGATGTTTCAATTGGAGGAAGCACGGCTCTGGATGAATTCTAATTTGTGGAGCTGAGCAGTGTCTTGAAATTAAATTCTATCAAAAGCAAAGGCCTGAGTGAGCCTGTGCATTTTCTAAGGTAGAGCTCTGAGTGAGTTGGAGTATTATAAGGAGCAGAGTTATAGAGCAGAGCAGACCACCCAAAGGGGGGAAAGAAATGCCTCCTGCCTTTAATATTATAGATGGCGAAATATCTCGCTACAGTATACAAAATATAAGAAAAACCAGCATGGATTGAGAATTCAAATTGTAGTGTTAACCATATTGGTAAACCTTTTGCAATTTATTGGAAAATATATTTAATATATACAATAAATAGTTAATATAACAGGGAGTGTGTCACAAACATAATAGATTCCTTCTTTTTTTAAGATATATTTTTCTTTTTATTTCTTTTTATCTCCTTTTCCCCCCACGATTCAAACCTCAACCAGTCAACTCTCTCATCCAACATCTATATTTGTGCCACTTAAGGTAGATAATGATGTGAAGATCAATATATATACAACAGGAATAAGAGCAAAAGTGACACATAAAGCTTAATCAGTACGTAGATTCAGACCAGAGGTTTCATATATTCTTTGTCTCAAGATAATTTGGCAGTATTTATGATGCTCATCTATATATTAGTAAGGAGACTCTTCATGCATGATTCCTTAGGACAATGATAATTTCCCCTTGTGTACCATGGACCATGGACCTGTGCCTACGCCGATATTGGGGTCAAAACCTTCCTCAGGGCACAATAATTTCCTTCAATAGTATATGAACTGGGGGTAAGGGGACTACCAAAGAGGGCACATAACATAATTTCCCTTGGGAAGTCTGCAGCTGCTGGTGAGAAATGTTTAAAGGGAGGGGAAGCCGACCTCGCAAGCTGCCGGGTTCGTGCTCATTAATTCAAAACCGAGTTGAGTTGCTCTCAGAAACGATCACTGCAGTAACAAAAATTCACAGGGCGTGAGTAAAACCTGTTTGAACGCTTGATCAGGCGAGCATAAAAGTGGGTAAAGTGGAAACTCAACTGGTGCCGCTTGACAAACAGTGCCTAACTCAAGAGTTATGGCTAAATCTCTCATATAAGAAGCTGGGATCGGAATGTATTTGGGTATTAACAAATCAGACCATTGAACCGTGCTAGGATCGTGAGTAGAGTTATGAGTGATTCTGATTCATATCAGAGGAGAACTAAGTGAGTTTGGATATTAGTAGGGTACTACCAAAAGCTAAATTAATAATAATGACTTGTATTATGCGACCCAGAGCAGTGCATGCACCGGCACTACTGGGAAAGAAGCTCACAGAGACTTTGAGCATCATTTTGAGCAGAACAATAGGTTTTGAAATTAGTAAAATTAGACATATAAATGGGACTTTATTGTTATAGAACCTCTCAGTTGGTCTGGTTATCACCCAGATTGAGCTCTTGATAGGTCTTCCTGCACTCATGAGCAAATAACGACTCCTGGATACTATCAGGAGCACTTCAATGGGTAAGCTTAGTTATCAGCAAAAGTCGAGCTCTGAGTATAAAAGTCAATTTTCAGGTGAGCCTGCACTTCTTCTTCAGAAACGTTAAGAGTTTTATCAGGATCAGATCTCCAAACACAGACTGAGCTCTTATTTTGTATTCATTCTAGCAGGAGAGCTCAAAGTGAGTCTATGTATTGTGATTTGCAGAGCTCTTAGTGAGAGTTTGCAATGATTTTATCTTATCAGGAATTGAACTACATGTAATTCTGTTACTTATCAAGAACAGATGTATGGGCATGGTGAATATTATCTAGAACTGATTCCAGAGTGACTTTGTGTCTTACCAGAAGGGTATCTCTGAGGCAGTATTTATTTAAAATCCATCTTTGTGGTATTTTGGAAAAAAAGAATAAGAGATTTCTGAGTGACTCTGTTAATAAAAGCAGACCTTTATGTGAGTTTGAGTGTTACAAAGTACAGATATCTGAGTGTGTATACATATTATCAAGAAAAGAACTACAAGTAAGCCTGTGCATTATCAAGAGTAGGTCTTCAAGTGTACGTAGATATTATCAGAGGTAGAGCACTAAATTATCATGGGATTATTAAGAACAGAACTGTAAGTGAGCATAGCTCTGTAGTCTAGTCAGGATACTATAAAAAAAAAACAGCAGATCTGATGTAATGAAAAGTAGATCACTCAACAGGTCTTGGTATTAAAAAGAACAGAACTAAGAATGGAAAATGGCAGCACTGTATTGAGTTTCTTGCCACTGGAGGACAAAATCCGGCATAATCCACCTAATAGCTGGTGATTCTGAGAATGCTGTAAGTGCTGACAGTGGGGAGAACTCAAAAAGTGCCTAAATTAAGGAATAAGTTGGCTGAATGCAGCAGCAGTGGATGTTTATCCGGCGGTGAGGTGCCTAAACAAAGATGGCAACCCCACTGAATAACCATTGCATGCCGTGCTATTAACACAAGAGCCCGACAAAAATATTGAGTGGCAGTGGAGGGTGGACTTAGAAGAGGTACCAGGCACAGTTTATGTCTAGTGTTTGGGGACTGACCTGTTTGTGAGACGCACATGCATGGCTTGTGCACAAGATCAGCCCTACTTCCCCAGGGGACTGAAACAAGAAAAGCCCAACTTTGAGTTGTGGAGTGAAGGCGGGATGGAGGTGGGCGAGGGGGTTGCCAGAGTTGTGGAGAAGAGTGCCTGGTCACTTAATGCACCACAAGCTGAGGCCCCAGTGATCCTCTTAAAAAATCAAAAGAACTCATTCCAAAATGGTGACTGGAGTGCCCTGACTCTCAATACCTATATTTTAGCATTTACTAACCTCCAAGTAAGAAAGCACCCATAGCTCTGATCAGGGAGATCTGGTGGCTGTGTGTCTGCTCGTGCCCCCCCCATGCCCACATAATGCAGAGGAAGTCACTAAGAATCACCAGTGCCAAGTACAAACTAATGATTGTGAAGCTGACTCAAAATAAGCTGGACTGGCAAATGCATAGGGGCATACTCGGACATCAGACCCAACTCTTGATAACAATTGCAAGGTGAAAGCACACATCAGGCCACTTAAAATCATAGTCGGAGTGAGCTACGGCTACAACAGAAGTGTAGGCATGCGTTGCTGTGTACTTGGGGAGAGCTGCAATGGGGACCTCATGTGTCTCCTGCCTTTATTTCTGTCCTGCCCAAGCTGCACAACTGCTAAGGACCTGCTGCACACTCTAGCCACATCTGCAGAACTGATCAGTGCCCTGCAAAAGTAACATCAGATGCAAAGGAGCCAAAGCTGCACTTTGGACCCCAGTGCGGAACGTGTGCCACAGGATTAGAAAATTCCACCAGATATGCACATGAAAACCCAACAGCTACAGGCGAATGTGATAAGGACATAAGAATTAACAAGAAAGCCTTACGTCAATTTACAGCAAAATAAATGCTTTACGTGCATTGATGGATAGCATCTCACACAAATTGGAGAAACATGAGGCAGAACAAATAATCTAAAAAACAGAGGATGACATTCACTCCAATGAAGCAGCAATCCTTGATACAGAAAAAGTGTTGTATGTGATTGCAGTTAAAAATGAATAACTCCAGGCATGGTCACACCATAACAATATACATATACTGGAGATCACTAAATCTATCAATATTTGAAAAAAGTACTGCTGACAATCTCTGGCCCAGAAGCATTCTCCAAACTATTGGTTGTAGTGCGATCACACAGATTACTGGAGACCAGAATCCCCCACCCCTGGGTCCTTAGCACACCCCATAATCACACCTACTGAATGTCAGATACAGAGAGGCGTCACTGACCTCGGCAGACTTTTGCGCGGCTGAATCAAAGCAAGACATCGTTTGAAAACAGAACGAGGAAGGATTCCTCCTGCTCCTGTCACTAGAATGTTTTTGCGAAAACTGATAGTTACAGTACCAACGAGAACGCCTTAACTACGATAAAACACGAGTATCGTGGGATTTCTAAAACTCACGAAGGGTCTTATTATGCAATATCTAACTATCCTAAAGATGGTCTGACGGACTTCTGCCATCCAAGACCGAAACGTCGACTCCATCATCTATTTTCGCAATATTCGAAATATACAGTTGATTATTTTCTCAATAACGAGATTGGTCTCTGTTTAAACTGCACTGAAATAGATGTCTTTTGATGAAATGTGGATCTGATGTAACCCTCTTTTCATGATTTATTGCTCAAACCAATGGTTCTTATGTACTCCTTTTCATTCTGATTCATATATAAAAAGATTTGTGTTTATTTCACAAAAAAAGAATTCCCGTGTGTGTACTCTTTATATTTGATGATTGTTCTAAATGATAAATTTACAGCTGGTGTAAAATTGATTTAAATACACCCACAAAATAATTTGTTAAGAAATTGAACCAAGTAACTATTCTGTCACGAACAAAATCCCTTGTCGGCACCTTCACCTTATCAATTTATCTGCCTAAGCCCTCAAGGGTATATTGGGTTTGCCCTCCACCTGGTTCTAGATACAGAGAGGCAGCACTCAGATTGGCATGAAAAAATGTGCGCCTGACGTTTGAAGGCAATGACGTATCTCTTATCTTCTTTGCGAAGAGCAACCATCAACCATGCTGTGGTCCTCGTAAGGGAAAGCCCTTAAATTTTAAGTGGTGAAACCCATCCCATAGAGAAGGAAATGTAATATGTACTGGCAACTATTAGAAATTGTGTTTCTGGCTGGCAGCTGTATGCACCCTGTCCATGCAGGAACCAGAATCCTTGTAGGGATAAGCTAGATACACACTAAAAGATAACCCATGCTCCAGTGCTTAATTTGTAAAATTTTAAGTGCAGGTGCTCACATTTTGTCGGAGACCACACCCACTTTCCCCAGCTCCACCCACTACCTCACTGGCTTCACCCACTTACTCTATTGGCTCCACCCACATCCTCAACTGGCACTGCTGAAAGCCAGATGGAATACCTGGTCTGAATTCCTACTTTGGTACTATAATGGTTGACTTGAAACACGTGTGGGTTTTCCAAGCTCCTTTTGAAGGGCATCTTTAATAAAAATCAAGGCAAAACCGCAAAAGAGACTGGATGTTATGACTTTTGGAATCGAAGATAATGAACTTTTTCTGACCGTGAAAGTCCTGACACTAAAGTAAAGCTGAAATGACTACTTATACTTCTGTTGCATTTTGTGTCTCCTCAGGCTTGATTTTCAAATAACATTCTAAACTGCTAAACTATTTGTAAAATACAGTGCCACACCTTACACACTTCTCAATTATTTTGCTCTCAGAACTTTGGGAATTCAACCACTGATATATGTACATTTTGCTGCCAAAGGATATAAGGATATATGACACTGTAGAGCTCAGTGATACAAGCCCACTATGAAGGCATCTATCACTTTAAGAATATATTGGACTCTGCTATATACACAATATGCACCTCCCTGGCATATGCACAACCTGTAACTGATTTATTCACATCATTCAATCCTGTAATATGCCCAATATGGACATCTGAAACTTCTTAAAATATGCATATATAAGGTCTCCAAAATGTGCATATATCATAAGCTTGTGTAAAATGCAGTGTCACAGGTATGCCTATAATATACAATGCAGACCCTTTGTATATGCACTGTATGTAATACTGTGGTATCTGAAAATTACACTGTTCAAATGTGCAGATGACTTAAGCTTTACAGGGAATATAATGTAGGTCTGCAAACTTCACAGACCCAAGTCAGAAATGTCCACCTGTGCAGTTTTCTATTTGAACCACTCAACCTGCACTCATTCAGGCACACATCTCTCCCTGCACTCATACAGGCACGCTGCTCACCCTGCACTCATACAGGCACGCTGCTCACCCTGCACTCATACAGGCACACCTCTCACACTGCATTCATACAGGCACACTGCTCACCCTGCAGTCATACAGACACACTGCTCACCCTGCACTCATACAGGCACACCGCTCACCCTGCACTCATACAGGCACACCACTCACCCTACACTCATACATGCACACCGCTCACCCTGCACTCATACAGGCACACCACTCACCCCGCACTTCTACAGGCACACTGCTCTCATACAGGCACACTTCTCACCCTGCACTCATACAGGCACACTTGCTCACCCTACACTCATACAGGCACACTGCTCACCCTGCACTCATACAGGCACACTTGCTCACCCTGCACCCATACAGGCACACCGCTCAACCTGCACTCATACAGGAACACCACTCACCCTGCACTCATACAGGCACACCGCTCACCCTGCACTCATACAGGCACACTTGCTCACCCTGCACCCATACAGGAACACCGCTCAACCTGCACTCATACAGGAACACCACTCACCCTGCACTCATACAGCAACACCGTTCACCCTACACTCATACAGGCACACCACTCACCCTGCACTCATACAGGCACACCGTTCACCCTGCACTCATACAGGCACAGTGCTCACCCTGCAGTCATACAGGCACAGTGCTCACCCTGCAGTCATACAGGAACACCGCTCACCCTGCACTCATACAGGCACACCAGTCACCCGCACTCATACAGGCACACTGCTCTCATACAGGCACACTGCTCACCCTGCACTCATACAGGCACACTTGCTCACCCTGCTCTCATACAGGAACACCGCTCAATCTGCACTCATACAGGAACACCGCTCACCCTACACTCATACAGGCACACTGCTAACCCTGCACTCATACAGGCACACCGCTCACCCTGCACTCATACAGGCACACCACTCACCCTACACTAATACATGCACACCGCTCACCCTGCACTCATACAGGCACACCACTCAACCTGCACTTCTACAGGCACACTGCTCTCATACAGGCACACTTCTCACCCTGCACTCATACAGGCACACTTGCTCACCCTACACTCATACAGGCACACTGCTCACCCTGCACTCATACAGTCACACTTGCTCACCCTGCACCCATACAGGCACACCGCTCAACCTGCACTCATACAGGAACACCACTCACCCTGCACTCATACAGGCACACCGCTCACCCTGCACTCATACAGGCACACTTGCTCACCCTGCACCCATACAGGAACACCGCTCAACCTGCACTCATACAGGAACACCACTCACCCTGCACTCATACAGCAACACCGTTCACCCTACACTCATACAGGCACACCACTCACCCTGCACTCATACATGCACACCGTTCACCCTGCACTCATACAGGCACAGTGCTCACCCTGCAGTCATACAGGCACAGTGCTCACCCTGCAGTCATACAGGAACACCGCTCACCCTGCACTCATACAGGCACACCAGTCACCCGCACTCATACAGGCACACTGCTCTCATACAGGCACACTGCTCACCCTGCACTCATACAGGCACACTTGCTCACCCTGCTCTCATACAGGAACACCGCTCAATCTGCACTCATACAGGAACACCGCTCACCCTACACTCATACAGGCACACTGCTCACCCTGCACTCATACAGGCACACTTGCTCACCCTGCACTCATACAGGTGCATCGCTCACCCTTTACTCATACATGCACACAGGTCACCCTGCGCAGCACTTACTACCTGCACTCATAAATAAAGAAAATGGAAAGACTTAAAGCACACACAGCAATCTGTAGAATAATAGATATGCATGACCACAAATTAAATCCCTTTAGAGGAACACTGTCTTTCTGAAAACTTTTAAGGTTAAAACTGTTAATGCGCTGAGAGTCTAACAATGAACCCTGCAAGTTCCTCTTTCCGGCAGCAGCTGTGATTAATGTGCCCGCCTGCCCTCTCTTCATTGCAGTGGGCAATAAAGACTGGAAGCAGGTCTGGACACTTCTAGGGGCCGTTGCTCCCTTTAAAGCGCCTGTAGTCTGTGCAGAGTAATAATGCAGTTGAAACATGGGAGAGTGGGCATTTTTTTTTACTGCAAAATTGTGACTGTCCTTATTGAAACGTATGTAAAATGCCCAAGACGAAATTGCATATCTACTAATGTAATGCAAACTTCTCTTTAAATGTGCAGGGAGGCCAGGAGCATTGTTAGACCATTTTCGAATGGCATCTCCATACCAAACTAAAAAAGATGACAACACGCTGTTTAAAAGTTAGCATTACTGCTACTATGATCACATCAGAGGCGCAACTAGGGCCAAATTTCGGGGGGGGGGGGGCTAAGAAAAAATTTCAGGGGGGGGCTGAAACTTTAAGCAATAGGCAGAGTGGAGCTGCAGGGGCTCTTAGAAGGGGTGAGCTGCGCAATAGGCAGAATGGAGCTGCAGGGGCTCCTAGAAGGGGTGAAACAACAGCGAGGCCTCATTAGCATGCAAATGGTCTTTTAAAGACCTGTGAAGTGCTCGGGTGCGGCTGTGTGTGCGCCGGGAAGCTGTCTCATCCCGGGATGACACACACGACGGGGGAGGGGGCTGAAGCCCTTCGAGTCCAATGGGTGTTGCGCGCCTGGATCACATACCTAATGCAGATGTGCTGCTCTCCCAGACAGTCAATCCTGTCAATGGCGACGTGCGAGCTGGGTCTGCAGCCTGGCTCCGCAGCCTGGCTCCAATCTACAAAGACACTGTAGCTCCAAAGGAGTAGGGATTTGGCAGCACTGATAGGTCGAGGCAACAGTGGTGACAAAAGCAATGCAAGACATGCTGAGTTGCTAACAAAATGATCTGCTCCTGTTACTTCTCTCCCGTGGGCTAACTGCCAAATATCCTGTGGGCCCCTCCTCCAGCCCCTGCTCTTTGAGGCAAAGGCGTTCCAGGCCAGCATGGGGTGGGCGTGGGGAAGGGATTCACACGTTTACTATAAATCAACCCTGCCTCGCTTGTCTCTGGTGCTGTGTGCCCCGCCCCAGGCTAAAAGACTTAACGGACCTTCAGAAACAAATACACGGGCATTGTAAAATGCCGCGCCCACCATCGTGATTATACAACACTGCCTTGTGCCTCCAGGTTCACACATGAGCAGCTGCATTGTGAATTCATTTTCACAGTGCTTAAACACGAGTTTCAGGTTACGTACTGCCTGAAACAGCTCGTGGGTTTTGCTTTTGTTTACTGTAGTGTCTTAATGGCAATCGCCCCATGTAGACCCGGCCCTGAGAAATAAGTGCCGGTGCTTAGCACCGGAAAGCACCGGCACAAATTAAGCCCTGCCGTGCTCACCCTCTGGTAGATTGCCACAGAGCAGTCAGGCTTATCTAAAGAGGCAATGTACAAAGTATTTGCGCAACACACACACACACAGTAACAATGATAACATAAAAATACTCCAAACAGGTTTAGAAAAACAGACATTATTTTTTGTAAATAAATCTAGACTAATGTGACAACAATCCAATAAGCAGAAGTCGAGATATGAATTTTCAAAGAATAAAAGTGTTTCTACACTTTAGAAGCAATAAGTGCATATGGGGATTATCTGGTCGTGCTGGACTGGCGCAAAGTCAAATGATTAGGTAGCAAACTATGGAATTCAGGCTGGCTACAGGACTCATTCAGGTCCGGTGAACAAAGTACCTTGATCCTGGTCACAACAGCGAGATGCTGGGCGTAGATGGGTGATGCTTTGATATCGAGATCTCAGTCGAGTTGATGCGTTGATCTTCTCCACGCAGTGATGGCACTCGTCAGTTACAAAGACGAAGCACTGAGTTGCGTTGGTTCCAAAGTGCGATGTGCCGGGTTTCTCCATGCAGCCACAGGGATGCGTCGATCTTTCCACACTTCAGCAGTGGTGAGGCGCGATTCTGATGTGTTGGGCTCTCAAGACGATACATTGGTTCTCAGTGCGATGCACCGATTCTACCCCCGCAACAGGGTCGATGCACTGGTTCTGCTCCAAGCAGACTGGAGATGCATCGATTTCTCTGGTGCAAGTTTCTGGGTCCACTTCCAGTGAACTAGGCACAAGAGCAGGTGTGAAAAATTTGAAATCCCTGAGTCTCAAGCAAAAGGAGGCAAGAGACAGAACATTATTCATGCCTCATGTAGATATACTGGATGTTTACAATTTAAAGAAAATAATTTCCTTGACTTTACAAAAAGAATGACCTGTTAAAATTTATATTGCATTTACTGTCTTAAAACATTCTTTATTCCACATAAAAACAGTAATTATTATGGCATTCTATGACATTATTTCAAGAGCAATGTATTAGACTCACTTATAATTGTACATGGCATAAAGTAAATAATTTAAGGTGTCTTCTTCTAATTTACAGTACTAATGTATGACTTTACTCCTACTTTACAAACATTGGGGCAGATTTACTTGCCCCGTGTGCCACTTTTGCGCTGCCGTTGCATCACTTTTGTGACGCAGCAGCAGCGCAAAGCTAGCACCATGAAACAGGTTGGAACAGTACTGGAGTTGCGTTGCGCTTGTGACACAACTTCAGCACTGCGCCAACCATACGCTGGCAGATGCGTCATGCATCTGCTTGTCCTTTCGACACGATGCACCGCATTGTAAATGCGGGGCATCTGCAGTGGCTCAAGGGCATGGCGCATCCCTGCTGATTTGCAGGGATGCACCAGGGAACGTAAATCTGCCCCATTATTTTCATCCACAGAAATCCCTATTCTGTTTAAGCCATGTTTTCACTCGTATTTCCATTTTTTTACCTAGTATCATATACTAAAATATTTATAGCACATTCTATTCATTTATATTAAACTATTGAAAAAGTGAAAAAGTTTATTGTTTGATTATTTAAAATCATTACAATTTGGAATCGGTTTATGTTAAATAAATAATAGCAATAAAAAATAAAAACTGATTTGTTAGTACAAAAGTTAAAAAATGTAATATTTAAAGTTACGTTGGGGCATGGAGACCAGATTTAAGTTTACATCATTTTGAAACGACGTACTTTATCGAAAACAATAAAAAAAAAAAAGGATATGTGCCTGGGAGTATAAATCTTCATTGTTAAAAAGGGTGCAGTCCCGTTAAAAAAAAAAAGGAAAAAAAATCACTGGTCCCAAAGAGTACAGGGGTGGGATTACTGACGCTCCTGCTGCGTTAAAGTTTTTTCCACTCTTGAGACGAACTTGGGGAACCGGATTTTGAGCATTGTGTTTTCCGTATTCATGGCTGTAATGACGGCTTGATGACAGGAGCGGACACCAAGTTTCTTCCATTCGCTTTGTAACAGCATCCTTCTGTTGTTAAGTAGGGCGGGACAGACAGTCGGCTCAATCCACTTTGAGGTACACCCGCACTCCCTGCACTCGGTGTTATCACTTGAATGGCGCCAGTCTGGTAGATGGTACAAGAAGGGATATTTTGTCATCTTAAAAGTCTGGACGTGTTTAGTGCCCCTGACAGCCAACCCCAATATAGTACTACCTCAAAACCTGGAGATGAACTGAAACAATGCACAGCAATACATTATTCTGTAAGTGTTAGTTCATTTCACATATATGTATTGAGTGTTGCTATGGCTAAACCTAAACATTTATGTAATGACTACGGGTAAAACAGTTACTGCATGTTGAGTATTATACAACTTATTTTTTTATTTTCCTTTTTCTGAAAAATAAAAATGTATATGAAATTTTGACAATACTAACTCCATATACATGTATCTTGATGATATATATATACCTCCAAGGTACTTAGATGTGGAGTTAGGAATAGTAAATGCATACTTCCCTATATGCACTTTCCTTTTGATATTTTCTACCTCAGTACCTGTATTCTGGGGTAGATAGGAGTACAACCAGCATTATCAATAGCAGAAACCTGATAACGGTGTTTTGAAGAGAAGAGTTTCATGTGTGTCTCAGTGTTAACAGACGCAGCTGATTGGGATTGCTGGTATCTGGATGAGAGTTTCAGAAAACACTTGGTATTATCGTTATTTGACACATAGGCGAAAGGACCCTGGGTAATATCATCAACAAATAAAACTGAGTAATGGTAATTTATCCATGTTGAGAGTTGATGTTTAATAACCTTCTTAGGACAGTAATTTATTTAACAAAATGTCATAAAAATATAGCCTTTGTGTCATCTGTCACATCAATGTCATACCCAGACATGTACATCATGGTCATATGTATATTGATGTACTTTTAAACATTAATTACAATTATGAATCATGAGGTACATACAGATTTTATGTTAAAACTTGACTAAGAGTATTTTCGTTCATTTTAAAATTGTAATAGGTATTTATTGTGCACTTTATATTATTGAATGCATGCTTATGATATTGTTGACTCTTCATAAGACATTTAGAGGCACATGCATCAAGCCTTTTTCCATTCGCAAACAGGCCGATTCGCAGATTCGGCCTGTTTGGGAATGGAAAAAGGCCTTTTCCTATGCATGTAGGTTTTGGCATTCGCAATTTAGGGAATCATAATTATTTGCGATTACCTAAATTGCAAATGCATTTAGGGAATCGTAATTTTCAATTCCCGAATGCCGATTCATATGCCTTTCCTACATACGAACTGTGCATTTAGGAAACGCTAGTTACCATCAACTTCAAGTTGATGGTAATATGTTCATGCTTTGAAAAATGCACAAAAATTCATTTTTCAAAGTGCCATTTAGCACAAGTGTGTACTTTACATGTGCACACTCACCTTTTTTTGTGGGGTGCTTCGGGGGGGCCTTAGGCCCTAGGGCACCCATGGATTTGCATTCGCTATTTACGATTACCAATTTGGTAATCGCAATTAGCGAACGCAATACCATTCATTCCTATGGGCCTGTAGGCCCATCTGAATTAATGGAGCCACATTACCTAAAAGCGATTCACAATTTCCGAATCGCTATTAGGTAACATTAAGAAATCGCAATTTGTTTTGCGATTCCTACATGCATAGCATTGTGCGATTCCCAAATAGGGAATCGGTAACATTCGCTATTTGGGAATTGCAAAAGGCAGGCTTGATGCATGTTCCCCAATATCCTGCCATCTGTTGTCTTATTATGGAATCATGTGTTTATCCATTGAAATTTGACCCAATAGTGCAAGTGAACAGAACTGAATTAGTAGGTGCATGCACTTTGTTTGAATGCTGGTGATTACCAATGTGGAATGTCAACATGTAGTAATGCCATGATGTCAATTTTACTTGATCTTCGTAAAATATACCTAGTACATGCAGAGTACTTCTGTAAATAATGAATGTTGCCTTTTTGTCAATTAAAAATCCAAACATCACATGGAAGTAGAGGTCTTAGTACAAGTGAAGAGGTCCAGCTTCCAGGAAATAGGTGTTGACAGCACAAAATGGAGTTTGAAACATTCTGGGGCATATGTTCAAGCCCCTATCGCCACCACAACGTCACTTTTACGGACGTTGTGGTGGTGATAGGGGCTGCGCCTTATGTACAAGGTAGTGTTAAGCCACTAAACGTGGCTTAACGCTGTCTTGTACATAAGGCACCCTTTCATGCTATGGTTTGCATGAAAGGGGCGTTCAGTGTGTTGTGGCGGGCGTTCCACCGCAACACCCTTTGTATTTGAAGCTGCCCCCTATGTACAAGGGTGGTGTACATAGGAGGTAGTGCCAAAATTAAGACAAGGAAAATCCTGGTCTCAAGTTGGCGAAACGAGGAGAAATGCATTTTTTCCCCACGTTTTTGTTTTTTCCATGTGTGCTGCCTAGTACAGCACACATGGAAAAAGCAAAATGCCATGGTTTGTTTATGTACAGGAGCGTGTTGTTAAGCCAAGGAGGCTAACAACACACTCCACCACTTCCTAGTACATATCCCCCTCTGTTCTTTCTATTTGTACTTACAGAACATGTTATTTGGAGACCACTGGCTTCTCTTATTCATTTGTAAGGTTTCAGTTTTTATGGGCATGCAGATGACATGCAATTAATAGTTAGAGGAAGAAATTGGGCCTATGCTTGTGAATTTCCAAAAATGAATGACTGCTCTGGTCAAATGTGTGGCTGATCGCTAGTTGCCTGATAGCATGGGGCAAGGCCCTCTTCCATCAGAAACATGAAACAACTAGTTGTGATTTTTGACACCAAGGCTAGTTTAGCTCCACAGATCACCAAACTGACAGCAGCTTGTTTCAGGGACTAAAACCCTCAGGAAAACCTTCCTCTCGTGAGGACTCACTGCAGAAAATCAGTAGGTCAAGTTGCCTTCATATCTCGACTAGAATATAGAAAGTGCCTATTTGCAGGACTATCGAGTACATTGTGGCCAAACTCCAAGTGGTCCAGAACATAATGATGAGACTAATTTTAGGATTTACTAGGTCAGGATAGATTAGTCCATACATACTCAAATTGCATCAGTTTCCTGTTTGGAAAAGAGTGCCCTTCCTTGCCGATCATGCCTTTTATGATGCTGGCCATATTTACCTGTATGAAAAATTGAAAACATACATTCCTACTTGCTGCTTAAGATCTAAACGTGTGTGCTTTTTCAAAATCTTAAAATGCAAACTAATCGGTCCCGTGTAAAAGCCGTTTACACCTGCAGAATTGATATTGAAATCAATTCCTGACTGAGTTAACCAAAGGTGAACCATTTTATATTCAGAAAATCTTGAAAACCCTGGCTTTTACGTAACTCTGAATATTATATCTGTTTTTATTTCAATGGCATAGTTTCCCTGGTTTTGTCCTTTCTCTGTTCTATTTATTTATTTCTGAGAATCCCACTCGCACCAGGATTAGGGGTGGGCGGAATTTGCGAAATTCACTTTTGCAAATTATCGCGAAAATGTTAAAAATCTCCGCAAACAAGCGGAAATATCGCGAAGATGCGTAAGATTTTTTCCCGCCCGTTCGCGGTATTTTCTGCGTGGTCGTGGCTCGCCAACTTACCCATGTGGTTGCTCGCGGGCGCGGGCATCTTGTTTTCACTTGTCTCGCGGTGCATGATCGCGAGAAGAAAGACATGAGCGCGCGACGAATGACGTTACTTCGGGCACGAACTGTCGCAAATGGCTACCAACAATCCAACATCTCGTGGAGAACGCGACCGGATCGGGAAAACTTGTCGGTGAACGCGGGGATTCAGGTAAGGCAATCGCGCGCACGCGAGAATGTATTATTTTACAGCGCGAGCAAGCAAAAAATTTCCAGTAAAATGCGGATTGCGGAAATTTTGACACTTTCGCGCTCTCCGCGGAATGCAAAAATGTCAAATTATCGCAATTTCCGCGAGTGGAACGGAATTTTAGCTCAGGCCTAGCCAAGATACACTTCACAGAAGCTGCCAGCCTTCAGTGATCAGTTGGAACATCCAAAAGAACTGATTGTTCAGACGTACAAAAAAATACATGAATTTAGCTATTTACATCAAATATAGGCAAACATCATAATTTTTATGTAAAAAATATGTCATTATTGCAATGCATTTTATTACGTATTTCTCAATGATCTGTTTTATTGTACTAATAATAATAATATGTATTTGTAAAGTGCAAACATATTACCCTGCAAGGGTTTCAAGGCGCTGTTTTTTTTGGGGGGGGATTAAGTGAGCTATTGCCCAGAGTCACATGATGCTGAGCTAAGATGCCGCCGCCTCCAGGGATCGAATGGCAGGCCCGCGCTCGGGAGTCAGTCTCTTTAGCTGCTGTGCCATACCTTTCCATTCTATTGATATTATTAATGAAATGGTGATCTAAAGACCTTATGCAATCCGTGGCATATTACTCCTATATCTTGGGTGATAAGTATGTTGATTTAATTATATTTATCATATGATACAAACTCTTCATCAAGCACATATCACAAGTGCGTTGGTTTAGTCTGCAGAAGCAATTATTATTCGAGAGAGAAATTCACAATGTATAAAAATATTATAATTACATGTGTGTTTGGTGTGTTTTTAATTACAAATTTTGGATTTCTTTGAATCTGATATTTAAAGAGTTTCAATATTTAATATGATAACAACATTTTACAGTGCTCCTATAAGTCTGGTGTATTTTAACATGTAAAATGTATGTTTTAAAATGAACAAATGCAGAAATGTTGTGTTAAAAAAGTATTAATCACATTCAGATGAAGACATAGGGGTCGACTCCAATTTCGTTAGGAAAGCCCTCTAAACGACTCAGTCCCGGAGAGCTTTCCAAACGAATTGTCGCTCCGTGAGTCCAAACAAGCGATTTTGATGTATCTGTATAGTGACGGACTCGGTACCAAACGCATAAACAGGCTCCCATTGCAAAAAGGGGCGGGTTGAGAAAAGCGTGCACCCTGTGGCAGGCTGAAGAACCAGAACCCTTTGGGTCCGGCGGCGCAGGTTACGCCTTAATCTCCTGGGTTCTCCTGCTCAGCTACACAGAGACACGGGGACACTCCGTTGGCGTAAAAGATCAGATTTTATTAGCTGCAGCTAGTACAGTTGTCCTAGAAGTACACACGGTATGTTCTCAGGAGACTGCCACTTTACTCCGTGGCGCACAATCTTATATAGGTCATATGTGGAATATACATTAACCAAGAAAACACCTAAAGTAGATAGAAAGGACCAATAGGAAAAGTTGGAAAACAGATCAGAACCAATAGGAAAGGTTTGAAAACAAAGTATCGGGTAACTCGAAGAGCCTCTCTTCCAACTGTGTTTGTCATCCCTCCCCACAAACTAATTCATTAACAGGTCTGTGGTCAACTCGCAGGTGACGAGATACGTTTGTGTGGTTTGGAGGACAGTTGTGAAACAAGAGAATACGAGCAGAAGACAGCGAAGGCCAGACGATAAGATAAAGTTAGAAGAGAATAGTGTGAACCAACAGATAGTTGAGACAGGGATTAAGAAAACCACACAGGGATTAGTGTACTCGGCCAGTGCTAACATCAGCTTTGCAAATAGAGGCAGAAGGCTTATTTCGACACAAAGCTGCAGAAAAGGTAGAAAAGACTATGTTCGCCGTGATGCCTGAGTGAGGGCAACACAAAATGGCGGCGGAGCACAAAATGACGGGTTGATTCGATCACGATCGAAAATCGAATTTCCTCAAGGCACCACACGATGCCCACCACACTGTGCTTGCATGGATAGGGGGGACCGTTGGGTACCCCTGCTGCGACCGATTTGGAGTACCCTGGGTGCTAGGGCTCCCCAAAGTCCAATTCCCACAGCCGTTTTGTCACATTGAAACTGAGTCGGTACAGTTGTCGGGCATTGTACTCGCTCGTTTGGAAAGCCGGCCCCATTGAGAGGAACAAATCGTCTCTGAACAAGTCGGACTGAGTGATTCGGGTTTGGAACCGATTCGGTCGGTGCGGACGGCTTCCTTGCATCGTACTTTGTCATTCTGGGCAGTGGACGATTCGGTAGGAAACATACACTCTGATCCGAATCCCGTTTGGAGCCCTTCCGAATTATATCGGAATCAACCCAAAAGAATTTATAACAAGGTAAGTATGGATATTTTAACGCAAATCAATTGAAACCATAGAAAAAACATGGTTATTTATTTATTAATGAATTACTATCATTTATATTTTTACATGATAAAGCTTTTTTGAGAATGGATTATTGGTCCAGAACGACATGTATGGGAAGGTGAATTACAATCATTAAAATGATTGGTGTTTGTAGCATGTTATTGAATTGACGGTCATAGATGTTCAATGCACGGTGTCTGACAACATGTTAGTATATGTACTTTATACATTATATTGTACTTTGCACTTGTAACTGCTGCATCTCGCTCCCAGCTTCGCCTCACTTCCGCATTTGGCACTTCCCGGTATCGCCACGGTCTAGTGCTTGGAACAGGCAGCCGCTGCACAGCAGGGCTGAGTGGTGGGTGGGAGGAGTCCCTGGCCTTAAAACCAAAGCTGGAGCAAGTGTGTGGGTTCAGAGGGCTGCGCCTATACTTGTGGTGGGCTGCTCAGAACGCCGCTTTGCTTTGCTCAGAAAACGCTGCTAAAAACGCTGCAAATTTTTAACTGCTGACATTTTTTAAAGTTTTAAAAATGTTACCTGTGTAATTTGTGATTTGTACTATGCACATGTAACTGCTGCATCTCGCTCCCAGCTTCCCCTCACTTCCGCATTTGGCACTTCCGGGTATCGCCACGGTCTAGTGCCTGGAACAGGCAGTCGCTGCACAGCAGGGCAGAGTGGTGGGTGGGAGGAGTCCCTGGCCTTAAAATCAAAGCTGGAGCAAGTGTGCGGATCAGAGGGCTGCGCCTATACTTATGGTGGGCTGCTCAGAACGCCGCTTCGCTTTGCTCAGAAAACGCTGCTAAAAACGCTGCAAATTTTTAACTGCTGACATTTGTTAAAGTTTTAAAAATTTTACCTGTGTAATTTGTGAATTGTACTTTGCACTTGTAACTGCTGCATCTCGCTCCCAGCGCCCCCTCACTTCCGCATTTGGCACTTCCGGGTATCGCCACGGTCTAGTGCCTGGAACAGGCAGTCGCTGCACAGCAGGGCTGAGTGGTGGGTGGGAGGAGTCCCTGGCCTTAAAATCAAAGCTGGAGCAAGTGTGTGGGTTCAGAGGGCTGCGCCTATACTTGTGGTGGGCTGCTCAGAACGCTGCTTCGCTTTGCTCAGAAAATGCTGCTAAAAACGCTGCTAATTTTGAACTGCTGACATTTTTTAAAAGTTTTAAAAATGTTACCTGTGTAATTTGTGATTTGTACTATGCACATGTAACTGCTGCATCTCGCTCCCAGCTTCCCCTCACTTCCGCATTTGGCACTTCCGGGTATCGCCACGGTCTAGTGCCTGGAACAGGCAGTCGCTGCACAGCAGGGCTGAGTGGTGGGTGGGAGGAGTCCCTGGCCTTAAAATCAAAGCTGGAGCAAGTGTGTGGGTTCAGAGGGCTGCGCCTATACTTGTGGTGGGCTGCTCAGAACGCTGCTTCGCTTTGCTCAGAAAACGCTGCTAAAAACGCTGCAAATCTTTAACTGCTGACATTTTTTAAAGTTTAAAATGTTTTACCTGTGTAATTTGTGAATTGTACTTTGCACTTGTAACTGCTGCATCTCGCTCCCAGCGCCCCCTCACTTCCGCCTTTGGCACTTCCAGGTATTGCCACGGTCTAGTGCTTGGAACAGGCAGCCGGTGCACAGTAGGGCTGAGTGTTGGGTGGGAGGAGTCCCTAGCCTTAAAACCAAAGCTGGAGCAAGCTCGCGGGATCAGAATGCTGCGCCTATGCTTTTGGTGGGCTGCTTAGAACGGCGCTTTGCTTTGCTCAGAAAACGCTGCTAAAAACGCTGCTAATTTTTAACTGCTGACATTTTAAAAAATGTTACCTGTGTAATTTGTGATTTGTACTTTGCACTTGTAACTGCTGCATCTCGCTCCCAGCACCCCCTCACTTCCGCATTTGGTACTTCCGGGTATCACCACAGTCTAGTGCTTGGAACAGGCAGCCGCTGTACAGCAGGGCTGAGTGGAGGGTGGGAGGAGTCCCTGGCCTTAAAACCAAAGCTGGAGCAAGCACGTGGGATCAGAGGGCTGCGCCTATACTTATGGTGGGCTGCTCAGAGCGCCGCTTTGCTTTGCTCAGAAAACGCTGCTAAAATGCTGCAAATTTTTAAGTACTGACATTTTTAAACGTTTTAAAAATTGTACCTGTGTAATTTGTGATTTGTACTTTGCACTTGTAACTGCTGCATCTTGCTCCCAGCACCTCTCACTTTCGCATTTGGCACTTCCGGGTATTGCCATGGTCTAGTGCTTGGAACAGGCAGCCACTGCACAGCAGGGCTGAGTGGTGGGTGGGAGGAGTCCTTGGCCTCAAATCCAAAGCTGGAGCAAGTGCGTGGGTTCAGAGTTCTGCGCCTATACTTGTGGTGGGCTGCTTGGAACGCTGCTTCGCTTTGCTCAGAAAACGCTGCTAAAAACGCTGCTAATTTTGAACTGCTGACATTTTGTAAAGTTTAAAAAATTTTACCTGTGTAAATTGTGATTTGTACTATGCACTTGTAACTGCTGCATCTCGCTCCCAGCTTCCCCTCACTTCCGCATTTGGCCCTTCCGGGTATCGCCATGGTCTAGTGCCTGGAACAGGCAGTTGCTGCACAGCAGGGCAGAGTGGTGGGTGGGAGGAGTCCCTGGCCTTAAAATCAAAGCTGGAACAAGCGCGCGGGATCAGAGGGCTGCGCCTATACTTATGGTGGGCTGCTCAGAACGCAGATTCGCTTTGCTCAGAAAACGCTGCTAAAAACGCTGCTAATTTTTAACTGCTGACATTTTTTTAAGTTTTAAAAATTATACCTGTGTAATTTGTAATTTGTACTTTGCACTTGTAATTGCTGCATCTCGCTCCCAGCGCCCCCTCACTTCCGCATTTGGCACTGCCAGGTATTGCCACGGTCTAGTGCTTGGAACAGGCAGCCGCTGCACAGCAGTGCTGAGTAGAGGGTGGGAGGAGTCCCTGGCCTTGAAACCAAAGCTGGAGCAAGCGCGCGAGATCAGAGGGCTGCGCCTATACTTATGGTGGGCTGCTCAGAACGCCGCTTTGCTTTGCTCAGAAAACGTTGCTAAAACGCTGCTAATTTTTAAGTGCTAACATTTTTAAACGTTTTAAAAATGTTACCTGTGTAATTTGTGAATTGTACTTTGCACTTGTAACTGCTGCATCTCGCTCCCAGCGCCCCCTCACTTCCGCATTTGGCACTTCCGGGTATCGCCACGGTCTAGTGCTTGGAACAGGCAGCCGCTGCACAGCAGGGCTGAGTGGTGGGTGGGAGGAGTCCCTGGCCTTAAAACCAAAGCTGGAGCAAGCGTGCAGCGCCTATACTTGTGGTGGGGTGCTCAGAACGCCGCTTTCCTTTGCTCAGAAAATGCTGCTAAAAACGCTGCTAATTTTTAAAGACAAGTCCGTCTGCACCCGTCCACCCCCATCCACGCCCTACCGGGATCAGGGGCCAGGTCCCCTGGCCCCCACTTCATGTACTCTATGAGGCATTCCGTCCATCAATTGTTTGTTGTAACGCTTTTTGCCCTAAGTGGGAGGGGTATTCCCAGACGTGGGACCCGTGCTCACTACGCCACTGGAGTCAAGCTATCCTGGCTGATGACGGCTGATAGCCAGAAACCGGTCCTAGGATGCTTGATTCTGGTCCAGGGAAGACATGGCTTGGCAGTTCGGGCTGGACTGTTCCCATGAGGCACAGGTTCAAGACTGATTTGCATATGGCCATGTCTAAACTGGGGTGGTGTAGTGGGCAAAAGAACAATGGATTTAACCCAGATCTCTTGACTGGGGGAGAATGTCTGCATTGTCAGCATTCCGTACATCAATTGTTTGTTGTAACGCTTTTCGCCCTAAGTGGGATGGGTATTCCCAGACGTGGGACCCGTGCTCACTACGCCACTGGAGTCAAGCTATCCTGGCTGATGACGGCTGATAGCCAGAAACCGGTCCTAGGACGCTTGATTCCGGTCCAGGGAAGACATGGCTTGGCAGTTCGGGCTGGACTGTTCCCATGAGGCACAGGGTCAAGACTGATTTGCATATGGCCATGTCTAAACTGGGGTGGTGTAGTGGGCAAAAGAACGATGGATTTAACCCAGATCTCTTGACTGGGGGAGAATGTCTGCATTGTCAGCATTCCGTCCATCAATTGTTTGTTGTAACGCTTTTCGCCCTAAGTGGGATGGGTATTCCCAGACGTGGGACCCGTGCTCACTACGCCACTGGAGTCAAGCTATCCTGGCTGATGACGGCGGATAGCCAGAAACCGGTCCTAGGATGCTTGATTCCGGTCCAGGGAAGACATGGCTTGGCAGTTCGGGCTGGACTGTTCCCATGAGGCACAGGGTCAAGACTGATTTGCATATGGCCATGTCTAAACTGGGGTGGTGTAGTGGGCAAAAGAACGATGGATTTAACCCAGATCTCTTGACTGGGGGAGAATGTCTGCATTGTCAGCATTCCGTCCATCAATTGTTTGTTGTAACGCTTTTTGCCCTAAGTGGGATGGGTATTCCCAGACGTGGGACCCGTGCTCACTACGCCACTGGAGTCAAGCTATCCTGGCTGATGACGGCTGATAGCCAGAAACTGGTCCTAGGATGCTTGATTCCGGTCCAGGGAAGACATGGCTTGGCAGTTCGGGCTGGACTGTTCCCATGAGGCACAGGGTCAAGACTGATTTGCATATGGCCATGTCTAAACTGGGGTGGTGTAGTGGGCAAAAGAACGATGGATTTAACCCAGAGCTCTTGACTGGGGGAGAATGTCTGCATTGTCAGCATTCCGTCCATCAATTGTTTGTTGTAACGCTTTTCGCCCTAAGTGGGATGGGTATTCCCAGACGTGGGACCCGTGCTCACTACGCCACTGGAGTCAAGCTATCCTGGCTGATGACGGCTGATAGCCAGAAACCGGTCCTAGGATGCTTGATTCCAGTCCAGGGAAGACATGGCTTGGCAGTTCGGGCTGGACTGTTCCCATGAGGCACAGGGTCAAGACTGATTTGCATATGGCCATGTCTAAACTGGGGTGGTGTAGTGGGCAAAAGAACGATGGATTTAACCCAGATCTCTTGACTGGGGGAGAATGTCTGCATTGTCAGCATTCCGTCCATCAATTGTTTGTTGTAACGCTTTTTTCCCTAAGTGGGATGGGTATTCCCAGACGTGGGACCCGTGCTCACTACGCCACTGGAGTCAAGCTATCCTGGCTGATGACGGCTGATAGCCAGAAACCGGTCCTAGGATGCTTGATTCTGGTCCAGGGAAGACATGGCTTGGCAGTTCGGGCTGGACTGTTCCCATGAGGCACAGGGTCAAGACTGATTTGCATATGGCCATGTCTAAACTGGGGTGGTGTAGTGGGCAAAAGAACGATGGATTTAACCCAGATCTCTTGACTGGGGGAGAATGTCTGCATTGTCAGCATTCCGTCCATCAATTGTTTGTTGTAACGCTTTTCGCCCTAAGTGGGATGGGTATTCCCAGACGTGGGACCCGTGCTCACTACGCCACTGGAGTCAAGCTATCCTGGCTGATGACGGCTGATAGCCAGAAACCGGTCCTAGGATGCTTTATTCTGGTCCAGGGAAGACATGGCTTGGCAGTTCGGGCTGGACTGTTCCCATGAGGCACAGGGTCAAGACTGATTTGCATATGGCCATGTCTAAACTGGGGTGGTGTAGTGGGCAAAAGAACGATGGATTTAACCCAGATCTCTTGACTGGGGGAGAATGTCTGCATTGTCATCATTCCGTCCATCAATTGTTTGTTGTAACGCTTTTCGCCCTAAGTGGGATGGGTATTCCCAGACGTGGGACCCGTGCTCACTACGCCACTGGAGTCAAGCTATCCTGGCTTATGACGGCTGATAGCCAGAAACCGGTCCTAGGATGCTTGGTTCCGGTCCAGGGAAGACATGGCTTGGCAGTTCGGGCTGGACTGTTCCCATGAGGCACAGGGTCAAGACTGATTTGCATATGGCCATGTCTAAACTGGGGTGGTGTAGTGGGCAAAAGAACGATGGATTTAACCCAGATCTCTTGACTGGGGGAGAATGTCTGCATTGTCAGCATTCCGTCCATCAATTGTTTGTTGTAACGCCTGAGTGATGGCAACACAAAATGGCGGCGGGTTACAAAATGGCGGGTGGATTCGATCGAAGTTCCTCACCCCAAAGTTATTACTCACTGTTCCTGGTTGGACCATTATTTAATCCGTGGCCGACTCTCCCTTACCAACCTAATAGTGAATCCTCCTCCGGAGTGGAAAGTACTGCGGAGTTGGAACAAGATCAGAGCAGATGATCTGGCAACCACCCTACTACACTCTGCCTCATTAATGATATTACGGGGAGACCTTGATGCTGATAGTTCCAACCTATCGATAAGGCTTAGGAATGCCTTTGACCTGGTAGCTCCAGCACGCAGGGAAAGAACTAAGGACAAAGGCAAAGGGGACCCCTGGTTCAATGATGTACTTAGAAAAATTAAACAAACCCTTCGCCAGTGTGAGAGAGCCTGGCGGGAAGCGTAAGAACCCAGCGCCCGGGCAGAATATGTTTCAATGTTCGCTTCCTACAAGAAGGCTATTCTGTCAAGGAAGGCAGAATTTTACGAAGCAAAGATTGTTGCAGCAATCAATGCTCAGAAGGAGACCTTCCGGATCCTGAATGAGTTAAGAAAGGATAAGAGACAGAAGCCTTCCTTTTGTCAGGAAAACTGTCACAAATTTCAGTCCTATTTTACTAGGAAAATAAAGGACCTCCTGACGGAAATTCATTGCACCCCGACTTTTTCCTGCTTCGCAGGACTCACCTTCCCGTCTCTTACATTCGCGAACACACTAACCATTCTGCCACTACTCACGAAGGAGTCCCTGACACTTTTAATCAGCCAGGTGAAATCAGGATCACCGGCAGACCCATGTCCGCCAAAGATCTTTAAGATGGCCCTCCCTGGAATTGATAGCGAGGTGCTCTTGC
Source organism: Triturus cristatus (assembly GCF_964204655.1). Classification (NCBI taxonomy): domain Eukaryota; kingdom Metazoa; phylum Chordata; class Amphibia; order Caudata; family Salamandridae; genus Triturus; species Triturus cristatus. Next base: position 709,409,168 of record NC_140584.1, on the reverse strand, counting down.
TTCTCAATCGGTCCCTGGAAGCAGGGCTTGTCCCTGCTAACTTTAAGGAGGCCTGCATCATCCCGCTCCTAAAAAAATCTGGGACAGACACCAAAATTTTAGGCCAATATCGCGGCTGCCCTTCCTTGCTAAAGTATTGAAACAGCACGTACTACATTCCCTCTCACTCCATCTTGAAGACAATCACCTCCTAGAATTTAATCAGGCAGGGTTCAGGGCTCATCACAGCATGGAATTGGTTATGCTATCTATGCTGGATGAATTAAGACTAAGGGCAGACAAGAAAAAGCCATGTGCCCTGGTTTTACTGGACCTATCTGCGGTATTTGACATGGTCAATCATGACCAATTACTGTCGCGGATATACTTTCTTAAGGACCGTTCACAGAGAGTTCAGCTAGCTGATCTGGTGTCTGATCCAGGCACACTCTCATGTGGGGTACCTCAGGGCTCGGCAATATCACCCCTCCTTTTTAACGCCTACCTTCAGCCCTTGGTATCTGCACTAAACCAGACGGAGTGCCGGATCTATAACTATGCCGATGACACTCAAATCATCATCCAGATTGACAGCTCACCGACGGCCCATTTAAGGATGCAAAACATTTTAAAATTCACTGTCAACTGGATGACGGCCAATTCCCTTAAAATTAATCCAGACAAGACTGAGGTACTGGCCGCCACCACAGATTCCAATCCATGGAAAGATCTCTTTTGGCCACAAGAACTTGGCCCCATTCCGGAATCGGCCGGTGCCGTGAAAAGCTTGGGCATCAAAATTGATGCCAAGCTATCCATGATACAACAGGTGTCAGCAGTAGTGGGAACCTGTGCTGGCCTGTTGAGACAGCTGCAGAAACTGGCCCCTCTTCTCACCTTCTCCACACTCAGACTGGCGGTCTCAGCAATGATACTGTCGTGTCTGGACTATGGCAACTCCCTGTATATTGGCCTCCTGCAACAACTGTTGGCCAGACCACAGGTTGTTATGAATGACACGGCCAGACTAATTTTCAGAATGCCGAGACAAGCACACGCCACTTCTTTGCTACACGAGCTACATTGGCTCCCGGTCAGGCAGAGAATCAAGTTTAAAGGTCTCTGCATTGCACATAAAACCATGTATGGCCAAGCCCCAAGATATATTAAAACCACCTAGCCAACTACGTTCCTAATAGGGTGCTCTAGTCAGCAGAGGCCAGCCTACTGGTCTGTCCCCATTTCAACCTGTCTTCCGTGGGAGGAAGAGCCATCTCAACATCAATCCCTCAGTTTTGGAATAGTCTTCCGTAAATCTACGCAAGGAAGCGAACCTCCTCCCCTTTAGGAAGAAGCTGAAGACAGTTCTTTTCTCAGAAACTTGGGGCATTATTTAACAGCTGCTACTTCCCGACTAACTTGGATAGGTACTCCCTCTGATAGCGATTAGAGACCTGCTGGTGATAACACGCTCTATAAATATAAATTACAATTACAATGTCCTAATTGTGTTTTATATTGATAAGACAATCAAAGAATGCGTCGCATAACATACAATGAAATAGTTATTTCATAATAAAATTACGATGTTGTTAAGTGTGACATAGTAATCAATGTAGAACTTAATCAAATTTTAAATATTTTCTATAGCGATTGTTTGTGAATTTATGGATGTTTGTTATTAGTAACATTTCTTATGTAGCTTTAAGTCATTGATTTTTTACACACACAACTGACCATCTCTCTCCAATTATCTTCTCAATTATTCAAAGCCTGGTGGTTTTTATCATTATATAAAGCCCTGTTAGTGTTGTACTTTTATACGCAACCATTAAAATAGCACACATCAAAACCGAGGCTTGCTGATTATATTTTCAAGACTATTTAAAGCTAGGTCTGGTGACTTAGTGGACTAATGTGTGCACTGTAGGGGCCTGTGTTTGACCTCATGGTCACAGTTTCAAATCCCAAATGGTTCCGCTTAGCCTTTTATCCTTCTGAGATTGATAAAATGAGTGCCATTGAGATGGGTAATAATAAACATCTGTTATTCAGCGCCAAGATACCTGTTGTGGTAAACGTGTGCTTTACAAAAAATGACGTTATCTTATGCTTAGGCTGGAAGGTATAGCCTAACATGTCTTAAAACAAGTTTACAGAGTACTTACCATTGTCCACTCAGTCTTCAAGGTCCACAAGGCCTTGAGTGTTCAGTATTGTCAACACCTTCTCTTATTAGGACAAGAGGTTTAGAAGCCTTGTAAACCCACCACCTGTTCCCTATGATATACTCGCAGAACCGGGTATAGAGAGAACAGATTCTCACCGTCAAATCTTTCCATTTCTTGCAGTTATCATCCTGTGAGCATCGCACATTAGATGTAACATTCGATCTGTTCACTATTCTTGCCTACATTTTACTAAACTTACCCATGATTTTGTTCTTCACCAAGTCCAAACTAATGTGGCTCTATCCCTACAATTTCATCCACCTTTCAAGTTAGTTAATTCCCAGAGAGTGAGGGGCTCTCCTTCCTACCAAGGTAGTCGCTTCTATTCAGCAACAGCACAAGTCTGTGCTGTGAATGGTAAAGTGGTTGTTTTATTTGTGAGTTCAGTTTTTAGGGGAGGCAACAGGCATGTGCAATGGTAGATGTAGATCAGATGTGTTTTGATGGATAGTCTGCTTAATTTTGACAGATGTTCAACTTATGTTTTGCAAACTGCCTTTGGCATCCTCTGTCACAACAGCTCATCCATCCCACTATGGGAGTGGACAACTCTAGATATGGTGGACGGTGTTCCACAACTATGTTGACGGACATATGAGTGGCAATGGAGGAATATTGAACCTCTGACGCTGCGCCAAATAATGGACATTATTCTGACTTGTCGGTTAGCAGATATGACAGATAAAAGCTTAAATATGGAGAATGGTCTTCCACCACTCTGATGGGTATTAACATTCTACCATGGCAAACAGTGGTCCATTCACCAAATGCTAACTAAGATCCATACTGATGTTTAGAGATAGGACTGGCAGTGTTGGGCCAAACAGATTTCTGTGCAGGTCCTTCAACTGAAGGTTCACCGCTACCTTGGAGAATTTGATGTCCTTTCTCTTCCAGGATTAGACTTCATGTTTAACTCCTGATCAGGTTCTGAAACTCTGTCCTTCATCATTAAATGTGTGGATGGTGCCCCTCCAAAAATCTTTCTCTTTGAGTCCATTGACCAAGTATTGATTGTTTACTGATATAAATGACCTTTATTGGTGAGTGGGAGAATGATATTTGAAATATAAATTCAAGACAGGTCTTTATTTTATGGCATCAGCAGGCGACAGTGCCATTCTACAGCAACATACAACTCTAAAAAATGTAAACAGTCGTGAAAAGACAAACAATTCAGACTCGTTCTGGAGTATGGCTCCAATGAGAACTTGAAGCAATACACAAATAATTGCCCCACTGGAGAAACCTTACTAAGAAAACATTATTTAGACACTTTTTACAAAGTTGATTTGGCTGAAATGTTGAACTCTTTTTGCAGTGCTTTTGTGTTCAATCTATTTTATTAAACTTGAGCACATCATATTTATACATTGCTGCAGTGATTAACAAGTAATGAGCAGTACAAAGTAGGGTGGAGAGTACCAGGAAAACAAGGTGTTACCCAGGCGATAAAAAGCGGGAGAGACTAAATACCCCCGTATCATAAACCTGGTGAAACACCGTAGGGCGTGGGACAAAATCTTCCCGGGGTGCACATAATAAGACAAAAGGGCCAGAGTCTATTAAGGGCCTATGAGACAGATCGAGAGAAGGCTGCCTGTAAAGGGCCTGAACATCCGGTAAATTGTAGGTCCACATTGCTATTTGACTGGGCATGCAGTAGAAACCATTCGGCTAAGACTTCGATGGCCCAAGCGTTACCCCCACCCGATGAATAACCTTATCACTGTGCAGCAACAAAAAACAAGTTATGTTTTACAGAAGAAAAGAAGAAACCCAAACCAAAACCATCCCCAAGGAGGAGACAAAGAATGTTGAGTATGAAGTAGGAATAACAGAGGGAAGAGAGAAGAAAGTCAACAGGGAGGAATGGCAATCCCCAATCCAGGGGAGGGGGGCGAGAGAAGTGGAGGGGGGGGGTTGGGTCGAAGCTAGGTGCGCCATGGGGGCCCAGGGGTCAGGACATGAGTCTGAGGGGTCAGAGGTGGGGCAGGTCCCACCATTAGGCAGAAGTAGGGCTGCTCAGGGAGTACAGTGCCCAACCCTGAGAGATAGGCACCAGGGAATCCTCAAAGTGCTCAGTTTTAGTAAAATTTCAAATAAGTGGTTGCCAGACAAGATCAAAGCGGGTGTCAGTGTGGTTAAGACGCGCTGTGAGAAGTTCTAGGGCCAAGACATCCCTCAGTTGCAGGAACCAGGTCGCTATGGGAGGGGGGTGATGCTTCTTCCAGGCAGCTGCAATGGACTGCCTCGCTGCTCCCAGTAAATGGAGGCTCAGGTGCCACTCCACTACGGTCATAGCTTTAAGAGTACCTGGTTTAATGCTCAGAAGTACTAAGGATGGGTCAGAGGGGATCGGGAACCCCACCACGTCTTTAATATGGCTGAGGACTTCCTTCCAAAACATTGTGAGGCCTGAGCAGGACCACCAGATGTGCAGGAATTTCCCCTCGGCATTCTGGCATCTCCAGCACAGCGTAGGAGAGTCAAGAACATCCGATGTAAGTGAGTGGGGGTATAGTACCATCGTGTCATCAACTTGTAAGCTGATTCACGCTGAGGAATACTGCGATACACCTTGGGGATGTCCCTCCACAGGCGAGTCCTTGCCCCCGGAGCGACCTCAGTGGCCAAGTCGGATGCCCATCACATCTGATAGCTGTGGGGAGAAGGCTGCTGAGAGTGTTGCAGAACGGAGTAAGTTCTAGAGATCAGTCTCCGTGAACCATCAAATCTGCGAACCCAAGACTCAAGGAGGGTAAGCTGACGGGTTGCCTCCCGGACACAGTCTGGTAAGTTAAGCCAATGGCGCAACTGATAATATTGCAAGCACGTGGTATCTGAAAAGCGAAAGGCCTGTTTACACTGCTCGAAGGTGCGGAGGGTCGGGCCCTGAAAAATATTTTGGATGACGCGACGCCCCTCCACCGCCCAAGCAGTGAAGGCAGTAGGCAATAAGGCAGGAGGAAACAGGTGATTGCGCGTTAGAGGCGTATTCAGAGAGGGTTTCCTGAACACTTGTGCCCTTTGACCCTGGTGCTGTTCTTACCTGTCTCCTTGACCTGGGTGCTGGCGAGTTCGTGTTGCTGCTCTGCTCTTTCCCCTCCCGCCGTCGCAGTGATGTTTATGGCGACCGCTGCGTGAAGGGGGTCAGCTAACTACATTCCCCAGGCTCCTCTGCAATAGACACCGGAAGCGGACATCCTGCATTTCACGCCAGAAGGCGCTTCAAAAGTAACTCCGCCCCCCACATCGCGGGACTGCGCACGGGCTAAGCCCGGGCAAAGGGCGGGCCGTCTGTGGCCGTCCGAGGTCGGACTAGGTTGGGTTGGGCCAGGGACTCTGCCTGAAATTTCCCCTGTACCATCTACGTACACACGAGCTGTGCGGTCTACATAGGGTAATTATTACATCTATCTGTATACTGTGCTCTAAGCGTATTGATTATTTTAGCCACCTTATTGGTCTTACTCATGCCTGGGAAAAAACCAACCCCAGCAAATAATACCTTAGACAACTATCTGATCCAAGTTGTGGCTAAAATCAACAATGACAGGAGATCCTCATTGGGATTGGATTCATCTAACCAATCCCATATGGCCGAGAAAGAGTATGGGGATTCTTTGGCTTTACACAATAGTAGTGTATCCTGTGTGGCTCATGTCCCTCTATTTGATACTGACCCCATCCTGCCTAGTGGTGTAGTCGCTCTTACAGAAGCCAATAGCGATAGTGAAGGGGTGTCAGTGATATCTACCAACATCGAGTCCCCTCCTTCTATTATTCCTGTACCAGCTCCGAGGGTCACTCGGGGTAAAAGCAAGGTTACTCAAAAAAGAGGGGGTCTAAGATCAGGCAGAAATAAAATTGCAACCCCTTCGAGGAGAATATCAGTGGATGAGGAGGAGGAGGTTGATCTGCTCAGCGAAGCTCATGTTACCCTTTCTAACGCTCAATTTACTAAACTATGGAGTATGATGGATACAAAAATTAAAGGTATAGTCAAACCCCTGGTTAGCAAAATTGACAAATTAACCGCCGAGGTCAATAGACTAGGTGGTTTATTAGAGAAAACTTTGGCGAAGGAAAGGAATATTACTGAAGTTGTTGTAGAGCCAGCAATGAGCAAAACAATTCTTGCTGAGAATAGGGGATCTGTCTCCAATCCTGTACCACTGCCTAATGTATCAAGTGGTGCCTTTGCTGATCCACCCCCGGTCGCTTCCACTAATGATTCTAATATGGGGAAAGGGTCTTCCGAGCTTGTAGTTGAAGCCTCTCCATTAGTTCTTGTTCTTGCAAATGTACCCCCCTTGGCTTCTGGGGAGGTCGAATCTGCCCCTTCTCTATTAAACAAATCTTTATCATGGCTTACTAACAACATGATAATAACACCTTGGGGGAAGCAACAATTAGATGTTGAACTTGCTAATGCCAGAAGAGTTGAATGGATTGGTAACAGCATCAAAAGGTTCAGAGGGGACTGTGTTATTTTAACCTTCACTGACCCTGAGGTTTTGTCAAATATTTTACCTAACATCTTGCCTCCACAGCGAAGGTCAACTTCAATTGTACCACTGACCCTGGACTTTTTTTATTCTTGGAAAGGAAGAGGCATGAACCCTAATATTCTAAGAACTAAATGGAATGTCGTGACCAATAGGAGTTGTAATGATGTCAGATTTCGTGAATGGGGTCTATGTGTGGAAAATAGGTTTTCTGCTCTGTCAAACCTGAATGCTTGTGATTGACAACCATCCCTCTGTTTATCTGATTCACTCTACACTGCTGAGCTGGGCCAACGAGAAGGTTCCCGTCCTGAGTCTGTTATTCCGGAGGCCATAGCTGGTTTAATATCTGATAATCTAATATATAATGGTTTAAATGATAATGTGATGAGTGTACTTACTCTTAGCCCCAATCCCGTAATGGCACATGATTCTGGAAACTTATTATCTTGGAATGTGGCCCGGCTAGGCTCAAAGCAGGGTTGCGGTGACTGGTTTAATTTTGTTAGTAATTTTGATGTTTGCATCTTTCAGGAAACATGGGCTTGTGACCCTGTTTTCGCTTTGGGGTACTTAAATTTTTATGTTCCAGCTTCTAAGGGCCCTAAAGGGCGTCCGATGGGGGGCCTTACTATATGGATCAAACAATCTTTAAAGGCCGTTGTAAAAAACATAGAGACCGGGCAGAAAGATATCCAGCTCATTAGACTTATGAGTGATTTATCCTTATCCATCGATATTTATAATATTTATGTCAGAGGTGGAAACGTAGGAAAATCTGTGGTCCTTCTTGCCCTGTATAATCTCCTCGAGACACATTCAGGTGGAAAAAACATAATAATTGCTGGGGACTTAAACCGTACGTTTGAACCTCTTGATACAGGCGAAGCCTTTCTAGGTGCAGAGGAAGACAAACAATGGGATATCCCCCCATTAGATACCATCCCAGTAACTCGTTGGACAGAGGACATTTTGGGTCTGAACGCAATGTGCCTTGAACAAGGGTTAAGAGCTTTAAATGGGAGGACAAAGTCAGACAGGGTACCAGCAATGACCTTTGACAACGGGAGAAGCAAAAGTCGCATTGACTATATTATTTGTAGCTTTTCCCTTTGGCCTACTGTTAGAGATATGGTCGTGACAGAAATGCCAGAGAGTGACCACAATCCGTTATGTGTCACCCATAAATGGTGGCTGTCTGAATCCAATGCCTCTACTTCTCTTGATGATCGCCTACCCCCGTTCACTGTGCCAACAAATGATATGCGTAGGCTAAGATGGACTAGTGTTAGGACAGACCAGCAAGCTATCGATAATATAGGAGCTGCGACCGATAAGGCCATTATGGCCCTAGATGGCGAAGCAGGGATTACTACAAGCCAAGTTAACATCATTGAAGTTCATGAGTCCCTTTTTCAAGAAATCAAACATTACTTCTTGAAACCAGTAAACCCCAAGGCGACTCGTGTTCACAGAGTGGCCAAATGGTATAATCATGCTTGTAAGGTGGCACGAACTTCTTTGGGAGCTGCAATTAAGAGCAAAAACCTGGGGGCTATCCGCTCTGCAAGAAAGTCATATAAAACTTGCATTGCTAAAGCAAAAAAAGATTGGGATGAAGCCCACTGGGAAAAGCTGAAGTGTGCTAGTGATCGAAAAGATTCTAGATTATTTTGGCATATTGAAGAGGCTTGCAATAATTATGTCCCGCAGGAAGCCTGGGTAAACTTCTTTAGTGATCAATATGCTAACAGGGTTCAGATTGTAAATAACATTAGCCCTATTTATACAACTTCTGAGGACAATGTCTTTACGACGGGCGAAATTCTGTCGGCCCTCAAAACTGTACACAGAGGACGTGCTCCTGGAATTGACGGAGTCCCAGCGGACGTTTTCTTAAACGACACTGATAGGTGGTGTAAATATATTCACTTACTAATAAACCACATTGCGAGGGGAGCCGCTATCCCGGCTTCATGGCGGGGTGCTGTTATCATCCCTGTGTACAAAAAAGGTGATCGTTCCCAGCCTTGTAATTACCGCCCGATCAGCCTGATCGACACTGTGCAAAAAATCGTTGGGCGAGTGATTGTTAATCGATTGCTCGATTGGGCGGAAGAATTCAATATTCTATCTCCATTTCAGGCTGGGTTTCGTAAGGCCACTAGTACTGTGGACCAAGTTTTTCAGTTCCAGCTGATTCAGTGGAGGACTGTGGTGCTAGGCGGGGGCAGTCTTTATGCGGCATTTGTCGACTTGAGGGCTGCCTTCGACCTGGTTCCTAGGACGAAACTGTGGGAAGTACTTGCGGCCTTGGGGGTCCCAGGAGTCCTGTTGACAATGATCATGAGATTACATGAAGGCACCTATGCTAAAATTCAATAGGGTGGATACGGTAAAGACACTGCCGAATTTCCTGTTGAGCGTGGGGTTCGGCAGGGGTGCTCAATGGCACCTACCTTGTTCACCCTTTTTATTAATGGCATAGTCTCCTGTATTCAATCACAGCCAGTTGATGCTCCTTCTCTTGCAGGTGTAAAAGTTCCGATTTTAATGTTTGCCGATGACACGTTAATTTTATCTAAAACTCCAAGTGGATTGCAAAAAGCATTGGATATTTTTGATAAGTTCTGTGGGGATCACGATCTAGAGGTGAACGCGTCTAAAACAAAACTCATGGTTTTTAATCCGTATCGTAATTTTAAATCTAATATTACCATGAGTGGACGAACTCTTGAGGTCGTATCATCTTTCACATACCTGGGAATCCTTATTTCTAATGATAATAGGTGGAACCAGCATCTAAATATTGCAACTTTGAGGCACAAGCAACTGGCTGGAACCATCTTAAAGGAGCACAGGAAATCATTAACTAAACCGATCAAACCACCCCAGATCATATACGAGGCAAAAGCAATTGGGTCGGCATTATATGGGGCTGAGTTATGGGGGCATGACAACCTACAGGAGTTGCAAACCTCAGAGAATAAATTCCTTAGGAAATTAACGGGTACACCTCAGAGTAGTCCGTTATTGCCTCTGAGATATGAGCTTGGAAGGAAGAAAATCTCGGAAATGGCCAAACTACGACCAATTCTATATTGGCGTAGGTTATGGACCACACCTGAGCTCATTCATTATGCATCCGGGTTCACTGACGTTGTTAGAGCAGATTGCTTTAACAAAATCAGATGGTTCAAATTATTAAAATCAATACTACTTGAACTAGGTCTGAATGCACTCTGGTCCGACCCAGCAGGGGCATCATTCCCGAGTAAGGCAACCCTAAAAAATATTTTTTGGGATAATGTCGCTAATAAAAGTCTCCTCAGTATCAATTGTGGGGCCATGACTGCTAGTTTTCTCGAGGTCAAATTGTACCCCATGTATGAACTGTATTGGGATTATATATCCAAACCTTTGGATAGGAAATTGCTTTTTCAATTAAGGGCGGGCTCTCTTCCTCTTCGCTACCTAACATCTAAATGGAGGGAAGGAGGCCCTGCTACATGCCCAGCTTGTGGGGAAGGTAATGAAACACTTGGTCACTTTTTGTTTTCCTGCAAACCATACTCTACTCCAAGGCGTGTATGGTTGGCACCTATGTGTAGGAATCTAGGCATGGTGGCTTTGCGCATAGTAAGATCGACTACTTTAACTTGGATTATAATCGCCACCGCCAAGTATTTGGGGTGGGCATGGACAATCAGGCAGAGATTGCTAGTCCGGTGATTACTCTCTGCCTAGTTGAACAGAGACTGCTAGAGTATTGTCTATTCTCTGTTTAGTGTATTTTATCGTGTCATCTGGAAAAAACAATTTTAAATGATTCTTTTTAGAATAATGTTTTTATAAAATTATACTTAATTGTACTAACTACATTAATGAACGTTACACCTGTGAAATGTATGTCTAAGTGGCTCTTTCACTAGCACAAAGAATATATAAATTGTATATAATTGCAGTACCTACAATTATGAATTTTATCATTGTGATTAATTTTAACTCTTCTTTGTAAATAATTTGTATCTTTTTATGAACTGTGCGTTTGTCAATATGACATCTCAGATTTAATTGTTTTTTATTATATGTTTGTATGTCTGCTTTTATGAGTAAATCTCGAATAAAGCACATTTTGAATTGAATTGAATTGACTAAGGATGGGTCAGAGGGGATCGGGAACCCCACCACGTCTTTAATATGGCTGAGGACTTCCTTCCAAAACATTGTGAGGCCTGAGCAGGACCACCAGATGTGCAGGAATTTCCCCTCGGCATTCTGGCATCTCCAGCACAGCGTAGGAGAGTCAAGAACATCCGATGTAAGTGAGTGGGGGTATAGTACCATCGTGTCATCAACTTGTAAGCTGATTCACGCTGAGGAATACTGCGATACACCTTGGGGTTGTCCCTCCACAGGCGAGTCCTTGCCCCCGGAGCGACCTCAGTGGCCAAGTCGGATGCCCATCAAATCTGATAGCTGTGGGGAGAAGGTTGCTGAGAGTGTTGCAGAACGGAGTAAGTTCTAGAGATCAGTCTCCGTGAACCATCAAATCTGCGAACCCAAGACTCAAGGAGGGTAAGCTGATGGGTTGCCTCCCAGAAACAGTCTGGTAAGTTAAGCCAATGGCGCAACTGATAATATTGCAAGCACGTGGTATCTGAAAAGCGAAAGGCCTGTTTACACTGCTCGAAGGTGCGGAGGGTCGGGCCCTGAAAAATATTTTGGATGACGCGACGCCCCTCCACCGTCCAAGCAGTGAAGGCAGTAGGCAATAAGGCAGGAGGAAACAGGTGATTGCGCGTTAGAGGCGTATTCAGAGAGGGGAACGTTGTCAGGCCCCGGGAGACCGCCACCCCAAATTTTCAGCACCGTTCTTATTGGGGTGGCTATGTAGGCGCTTCGGGGGCAGGCCCCGTGCGGAAACCAGGCAAGATCCCACAAGGGCCAGCAGGTCACCGCCCGATCCATATGGAACCAGTGTTTCTCACTTTCAGGGACAATACATTCAGAGAGAAACCGAAGGTGGCAGCCCCAGTAGTATTCCAGCAGTTTAGGGCAAGCCAGTCCCCCCCAGGACCTAGGGAGCATGAGAATTTTGTGAGAGAAGCATGGTCGCGATATACCCCAGATTAATCTAGTAAAATCGGTTGAGGAGCCAGAATGTCCGTCTGCGGTATAGGGGTAGGGAGGGATTGAAAGAGGTAAGGTATTTTGGCAAGACGAGACATTTTAATGCTGTTGAGGCATCCCAACCACGCCAAGGGAAGGCCCTCCCAGCGACGCATCTCATCTCTAATGGATTTCCTATACCTGGTCAAATTAGCCAAGTTCCAAGACTCCAGTTTAGAAGAGCGGTTCAGACCGAGATATCGGATCGAGTTGTCAGACCACTGGACCGTGAGAAGGGCCCAGACTCCCTGGACCACCGGGGCCGGAATCGTAAGATTAAGGGCATGGGATTTGGCAAGGTTTAACCGGTAGCCGGAGGCGGACTTAAAGGTCCCCAAAAGAGTTGCCACAGCTGAAAGGGACAACTTCGGAGAGGACAGGGACAGTAAGAGACCATCAGCAAAGAGGGAGGCTTTATGCTCAGTGCCCACCATACATATGCACTGGATGTATTAGCTACAGCGTATAGCAATAGCTAGGGGTTCAACCGCAAGGGCGAATGAGAGAGGAGAAAGGGGACACCCCTGCCTAGTACCACGGGGGAGAGGGATAGGGTTTGTTAAAGAGCCGTTGAATCTGATGCGAGTGACAGGCCGCGCATAGGGGGTCATGAATTTAGAGATAATCCCTGGCCCCAGGCCCACTTCCCGAAGGAAGCCCCAATTAACACGATCGAATGCCTTTCCAGCATGTAAGGACACCAGACAAGCCGGGATGTTCCTGATGCGTGCTTTCTCCACCAGATGAGCTATCCGGCGGATATTATCTGGCCCTTGGTGATAACGTATAAAACCGACCTGATCGGGGTCAATAAGACCTGGTAAAAGGGGCTCCAACTGATTCGCCAAGATCTTCGTGTATATCTTGGTGTCCGTGTTCAGTTGTGCAATGGGCCGGAAGGAAGCAGGCTGGGTCGGGTCCTTGCCCGGCTTAGGAATAAGAACGTTTTCCACCTCGTTCATCGTGGGGGAGAGGCCCAAGTGGTCAGTGAAGGTATTAAAAAGATGAAGTAAATGTTCCTTCAGTTGTGGATGAAAGACCTGATAGAAGGTGACCGGTAGACCATTGGGGCCCGGAGTTTTGCCCACCGGGATCTGTTTCAATGCCTTGGTGATCTCATTGCGGGAGATTGGGTCTTCCAGCAGCCTCGCGAAGTAGGGATCGATGGGGTCCCAAGGGCAGGAATCGAGAAAGGCCGCAACATGTTCTGGAGAGCAAGGAACCGAAGTGTATAGGTCCTTATAGAAGTTCTCTAGAGTATGGCCCTTGTCAGCGTCCGAGATCACCCAGGATCTGTCTGGTCTCTTAAGTATGGCGATGTGGGACCTAGCTGAGGTGCCGGGCAAGGCATGCTCCGACCTTATCGCCACCTGTATAAAACTTTTGTTTAAGAGTTAGTAGAAGTCGTTCTGCCTTGTTAGTGCGCTGAAGATGCAACTGGCCGCAAAAGTCTGCCAGACGTCTCTTATTACTAAGAGATGGGTGGGCATGATCCTTGCGCTCCAGGTCTTTAATGTCCCTGAAGAGGTTGGATTCGACCAAGTGGGCCTCCCTGGAATGGACTATGGAAATGGAGGTGATAACTCCACGAACGGTGGCTTTGAAGGCGTCCGACCGGGTGTCTGCCGGGGTATCAGAGAGCGAGTTGGAGAGGAAGAAGGCCTCAATTTCTTTGCAAACCTCCACCCCATCAACAGGGTCTCGGAGAACTTATGGAGGTAGCCGCCAGCGAGGCAGAGGTACATGCCAGGCGTCTAGCAGCTGTAGCATAAGCCAGATATGAGCGTGGTCTAAGATTGAGATATCGGAGATTTCAGCCCAGCGCAGCTGACGAATGAGGGTGAGTGATAAGAAAAAATAGTCGATACGAGAATAAGAGCAATGGATGTGAGAGAATAAAGTATAATCACGAGAATCCGGGTGTAGGTGTCTCCAAGCGCCGACAAGGCCCGAATCAGTGAGGACGACTCCCAGCGCGGCCGACATCGCCCCGCTCGCAAGGGCTCCCAAGTGCAAACGAAGAAATGCGTCTTGTTTTTGGTTGGGAGCATATACATTAATGAAGACATAAGAACCTCGTCCCTGATCCATATGAACTATGAGAAACCTCCCCGCCCCATCAGCTCTACATTTGAGAGACACTCCTCGCCAGTCTGCCTAAAAAAATGGCCACACCACAAGTCTTGGGAGGAGAGCACGCCCAATGTTGGATAGGGTATCCGCGATCGGACGTGATGTGTGTGTCAGAAGAGAGCAGGTGGGTTTCCTGAAGGAAGTCCACATCAGGATCGTGCTGGAGCAAATACCGCCAGATTCTTGTGGCGCTTATTGGGGGAGTTCAGCCCCTTCACATTGAGTGAAAGAAATTTGACCATGTACGTTATGTCATAGAGAGAAAAGGAGCTTGTGTCACCGCTACTCCCTGGAGAACCAAATCAGGCCAGACTGCACCAGTCTCCATGTGAGCCTCGATCACCCCATGTAGTGTAGTCCCCAAAGCCAGGGAAGGACCAAATCCCCATGGACGCGCAATGGTGGGGAAGATGCGTGGGGACAGGGGGAGCAGAGAGAGAAGCAAGCAAAGGAGACAAGGAAAGAGGAAAAGGGATGGAAAAAAGAGAAAGAAGGTTTACCATTCCGAGGTGTCACTCTCCTATGGGACTCCAATGAGGGGGGCAGCAGGCACGCAAGGGGGCGGGATCCGCTGCCATCCACATCCTGTGTAGCAGTAAAACAGGCAAGGGTCAACCGGACCACTGGGCCCGGGCTGCGGAAGACTCTAAGTGAGGGATTGAGGCAGAGTCACCAGGAAAGAAGAAGCTTAAGTCCCAACACCTAGATCGGCGGGACTGGGGAGTTGCTCAAGGATCGGATGTGGCTGATGATATCCTGCTTGGCCTGCGAGGAGTCCAGACCCACTGGTCGACGTCTAGATTTGGGGGGAGGGACTGTAGACCATTCAGGACAAAGAACGTCAGACCTCCGCCCCTGGGGGGGAAGGGGAATCCTCCTCCCCAACCTCAGTAGGAAGTTGAAGAAGTTGCTGGGCCTCCCGCAAGGTCCGAAGGACCCTCTCGACGACCCTCCCAGGTGAACATCAGGGCAAATGGGTGGCCCCATTGGTATTTATTCCCAAGGTCTCTGAGCTTGTCCGTGATGGGTTTCAACTCCTTCCGTCTACGGAGCATGGAAGGGGACTGTCCCTGAAAGATTTGTACGGTCAAATCATTGTAAGGAGATCAACTTGACCCCCTGCACCTTGCGAAGGATGGCCTCCTTGTCAGCGAAGAAGTGGATTCTGGTGATAATGTCTGGGACAAAGCCAGAGCGATCGTGGGGGCCAGACACCCGATGCGCCCTATCAAGCATGGGCAGGGAGGACCCTTCACCCTCCCGCACAGCATGGAGGAGGTCAGCAGTATATGACAGGATGTCTGCCCCCTCTGCTCCCAAAGGGATGCTTCCAATGTCGAGATTATTTCGCCAGGTTCGGTTCTCCAAATCCTCATGCTTCTGCTGCAGGGAGATGTTCTGGTCCTCCAGCTCAGATACCTTACGCCAGAGGTGCTCCAGACCTTCTTTCTGGGTGTCCATCGTACGTTCCAAACCATCCACCCTGTCCCCTATTTCCGTAACCTCTTTACGAATGTCCTGAAGCCCAGACTTGAAGTCCTACCGGAGAGAGCAGATCTCATCTTTAATCTCCTGGAGAAAGGAGGACATAAAGGTTTGGGTGACCGGGGCGCCAGAGGTGGTCAGTCCCGCAGATGTCAAGGAGGAATCATCTTGTGAGTGTGGGGCCGCCTTGGACCACAAGGAGGTGACAGGGTTCCCATGCAGGGCAGTAGAGTCTGCATCTTTATTGTTCCTGTTCTTGGGAGGCATGTCCACCACAGGAAGGAAGATCAGGACCCCAACTGAGAGGAAATGAGTAGCAAAGGAGCCAGGAGAGCAAGCTCAGAAGAGACGTGAAGAGGGGCCTCAAGGGAGGCAGATGACCGGAGGCCAAGAGAAAGGGGGCCCCCAGCAGGACGGTGCCAGTCAGGTCCTGCCTCCAAGAAGGAAAGAAGAGGTACCCAACATAGTCGGGAAGGCATGGCTGACCAGGGGGGAAAGGCAGGCAGGTCAGACATTCACACGGGGCACCGGCAAGGCTGAGTTCGCATGGGCCCACACACCAGGGTCCGCTCAAGTGCGTCGTCCAGTAGCACGAACACCAGTGCTGGGGGGCAAGCGAAGGTACCAGAGGGGCGCCGGCCCCAGCATGGCGAGCGGAGGCAGAGGCAGGAGTCCAATGGTCACAAAGCTCCGTGGCCACCCAGTGGGACCACTCGGCTCTCCCCCACGGCCTCCAACAAGCCGCCCCGGGCCACCAGATGAGGGCCCCCCTCGTCGTTGCAGGGGAAGCGCACTAGTGTCAGGCCCTAGCAAGTAGAGGGGCGAGAGGGTGGGTGGCCAGACAGCCAGGCAGACGAGGGGTGCCCCCGGGAGGCCCTGAAGAGCAGATGACTCCCAGGAAGTCTTTAGTTGTCCCCGGAGCTGGGCAGCCATCCCCCTCTAAGTTTCAACCAGCTCCAGCAGCCCCCGACCCACTTAGGCAACAGTCCAGGTAGCAAGTGGTCAAGGGGGGATAGCAGGCAGGGGTAGGTGAAGCAGGCATGGGAATCCAAGCAGCGTCTCGCAGGAGAGGGCCAAGCCACAGTGTCTAGTCCGGCACGCTCAGGCAGCAGCCAGAAGCACAGGCAGAAGTCGGAGCCAAGGCGAGAGGGAACCAGGGGCACAGATCCGTCAAGGTGGGAACAGCAGAGGCCCAGCCAGGCTCAGGCAGGCGTAACCAGTCCAGGCAGTACGTGGGCAAGGGGGACAAGCAGGCAGAGGCAAGCGAAGCAGGTGCAGGAATCCAAGGGGCGCCACGTGGGAGAGGGCCCAACCACAGGGCCTAGTCCGTCGGGCTCAGCCAGCTTTTGGAGGCACAGGCAGCAGACGGAGCCAAGGCGGGAAAAGTTTCTGGGGCCCAGATCCGGTAAGATAGGGACAGTAGAGGCCCGGCCAGGCTCAGCCAGACGAAGATGCCACTCACCCCGTGTGACTGACAGGAAGGAATATTGGGTATGCAGGTGAAGTGGTGAAGTGAGTGTATCCAAAAGCATGATGGGGTTCGTAGTGACAGATAATGCTCCCCCTCCAAATTGGCCCATCAAGACCTCTCTGAACCATGCCCACATCACAGGGAGTGGAAAATTACTGACAAGATGACTGACACTGGGTCCTGCTGTGGGGAGCAAAAGGCCCTGTTGGGCGTGTGCACCAATCAGAAGCAGGACACCACTGCCTGACATCCTGAAAGTCAACTTGCACGCCCTCCAATGGAAACACGTTTTATGGTGGGATGTCTGGCCGCATGGAAAGGAGGACTGACAACTCTGACCATACTTACCAGCATGTGGAGACACACACATCCCTCAACAAAAACTCCACACAACTCATCGGGTAGAATGCATTGACTCACACCGTAGTGAAATATCAGCCAGAGATACACCATACTGGTTGCTGCTGTGTGAAGCACAGGCACTCTCTCTGGACTTTTAGCCAAACAAACACAAGGACTTCACAGTCAGCCATCTTGCCATTGCTGTCACACCCCCTCACAGGGAAGCAGAGTCAAAAGGAAGGAAGTATGGGCATGCTGGGAAGGGGGGTGTAGCCAAGCGCATGATGGGAGTTGCAGTCACAGACATTCCCCAACCACCCACATGGCCCAGCAAGCTCACACTGAACCATGCTCGCGTCACAGGGATTGGGAATGGACTGACCCGATGTCTGACACTGGGCTCTGTTGTGGGGAGCACAAGGCCATGCTGGGAACTGGGCACCAACAAACACCAGGACTGCACAGTCAGCCATCTTGCCATTGCTGTCACACCCCCTCACAGGGAAGCAGATTCAAAAGGAAGGAAGTATGGGCATGCTGGGAAGGGGGGTGTAGCCAAGCGCATGATGGGAGTTGCAGTCACAGACGCGAGTGGGAATGGACTGACAAGATGTCTGACACTGGGCTCTGTTGTGGGGAGCACAAGGCCATGCTGGGAACTGGGCAACAACAGACACAAGGACTGCGCAGTCAGCCATCTTGCCATTGCTGTCACACCCCCTCACAGGGAACCAGAGTCAAAAGGAAGGAAGTATGGGCATGCTGGGAAGGGAGGTGTAGCCAAGCACATGATGGGAGTTACAGTCACAGACATTCCCCACCCACCCACATGGCCCAGCAAGCTCACACTGAACCATGCTCGCCGCAAAGGGAGTGGGAATGGACTGACAAGATGTCTGACAATGGGCCTGAGAAATTATGTGGCTGACAATCACACATATGCACTGTCCAAGCAAAACACGGTCGCACACACAGCCATTGCAAACATATGTTCAAACTCATTGTCTGGGGATGCAGTCTCCAGGGATGCCCCCTGGCCGGGCTGGGGAGGTGTGTCTTGCAGATGACAAGTGTGGAGAGCCATATATGGTACATTGCACAAAACACACAGGAACTCACATATACATCATTGACAGGGGACATCTGACAGTGAATGGAATGGACACACCAATATAGCCAACACCATAGCATGGTCTCATTCACACTCGGTGCTGTTGTGAGCTGCATTTCACTCCTACATTGTGCTGAATCATATACATCCTTCACACAACACAACACTCACTGACATAGACACTGTAGACACAAGGTCTAACTTGGACTGCATTGGAGGAGACATGCTACTCACAGCAGCCAAACTGCAACACACACACCGCCGGCCCTCACTGTCATGAGCATTGAAAAGCCAGAGTGATACCTTGCCCAATCCATGTCACCATGGAGAACATTGACAAGTCAAATCACATATGCATGTACAAAACTCCGCACCGGACTCCTTAACGATGGTGACATCATCACTTGTATGAAATTAGATGGGAACTAGGAACACGGTAAAAAAACACTTCCTCCAAAGAGATCACAGGCATACCGGACTGTGACCATGTCGTACCAATTCACCAATGTGGCACACAAAGACTAGCAAACTCTGCTACCATACATGCCCCAATCTTACAACATATCCTCAGTGGAATAGCGCGTATGTCCTTGTTAAAGCTCACATGTGTACAGGGATGACAAACCTGTGTCAGCAACGTGATGGCCCTTGAGTAGTAATGGTCATGTACATGAGCTGGGCATGCACACACTTCGACATACACATTGAAATGTTTCATTTTGGCTGGGCAATGTGCAACAACAATATCAATCCCTGTCCGTGACAATCCTGGACAAAGCAGTGTACAGGCCGGCATCCGTACGTGCAGTGGAAAAAGTCATGTATGTGAACCATTGATGCCTGTAGAAACATAACTTACATTGTGTGTCTCTTCCAAACACAGGTGGTGCTGGGGACACAGCACCAAATGAACAGGAGTCCCTGTCCCAGACTCTGGTGGCCCCTCAGCTCTTGGGTGTGGATCCATCTCTGTCCTCTTCGGTTGACAACGAACAACCTGGCACCTCCGGTGTGAGTCATCGTACAGCACCAGCAGCACCAACATCTGCACCCCCTGTACCCACGCCTCCAGCATCTGGAAACAGACAGGGCACGCCCGCCAACACGGACAGACCAAGGCCACAGAACACCGACAGCACAGGGACACAGGACCCCCAGGAAGCTACAGCCAATACCACCGGCAACAACACCCAAGGGGTCCCAGTGTCACCTGTGCGTGCCTGAACAGGTCCTGCCCATGTGGATAGGAGTGCTGGGAGGGGTGAGAGGCAGAGGGCGTGCCTTGCAGAGGGGTCAGGACTGCATGATGACCCCCAACTGGCACGCATCATAGATGTGTACCAGGATAGCACCGGAGGATTTGGCCAGGTAGTGGGGATACTCAAGGACATGCAACAGGAGCAGGCTGCCCACCATGCCCGCATGGAGGCAAAGTAGGATGCACTTACTGCAGTGCATCGGGACATACTCCTATGCCTCCGCCAGATCAGCCCAAACGTGTCCACACCTCCCTGTGTGGCCACAACATCTGTTGACACACCATCTGCCAGTGCCACAGGGAGGGAGGATGACTCTGGCGGAGTGTCCCCAGCACTGCAGACACCTGCACCTGAGGATCCCCCCCAAGAAGAAGAGGGGTCGTCCGAAGAAGGACAAGTGAGACGCAGATGTCCCTGCACATCCCCCAGGGCCTCTAAACCTGTTCTGGACAATGTTCTTTGTGTGCAATCCGTCGTATCTGACACAACTCCCCTACATGACATGGAGGGTTCATGTTGGGCCAATGTAGCAGATGACTGTGGACTTTATTCTGGACATTTCAGCTACCAACAACTCCAACTCTACTGTGAAGTTTGGATTCAAAACCCAATGTACAGGACTCACCATCCTGTGCACTATCCTCACACATGTTTGTAAATAAACTCACCAGTACACCATACTTGCCTCTGTTGTGATTCCAACTTGTCATGTGTCATGGAGATATTGATCTGCTAAACAACACAGTGGACGCCAAATACTACAACAATGTGACCACCGTTATGTGAGTCATGGTGATGTGACACGTGAGGGAGACACACCACTATGGCACCACAACACATACTCACCATGTCCATGTAACTCATCCCACACAATGATGTTGACCTCAAATATTTTGGTATGCACAGACACAACACCTATCGACAGTCAGTGGTAACAAGTCCACAGGTGAGGTAAGCAAATGTCAGTCAGATGTGGGAAGACAGACAACACGCCTAACAAAGCATAGCACAGGTTCATTACACATCAGCAACATGTTTATTCCACAATAGTTGCAAGGTAATTGTACGTTACAGTGGACACACAGTCACCAAGTGTCGGATAATTGAAGTCCAGGGGTGTGTGGCACATCACTTTATAGGAATTGGCAACTTCCACACTGGTGTTAGATTCTGGGTGTTGGGGGTCAGTGTTGACCACACAACAGACAAAGTACCCTGGGAAGGACAGACACAAGACACAGTCAAAAGCACAGCAGAACAGGAGAGAAATGCAATACACATGCACAAAACATGTCACAAGAAAGATACACAGAAACAAGTTAGCAGTTCTACATTATTGTGGAGTACAGACCACCTGAATGGACACATCACTGCATGCATCCAGTCAAGTGGCACACAGACACACTCAAACAGCAATAGAGCAGCCACAAAACATTTCAGGCTAAGTCCATACATTGACATAACAACCCTGTAAACTCGCATTCAGGTGAAGAAGTTGTTGATGAGCTGTGTGCAGACGTCACCCTCATCATCATCATCACTGACATCGTGGCCCAGGCCTGGCTCTTCCACAGGTGGCGGAGGTAGGTCATTGTCATCCTGGATGAGAGGCAACTTCTTCCGCACTGCCATGTTGTGTAACATGCAGCATTCAAGGATAATTTTGCACACCTTTGCAGGCTCATATGGGAGGGCCCTTCTGGTCTTGTCCAGGCAGCGGAAGCGGCATTTCGGGAGACCAAATGTCCGCTCAATCACCCTCCTGCTCCGACCATGTGCCTCATTGTAGTGCATCTCGGCTGGTGTCACTGGGTTCCTGAGGGGTGTCAGCAACCACAGCATGTTGGGGCATTCGGAGTCACCTACACACAAACAATTGAACAATTAGCAGAGTTGTGAAGGAGGGTGGAATACAACATTGCCAAACACACACAATGGTAAACAGTCAGTACACACCGACAAGCCAGGCAAGCTGGTCTGGTAACTGTGACATCAGCGTTGCAATGCGACTACGCCTCATGATGTAGGCATCGTTCACAGAACAGGGGAAACGTGCACACACATGTGTGAAACACATGTCTGCAAGAACCTCGGGGTTTGGCTGGACCCGGCACTTAGTTACACCTGCCATACGAAGAAGGTAGCTGCCTCTTGTTTTGGCATTATCAGGAGCATTAGGCCGGTGCTCACATTTTTCGACGCCAGTAAAAGACAGCTGGTGGTCCAGGCCTCGGTTCTTTCTAGAATAGACTATGCCAGTTCGCTGCTTGCAGGCACGAACAAGGCTGAACTTGCGCGGTTACAACGAGTGCAGAATGCTGCCGCAAGAGCAATATTTGGGTTGCCCAAACGCTGCTCAGTGTCCGGAGTACTGTACACTCTTCACTGGCTACCTGTTGTGCGGCGTATTGAGTTTAAGGTGTTGTGCCTGGCCTTCAAAATTTTAAAAGGCTTGGCCCCTCCTATCCTTATGAATCTCCTTACCCCGTACATTCCCTCTCGCTCGTTGAGATCCTTGGGCCAGAACTTGGCTGTTGTTCCACGCTTTCGGCTGAACAGGACAGGTGGCGGCTCCTTCCGAGTGATAGCGGCCCAGCTCTGGAACGCCCTTCCCGTTGACATCCGTGCTGTGGAAGATTTAACCAGGTTTAGAGGGGCTATTAAAACGTTTCTTTTTAATAAAACAAAGTAATCCCTTGGCATGCTGTGTTGTTGTGTTCACCTTTGGCGCCAGGACGCCCCTTTGCTGGGGCAGCTGTGCGCGGTACAAAAATCAGTAACATAACATAACATAACATACCACCAGTGCATTGATGGAGTGGAAATGTTTCCTGTTACGGTATGCCTGCTCATGTGCCTGTGGTGGTATCAGGGCCACATGTGTACCATCAATGGATCCGATGACGTTCGGCATCCTCCCCAGTGCATAAAAGGTATCCTTTATTTCAGTGAGTTGACCTGGGTTATGAAACGTGATGTACAGGTCAAGGAAATGCAACAACCCCTCCAAGACATCGCGTAGCACACGACTAAACATAGTTTGCGACATACAACCAGCAGTAGCCTTAGTGTACTGGAGGGTACCAGTAGCAAAGAAGTGCAGGGCTGCCATCACCTTCACCTCTGGGGTCAGAGCTGTAGGGTATCTCCGGCCAGGTAGCAGGTGTGGCGCCAACTGCTCCGCCAACTCCTCAATCTGTGGCATGGTGAAGCGGTACCGTCGGACTGTCGCGTTCCTGCATGGTTTCAAGGTCTGGGAACGGTCTAAGGACAGCTGGTGCCCTGCAGAACAGGGATGAACAAAGGAAGATTGTAGGTTCATCCATCCATGTGGCTATGACAAAATATCACATGATACATCATGAGAATACACAACGTACTGAGGTGTATGCTGTTGGGCACATATGTCACCTACATGGCCATCACCTCACATCTCAAGTCCACATGTCCACATAAGTCCCATGTAGTGCAATGGCCAATCATTGGGCTGTGTCACCCTACCTATGTACTGATGTGACGTTACAAACACACACCACAGTGACAAGTGAGGCCTGATGTCTCCCAGGCATCACAGATCTTTGCCATGCAGATAACCAAGGTCCCTGTATTGCCACATGGACCCTTGCATGACATGGCGTATCATGTACACTCCACAAGGCAACCGTGAGTCCCACAGGTAGTGGACACTGTTGTCTCTGCAGGCCCTACATGTACGTCTCATAGACACACACACAACATCAATATTGATGCACACACCACATGGATGTGAAGATTGTCTCCCATTGGGCACATTTGATCAGCCACATCTGAGACACAACATGCACACAGACTGTGGGTGTACATCAGAATTGTGGCTACAGGTCTCACTGTGACGTGCATGCCATCACCCCCAGGACTCAGGGTGTATGTGACATGTCCTAAACATATTCAACATGAAACTGTGTCCATGACTCATGCCCATAAGTGTACAGTTGCACATCATATGGGTAATGTGCACAACACACAAAGGATTCTGTCCCCATGAACACGTGCACAGCCTGTGAGTGGCTGCACAAAAGTGCCATACAACAAACCAAATGTTGCCCCTCCCCAAACACACAGGGAATGCCGCCTTACATGCCATGGGACACTGTGTGGCCAATGCTGTAGTGTGGTAGGTGTGTCCCTGGCAAGTAATTGTGTGTTGAAGCCATCAAATAGTCACACCAATGAGGCCCGACGCGGGTGACAATGTGCCATTTTAAATAATACGAACACCTCCCGATGGATGGATGCCATTGAATACCATCAGTTGAATTAATGTCCTGGTGGCTGTGGCTATTTGTGAAACTTTGTATACAAAGTCTTAACGTTGAAGTCAGTAAATAAGAAAAAGTTTTGTCAATTAAACAAGACAGAAAAAAAGAAGAATTAATTCATCAGATCCAAGAGGTCTCCATTTCAGCCAGATTTTTCATGAGCCTGTTTCTCATTGATTGGAGATATACAAGATGCCAGAGTAACATTATTGGGTACACCTGCTTAATCACCTACATCTCAGGCTGATATACATTTCCTGTGTCCCGAAGAAGACCCGATACGACTATTTATAACTAGTGCTCGGTGTAGGGTCGAAACGTCAACGGCTTTCCAGTCCTTTATCAATCAGATCTCCTTGTTAGTTAAAATATAGGATATGTGTCTTAAAAGGAGCACTGTATATCTATAAGGAAACTAAGGACATTCAAAATAACATTTTTTGTATATATTTTGCTTTATTTAGTAAATACGTGTATATATTGTAACTATTCACATTGTCACTTATTGCACTAAGTCACCTTATTCACTTTGTCACTGCGTCGTTTTCTCAAATTATTGTATATACAGCCTTTCTTCTTTTTGTGATTATTCTTATCCTTGAAAGAATAGATACTTAATTTGAATATAAACAATACATTTCTGTATTTAAATTGTATATCCTTGATTGATATTGATTAATCAATTGATTAGTATATGCTGTGAGGTTTGATTTATTGTTAACAAAATTATTTTTTTTTCCCTATGGAACCATTGTTTATATTATGTCAATGCTGTAGTGTGGTAGGTGTGTCCCTGGCAAGTAATTGTGTGTTGAAGCCGTCAAATAATCACACCAATGAGGCCCGACGCGGGTGACAATGCGTATGCATTGCAGAGTTCAGGAACGACCGTGCGTACGCTTAGCCATTGACTGCAATGAGGTCCGACGCGAATGACAATGCGTACGCATTGCACAGTTCAGGACCGAGCCGTGCGTACGCTTAGCCATTGACTGCAATGAGGTGCGATGCGGGTGACAATGCGTACGCATTGCACAGTTCAGGACCGAGCCGTGCGTACGCTTAGCCATTGACTGCAATGAGGTCCGATGCAAGTGACTATCATGCATACGTGTCGGGCAGCCATGATCCGAGACCAGCGTATGCCTTGGCCATTGAATCATATTGAAGACGGGTGCATGTGTATTTTCAAACTACGCGTTGTACCGGCCGCCCCCATTGGCTCTGGACTGTCATGGAGACGGATGCAGATTCAAAACTTGTACGAGTCGTGCGCTGGAAATTCAGTTGGATGCCTACAACAATGTTGCAATTACTAGGGTTTCATGAAGGTGAAGATTTGAACGATGCAGAAGACGTGTACGAGTCGTACATTTTCATGGATTGGCCAGATTCATAGAATGCAACCGTGTTGGACCTATTACTTGGAACACATGGCACAGAGTCTGTCTCTGCAGCACAGATATAGGCTGGTTGGCCCCCAGGGAGCTCACTTGCCTGCACTACATGCTACTGAACCACATCCCTGCTACCACTGTTGCTGTCTCTGCGTCCTCTGGCTACTGCTATGGCACGTACTCTGGAGAGGGCCCAGCCTTCACTGAGGAGGAGAACCAGGCCCTGCTGGACGGGCTCCTTCCACAGTACAGCAAGCTGTATGGGAAACCAGGGGAGCAGGTGAGTGTGCAATTCACTGCCTTCCTCATTGTGCATGTTGTCTGACTAGCAGTACTAGCAGTGTGTACACCAGTGACAAGCATACTCACTGAGTACTTTCATCCCCCAAAGTGTGTAGGTACATGTAATGAACAGGTGTTCTGCAGCTAAAGTGCATTTGTGCAAGCTTCAACTTCCCAGGGATTGTTAACATGTCAGACATGCAGGGCATTTGTCCTTTTCCATGGGTGCACTACCTCTGTAACTCATTTTCCTTTGTGATGACGACATGTATATCCAACTGTGTGCAGCATAAAAATGGGGCATGTGTGTTAATGGACTTTTAACTTTGTCATCCTCACAGGTTGATGCCCACCAGAAGCAGGAGATATGGCTGGCCATCGCCCGGGCAGTTCAATAGGGGGGGGGTCCACAAGCGCTGGATTCGCAACTGACAGAAGAGGTAGCAGGACCTTCGAGCTGGACCCAGAGGATCGCAAGGGTCTAGCCTGAAACTGTCGCCTCCTCGCAGTAGGGCCGGACACTGGACCCTGACCCCCCACATTCTCAGGATCCTGGCGGTGGTCTTCCCAGACCTGGATGTGCAGCTGAAGGCAAGACAGCAGCAAGGAGGGGGTAAGTCCATGCCTAATCTGTGTACTATGTCTGACATGCTAATTGCAGTCTTTTGGCCTGGTCACACTTCCACATTACGTAGGTCTTGTAGTCCAATACTCATGTCATTCAATTGTGTGATGCACGGTCCTCATCTGATCCACAGGTGTCGACCCTACAGTCTGTTGCTTGTGTCACTAGGGCACTGTGTCCCTGCAGTCAGCTATGCTTCAGCTTTTGGACAGCATCTGTTACTATGACTTTGTTGTGTGTTTCATGGGTGGGTCAATTGTTTACACAATGCCAGAGATCTGACATGTGATCTGTGTGTGCCCTCGATATGTGTGAGAATTGCTGATCTGACTCGCCACATGTGGCTGGGGTATTTCAAACAAACACATTCAGCAGGGGACTCCAATTTCTGTGCCTCAGGAGTGTGTCACACTTGCTTAGCCACTTGACTACTGTCCAGGGCTAAACACTGTTTCAGGTAGACCTGGGCAGTCATGCCTACTCAATGGCATTTAGAAACACTCTGTAATCCCACTCCTGTAGGTTGTGCTTAGTGACATGTGCCTTCAGGTGTCTGCCTCTGTGTCATTGTGGTGTGGCTTCCTTTTCCGTACAACTGTGGTGTTAATGAGTTTGAGGGTCAGCAGGACATCTGAGATGTGGCTATGAGAGACAAGACCTGTGTGACATGCACAGCAGACTGTGATGTGCTAATGTACAGGGAGTTGTGTTCGCAGAGACTCATATGTCTGTTTTGTATGATATGGGGTCTTGGATATGTTGTTTGCAGGGGATGGGCAAGTGCACTTGTCAGCGGCAGAGTTTGCTTTACCCATGAGCTATGATTGTGACACAGTGCATACTGTTGCTGTCTGGATGCCCTGCCCCTGTGACAGGAGACAGTGTTGACTGACTTTCCAGGCATGCCAGTGCCATGGCACTTAACTTGCTACGAGTGATCCTGCATTTTGTTCAAATGTGCTCCATGCACCCCATTGTGACATTGACTATCAGGACATGAGAACATCATAGTGTGTGTTGCTGGCATGCATCATGTATCATGTGAAATGAGACTCTGGCCATCCCATCATCCTGACACCTGTGCTGAGTCAGTGGCAGGAGATGTGATGTGTGTATAGTGACATAATCCTACATGTTCACTTGCATGTCCAACAAATGTGTAGGTGGTGCATGTCGGCACATTGGGGTATTAGCATCCAACATGCAACAGACATATGGGTGCAAGTCCAGGAGGGATATGAGTGCCATGATTGATGGTGAGACTGACAATTGGCTTATTCTAAACAGTGTGAGCACTTTGAGCAGTGTTCACCTGATGATGCCAGGGCTTGCCCTGTGATGTGATGTACTCACTGTGGTGTGTGCAGTCAGTGCAGGTGACTGATGTTGTTCTCAATTTTCCTAATTCTATCCAGATACATCCACGGCCACAGGAGGGGACAGCTCCACGGACCAGGAGGAGCCACAGAGCCTGACTGGGACAGAAGGCGAGGAGTCAGAGGGACCCAGTGGCACAGAGGGTGAGTGGAGCCACACCGAGGAGTCCTCAGCACCATCCACCCCAGCTGAGGGCCACAGCAGCTCGGAGGATGACTCCCTTGTGGAGGCGGGTGTCAGCAGCCACCAAACTCCAGCTAGTGAGGCTGTCCCCACCACCACCCCCACCACCACCATCACCACCCTCCCATCGGCTCCCATCCCAGAGCTCCGTGTAGGCTCCCATGTTCGGGAGCATATCTCCTTTGTGCCAGGCACTGCACCCCCTGCCCCTGTGTCCCCTGCTGCCCTGAGTGTGGAGTTTGTGGACTTGCTTTGACAGATCCATGTAGGGCAGACATCAATGCTGAGTGTCCTCCATGCACACACCAGTCTGCTGACACAACTGGTGTCGTTCATGGAGGGCATTTTATCGGGCATGTCTGCCCTACAGAGGACCAATCAGTCCGTGGCCTCCTTCCTGACGTCAGCAGTGTCCCTCCTACAACAGTCCCGCACAACTCCTACCCCTGCACCACCCACGATTCCTAGCACCCTAACCCCTGTCCCAAGCACACACACACCTGCACATTCTCACAAACCCACAGACACGGGTAGCACACAAAAACCCAAACCAAGGTCTTGACGTGTACACAAGCAAGCGCAGGGGACTGATACCACACTCACAGGGGATGGTTTGCAGACACACACACAGTCATCCACAACCACTCCGCAGTCCTCTGATACCTCTCCCTCCCAGCCCCCTTCCCTTGCCTCAGCTGCAACCCCATCTCCACAGAAGCTCTTCCTCTGTGACCTTGGACTCTTCCCCACCGACCCAGCAGATCCATCTTACAAGGGGAAGATGAAGTCCCCACACACAGAGGGGAGTGCCCCTCATACCCAGACACCCTCCCCCAGGTGCAGTCAGACTGAGGCCCCCACCCACCAGTCCCCCCGGAGCCAGAAGAGCAAGACCCCACCCACACCCCCACCGCGCAGCTCCACGACAAAGTTTCCATCCTTCATCCCCCAGGCCACCACTCCACAGGTTCCCCCGCCACACCCTGCCCCAGGTTCACCCACCCACAGATACACCATCCCCAAAATGTTGAGGCCCTCCCCCCTACCACTTGCTCTTCCACCCCAAGTCAGACAGTTTGTGCCACTGATGTGGGGATCGTGTCCCCCTCTGTCCTGCCGACCTCACCTGAACCCCATTCCGCTCCTATTGAGTTAGGTACTGCAGTGGAGTCCAGGACCACCCCGTCTGACTTAGGAACTGCAGTGGGGACCCAGGCCAATCCATCTGACCTGCCCACTGCACTTGTGCCGGCACACACCCCATCTGACTTGTGCCCCACAGTTGTGACTGCACCCACTACTTCAGTCAGCTCCACTGCAGTTGCCAGTGACTCTCCTGCATCCACCACCCCTTCACTGCCTCCTGCTGTGCCTTGATCCTGTCCCTGTGGTGCCTGGCCTGCCCCCATATATGCCCCTCCAAGGGGATGTCCCCTGTTCTTACCAGTGCAGGCAAGCAACGTGTGACAGTTGTCACTCAAGTTAACTTTTTGTCATTTGAATATGGACTGGCCATTGGCCTTTGTTTTGAAAGGACTTTGCATTTTAAAATTGCTGAATAAAGCTTTGTTCTTTATCCTTGTGAATTTGATTTAGCTGTACATTATGTGGATGATGTTTAGCATGACCTTGCAGTTGTAATGCTGGATTTCCAATGTTGAATACTGAGGTGTTGATGTGAGGTACTCCATGTGGTTCATGAGATATGTATCCTATTCTGGTCGTTATGCATATCATCCTTTGCAGCTAAGTGGGTGTGTCCTGATTAACAATTTGTGGACATCTCTGTGAACATTTCATTTGCATGGTCACATCTGTGGCTTGCACACATGTACATATGATGTGCTTCCAATTGTCCAATTTGTCTATTTCCCTGACTGTGGGCGCATCTCCACTGGACATGTAAGTGTGGGCATCATTGGTGTAGGAGCAACTGGGTCCTCTGTGCAATTTGCTGGACATATGTATTGAGTATGTGCAGATGACTTAAGGGAGACTCCCGTACCCAGGCTGTTGTGACCAGAGCCTTCATTGTGTGGTAACTGATGGCTGACTGACCAAGTGTTCTGCTGATATGACTGAAACCTGCTGGGACTATGTTTGGCACAGCTGAGCTTCCACAGGAGTTGAGTCCCCTCAAGTAAGTGTGTTGTTCCGTGACATTGCCTGGACCCATGTTGTGTGTTGTGTGGGCATGTGTGTGTGTGTGTCCACATCCCTTTTCATAAACAGGCAGTGTTCCCTTGATATGTTCCTGTTGTTGGTGCTTGCTGAGTGATACTGTGTTCATCCCACAACTTTGCCATGGGCTACCAGACGTGTGGGTGCATGACACACTACTGTTAATTGGTATTTCATCATTGGGATTTGTCAGTTCTGAGTGGTGATGATGTGGTCAGACGCAGATGGGACACAGTCAGGAGTCTCCAAGGCACTTGATTGTTCGCAGTATCATGTAGTTGTCCCTAGGTGGTACCTTTCAGTGATTGAGACATGTGTATGTGTGTGATCCCACTTGTTGGGTTCAGGGCTGCAATGTTTGCAGGTGTCAGCATGTGTGGCTTATGGTTCTCCTCGGGTTCTGCATTGTCCTGGGACTGTGGCAGGTATTCGGGAGGTTACGTGAGCTTTGACGTCATGGCCATGTACCGCATACTATGCAGTATGGCTGTCATTCACCAGGGTTGTAAACTGTCCTTGTGTGATGAGTCTGTGCACCTTAGTTCCTCCCAACATTACTGTTTTTGTCATGGGTGCATGTGCAATGTCACCTGTCCATGTGGGCTTCACAGATGCACATTGGTGCAGTTCAGGGTGTGTGGTGTTGAGGGTGGACTGATGTAAATGTTTGCATGGATGGGCCCCTATCTCCCGTTTGTCCATGGATGACGGGCCATGCTGAGTGATTTGTGTTTGTGTAGGTGTGATGTACGTTTGTGGCACAGGACACATGTCTGGGTTTCACAGTTTGTACGACATCTACCTTTGTCAGCACCGTGGATGTGTCATGCATGCTTGTGTCATCCCAATGTCTGGTCCCTGGGGGTAGTGCTGTTGTTTGTCAGTCTCTTGCTGTGTTAGTTGGTGTTCATTCCAGCTTGTGTCACATGTGTCTGTTATGCTCCCTCTCGTCTCACAATGCCTGATTGCCCACTAAGGGGGGACCATTGCTGTTTTACTTTTGTATGGCACTGTGGCCACATATGTCTCACTGTGGATCTGCCCCCCTCATGTGTTGTGTAGTTGCCTGGGGATACTGAGACACACACACACACATGTTGTGTCAGATGTGCAGTGTGGGGTTGCCTGTTTGTGTTTGTGCATCTGCACCAGTGCATTGGTATTGCTGTTCTGGGCCATTGTCTGGATGTTGTTTTTGTGATTTGACCCTGCTGTCCCTGTGAGTCACATCACATCATTCTGCACATTCATCCTGGTTGTTAGGTCCCATTGCTGGCATGGAATGGGAGTTTGTGACCTGACACCTACAGTCTACACAGGTTGTTTTGATTTGTGTGTCTATTTTCGAGATGTGTGTATGCTTTGTGATGGTCACTTCTGCTTTTGTGTCGTTGTACACTGTATGCATTGTCAGTCCCCATGGGTGGTGCTTGTCTGCACATGGCCGAGCGTATGTTTGTGTTTCACAGCTTTGACCATGATGACACTTACCGTTTGGTCACTGTGATGAGGGGGGTTTTAGACCCCATCACCACAATGCTCAACATGTGCTGCAGTTTGGAACCCCACACTTAACTTTTGTTCTACACAGTGAGGGGGTGTTAGTGCACATTGACACAGTGCTATTGTGATGCTTGCCTTGTGTAGGCCACACTCAGTTTTTGGTCACACATGTGATGGTAGTTACATTGTATGTTCGAAGTCATAATCACTGTTGTGGGCATTTGTCACAGACTACACACTGTTGTCATGATGTTGGGGGATGTATTTTGCTGACATACCTATTGTTGGTGTATGATGGATGTGTGGTGCATCACCCATCCTATGGGTTGGGGTGGCAGGGGTGATGAGCAACAGGTCTCCTATGGGTGGGGGTGGCAGGAGTGCTGGGCAACAGTTCCCTTATGGGTGGGGGTAGCTGGAATGCTTGGCAACAGGTCCCCTATGGGTGGGGGTGGCAGGAGTGATGGGCAACATAAGCCCTATGGGTGGGGGTGGCAGGGGTGCTGGGTAACAGGTCCCCTATGGGTGGGGGTGGCAGGAGTGATGGGCAACATACACCCTCTGAGTGGGGGTGGCAGTAGTGATGGGCAACAGGTCCTCTATGGGTGGGGGTGGCAGGAGTGATGGGCAACATAAGCTTTATGAGTAGAGGTGGCAGGAGTGATGGGCAACATAAACCCTTTGGGTGGCGGTGGCAGGAGTGCTGGGCAACAGGTCCCCTGTGGGTGGGGGTGGCAGGAGTGCTGGGCAACCTAGACCCTATGAGTGGGGGTGGCAATAGTGAAGGGCAACATAAGCCCTATGGGTGGAGGTGGCAGTTGTGCTGGGCAACATAAGTCCTATGAGTGGGGGTGGCAGGAGTAATGGGCAACATAAGCCCTATGAGTAGGGGTGGCAGTAGTGATGGGCAACAGGTCCCCTATGGGTGGGGTTGGCAGGAGTGATGGGCAACATAAGCCCTATGAATGGGAGTTGAAGTAGTGATGGGCAACATAAGCCCTATGGGTGGGGGTGGCAGGGGTGCTGGGCAACAGGTCCCCTATGGGTATGGGTGGCAGTAGTTATGGGCAACATAAGCCCTATGGGTGGGGGTGGCAGTAGTGATGGGCAACAGGTCCCCTATGAGTGGGGGTGGAAGTAGTGCTGGCCATGCAGCCCCTATGGGGGCCTGTTGCTAGTGGCCAGGATATGGATCCCCTGTGTGTGTGTGACATTTTGCGGGTACGTGTTGTTAGTTTGTGTGGTGGGTGTCTGACTTACCGTCTGCGCCGTCCGCATCGGTTTCTGATCCGGTCATATATGTACAGTACTGGTATGACCTGCGCGATGGGATTCATGATGTGTTTGTCTTGTACATGCTGCGTGTTGCTCCGTCTCGTAGCCGTTGATTGAGTTCTGGCACGAATCGTACCTTATATGCTTCTCTTCCCGATGTTGTGACATGCCGTACGTGGCGACCCGTCCGGCACGTATGATGTGCGGATCTTACTTGTCTGCCTGAAACTGCTATGGATGCTGCTTCCGGGCGACTCGGTTCGGCGTTCAGAGGTACGGCTCGGGCGGAGAAGGAAACTTGAATCACAGCCTACGTGTCGGTCGGATTTTTGTCAGTTATGCGCATCGTACTTCTTTGCCCGGACGGACTGGCTCGGGGTATGAGTCGGTCATAAGGTAAGGCTACGAACAACTCTCAGAGAGCTGTCCGATCCAGATCAGAATCGACCCCTTAGTCGGGCCCTAAGGTCTCATCGGTCCAGGTTTCCAAGACGAAAATTAGGTTGAGGGCATGTGAATCAATGAAGTGCTCGAATTCGTATTTGTGTTTGATTAGTGAACGTGCATTTAACAATGCACAGGCCAACACTTTGTAGGATTTTTACTCTTGGGACCGAGTAGGTACTTCCTTGTTCCTATGTGGTGCTCGCTGAGGTCATCATCTAAATGTATCTTGCTTTTTATATCTGTGAGCCGACTAGAGCGCTAAGCACCCAAAATGGCATCCGTCAAACGCTCTACTCTGCCCAGACTGTTTGCCGGACTCTCTCCACTCTATCAAATGCTGTGGTGGACCACAGAGTGGCGTGCCGGCTGAAGGGGGTCAGCATATGAAGTGCAGACCACCCGACAACCAAGCAGGTAAAAACAAGGTAATTAAAAGTTAAAATTTCCGGGATTTATGAAGTCTCAAAAGTGCACTAACGTCTGTGCAAAATAGCTATAACAAAGTGCAATACATAAAACGAAGCAAAGAAACCTCAAAACGTTCTGTGTGTATCGCTGCCTTGTGGCACATTCACGACATATGTGTAGTATGATAATGATGAGTACGACTTATCTGTCTCCACACCACCATGCCCTCATTCTGTCAGAACACTGCCACCAGCACTCTGCCATCACAACAGGAACATCTACATCTGCTCGGAGCAAACTCGCCGGCATGACGGTGGCCGCGTATTGTAATCCAGCAGAGAAGACCACCTCTACGGTGGTCTTCTGTAAAGTGCCACAATATTGAAATACTGAGGGTGCCATCAGCTTGATGGAGTACTTGGAACCACTGCAGCAGCAAGACATTGGTAGTCCCGCCAAGATCTAAATCAGGCCCTATGTGTGACTATTGGTGTTTGTTATATTTATCGGAAAGGGTGACCTCTTCAGTCTTCATGCTAGTGCTTACCATTTGCATAGGCCAAAGCGTTCCTCTTCATATAAGCATTTGAGAAGAGAATATTGCTTCTGGTATTTTCATTTTTCCTGGGGGAGGGCGGCAGGTGTGTGAACATGTGTTACTTATTGTACTTATTGCCCACTTAACAGTGTCTGTGACATTGTAGGTGTACACACATTTATATTGTTGTGTCTGATCTCCCTTTCTATTGTCAATTGCTTTGTGGGTGTATGACTGTCAGTGGATATACTTATGTAATGCATTTAGGTGATTTCAATGCTGTCTCTTTTCATGTGGTAGTCTAGGAAATGGCACACAGTAGGAGCATGCTAGACAACATGCACCAATTTGCATGGAATCTGGAAAAAACATTGGTTGTCTCAGCTCACTGCATTTGAATTCATGACTGTGGACCACAAGGGCTCTTGGCTGTGTGCCACCGCATAATATATGCTACCAGGTATACAAGAGACATGGGATTAATGGCAAAATAGCACTGTCTTACAGATAATCACCCACATTGCCACTGGATTCAAGCAAGCCTGGCTGAAGACGGCTGAAATGCCAGAAACCGGCATATGGCCATGTCTGAACTGGAGTGGCAGAGTGGGCTAAAGAACGGTGATGGATCAAACCCAGACCTGTTGACTGGGTGTGAGTGTTTGATTGGTTCTGATGCTCCGTCCATCACCAACCCCTTGTGTACCGCTTTGATCGCCACAAGTTGACAGGGTATGCTCAGACGTGAGTCCCTTGCTCACATTGCCACTGGATTCAAGCAAGCCTGGCTGAAGACGGCTGAAATGCCAGAAACCGGTCCTAGGAAGCTTGTTTCCGGTCCAGGGAAGGCATGGTTTGGCAGTTCGGGCAGGACTGTTCCCATGAGGCACAGGGTCAGACTGATTTGCATATGGCCATGTCTGAACTGGCGTGGCAGAGTGGGCTAAAGAACGGTGATGGATCAAACCCAGATCTGTTGACTGGGTGTGAGTGTTTGATTGGTTCTGATGCTCCGTCCATCACCACCCCCTTTTGTACCGCTTTGATCGCCACAAGTTGGCAGGGTATGCTCAGATGTGAGTCCCTTGCTCACATTGCCACTGGATTCAAGCAAGCCTGGCTGAAGACGGCTGAAATGCCAGAAACCGGTCCTAGGTAGCTTGTTTCCGGTCCAGGGAAGGCATGGCTTGGCAGTTCGGGCTGGACTGTTCCCATAAGGCACAGGGTCAGACTGATTTGCATATGGCCATGTCTGAACTGGGGTGGCAGAGTGGGCTAAAGAACGGTGATGGATCAAACCCAGATCTGTTGACTGGGTGTGAGTGTTTGATTGGTTCTGATGCTCTGTCCATCACCACCCCCTTTTGTACCTTATAGATAATCACGGCACTAAAACTATGTATAAGATCTTGAGAGAGACTTGCTGCTCCATCTGCCAGTTCTGACTCTTTGGGCCCTGGACACCAAGGCTGGCATTTTCCCATGCCTAAAACCCACATTGCAATCGTGCACATCCTCCGTGGTACTAAACAACATTTGAAAGTGACACGTATCTGAAAACAGAAGACGGTTCACATGTCTGAACTTGGCTGCCCAGCATTGATTGTGCATCTGCATGTACAGGCAGTGCATTCTCTGTGTCTCAGTGAACTAACTGATAAACACAGAGCACCAGTGATGTCATCAGTGATGTCATTTGAGGTGTCATCAGTGATGTGGCGGACCATGTAATTAGTGATGTAATATGTGAGGTCATAAGTAGTGCATTGCATGGGTGTAAATTATAGTTAGCTCAGGTAACTATAACGGCTGAATTTTGGTTTTGTGTGAGTGAAAAGTGAGCCAAAACATAAAACGTCCCTGTAACATTTGTTTTTTTAGTGAATGTCTACATTTTTTTTATCTATTTCCTAACTATAATGTCTCTGTAACCTTTGGTCTCTTCAGTGAATTTCAATGTTCTTTAAAATTGTATTTCTTAACCGTAACCTGTACCTTTTGAGAGTAGGTATGTAAGTGGCTGTATAGGTAGGTTGGTGGGTGTTGGTGTTTCTGAGTGGGGGAGTCAGTGTGTGCATTTGTGTCTGAGTGGATTTGTGAGTGGTTGTGTGAGTCCCAGAGTGGGTGTGTGAGTGGGTTCATAAGTTCCTGAGAGGGTCTGGGAGTGGGGTCATGAGTCTCTTAGTGGATCAGTGAATTGGTATATGAGTTTCTGAGTGGCTCTATGAATGGGATCATGAGTGGGTCTGTGAGTGGGTAGATGAGTGTCTGAGTGGGTCTGTGAGAGCATGCGAGAGTCTCTGAGTGAATATGTAAGTGGGTGTGTGAGTGTCTGAGTGGGTGTGTGAGTCTCTGAGTGGGCCTGTGAGTGTGTGTAAGTATCTCAGTGATTCTGCCTCTTATTTTGCATCTTTCTGCATGCTCCTGACCTTTGTTCTGCCTCTTTCTGCTCGTTGCTATCCTTTTTCTTCCTTTTTCTGCTGTTTCTGAGTTTTATTATGCTCGTTTCTGGCCTTTATTTCTGTTCATTTCTTACATTTATTTTGCCTCTTTCTGCTCATGGCTGACCTTCATTTTTCCTCTTTTTTGATTGTTACTCACCTTTATTTTGCCTCTTCCGATTGGCTATAGGCCTCTATTTTGCATCATCCTGCTCACTTCTCACCTTCATGCTGCCTCTTTCGCCTCCCTTCTAACCTTTATGTTGTCTCTGTTTATTCATTTCTGTCCCTTTCTTGCCTTTTTAGTCTAATTTTTGACAATTATTTTTCCTCTTTCTGCTCGTATCTGATCCTTATTTTTCCTCTTTCTGCTTGTTTCGGAACTCTACTTTTTGCCTCTTGCTGCCGTGTTCCTGGCCTTTATTTTGCCTCTTTAAGCTTATTTTTGACCTTTATTGTGCCGCTGTCTTCTCCTTTCTTACCTCTATTTTGCCTCTTTCTGCTAGTTTCTGACCTTCATCTTGCTTCTTTCTTCTCGTTGATGACCTTTATTTTACTTCTTTCTCCTCATTCTTGACCTTTATTTTGCCTCTTTCTGCTCATTTATGACCTCTATTTTGCCTCTTTCTGCTCATTGATGCACTATATCTTGCCTCTTTCTGCTCTTTGCTGACCTCTATTTTGCCTATTTCTGCTTGTTGCTGATATCTATTTTGCTTCTTTCTGCTTGTTTCTCACCTTTACTTTGCCTCTTCCTGATGGTGTTTGGCCTCTATTGAGCCAATCTCTGCTCATTTCTCTCCTTTATTTGGCCTCTTTCTGCTAGTTTCTCACCTTTATCTTGCCTCTTTCTGCTCATCGCTGACCTTTATTCTGCCTCTATCTGCTACTTTCTGACCTTTACTTAGCATCTTTTTGCTCCTTTCTGACCTTTATTTTGTAATTTTTAAGGGTGCTTTTTTGGAGTTTAAGGGTCAGTAAGGGTATAGGGTGGGGTGTGTGTTTTTAGAGTTTAGGAATGGGTAAGGGATTAGGGTGGTATAGGGTTTAGGAGTGGGCAAAGAAATAGGCTGATAAGGGTGTTTTAGAGATTGGGGTGGTGTGATAATTGGGTGGTATGGGTTCTTTAGGGTTTCTGAGCGGGCAAGGTTCTACTTTTGTAAGCGTGATTTTTTGTGTTCCTGAGGGGTAAGAGAATTGAGTGGCAACAGGGGTTTTAGGGTTTAGCAATGAGTAGGGGAATATGGTGGTATGGGTGTTTTTAGTGTTGAGGGATGGGTAAGGGAATTGGGTGGTAATGTTTTTTTTTATGGTTTTAGGGTTGAGTACATGAATTTGGTGGTAAGGGAGTTTTTCATGTTTAGGGGTGGGTAAGGGAATTGGACAGTAAGGTTATTATAGTGTTTTAGGGCAGTTAAGGGAATAGGGCAGAAAGGGTGTTTTCGGGTTAAAGAGTTGGGAAGGGAATTAGATTGTGTTTTTAGGGTTTAGGGTTCGTTAATATCATTGGGTGGTAATGGTGTTTTTAGGATTTAGGTGAGGGTTAGCTACCAGGGTGGAAAGGTCACAAGAATTTCCCACCAAAAATCATATATTGTTTTTTTAAAATAGGGGCTTTCCTTACCTCATATATACTTACCTTATGTTGTAAAGGCATGCGTGCTAAAGGTATATTCATGGTAAAGGTTTCTGTGATAAAGACAATGAGTGGTAAAGGCATGCATTCTAAATGCATGCGTGGTAATATCACACAACTATTTGCAGGCACCAGCCTGCACACAACTGTCATCTCTTATGTGCAGCCTGCACCCATGCGCACACACGTAGACACACATGTTCATGTCCAGCTCAGTACCCGTTACCCTAGATAAATTGCTCCAGCCTTATCTTGAAAGGTGGTAGTGAGACTCTGGTAAGGAAACTCATTGACAACAAAGGTCCAAGACCGGATGGCCCAAAGCAAAATAATCAGGGTGTACTAAATGGGTGGAACTCATTTTCAACAATATTCCATCCATTATGCATAGAAACAATTCCACAAATTAGTAAATCTGCTCTTGTTCATAGTAGTATTTTGCAGGACCGCCTGTACTACTTTTTTCTGAATTTGTCACTTAACACTGAAAATAGTTTGCTTTGGAAGCTATAACACTAGCAGCTAATCATTACTATTCCAGAAAAGGTATTGAAACATTTACATTAAAATCATTGATTAAAAAAACAGAAACGTGAAATAAATATTTGGATCAAAGAGCAACTAAGACTATTTTGAATCTGAGTTATTTGTATTTCAAAGTATACAGTTTGGATGAGAAACTTTCAAAAGTGAGCAAATATCCAGTATACTTTAGAAAAGGTGGAAGTTGTGTTCCTTTGAAATTGAGCAGTTTACAACTCAGTGATGCTAAGATAGCACACAACATGAAGAAGGAAAATTAAATTTAAATTAATCTCAGCCACTGAGGTATCCTCATTATAGATCATAATACTGATGTAAGTAAAGTACGTATAGCACACATGGGTAAATGAAAAAGACCGAAAATTTAGAATTGGAAGCTGATATGCATTGTAGTTAAAAATTCTGTGTTCATTATCAGGCAATGCATAACAAAAAGAAAGCCTTGGTTCCCATAGTCTCCTTCACTGGTTCTTGGAAACCACAATCAAAATCAAAATGGTTAAATATTGTATAGTGGGTATACAATTGCTTTACAATTGCTGTTAGACCTGGCATCCTTAGGGTGGTCTTCTCCCAATCTTTTTGTTCTTTACCTCCACGTTTTGTTGTATCTTTTTGTTGGCTTTAGGACTCTGAGCACTTAACCACTGATAATCAGTGCTAAAGTGCATGTGTTTTTTCCCTCAGCAAGTGTAATTGGTATATACCTTATTGACATATTTAATTCACTTGTAAGTCCCTTGTAAAGTGGCATATCATATACCCACGGTCTTTGAGTTACAAAACTACTATTGGGCTGCAGTACTGATTGTGACACCGACAAAAGTAGCCTTTTAAACCTGTCTCAGGCCTACCAATGCAGTGCCTGTATGTCCAGTTTACTGCCCCTTCGACTTAAGATTTGCAACTATGTGCCAAGACCTAAAACTCTCTTTTTATTACATGTAAGTCACCTTAAGGTAGTTCCTAGGTAGCCCTACGGGTAGGGTGCTATATAAGTAAAAGGTAGGACATGCAGTGTCATGTTTTGCATGTCCCAATAGTGACAGACAGTTACATTTGTTTTTCACTTCTGTGAGGCCTAACCCCCTCATAGGTTAGCATTGGGACCTTTTCAAGTTTAAATTCCTGATTAGAGACGAGTAGCTTTTTCATGTTTGATATCTTTGGATTGGTACTGATAAATCCTCCTTAATGGCGATGTTGGGTTTAACCTTACTGTTTTAGAAATTCTACTTTTAGGAAATGAAGAGAAACAGGGGTTGTGCCAAAGTAATATCAGCAAGGCTAGGCCACTAACAATAGAGCAAGAGTATAATTATGAATGTTGACAATCCTTTAATCTATTCACCTGATTTGTGGGTGTGCAAAAAATTACTGCGACCAGCATTTATTTTTTATTATTCTGAAATATTCATGAATCATTTTTCTATCAAAACTCAGACAGTTGACCAAAATACATGAAAAACAATACTCGCACATTTTCTTTTTTTCCCATTTAATTAATAACCCACAAAACATTCATACGCAAATCATAACTTTTGGCTGTGTGTACATCTAATAACCTTGCTTCCTGGTTCTGACTTGAATAGTCCACCGAGAAGCCCACTAATTTAATAATTCACCTAGCTCTTATCAGTTGGGCAAAAAAAGAAACATGACAAAAATACCTTGAAATCAATGTATGGTTCCAGGGATCTATTCTTTACATCATTTCAACCTAATCATATTCCCTGTACACCAATAATGTCTTTGAAACAAGCTCTCTGGTGTGCACCACTATCAACACATTTTGAACCCTAATTAGTTTGTGGGTTCTCCTCAGGACACAGAACAACTAGATACTTAATTGTACTGTAGAACCAATAGTATGGCTCTCCCAATCTTCTTTCTGTGAGAAAGTCCCATTTGTTTTTAAATATTGTAGTGTACAGCCAACTTGACAGTGGTGGGCTGCATTTTTTAAGGAGAATCGATTTGAAGAAGACTTCTCTTCATGTTTTAAATGCTTGTGAATACTACGTACAAGCAATCAACCCTTCATGAAAGCAGGCATTTGTCAGTTAATTCTTCTTTGTTGAATAGATTTTCTTCGCACAACTTTCCAGACTCTATTAGAAATTAAGTTTAGTCAGTCCGACTTCGTTTCTAACAGAGCCTGTAAGAAAAGTGCAAGCATCTGGGACTTACTGATGCATTCAAGGCCACCACACCAGGGCCCAAACCAGGAATAGAGATTATAGGTTATCCCACCTATATCCGGTCACATTAAATGTGGCTCTTGCAGGGTATGTGTTTTGACAAGCACCACAAAGTCTGTGGAAGTGGGTCTGAGATACCAGTTGAATGAGACAAAACACTTGAATTGCAATTCAGAGAATGTGATTTATTTGATCAGATACCCATGTAATCTTCTTTACATAGAAATTACGACCTGCAAGATAAACATCAGGGGCCCGATTCACAGAACTAACTTAAGACAAAATCCTAAACTTACTTCCATTTCGTATTCACAGAAGGCACTAACTCATTTTGGTATTCACAGAAGACACTTACTCACTTTGGTATTCACAGAAGTTAGGAGTCCTAACTTTAGGACTCCTAAATGCCTTCTGTGAATACCGAAAGTCTTAAAATTAGGATTTTTCTCAGTTTAGGAGTCCTAAAGTTAGGAGTCCTAACTATACTACTACTAAACTGAGAAAAATCCTAATTTTAACGCTTTCGGTATTCACAGAAGGCATTTAGAAGTCCTAAAGTTAGGAGTCCTAACTTTACTACCACTAAATTGAGAAAAATCCTAATTTTAAGACATTCGTTATTCACAGAAGGCATTTAGGAGTCCTAAAGTTAGGACTCCTAACTTCTGTGAATACCGAAATGAGTAAGTGCCTTCTGTGAATACCAAAATGAGTAAGTGCCTTCTGTGAATACCAAAATGGTAGTAAGTTTAGGATTTTGTCTTAAGTTAGTTCTGTGAATCGAGCCCCAGGATTATGGAGAACAGGAGTAACACCAGGTGCAAAAAATGATGACAAAATGTACTACACATTTCTTAGAGAAGAAACACACAGTTGATGATATCTACTGACAGTATTGGACAAGCTGAACATTCACAATACTGATAGGGGTATTAGGAACTTTTTATTGATAAGAGGACAAAGGTGGATTTATCCCGTCCGCAGTCATGAGGTTGTTCCAAATGATGAAATTCCGTGGCATTTACTGAGGAGTCTTTAAGTGCAAATGACCAAAACTAACTGGGACAGCCATCTAGTCCAGTGTGAAACTGTAAACTCCCTTTAGCAGTATGTTAAAACACACTGCATAACAATGGTGCTATATGTTATAAAGACATGTGTTGGTAAACGGAGTGGGTGAATTCACCAACGTGCTGATTTCTGGAGATGGACCCATTTTTCGCCAGTCTTAGGTGTTCTAAATGATAACATTCTATGATGTAAATTGCAGCAGATTGAATAGAAATGTCGTATTTAGGCAATCATATATAAAACTACTTATGATTCTTGGTTGTCTCTGAGATTTCCCTTGAAGAGATGGTTCAAACAATACGCATTTTAACAAAATGGTACACGTGTTATTCATTTATTTTTCAGCACATATAAGGGGCTCCAGATGTTTGTTGGACCCTTTTTACAGATTTTAACCCGTTTCTGATATGGCGGCACTCCCCCACCCCATAAGGAGGCAGGTTCCAATAGAGCGTAGTCGGTTTCACTTGACCAGTTAGTAGTGCATATATATGTTACTGCTAATGGAGCCGGAACCTAAACAGTGAAGAAAGCGGCTGATGGTGGTGGTGTCTTTTCTTTGAGGATGTGAGGAGGTCTTGCAAGACTGATTAGATTGAGGCAAGAGAAGGAAGATATTTGTACTTGGGCATGACTTTTGGGGCTGACCGCAAGAGGTCACGCCGAGCCCTGCATTCAATTAATATCGGGGGAAGGGGGCAACATGTATGCATTTTGTTTTCGCCCCAATGGAGCCTTGATCAACTTGATTTTCACCTTTGTGTACCACAGTGTGTGACTATGGGGAGATGCTTTCACTCACACACCAGTTTCAGAGGATGAATTTTATGAAACATTTATGAATGCGTCTCATTCTTGCATTTGCCCTTTCCTATTTTTACTATTACTCTCTCATCCCTGGGAGGGCCTGAGTGGGGCTTCAGTATTATCGGAATCATGAATATATTTACATGAACTATAGAATTAAATGTGAGGGTGGGTCCCAGTTCTAAAAAGTGAGTTAGTGACCATGCTAGAGGGAACCAATACTTTGGGTTCTCAACACGTATAAACAGAGGATGAGTGTGGCACACTAAGTTAAAGAAGCACTGTTGGTCTACCTGTGTTACACTCTATAGTTGTTTTTTGTCTTTGTCTACTTATTTTTCATTGCATGTCTTTTTTCTACTTATTTTTCATTGCATGCACTACTGCAGTGCATTATATGATAATGATCACATTTGTTTAGATTGTTTAGACCTCTCCCTACTGGACAATGCAGGCAGGGCAAATGGGGCATTGTGGGATCTGTAGTCCTGATGAAGCCTGACTTACCCAGATTGATAATTCAATTGTTCTACTTTCAGAACATGGAAATTGCTCTGCATTTATTGCTCTGTGTAACTGACAGCCTATCTCCAAATCACGTCTGTGCTGGGCTGGGTGACAGCTACATGTGTGCATTCCCTCTAGATAGCTACAACATTTATATACTGATGGGTCTTCCTGGGGAGAAGGGACGAGAGGGGCTCACACTTCACTTGAGAAGGTAGTGTCCTGTCCACACACAAAGAGCTGATTTACCTTCCATAATGAGACTGGAAGACAGGGCTGGGATGAAATGGGGACCTGTTCACTTCAGAACACTTTGAAGTGATCCCCCACATAAAAAGCACTTTTAGGTATAAGTACTGAGGCTCTCAATTCAATTCTCCTGGGGAGAAAGGTTAGTAGGGGCTCACACTTCACTTGAGAAGGTAGTGCCCTGTCCACACACAAAGGACTGATTTACCTCCCATAACGAGACTGGCAGACTGGGCTGGGATGAAATGGGGACCTGTCCACTTCAGAGAGCTCCTTTGAAGTCACCCCCCCCCCACACACATCGAAGGCACTTTTAGGTACAAGTACTGGGGCTCTCACCCCCTTCAAATCAGACAATTGTTGGACATGTAACTAGACACTGCTGGCTCTACAGCTAAACTTTGCCAGA
Source organism: Triturus cristatus (assembly GCF_964204655.1). Lineage (NCBI taxonomy): Eukaryota > Metazoa > Chordata > Amphibia > Caudata > Salamandridae > Triturus > Triturus cristatus. The sequence continues at coordinate 709,365,096 of NC_140584.1, read as the reverse complement.
TGGACTGCTGTGGTGCCAGGAGGGATGGTCACTCTGTTAACTGCGCTGCTGTGTTGGCCTGCTGCTTGTTGAACAGCAGGGGGGACTGCCAGTTTGCTACCTACCTTGTTATGCTAGCCTGCTGCCTGCTACCTTTGTGCTGTGGTGACGTAAAGCGTTCTCCAGGGTTTTGCTGGCTTGCCTTCTGTTCACAAAGTCTCGGGCCATTAAAAAGTTCATTCTACTACTGATGTGATCACCATGCTGTCACTGGTGACTGCTTCTGCATTTGCCCCAATTTCGTGGTGCCTCGGCTGTGCTTGCCGTGTTAGCCCTGCTCGTAACACTCACTGCAGTGCTTAGCAAAGCCCTCATAGCAGCCCTGTTGTGTTGCTGTGGCAATGCAGATTTCCCTGATAACGTCAGCCATTCGCAGGAACTCTGAGGGAGGGGCCTGGACTCCAAAAGACATTGCCACCTCTGTGTCACTTAACTATCTAACCATCAAGTCTGCCCCATCATCACACCAAAAAAACCATAAGGTTAACAATCCATTCCTTGGCCAGAGAAGGAGGAGAGGAGCAGGTGGCAGACAGGCAGGTAATCAGTGGGGAAGGCCAGGCTGGCAGAGGCACCCTCTTGAGGCAGAAGCAGCTGACAATAGGCCGGTGTGGCTTATCTTGGAGGGGGGCCCGCCCTTGCACACTCCTACCATTGGCCATTGTGGCCCTTGTGGTGTTCCTGCTGCAACAGGTTCTTCAGGCCCTACCCACCGGTAGTAACAGGGGGGACCACAGGGTAGTTAAGAGGAGATAGAGGGGTCTCTACCTCCCTGGAAGGGTTACAAGGGGGGCTGCCACAATCATAGACACCATTACCATCACCCCTCACGACCTCCCTCCCTCCTGCCCCACTTTCATTTCCCTCTCCTCTTCCTGTTCTACCTTCTACACTCTTCCTGCCAGGCGGCCAACCAAAGGGGCCCCATACTGCCAAAGGGGGCTGGAATCCTTCTCCTAGTCACCAAGAGACCACTAGTGAGGGTGAGGCCAGAGTAGCTGCCCGGGCCTGCCTTGCCCAGGGTGGGGGCCTCATTACAGCCGGAGTCAGACAGAGGTATAAGGAGAAGAAGGACTGCAGAGTCGGGGATATTTAGCAGGCCAGTTCAGGCAGGCCGGTTCAGTGAAAGCAAACAAAAGCAACCACATTTACGGGACTAGTTGGACCCAGAAAAGCCTCACTGAACCATGTCAAATGACACCAAATAAGCCATGGAAAAATCCAGAAAACAGAGCAACTTGGAGAAGAGTGACTACTGTTAAAGAACGTAAATGCCCTGGTCACACCTGGAAACTGGTTTACAAATTACCTTTGAAGTTGGAGCATAGGACCCTACAAGAAAAAAATTATAAATGAGCCAGTGGCCTGCAGGGTTGGAAAATTACCAAGAGGAGATCAGGGAATAAAACATCCTCTAGTAAAACCAACACCGTGGGGACACCATCTACAGAGACTCAAGCCCAACTTGAGTCCACCCTTGTTGTACACTTAAACTCCAACATGCTCAATCTGCAAGGACTTCCCACCAACATCTGCTGCACTGAGAGCATTAACAAAAGAGGGGCCACTCAATAAGGCCACACCGCACAAATCATTGTCAGCAAACCAGGTGAGGCAACAAGCAGACAACAGTTAGAGTCAGGAATCCAATCAGCACCACTGTGAGAAGCCGGCGAATGGGAGTACCTCCTGCCACTTAAACAGTGGATCTGACCACCACTTGGTCCAGGAATCCAGGCAGGGCAAGACAGGGCAAGGAAAATCCGAAGTCCTAGAAATATCATCAGCACCTGACTCCCTGAAAGAGGACATACAAAACCCTCACGGGAAAGCAAGACTTCCCTATGGATGAAAGGCAGCTTGGTAGTTGGTAAGTATACATGGGATATACCAAAGATTGGACACAACACCGTTGAAATGAGGAATGTCAAAACGAAATCCAAGGTCTAGCAGGCTATCTATCTGGCAAAGACACAACGTAGGAGGATGTTTGTCATTTGTCATCAATTGAACATTGAAGAGTAAAAGTTTGGAAGCCACCACTTGCATTCAGCATACCAAAGGATGTACCTTAAACTTTGTAGCTCAGCAAAGTTTGATTAGTGGAACACATACTATCATTTCTATTCCAGCACAGGTAATGGACAGCATAATCATTTGACTGCAGACACATTTCAGGAGAGAAGAATCACATGGGACTTGATGAATACGTGTCGGTTTAACAAATGTGAATAAATGAAGGTAAACAAAGAACTAACAAATATAACATTTCATTCTTAATTCACAAAATGGAAACAAGGCATCATGGTAGGTGTAGTCATTTCAATTTCACATTGCCATATCCTGCTAAATTGTAAATTGAACATAACTAGTGGCATCCAGAATGCAGCCACAAGATTCATGCTCGACCTCCCACTGTCACCTACATCACACAGCACCTCAGGAAGTAAGACTGACTCTCCATTCTCAAGCACAGCCAATTCAACCTTCTCATGCACACATATGAAACACAGGAAAAGAATAACTGAACTGCTGCGAACACTTTCACCAATCCACCAGTCACCAACGCTCTGCCTCACACATACGTCCCACATCTGCAAAAGCAAAACTGGATTTTTCTCATTCTCCTACATTGCACCAACTCATGGAATGGTCTCCCTCAACACATCAGAGCCCCCTCTTTACATTCTAAGTTCTGCTCATCATGTAAGCACCTTGGGACCATACACCTACACAACATGCCCAAGTACCTGGAGACCTTCTCGGTTGATTAGTGCTCTTTACAAATCAATACACCATAACATAACACGAAATACCATAACATAACATAGCATATCAAAACATAACATAGTAGAGCATAGCACAGCATGACGTGACATAACATAAAATAAAGTACATAACATCCCATAACATAACAACATAAAAAACGCAATATAATGATCTTCTTTCATTTATTTTTAAGAATTCTAGGAATTATGGAGGCAGCCCTTCTTGAAATATTGCAAACACCTAGAGCAGGGTTCGCCAAAGTCGGTCCTGGAGGGCCGTTTTCATGCCAGATTTTTAAGATAGCTACATTTATCTGAATAAGGTAAAAATCTGGCATGGACCTGGACCTTCAGGACCTTCTTTGGAGAACCCTGATCTAGATCATTATGAAGTCACTGGCATACAGTCGCCCTACTTATTATATTGTGGGTGCTTTAGGCATTAAATTGTACTCGGAATATGTTGCCCCTCAGTTTATGATTATTCACAGTGTTGTGGTGACTTTTCATCACATATTACTGGTGTATCATAATATGTCCTTTCTTGGTATACTACCAGCATCTGTGTCTTTACAACGCATTTCCACGATTATTGTGGAGTTCTATGACTTTTTTGGCCACATTAGCATAAGTAGACAGCCTTACTAAATGGTATAGGCACTATTATATTGAGTGAATCAATTGCATATGACTGTGATATATAGACCTGTGAAGGAGATGGTTTCCATGTGCGGTAGTAGTCCAAAGTAGTACCTGATAAAATGACAAGCTGGCGTTTGAAAATAAAGCTCATGTATAGACCAGAAATGTATTTTTTTTTCTTTTCAGTGACAAGGTTTTGTTTGCAGGAATTGACTTTTTATTTTTGTATTTATTTGTTTGCGTGTTTATTTCAAGTTTTTAAAATAGCTCTGTGATAACAGCAACGGCGATTAAGAATCTCCTTACAGAGCATGAAGGATTGAAACTAAGAGCTACTGAAGAGAGGACAATGGAGATGGTGACAAACAGTCAGGGTAGGGTCAATGAAGAAGAGAGAGTGATTTGAGCTCCAGGGAACAATTGTTGAGCAATCTGTGAAAGTAAAAGAGGGGAGAAGAGTTTGAAGATGAGTGGAGAAGAGAGAGATGACATCAAAGAATAATAAGGAGAACAAAACAGAAGTGGGTAAAGCAGATGGATGACGCTTGCAATAAAAGATAACCATAAGATGGTCTTGAAAAGGTCAAAGAAGAGAGCAAGGAAGACCTTGAAGAAATAAGGAAAGAAATGGTAGAAATCGAAGGAAAAGGTGAGCAAGATACTAGTAAGATTCAACATTAAGATACAGAAGAAAGAGGGTAAGAAGGGATAGCATTGAGGTTGTAGTCGGCGAAAGAAATATATAGCATAGAGGTTATAGGTCAAAATAAAAACTGTCTGGGAAGGTTTTTAGTCGTTTATGGCATTAGAGAACATCCATTTGTCTTTGGAGGTCTAAACATAAGTGGTTTCAGAGACACAGGTAGCAGGAAGATGTGACTTGAACGTCTTTGATTCATGCCAGAAGACTTTTCTGCTACATTTTCTTCATATGTTTAAAGTTAGTTGAACGGCAATTCGTGCAGAGCTGGGTATGTGCATTGATTTATATGGTGACATTCAATCATCTATATTGGTAAAACGTTTTATGTGATTATCGTGAGCAAAGCTGTCTTAGTCCTGCGCCTGTAGGATTAGTTTAATTATGTGGACATGAATCTGCCTAAAACGTGTAAGCACTCTGTACCTTCAGCAGTAGACATTGTGTTTGAGCCATGCAGATTCATTTAACCTAATGGATATCCCTACCTTCTATAGATCTCTGTAGCCTTAATTTCCAAACATTCTACTAACTACAAATTTACAATTATAATAAATGATTTAAAATATGCTTAGAGAGAAGGTCGAATTAAGCAGGTAGGAGTGAAGATAGATGTTTTATAGAACATGAATAATAATATGGCAAACACCCTGTCAAATTTCATACACTGACCACGGGGGAGCATCAGACTTGTCTGGCACACCAAATACATATTGTAAAAATTCATGAGTTCAGCTTCAGACCTGCCTCTAAAACCAGCAGCTGTTTAGCCAATGTATTTGAATAATAAAACAAGTCTCTCAGCACACGCAATAGTGTGTTAACACAAGTAAAGTCATCCAGTCAGTCATACATTCTGCAATTCTTTCTTTATTTGGATTTTGATTCCTCCGCCAGCCAACATGTGTTTCGTCAGTGGGTGTGTCACCCTGCAACTTCCAGAGGGCTGGAATCCGCAGGTGCACTCTGAGGTCAGTACGGTATGTCCTCAAATTAAAAGATTAGCAGTAGCATCACAATAAATCCAAGAACGAGAATAGGTATGTCTTCAGCTACAAGGTCCTGTCACCGTGTCCAGGCAGAAGGCCTATCCTGTGTTGTGGTAAGTGCTCCTGTTCCGCGTTCATTTGAATAATGTGCTGTGAAATGCATACGTTTGTCTCAATTTCAGTGTTCAATGAGGAAGTACAACCCAACACCAAAGGGAATGTCAAGCTTAGTAAGCAGTTATTTAGTCTTCAAATTATTCTCCGAGTACCATGCATTCCTATTTGTAAAACAGTATTTGCACACGTTCTTTGGAAATTTTGCTGTAAAAGGAATGATCTTCTTTTTCTTGAAGGCTGTGTGGTGGGATAATCCAATGAAGCTTCATAAGGAGAGCCTGACTACCCTGCTGTGCTTACTCGCTTAATACCGTTTAGGGTATGTGTCAAAGTAATGAGTATTTAATTTTTCTGGCTACTCTCTTGTATGGAAAGGATCAAGGTGTGGATGCAAAAATAGGGGGTCGTTAATTTTCTCTAGTTTCATTCTGTCATAGTTTACTTCAATCCAAAATATATGTATTCCAGAAAGCCAGGAGGATACCACGATGGAAGTTTGCTAAAATGGCTCTTTCGGAACATGGCGCTGCTTTTCTGCTGACTAGCTATCCGGGGAGAAAAAGGAGCATTCAGGGGCCCATTAGGATGGCGGACAGATTGGAGTCCGTCCGCCATCCTGTTGTAGACCCGGGACCGTCTGCCATGCCTGTGGCGGTCCTGCAACACAAATTAGGATGCGACTGCCACCATGGCAGTTGGGTTCTTCATTTTAACATTGAGGCGGTGTTAAAATCGCATGTTTTGCATTTGCGGAACATCTGCGCTCCGTGCTTGACTCCGGTCAAACTCCGGCGCTGGTGTTACTCGACCTCAGTGCCGCGTTTGACACGGTCTCACACGCGATACTGCTGCAGCGTCTGAGAGAAGCAGGTGTCTCTGATTTAGCACTTGAATGGTTTTGGTCATTTCTAGCAGGTCGCTCATTTCGGGTCGCTACACCTCCATTTGAGTCTAAACCCTATTTCATCGAGCAGGGAGTGCCTCAGGGGTCGGCACTTAGCCCCACGTTGTTCAATCTGTATGTGCAGCCGCTGGCTGCGGTCGCCAAGCAGTGGGGCCTGACTATGGTCTCTTATGCTGACGATACGCAGCTGGCGGTTGCACTCAGTGGGGACTCCAGCAATTTCTATGCAATTTTCTATGGAATTGTAACAACGCTGATGGTTTTATTTTTAATCATTTGTCTGCTTATGTTAGCCAAAGTACTGCACCTTAGAGCACGTAATTAAAAATAAACATTTTAAACTTTTCCGTGTCTCTGATTACTCTTGTTGTGGACTGATATGAGATTAATAACGAAAAGGTGTTTCTGATTCTCACCATTCCTGAGAGTACTCTAAGTCGCTTGGTCTGGGTTGTCTAATCATTGGTAGCTTTGAGATGATACGGAGAACGAATGAGACACTGATGCTAGTTGGATAGGGGTTCTGGGTACTGAGGTGAGTTTTTTGGTACAACACAATTCACTGACGTCCTGGTTTCCTGTGCATAGTTCTGTGCATGAGCAGAATCTTTACTTTAACAATCTTAGTAGCCTTGCTAAATCTATCTGAGCATTTGCTGGTGAAACCAGGCTTTCTAATTCTAACCCAATCACCAACTCTTTGACAATGGGATTTAGTTCTCCACTTACAGTCGTACCACATTTTCATTTTAAGCTGCTTGGCTTCCACTCTTTGAGCAGCACAGTTCACCAATTTTTCAGAAAAGGCATTTTTTTTGCATTTCTCCTTGAAGCACCAGGGACAAATTTTGAAAGAGGGATCCCTACCTTTCAACAGGCGGAAAGGACTAATTTCATTGGTGGTATGGGGCGTGATACAATATAACCACAATTTGATGACATCGGCAACAAAACCCTTTAACACTCTGTTAAAGCATTCGACTAAGCCATTCTCATGTGGTTCATATACAGATGGTGTAACATGTTTAATATCTTGGCATTTTAGGAATTTTTCCATTTCTAAGGAGGTAAGCTGCACTCCATTATCAGTGACCAGGACCGAAGGGCAACCTTCACTGGCGAAAACTTCCTTTAAAAGTTTCATAACAATGTTAGTAGTAGAATGTGACACAAATTTCACTTCTGGCCACTTTGAAGTGGGAGGAGAGTATAGATGGGTCAGGGATGGGCTGAATAGACCTGGGCTGCATTCAGAGTAGTGGGAGGAGTTGTCACTAGCACCTGCATAGGCCCGTTCTGCGTTTAGAGTGGTCGGAGGAGATTTACCCTGCACATGAATAGGCACTGTATGCCTTGGACATTGCTGTCTCTGCCTCCTGCTGGGATGCTTAGAGGAACAAACTGGTTTGGACTAAACACAGACACTCTCTGCCTGAGAGGACAAAGGAATTTGGAGTATAAATTTTGGGACCCAGACCCCAGAACTTTAGAACTCTTTTGGGACCAAGAAGACTGCCAAGAAGAAGAGCTGGAGAAGCCGTGAGGAGGAACTACCACTTTGCTGAGTGCTTTGCTGTGTTGGCCTGCAGTGGCCGCTTCTGTCTTGGGCAGGGAAAGGACTGGACTGAACTTTCTACAACTTCTTTCATTGAGTATCTCCAAGGGCTTGAGGTAGAGCTTTTCCCCTGTTCAAGAAGTCTCAGGAACAGCAAAGACTTCAAGTTCTTCTGTCCTCAGCACTGGGGACTGTGTGTTTTGTGCTGCAACAGAAGACAAAGTAACCTGACGCCGTTCACGATGCCGCTGCCAACTCTGTGTCCTGAAGGCACCGCAGAGGGCACTGCCGCAAAGCTGCACAGCAATCCTGGTCCCACCGACAAAGTCACCTGATGCTGCAAACGAGCCGCTGCTCGCACCATGACCTGTGGGCACTGCACTACGTCCCACCTCACTTCATGGTGCTACATTGGTATCCCCATCGCCGCTTCACACTGACATCGACACCGCTGCTTGCACCGTGGTTAGAGGGCACATCTCATACAGTTACACGACGCACCACACTCATCCCGCACCGCAGCCTTGGTTTGCCTATGCTGGCGCCATCGACTCCAGTTCATCAGCTGATGACAGCGCTTCAGCAACGACGACTACGCTGCTTGCTTTGTGACCTGCCAACACCACGACGAACACTGCTTCACTTCGCACCGTGACCCTGGTCTCACCGACGATGCCATCTGACGCTGCCATTGAGCCGCTGCTCGCATAGTGACCTGAGGTCATCGCACGCTGCACCGCTGCACTTCGTGCCGCAGCACCCGATGCCTGCTGACGCCAGCGCTCCTGACTTCAACTGCGAGGAGTTCGATCTGCAACGCGTATGACTTCAAGGGCCCGACGACTCCTGCACTGACCTCTGGAACCGATGCCTGTGGACGCCGTGCTTTCGGAAACTCAATGAGAGGTCGCCGATGCCCTGTATTTCTAAAGGATCTGTTTTGCGGGTCTCCCTGACGCCGCGATCAGCCAGAACTGTTTGTATTTGTTTGTTCACAACAAAGTGATAGCCCCGGATGGAGCTATCAACTTCAAGGAACTTTATTTCATGGTTATTTTGATAACTGAAGATTTCTAAGTACTGTATTGTGGATTTTTATAATTTTTAGTCTTGTCTTAACTATATAAAAATATTGGGGATTTTTCTAAACTGTGTGGTGTCCTTTTTTAGTGCTTACACTGTATTACTGTTGGTTATGTGCAAATGCTTTACACACTGCCTCTAAGATAATCCTGACTGCTCGTGCCAAGCTACTAAGAGGGTGAGCAAGGGTTATTTTAGGAGTGTAACTCCCTTATCCTGACTAGAAGGAAGGGTCGCTACTTGGACAAGGTACAAACCATTGCCAACTAGAGACCCCCATTTCTAACAGTTTCCATATACACTGTAATGAATGAAGCATGAGAATGATTCTGAAATGTGTTTAGGATCGTGGCATGGACACTGAGGGGCTCATTACGATGCCGGGCGGAAAGCCTCCACCCAACACTGATTTGGAATCGGGACCAACCGACTTGCAGTCGGCGTTTCTGACCGCCGAATTACAATGTGACCAAACACTGTTCGGTCGGAGTCCCATTGTTTCCTATGCGAGCTCGTGTTCCACCCGACAACGGCAGTAACACAGGCTCCTATGGGAAAATGGGGTGTTTGTGGAAAACCCTGCACCCTGTCGCAGTCACCCCATGGTGCCTGACATACAGTGAAGGGTTTTACAGGGGATACCTTAGGTACCTCCTCCGCCATCAACCGTAGGCCATAGGGCCAGGAGGGCCCTGCCAGGGGCCCATAAAGTCACTTTCGGACAGCCTTTTCGTATCAGAAAGGCCAACACAGAAAGCTGTTGGAAATCGACATCTTAATCCCAAATGCAGAAATGCGTAAATCGGAACCGATTCAGAATGACCATGTGGTTTACATTCTGACTGCAGACATTGTAATCCGGCGGTCGGAATGTAAACTGACTGAGCCAGTAGGAAGGGCTCCGACATGGTCGAGGACATTCCAACTTTTGGGTGGAGGCTTCCTGCCCAACATCGTAATGAGCCCCTAATTCTGTTTACAGATGAATAGTACACAGGACACACCTCTTATATTCATAAATATGGATGATGTTCCTCTACAGCCCCCTTGACCCAAAAGAGCAACAGTACTGCACACATATCAATTTGCAATACAAATAAGGATGCATTTTGAATTTTGAGACGGGTGCACACAAAATCCCCACATATTGTTGGCAAATCATGATGGACTTGTTTGTGTTGCACTTTTAATTCATATGAGATACATTTGCGCTCATAAATTATTTGCTCATGTAGAACATTAAACGGGTGTGATATGATATTAAGCTGGCCCAAACACCTCCCATGGGAATGTAGTGAGCATTTTTAAGGTAGAAATGTACATGAATGATAGGCGCGCATATAACCTCATAGGTCCATGAGCATTCAAAATCTTTTTCTCAGCTCACGCTCTTCCTAAAAATGGGCAGAGATTTGTAAATGTCAATAGCAACTGCAATTTATTTTCCAGGTTTGAAGTGGATAAAAAACAACCAAAAATTGCTGGGGGTGTACATGAGAAAACAATAAAACTGGAATTACAATGTAAAAACTTTTTTTGCACGTCCTCTTTTACACTATGTACAATTACGCATTTGTAATTGACTTTGTGCATGAATGTAAAACTGAATTCAGAATTCAGGAGCACTTTTGGAAATCCTCGGGAATCCCGGATATTCACAAATCTACAGTAAGTTACAAGTGTCAACCTGTGAATCTAAATGGTTGATTTTCCTTGAGAATCAAGGACAGAATGGGCATTGTGTCTCAATATCGAAAACTTTGTAGACCACCTGTTAAGCGTCTGAACGTACGACAAAGTACTAAGAACGCGTTTCCAACATGCACATTGACATGTATAAAGAGGCTGGTTCTATTGTAGGATTAGAGGTTGCTACTCGTTGTTTAAGAAATGTGTGCGTTATGCTTTGATAGAAATAATAATTGACACACGAAAGTTTTGATTTTTACTTTCTTCAATTTAGTCCATTCCGTGATTTTTGGCCTAATTCAGGTTGTCTCATTTTTTATGATTGCTTAAAGTTAAATTGAATGAAAGTTTAGCAACATCATAAGCACTGATTAAAGTTTACAATTATGGGTGATATTTTGAACAACCGTGAACGCTAACAATTTTCAACTGGTAGCTTGTTTTTAAAGTTTCATTACTTGGGAATGCTTGTCAGAGAATACTAATATTTACTGCACAGTATTTTGTTGACATAATATTGGATTTTGTGAGTGCACAATGATTAATAGGCTCTACAGGAAACTGACAGTGATGTATCTAGTTTCTCTCTAGGATAAATATGTTGCATGCCATTAGTGTTACATAAACACTTCGCCTGCTGTCCAATTTCCATTACATTTGCTTGCATTTATAGCACTGAATCCTGAATTGACAAAAGATATTCATTGTACAGAACATATTGTAGAAATATGAGCATTGACCCTGGCAGGAAATAAGGACTGAGTGGGCACAGAATAGTAAATTCATGAAGACCTCTGGTTACCGACGTTGTTAACGGTGGGGAGCATTTTCTGAATAGGAATGGGTCATGTTCAACTCCAATGATGGTTAATAGTCATCCGACCTCTTACAATAAATTGTACTCCCCATGTGCTAAAAAAAGGAATCAATCTGTACTGTTACCATATCTTATTATACATGTGTTTCTGCATCCTTGGATTAAAAACCCATCTCTAGTTTCTTTATAATAGGCGATTAGTGACATACTCACTCACCTATTATTAAGAAATGACATAGCAGCTCCACTGTAATAATATATTACAGTTGAGTTCTGACATCACCATGCCTGCTGTTGGAATCAGCAGCTGGGGAAAGGCAGATCATGAAGCAGAGCATAATTAATGCAACTGTTTAAAGAACAAAATGTGACTTTTCTTTCTTCTGCTTGATTTTTCTAGCTGTACAGAGACATGCAGAAAGGATATATTTATATGTGCATTTTTAAAAGATCTGTGAATTTAAGGTGAGCTTGTTGTCAATGATGATTCCAAGGTTTCTGAAATGGGTGGAGGGAATGGGTGCAGGTCCTAGGTCTGATGGTCAACAGTAGTTGTTCCATGTGTTTCTGATGTTGCAAAAGATCAGTACTTCCATCTTGTCTGTTCAGCTGCAGGCAGTTGTTCTTCATCCACTCTGTGACATTTGTCATGCATCTTTGGAAGTTGGTTGTGGTGGTGGTGGAATCATCGGTGAGTGAGAGGATGAGTTGGATGTCATGTGCGTAGGAAATTATGTTGAGACCGTGGGATCTGATGATGTTTTGAAACAGGTTCATATATGCGTTGAATAACGTGGGGCTGAGGAATGGGCCCTGAGGGCCATACTGCAGGTGATCTCCTTGGGTTCAGAGGTGAAAGGTGGGGGATGGATCCTCTGGGTACTTCTGGTGAGGAAGGAGGTGATCCCTCTACAGGCGTTCCCTTGGATGCCGATGTGATGTGGAGTCTTTTGATCAGTGTGTGGTAGAATATTGTGTCGAAGGTTGCGAGAGGTCGAGGAGGATCAAAGCTGCTGTTTCTCAGTTGAGTAGGGTTCAGATGTCAAAAGTATAATAGAAAGGAGCGGAGTAATGTTACATGTTATAAACAAATAAATGTTGTAGTACCAAATGAATTTGACTTATTTGTTTTTATTCCTTATTCTTTATAATTATTTGTGTATTTCCTTCCTAATTGTTTCAATTATTCAAAAGAATTCCAATAAACCTATACATTGGTTTCCATCTTAACCATCACATGTAGAACTGATGCATTGATTCATTTATACCAGCAATATTCAAAATTATACACTTTGTAATAAATCAATTCAAATAAATGATGCTTAGTATATACAGTTGTACAGCTTAATGCTCAATACAATGCTCAATATGTACAATTATACAGCCAACGCGTTTCGTCCTATCTAGGACATCATCAGGGCTGTAAAAAAAGAAAAGAAAAACATCATATCAATATACATTGTTCGATATATAAATCCTATCACGATACCTATACAAGGAAGAAATATATCCACCATATACAGAATATACCTATTTGACAGTACAAACTTGTTGATCATAATCAAAAATATCCATGTATAGAACAGTGTTAACAGCTGCTTGCAATACTGAAAACAATATAATAGTTGCTTCATTCCTTAATTATCGAAATTATGTCCATAATCCCATCCAAGGCCTGTCACCCATTCAGTATATTTTTATTCAGGCGGATAACTCATAGTCCCCTTTATATTTCAAACATGAAAGTATAATCTTTAAATTAAATTAGTATTTCCTAATAGTCCATCCCTACTGCTTGTTTCTCACCTCAATGTTACTTGAAACAATCCTTGCAAATCTATGCTCTCTTTTCCTTCCGTACTCTCTCCAATTCTTCGTTTCCTAGCACTTGCCAATAATTTCAGTATGTCATTCCATACCTCTATATATCAGTTAGTTAATCTAAAGACAAAAGACAAGTCAATGATACCAATCCTACATTCTTTACCATTAATGGGCTAACGCATCCTACGACCATGACGTACCTTGGAATAATATATCCCCATATATTCCACAACAGATACGATAATCCAGCTCAATAGCTAGAAACCACCATCTTTTTTCCAGACACTTCCACATCCATTATTATTCCCGTAATTTCAGTTTGTTGATTAACCTCCTCTTAGCTAATAATTAATCTGAAAATAAAACCAAATGGCACCCAATTAGTATCGCTTTCACTGGTCCCCCAAAAATAAAGTAAACACCCTTATTCTAAACACATACCTTGCTTCAGCATATCCTCGTTCCACACAGCCGGTCCGATAGCCCTGCTCTGTAGCATAAGCCTGCTGAAGTCCCCTTTTAAAGGATTCAAACACCAATCATAAACTCCGATTTCAAGGCCTCATTGCCATAACACTAAAACTGTTTCCTATCTGGTCCACCTATTCAAGCCTCCAATCAAATCCCATTTTACTATCCCGAGTTTTAAACAGAGTCAGGATACCATTTCATGTGATCCTCAACCAATCCGTGTGCCCCACTTCAATGCTTAATTAACATGAAGACTCAAGCAGCTCCCTATCTGGTCCGCCTAAGTTCTCTTAACTATTATTGGAGAACAGACTTGAAGAAACGGCTATTCCTATTCGTTGGTTGCCCCACCAATGTGATTATCTTTTATTCTATGTACTGAATCGGGCGTAATGCAATGATTATTACATCCGTAAAAAACGAACATAAACATGAAGACTCAAGCAGCTCCCTATCTGGTCCGCCTAAGTTCTCTTAACTTCCGTGGAGAACAGACTTAAAGAAACGGTTATTCCTATTCGTTGTTTGCCCCACCAATGTGATTATCTTTTATTCTATATATTGAATCGGGCATAATGCAATGATTATTACATCCGTGGAAAACGAACATAAAGAAACGGCTATTCCTATTCGCTGGTTGCCTAACCAATGTGATTTCCTATTACTCTATGTGCTAAAATCAAACGTAGTGAGATAATATTTACACCCACCGATCGTCATTTACCAACACAAACACTAATCGCTAATCTATTTAATTTGTATTCTAATCAAAGCAAAAAGCTAATATCTCTATCATACCTCTAGCGTAACACTCCGTTCACAATGTCCCGAAGGCAAAATCAATTAATAATTATGTTCCTTACTTATTCTCTTTCCACATATAAAGTATGATTTTCCCGAAACATTCATTCGCGCAAAACGTGTAGGGAATAGCCCAAACTTAAAATATACAAAGACCATAGTACAGCGGAAGACCAGTCTTGGTACCTTCTGTTAACACTGAAGAATCACAAATAACAACCCCCATTAATCACCAACACCACCGTCCATCCATTTCAGTTCCTATAAAAAAAAATTCTTGTACTTAGTGTACCGATACCAATCAAAGCTCCATTCACAACCCATCAAATAATGTTGCAGAGGATACCAATCATTAGGGTTCAGATGTCATCAGTGGCTGCAACCAGGGTGGTTTCGGAGCTGTGAAAGCTGCAGAAACCGGACTGGGATAAGCAGAGTGGCTGGTTCTGCTCCAGGTGTGTCATGAGTTGATTGTTTATGATCTTTTCCAGTACGTTCACTGAGAATGGAAGCAGGGAGTTTGGGCGGTAGTTTTTGACCTTGCTGGGGTTGGCAGAGGGTTTTTTGAGTAGTGATCTGACTTGGGCATTTTTCCAGGCATTGGGAAATGTTGCTGTGGTTATAGAATACAGTGGTGAGTTCCTGGCCGATTCTTTGGTTTCCGAGCTTAAAGATGTGATGCGGACATGGGTCTGTGGGAGCTCTTGGGTGGATGGATTTCAGGATGGATTTGGTGTCCTGGATGGAGAGGATGTTCCAGGTGGTCAGTGTGTGGTTCGTGTAGGTTACATAGGTGGTGTAACTGTTGAGGTAGTTCATAGGTGTAGGTTGGGGTTAGAAGTTTGTGTATATGGTTGCGGTCTTGTCATTGGAGAAATGGGTGAGGTTGTCTGTCGCACAGCTCCTGTTAGGATTTGATGTTGTTTTTTGCTGGTAGCTGAGATGGAGAATTTCTTAAAAATATTGAAAAGTTCCTTGGTGTTGTTGGCACTGGTTTCGATGCATGCTGAACTGTTTTTTGTTGTTGTTTTTTATGTATAATTTATACTAGCTTTTCAGATAACAAAACACACAGTAATCTGAAGTCAGATGTGAAATCGCATCTAATTAGTACATTTCACTGAATGTTTGGCTCTCCTATCCCTCCCTTCCATCCCCCCAGCTCAGATCTCAGTGTGAGTGGTACTAGCATTTCCATACAACATTACGATGAGCACCTAATGTGTGGGCCCCTCATGGTCCATACATATATGCCGCCGGCATTCTGTATTTACTTTAGGGCCACTCTTCAGCCATGTCAAACATTCATATCACTGTAGTCTATGGGGGTAACTGACCTGGTGTCAACAATTCTGTAAGCATCGCTGTTCATGTTCTCATGTCATCCTCCAGATTCTCTTCCCTGTGTGTTAGTTTCATATGACACACCTCAGCATTGATCCATTTAGCCACATCTTTCAGCCAGTCATCGACCTTTGGGCATCTATGGAACATCCACCCTATAACAATTCTGTGTTTAGCCAATTGCTATCCCAAAGCAAGAAATTTCCTACTCAGCTTTTTTTTCTTACAGAGCGGGAAGTGCTCCCATAGGTATTGGGCTATCCCCCTGGTGACCTCCTGTCCTGTAACCAAGTGGAGCCTCTGTGTGATGGACTACTAGAAGCCATTAATATCTGAGCACCTCCATATCATGTGCAGAAAGTCAATGGCCTTCTCCCCACATTTGGGGCAGCCCGTCGATCTCTCAGGATTTATTGTTTGTAGCCATTTGGGTGTCAGGTATACCTGGTGGCTCATGTTATATTGGAGTAGCTTGAACCGCGCATTGGTAGAGGTGGACTTAACCCCCTCGTGAATAGCTTCCCAAGCATGTGTATCAAGAGGCGCTTCCAACTAAATCTCCCATTTACTCAGTACCTTAAGTAAGGTCCTGGGGGTATCCTCTCTCATAGCCCTATAGATGTGCAATATCAGTCTCTGTCCCCCAGCCATTGTCAATAGTGTTTCCAGTGTTCGGGAGTCAGAAGGTGCCTCCTGGGAACATTGGCCATATCTCCCGTGCTGTCTGCGCTATTTTTGCATACTGTAAAAATTGCCCATTTACTGGTTGGAATGTCTCTGAGACCTCTACAGTAGTTATAAACTGGTTGTTGGGGTGAAGATACCCCAGTGACTCACAGCCGCCTTCCATCCATTTACGTAAGGACATGGAACTGCCAATACTTTTCAACAGACGCAAAGCCCAAATATTCATTTCTGAAGCACACAGGGCTTTCTTCAGCACCGTTGTGACCGTCCATTCCCAGGCTCAACAAACCATGTGTGGCAACCACGTCGGTGCTTTTGACCCCAACATAAGGGTCTCAGGTAGTGAGTATAGGCAGAATAAACCCCTCAGCAGTTTACGCTCCCAGTTTTCATGCTTCTCCAATCAGTGACAAATGCAAAAAGAACAACTGATGGACAGAATGGAGAACAATGTCTTACATTCACCCCAGTACAGAGATCTGGTCCTAAATCCATCGTTTTTTTGCTCACCATGCCATTCCAGTTTGGACCCAGCCATATGCAAATCAGTCTTGACCCTGAGCCCAATGGGAACAGTCCAGCCTGAACCGCCAGGCCAGGTCCTCCCTGCACTGTAAACAAGCATCCTAGGACCGGTTTCGGGCTTTCAGCCTGTGGAAATATGGATTTTTATGGTCAGTTATGTCCCCTATCTTGGACCCCAACGGTTTCATGTATAAATCACAAGTACATGTATGTTCCCTCCAGTTCCAGTTATGAAGACGCAAACACATGTGCGTCCACCGTCAACATGTCCTCTTTCCGACCCGCCATGAATGGGCTGGATATTCTATTCCTAAGTATGAAAGGCCACCGCCTTTATATGGTTCATTTATCCCATTTTACAGTCCAGGCGAGTAGGCCCTGATTCTGCCATTAAGTCTTTTTCTTGCCTTCTGCCTCTGACAGCTCCAGTTTGAGCTCGCATCTGTATCCATGAACTTTGTCCTACTCCCTGCGCGGCTAACGGTGCCTGACTTGACCTGTCTGCTTGCCAAAAACTGTATTTCACCTTCGAGATTATCTGCTCCGCTCCCCATCCAATGCATTCCTGTCTAGTAGTTTAAGTAAACATTCTTCCAGCTACCGAGCAAAAGGCCCGGCTTCTCTGTCTTTATGCAAGTAATTCATAGCCCTGTTACTATGGAAGATTTCTGCCCTCGCATCTAGTGTAGACACTTAGACGCTTGTACACGCACTCACAGTCAGTATAGAATAGATTTTATTAGAGAGACCTTTCCTTTTGGATAACATAGTTCTTTAAACATAGGATGTTAGATATGATTTGGGATTAGGTTGACTTGACCCCCCAGACTTCTGTCTCCACATGTAGAGCTAAATGTCAAGTCCCCTTCACCCCCTAGTTGCACGTCAATCACACGTCATGCTGCTGCGCGCGCATCTCTGCCAAGTATTTCTGCTGACATTGCGAAATTCTCTCATGGGACCACCCATTGTGACCTCATACCTAAATGACGTTCTTTAGTTACGCCTAGTTACACCCATTTTTTTGTTACGCATGTATGTTTTATCTTTGTTATCAATTGTTACGCCTCCTGCATCTGTTTTCACTATAATGCCTCTGTATAAAAATGATTACCTGTCAATAAAGTATTGTCCTTCACTTCCTGAACCTTCGTGGTGATGGAATATGGAGTCCATCAATTCGAATTGATTTTGGAATAAAGCCTGTTCCGAACCTCTAATACCACGGATTCTGCCTCTTATTTTACTGAGCTATTATTATTAATTTTCCGCATCAAATTAAGTTCCGGTAATTAAATTATTTACCACATATATGGCGCCCGAACAGGGACACTTTCTCATCTCACGCGCCGGAGGTGCGTTGCAGGCCCGGTCTCCTGTCACAGCTGGACGGACAACAACGCGTACCCACAGGATTTCCTGTATCTCCCTCCTGCCGAGCGGGGGTAACTGAGGCTGCGATCAACACCCAGACGAGGCGGTGAGAAGTGCGAAGTATCCCGACCAGAGCCTAGCTGAGAGAGCAAGATCCGAGGTATACAGAGGCCCACCAGTTTCCGAAGTTTCCGAAGTTTCGAGTCGAGTCCAGTCCGGTTCAAGTCCAGTTCAGTTCAGTTCCGAGGCCTTCCGTTCCGAGCTACCCGGTGAGTACCATTGTCGGGGAGGCGTTCTGACGTGCACATAGGTTGTGCCGGTCAAGACGGGTTTGGGTACACAAATCCGGTCTGCACTGTTTCAGCAGTTTATCTGTACTGTTTAGCAGTATATCAAGTATGTCCAGTATATAATTCAGAATTACCTAGTTAGTGCCGAGTATTATGCTTAGTGACTAGTTCCCTAAATGGCCATCATTGTTGTTCATTAAATGTTAAATGTTAAATGTTTTAAATACGTTCTGCATATTGTAGTGTGAATGACTGTTCATTATTGTGTTTTTGGTGTATTAAACGTGTTCAAAATTGGGTATCAGATCAGTTCTCAATATGCCGCTCTTTTCGAAATTAAGACAGATCAAAACTAGAAAAGGGGTACTCGAAGAAGCTGTTCCCATTCCTCCTAGGGACACTCCAGGGTACTTCATGTATCATAAACATGGCCTAGACGCCATATTATTTCTTGATTTATGGGTAGACTACACCAAGGAATTACCAGAAAGTCAGAGGTGGCCCGCAGCTGGGACCTGGGATGCAGATTGCATCATGAAAGTAGAGGAAGAATTATGGAAAAAGAAAGCCAGACAGTCACAGAAAGATGCCATCGAATTATGGCGTAAAGAATCATATAGACGTACAGAAAAAGCACTCAGACAGGAAGAGAAAAGTAAGGAGAATTCAAATAAAGTCCGAGAAAATCTATTAATTGAAGAAGGTACTCGAGTAAAATCAGAACAAGTAGACAGACAAAGAAATGCCCTTATGAATGGTATGTATCCTCTTCTGGCCGAAGGGTTACCTAAGGCTACTCCGGAGATACCAAAAGACTTGCCACCCCCATTGTTTCCGATAAAAGCACATCCCAAAGGGCATCCCAGAACCGCAGAAGATGTTTTCCTTTCCTCTTATTTAGACGACGCAGCTCCCGAGTATGCTAATACTGCGCCACATAGACCGCCTGCCGAGGGGGTTCAACGCCAAGACCCTCCTCCGTCTGTACCTCCGCAACAACAAACTCCGACACAAGTTCCGGCAAGCACATCCGTTTCTACAGCTGTATCCACACCTATGGTTGCTATATCACGTTCAACGAATCCTTTCACATCCAGCACCCCAGGTGGTGCTACAGGAGGTACATCAAACATTTTTTCCACGCTACCCAGAGTAAATAAACTTTCCTTTCAAGAATTAGCCCACCAACGTACGCCCAAACTAGTAACTCCCGACATGCTTAAGGAACTTCTAATAGATTGTAGATATGACCCTGTGCCCGGCAAAGAGGACGAAATGCTGCTGGCATCATTACGTATCCGACGAGCTGCAATATATTTAGGGAGGCTACCAGGAATGACTACACATTTAGAAAATATATATCACTTTGTCCAGTCAGGACGAGATTCTGAAAGTATTAATCGAGCCATGGAGTACCAGAAAGTGGAGATACAGGGGGAACTGTTACGTTTCCTCATAAATTGTGTGATCAGAAATCAAGACCGACCCGGGGTAAATCCGGAAGAAATGCAAATTCTTACCACATGAAGTCGGAATATATCAGAGGGGAGACATGATAAACGATTAAGTATAGTAGCTATGTGCCGAAAGATCCGCAAAGAAGTAGAACGAATACACGAAGAAAGATTAGCAGTAGACCAGCCTGAACAAAACGAGGAGGGGGAGGAAGAATTAGAACTGCCCACAGGACAGTTAGAAACCATGGCCTATGTAGGTAGAGGAAGATCTTGCAACAATACTAGATGCTTTACTGATCCGATACGTCCGATACGTCCAGATAATAACAGAAATTTCCAAACACCTATAATAAATATAAGGTCCCCCGAACATTCGTTCCAAGCCGCTGACAAATTACTCCGAGAACGAAGGGGTTATCATATACTCGATTCTATGGACGAACAAGAATTAGCCAGGTCAGCCGTTCATTGGGTTGACAGTCCCGGAAAATATAGTGATGATACACTAGCACATACGTTTTTGAACCTCACCCCAGATGAACAGCGTTTAGCTGGTATCTATATGGTTCAACAACTCCTTATATTATATAAAAGCCAACACTCCGATCCTGGTCCATTACCTGATATATTGACTGAATTACTCACGAATAAATGGAGAGGTTCAGGTACTGAGTTAATTAGAGAAATACTAGAATCCAGAAAGCAGTACATTCTTTTTGTATGCCCCGAACATGTCTCACTGCCCATCAAGGAAAGAACGACGTATTACATGGATAGACAGAATCCCTTACGCGAAGTGCACCCGATAAAAGGTGATGACAATCAGTTTAAACGTGTGTTTGTATACATACCCATATCTAAAATAGAACTATTAGAAATGAAGAAAGTGGTACCCAGTCATGACAAAGACCCAGCGGGTTTCCACCGTGAAATTAAAGACATGTTGCTCATGGGAGAGTATACCTATCCCGACATTATGAAAATATTGAAGGTATTAATGCCTGCGGGCATCTACGAAAAACTCAAGGAAAAGGATTGGGAGGTGGGAGACCAAAAGATAGATTGGACAGCATTAGAAAACGAAGAAAAAGCTCGAGGTCCAGGTTCAGGGCTTGGGGACAAGACCAAAACTCTACCAGGTTTACTAGTACAGGTACTGCCACGTTTATTAACTACGAAAAAGGAAGACTGGGGTGCAATCTCAGCCTGTAAACAAAAGCAAGATGAAGACACTAGTGATTTCTATGCCCGATTCGAAAAATGTTTTGGTATAAATAGTGGAATAAAAGCAAGTAGCGAATCGTATCCACATCTGTTTGTGACAAAATTAGTTGAAAATTCCTTGCCCCAAGTTAAGAATAGAGTATTGAAATTCGAGAGTACTTGGCAAGGTAACACTCCGTCACAAATGTTACAAATGCTACAGTACCATCACAATAGAATTAGAGAGGAACAAGAACATGAACAAAGACGCATGAAAGACACGAAAATGAAAATGCTAGTTTCCCAGACAGTTCCAGCTGACGGTCATAAAAAGGGTATGACACAGTCCAGTGTTTCAGCAGGTCCTGTAAAAGGGACATGCAACTATTGTAAACAGCCAGGTCATTATGTACACGATTGTCCAGTTTTAAAACATAATATCGCCATAGGTAATACAAAAGAAAGACCACGGCCACTTAGACAGGATCAGAACCAACAAGGAGCCCCGCAGCATGCACAGTCCATGCCAGCTCCGCAACAGTCTATGCCAGCTCCACCACCGCAGCCTATTGCTGCCACACAAACAACGACACAACAGATGTACCAGACCGCACAGTATGACTATCCTGATTATCAACGATACTCATGAAACAGCCTAGAGAGGGAAGTTGGCTTACCCCTTATCGAGGTCCCTGTAGATCAAGAAGGACCTTATGTACACAGTGAACTATTAGGCCAAGATAGAAAATTTCTACTTGATACAGGGGCAAGCCGAACAACCATAAAACGTAGTGAAGTTCCAGGGGCACCCCTCTCAGGCTCACAGAATATTTCCCTTGGCTTTTCAGGAAAACCTATCATTAACGAAGTATCACAGCCTCTTCCACTTACGATTGGTCCCTTGACACGAACTACAGATTTATTGCTTACTAAATCATGTCCAGAAAACCTGTTAGGTATAAAAACATTGAAAGCTCTAGGAGCTATAATATGTTGTTCTCCGGAAGGAATAAGATTGTTTTTACGTGATTTCAAAGGGCACTATGTGTCCCGAGACATGGATGACCGACTGCAGACTTTACCCACACATTTATGGGCACAAGGCCCTACAGATGTTGGTTGCATGAACATTACACCATATCGAGTCACACTAAAGACAGGAGTGGTACTACCACGAATGCGACAATACAAGTTACCCCCAGATGCTGTAGTGGCTTTACTGCAAATCATTGACGAGCTTATTACCCAAGGAGCGGTTGTGGAAACCGACTCCAATGTATGTAATTCTCCGATAATTCCGATTCTTAAACGAACTGATCCAACAGCCCCGCCAGTATATCGATTGGTTATTGATCTGCGCGAATTAAATAAATGCATTGTACCACAATACCCCGTAGTCCCAGACATTTCTTCATTACTGACAGCCATTGATTCCGAAGCAACATTCTTTACTGTAATTGATCTCAAGAATGCCTTTTTCAGCGTCCCAATAGATCCGGAAAGCCAATACTTGTTCGGATTTAGTTTAAATGGACGAAGCTTTAAATTCACACGCGCACCTCAAGGATTCACAGAAAGCCCCAGCATCTATAGCCAAGCACTGAAACGAGAACTTGACAGTATCCACATGCCAGTCAACACTGCCCTGCTTCAATATGTCGATGATCTGCTGATCACCGCTAGAAGCGAACCTGAATGTGAAAAAGCCTCACTGACGGTTTTACAATTTTTGGCCGAAAAGGGGCACAAGGTGTCCCCTTCTAAGCTGCAATTCTGTGTCCAGCGAGTTGTTTACCTTGGGCACTCGCTGTCCAAGGAGGGAAGGCAGCTTACATCAGATCGCATCCAGTTAATTGCTAACATGCCAATACCCAAGACACAAAAGGAGGTGCGGGCCTTCATAGGCCTCACTTCATATTGTAGGCAGTGGATCCCTCAGTATGCATTTCTAGCAAAACCACTCATTCAGTTGACAACGCAGGAGGCAGCCACATCGACTGTTCTCCCTTGGACTCAGGAACATGAACAAGCTTTTGAAAGCCTAAAGAAAGCTTTATGTCAAGCACCTGTGTTAGCAACACCATGTTACAATAAACAGTTTACACTCTTTGTTACAGAACGCGAAGGTACTGCCTTGTCAGTACTCACACAGGAACAAGCAGGATCACACAAACCATGTGCTTATTTTTCTAGTACATTAGATCCCGTAGCTCAGGCTCTGCCTGCGTGCCTGAAATCAGTGGCAGCGACAGCTTTAGCAATCCGACAAAGCGATGCCATAGTGTTAGGACACCAATTGACAGTACAAGTACCACATGCAGTAGAGGTTCTCTTGAACCGCACACAAACACAACACTTGACTATAGCAAGACTCACCGGTTACGAATTAACATTGTTTCAGCCACACATAGAAATCAGACGTTGTAGTACATTGAATCCTGCCACACTGTTACCAGTAAACGGAACAGACCCACTTGCACATGATTGTATTGAAGTTATCACTATCACGACGAAACCCAGACAAGACTTGACAGACGTCCCATTGTCAGATCCAGACTTGACATTGTATGTAGATGGTTCATGTATGAGAACAAGTACAGGAGAGTTAGTAGCCGCGTATGCAGTCACAACAGACACTGAAGTCATTGAAACAAATTGCATAAATACCTTGTCAGCTCAAGCAGCAGAGCTCATCGCTCTGACACAAGCCTGTATTCAAGCCACAAATAAAAAAGTCAACATATACACTGATTCACGTTATGCATTCGGAGTTGTACATGACTTCGGCGTGCTGTGGTGAGAGAGAGGTTATTTAACTTCTCACGGTGCCCACATTCAACACGGACCCCTCATTCATGCCTTATTAGATGCAATACATCTACCCACTGCAATATCAATTATGAAATGTAAAGCTCATACGAAAGTTACTGATATCATTTCCCAAGGCAATGATCTAGCTGACAGAACAGCTAAACAGACTGCTCAAACTCACACATCTGACATGACAAAGACAATAGTTCCGACACCAACACATTGCATGATGGTTAAGGATCCCGCTCTTGACGTAATTGACATACAGACACATGCTACACCAGATGAAATAAAGAAATGGACTGAATTAGGAGGGATCCAAATGGATCAAGGATGGATGACGAAGGAAAAATCTGTATGGTTCCTTCCTGATTCAATGGTCCAAGTCGTTATTAATACAATACATAGTCCAGCGCACCTAGGAGAAAAAGCTATGCTAGACAGCATTCAACACATTTGGTTCAATAAACATTTACGAGCAGCAGCTAAACAAAAAGTTCGTACCTGTATGATCTGTTGTCAGTTTAACCCAGGTAAAAGCATTCCCGTAGAACAGGGTGGATTTCAGCCTCCTGATCACCCTTTTGAAGTCCTCCAGATGGATTATATCCAGATGGAACGATGTCGAGGATTCAAATATGTTCTTGGAGTTGTCTGTGCTCTTTCCCGTTGGACAGAGGCATACCCGGTTTCAGATTACACTGCCCCGACTACTGCCAAACAGTTGGTTCGAGAATTCTTCCCACGGTACGGTTTACCACGTGTTGTCTACTCAGATAACGGCCAGCCGTTCTCATCCGAACTAATGAAACACGTTTCACTTTTGTTAGGCTATTAGTGGAAATTTCACTGTGTCCGACACCCCGAGGCAGCAGGTCTCGTGGAACGACATAATCAAACTCTGAAAATTAGATTGTCCAAAATATGTAGAGAGAAAGGTGTCGACTGGGTAGTAGCCTTACCAGTTGCACTCTTTTACATGAGAATGGTAGCGCACTCTCGAACAGGGCTATCCCCTTATGAGGTGATCTTTGGCAGACCACCAAATATGTGGGGGACGCCTATACCACGCAAAATAACTGATGTTGATTCAAATATGCTGACAGATTACTTGGCTTCCTTGATGTCTGCACTACAATCTTGTCGTTCACAGGTAGCTGCAGCCTTTCCCGACAACACCGAGGTGAAACCCCATGACGTAGTTCCCGGGGACCTGGTGTTAGTGAGAAATTTTGACCGGAAGACTCAGCTGGATCCTAGGTGGAAATCGCCTCAACTAGTACTGCTCACCACAAGGACAGCCGTGAAGATCGAAGGTCGCAAAGGCTGGATACATTCAAGTCATATCAAGAAATTTCATGGACTACAATCAGATGTAAACGATACACCTCGCGTGTCTTCACCGATTGACTCAAAGCTTCCTTTGGTTGAACAGAGTGACAAGGAACAATATAAACTAAAACTAAGGTCTAATAAGTCAGACAATTTGATTGTTTAAGTCCTCTCCAAGGTGAATCGGTCGAATTTGTCTCTGACATGAATCCCCTAGACCTGAATAGAGAAAGACACCGAAAGATGCAAATGAAACAACATGTGTACTGTAAATCACTGCGTAGTCATTGCACAGTGACGTTATTAATTTTGTTTTTCTTAAGTTTTTTAATAATATCTGCAAGTATATTGTTGCACATATATTATCCTATTTCTAAACATGTTTACAATGTTACTGCTGAACATTCTTTTAGTGAATTACCCCCGCATGAGTTGTCCTATAGATTTGCGCTGCGCAATAACACTTTTATTAGTATGTTACATCATTCCCATCAGGCTAGCAATGCTACAAATTGTTGGATATGTGGCCGACTCCCTCCCTATCAGAACTATAAGGGAATTCTGCCTCTCTTTCCATATCCGTTCACACACAATGGCTCCTGTGGAGCATGGTTTAGTTTAATTAATTCCTTAGATTCAAACTCAGTAACTTATCAAGACAATTGGGTATGGGGAAACCTGAACCTAGTTTTACTCAAAGTCTGCTACCCTAACAAGGAGGGACTTCCCAAAAGAACAGGAACTGATCTAGAAAATGAAGTATATGGATTAGGGAATTTCACGCTTAATCTCATGATCCTGAATGTTGAATCCGAAGCTGCACCAATTTTGCCCGCTATGTCAGTATTTCCAGTTAAAGGTGAATTATGTGTAAGAAAGAATGGTTCCATACATATGGGCCATAGTAGATGCACCACTGTAATAGAATTCAGTGATCAAGGCAAGTCTACTTTTAGAGCTTCTCGCCATTCCTACTTCGTATGTGGTCAGACTGCATATATACGTTTGCCTCTAGATTGGGATGGTACCTGCTACATCGGATTCCTTTTGCCACCTGTTTTCCTAGCTCCTCCAGATTATCATAGAAATACTCATTTAGTACACAATAGAGAACGGAGAGATCTCCCAATAGTCGATTACACTGAGACAGCATGGGAAAAATACACAGATTTCAATAAAGGTCTCTTTCCCTATATAGGTACAGTTACCAATAGTAAGCTGATACGTAGATTAACAAGAACCCTTGAAGCAGTAGTGAACGAAACTATTTCCGCCTTAGGCAATTTAACAGAAGAGCAGTCTGCTATGCGGATTGTTGTGCTTCAAAATCGTCTTGTCCTTGACGTCATCCTGGCCGATAGGGGCGGAGCTTGTAGGGTCATCGGATCAAGTTGTTGCATTTTCATACCAGAAAATTCGCCATCTGTATATAAAGCCATAACTCGCCTTCATAAGATTGTAAACCAGATACACCAGAATCCAGGCACCTGGACTTGGTCCGGTTGGTTTTGGAGTGTATTATCTACCTTTGGATGGAGGGTCCTATCCTTCCTAGGTATTGGCTTTCTCATACTATTCAGTTGCTGCTTATGCCTACAATGTGGACCAGCGATTTGTGGTCTGTGTGCCACATCGTGTATTCCACCACCAAGATTTCATTCATCCCGGAAGAAGAAAGAAGAACAAATGATGCTATATGAACAGATCAACGGATTGATGAAGATTGATATCTCTTAAGGGCAAGTAGGGGACAAGGAGGGAATGTGGAAATATGGATTTTTATGGTCAGTTATGTCCCCTATCTTGGACCCCAACGGTTTCATGTATAAATCACAAGTACATGTATGTTCCCTCCAGTTCCAGTTATGAAGACGCAAACACATGTGCGTCCACCGTCAACATGTCCTCTTTCCGACCCGCCATGAATGGGCTGGATATTCTATTCCTAAGTATGAAAGGCCACCGGCTTTATATGGTTCATTTATCCCATTTTACAGTCCAGGCGAGTAGGCCCTGATTCTGCCATTAAGTCTTTTTCTTGCCTTCTGCCTCTGACAGCTCCAGTTTGAGCTCGCATCTGTATCCATGAACTTTGTCCTACTCCCTGCGCGGCTAACGGTGCCTGACTCGACCTGTCTGCTTGCCAAAAACTGTATTTCACCTTCGAGATTATCTGCTCCGCTCCCCATCCAATGCATTCCTGTCTAGTAGTTTAAGTAAACATTCTTCCAGCTACCGAGCAAAAGGCCCGGCTTCTCTGTCTTTATGCAAGTAATTCATAGCCCTGTTACTATGGAAGATTTCTGCCCTCGCATCTAGTGTAGACACTTAGACGCTTGTACACGCACTCACAGTCAGTATAGAATAGATTTTATTCGAGAGACCTTTCCTTTTGGATAACATAGTTCTTTAAACATAGGATGTTAGATATGATTTGGGATTAGGTTGACTTGACCCCCCCAGACTTCTGTCTCCACATGTAGAGCTAAATGTCAAGTCCCCTTCACCCCCTAGTTGCACGTCAATCACACGTCATGCTGCTGCGCGCGCATCTCTGCCAAGTATTTCTGCTGACATTGCGAAATTCTCTCATGGGACCACCCATTGTGACCTCATACCTAAATGACGTTCTTTAGTTACGCCTAGTTACACCCATTTTTTTGTTACGCATGTATGTTTTATCTTTGTTATCAATTGTTACGCCTCCTGCATCTGTTTTCACTATAATGCCTCTGTATAAAAATGATTACCTGTCAATAAAGTATTGTCCTTCACTTCCTGAACCTTCGTGGTGATGGAATATGGAGTCCATCAATTCGAATTGATTTTGGAATAAAGCCCGTTCCGAACCTCTAATACCACGGATTCTGCCTCTTATTTTACTGAGCTATTATTATTAATTTTCCGCATCAAATTAAGTTCCGGTAATTAAATTATTTACCACAAGCCCTCATCAGCCAAGATAGCTTGACTCCAGTGGCTTGGAGAGCACGGGACCCACGTCTGGGCATACCTGTCCCACTCGGGGTGACAAATGCAAAAAGACCAATTGATGGACAGAATGCAGTACAATGTCATACATTGACCCCAGTACAGAGATCTGTGCCTAAATCCATAGTTTTTTTGCTCACCATGCCATTCCAGTTTGGGCCCAGCCATATGCATATCAGTCTTGACCCTGCGCCCAATGGGAACAGTCCAGCCTGAACCGCCAGGCCAGGTCCTCCCTGCACTGTAAACAAGCATCCTAGGACCGGTTTCGGGCTTTCAGCTCTCATCAGCCAAGATAGCTTGACTCCAGTGGCTTGGAGAGCACGGGACCCACGTCTGGGCATACCTGTCGCACTCGGGGTGACAAATGCAAAAAGACCAATTGATGGACAGAATGCAGTACAATGTCATACATTGACCCCAGTACAGAGATCTGGGCCTAAATCGATTGTTTTTTTGCTCACCATGCCATTCCAGTTTTGACCCAGCCATATGCAAATCAGTCTTCACCCTGCGCCCAATGGGAACACCCAGAAACCGGTCCCTAGATGCTTGTTTCCGGTCCAATGTATTTAGCATTCCGTCCATCATTTGTTTGCGTAGCACTGTCCAACCAGTGAATCGCATGTTGGAGTTTCGAGGCCAATAATTAATACTACAAGCAGGGGACGTCTAGCCCACCCTTCCTCAGGGGTCAAAGTATGCTTCAATGTAGCTAAACTGACTCTCCTCCTCCCAGAATAATTCCACTATCAATTTATCTAGGTCTGTGAAGACCTGTCTCGGCATATCGAATAGGGTCCCCTGAAAGAGATATATAAACATTTGGGGAGGATAACCATCATAATCAAGGGTATTTTACCTATCAAGGATATTCTGAGCGTCTTCCAGATTTTTATGTTGTTTCAAGCCATCTAGTATTCTATTCAGATTTGGCTTTTCAAAGTCATGTGGTCCGTGGATGACTCGAATCCCCAAATATCGGACCACCTTGGCCCCCCCGGGGGGGCAGAGGTGGCATGTCTATATCGGGCCGCCCTACCAGGGTCCCGAAGGGAAACAGATTGGACTTGTTACGGCTAACATGAAAGTCAGTCAGAATTGCCAGCATGATGAGTACAGAGTATCTAAGACTCCTGAGATATATTAGTGCATCCTCTGCATAGAGGGAGACCCCATAAGTGGTCTCCCCAATCTGTATCCCCATCCCTTCAGCATCGTGCTACGGTGACAAGCAAGAGGCTCCACGGCCACTGCAAAAAGCAGTGTCTCCCGATTCAGCACATATCTTTTTGATACGGTCCTACCCACTCGCACCCTGGCCGTAGGTCCTATGTACAGTAGCTGAACCCATTTAATGAAGGTATGCCCAATGCCTACTTTACTTAAAACCTCCTACAGTAATTCCCATGATAATGAATCGAAAGCTTGTTCGATGAACATTTGGCGAAAGCTATATAGAGTGCTTTTACTCTGGATAGATGCACATTGATCATCTGCGATCAGTTGCGGCAAATAGTTCAACAGTCTCATGGCTTAGTCCTTACTCAGAAATTTTGGATCAGCATTTAACATGGATAGAGGGCAGTAGGAGGAGACCACTTAGTCGTCCCTATCAGGTTTAGGTTGGATAACTGTTAGTGCCTCCCTCATCGACTTGGGCAGCAGTTCCAACTCATATGCCTCTTTATAAACTTCCAGCAGTCATTCCGCCAGATCACCCTGCCTAGTGTGGTAGAATTCAGCTGGTAGGCCATCTGGGGCCTTTGTTGTTCTCATCACTTTCATTACTGCCATGATCTCGTCTTTTGTTAAGGGGGCATCCAGGGTGTCTCTGTCCTCTCTGGACAGGGTTGGCATGCATATCATGTCGAAGTATGACCACATCTCCGAAGTACTTGTGAGTGCTGGAGCTGTGTATATATCCTGTAAGTGTTTCACAAACACTTCCACTATGTGGTGTTGTGAGAAAACCAGTTTATCGTGCCTTTAATAAGCATAGCAAGCATACTGCTCACTTTATCTCCTTCTCTATGTAGACTCTTCCTATAGTTAGAGCGCAGAAATTTGTCAAGCATTTCCATTATTTCTAATAATTGCTTCGTACAATCATGTATACTGAGGGACTTCTCAATAAGTTCTAGGTCCAAACTAGCCATTCCATTTTCAAACTGCTTATTGCTGTCTGACTCCCTATGTTATTTTTAGGCACTCCCCTCACAGGCCACATTCAAGGCATCCCACTCGATAGCCCTGGACGGGGCACTGCCCCAGTTATTGCTAAAGTAGCCGTCAAGTGTCTGGGAAACTTTGTGTGCAATCATTTGATCCATCAGTGCCTCCACATTCATTCTCCATAGTGGCACCGCAGGGGGCTGCATGGGAATCCAGAGTGTGAGAAGCAGGGGGGAGTGATTTGAAATGCAACGTGCTAGGTAAATTACTCTCTCCACCCACTGCAGGGCCCCATCAGTCATCAGGCAATAGTCAATGCAGCTATGCATGCCCTCGGTGGGCACATAGCAGGAGTACAGCCTACACTGAGGGTCAACTGCAACTGAGGGTCAACTGTCCATCCAACTGCGTGCAAATCAAATATATATTTGGGCTAAGGCCCTGTCTTCGGTTGTATGAGGCCAGTGCCGGGGACCATGTACATGCTTAGGCCCCTGCCACCGCTTCTGATTAACAACACTGTGTCCATGGTGCTGTGCCTGCTGTCATGGTGGCACCCTCCCTCTTGTGTTCAATCCCGGAGCCCCCAATTCACCTCCTACCTACTGGGCACCGGGTACTTTGAAAATAGCTGGGGGCCTGTTGCAGTAGGCCGCGCCCAACAAGAACATCCATAAAAGATTCCCTGCATGCAGGGTGGGAGCTGCTGCCCCTCTCTGCTATCCTACATGCTACACCCTCACTCATTCCATCAACAACCGGTCACCTCTATGTACAGGCCAGTTGCAGCCTGGTGCCACCTGTCCTCGGGGGAGGGGGGCAACTCCTCATCAGCGCGCGCCCAGCTCAACTATGTTCTAGTTCCCCAGGGAGCTGCCCACAGTCTCTGGTCATGGCGGCCCATGGCGATTGCTTGGGGCTTCAGATTTACACAGCTCCCCTTCGGCGGTCCCAGTCAGGCTTCTGGGTCATCCACAATGTTCGGTGCCACAGCATCTGAGACGAGCAGACTCGAGCGCAGATCAAATTCCAGCAAGCCGTTTGCACCCAGTGGGGCACCCGGCAGGACCAGTTCTCACCCCTGCCTCCACCTCCACTGTTGTCCTGATTAATGAGTGGAGGGCAGCACTCGACTCTGTATCAGCATTTATCGTTGCAGATGGTGCAGGATTGTACCGAATTTTGAGTTGGTCTGTGGGAGATCTGGGGAAACATGTCTAGGCAGCCATCTTGCCTGGCCACGCCCCCAGCTGTCTTCTTTGTTGCCCTTAACAGGTGGTGGTAGAGGTTGAGGGAGGTCTTGAAGGTTGCCCTGTCATGGTGTCCTTGCTGGAGCGCCACCTCTTCTCCAAAAGGTTTGCTGTCTTGTTTCACTATTCTGAGTTCTTGGATGTACCAGCTGGCCTATCTCTTCCATGTCAAAGAGAGACACACAGGTAATTGGACACCACACTTGGAACAGGTAGCTCTCACCAAAGGAATAATACCAAATGATGATTCATGTGATGACTGGGATGATCTGGTAAATTAAACTTTATATGTCATGTTTTAGAAATCAATCTTGAGGAATGCATGCCTTCCACTTCCCACTAGGCTTTCATTGTCCTTTCATTAACTTATGTTCATCACTCTAGGTTCATCTGAGGCCAGTCATGTTACTTAGACTAAACTAATCCTCAAAATATTTTCATTTTCTTGTTCAACCCTATGGGTCGA
Organism: Triturus cristatus; assembly: GCF_964204655.1. Lineage (NCBI taxonomy): Eukaryota > Metazoa > Chordata > Amphibia > Caudata > Salamandridae > Triturus > Triturus cristatus. The sequence continues at coordinate 709,332,792 of NC_140584.1, read as the reverse complement.
TTTCTTTTTGGTTAAATCTTAAAGAATCATTGCCATTAGCCATAAAAAAACACATTGTTTCAATAGGAAACAAGAGGTCTCAAAGAGGATTACCCCTGTGAACTGGAGAGAGGTGAGTTGATTAGGAAAATGTGGATTACTGGCTCAAGTGGCAAACTCTCTTTGATTGGTTGTGACCTGGTGGACATATAACATGATGGGCACAGATAATTGTTATAATTTGAGTGATCAGACACCTGCATGCAACCAGATGTCTGGGATTGGTATGAGAATGGTTCTTAGTTAAAGCTCTACCCTGTGGCTCCTCATGCACAATGCTTTTCTTGACTCTTCAATATTGTGATAATTTTTTTGTATTTGCACAGGCATTCTCTAGTTCTCTTCTATAGGAAAAATCCATGGAACTCTTGCTCTGTTCAGACTTGCACTCAAGAACGACAGTGCCAGAAGAATGCAGTTGCACAATCCATTTGTATACAGTATCATTATATATATTTTTAACTGTGTGTGTCATTCTTAGTTTGCATTTTTACAGCCTGTGTAACTAGCAGTAACTAACCTACGTGTCCGGGGACTGCTAAGGAAAACTGTTTGAATTTGATTACTGAACTGTAATCTTGCTTCCCATGACAGATGTGATGTTAAGTGCGGCACGTGGATTTGTTGAATGTCTATTTTTCACTTTTCCCTAATTCCCATACCAATTCATTCATGAACACCTAACCGTATTCCCCCATGTGCTAACTTCTACCATCAGCGGACCTCACTCTTAGCGGGGCAAATGTGGTTAAAACAATCCCAACGGTTACAAGAGGAGGTTGCCAAAATGAGCACATTTGAACGTGCCAACCACCTACCCAGGCAAGAAAGGGACATTCTACTGATGGAACCTTTTACTGAGTACTGACTCTTGATGGTTTCATTATGCTTAATTTAGTAAATAATTCAACAACACATTGACACCAGCCTGAACATGCGGGCCATATCAACTCGATGGCCAAAACTGCCAGATTCCACCTGAGTTACTAAGAAACCTAAAACCCTTCCTCGATGCCTAGTCATTTCCAGACTAGAATATGGATGCTCTACTCTCACAGGGCTACCCAAGAACTCTCTGGCCCCATTGAAAGCCTTCCTCATCACCGCCGCCAGACTCCTAATTGGCTCAAAGAAATTCAATCACATCACTCCCCACCTCAAAGCTCTGAACTGGCTTTCCCTAGAGCCTAGAATCCAACTTAAACTGGCCTGCATTACTCACAAAGCTCTTTACTAAAACTCTCCTGCATTTCTCGCCCAAACACTCGTGATATCCGGAGGAGCGACAAACTCCTGATCTGCCAAAGACCATAAGCTCCAACCAGCACGATTCCGGAAGAATAAAACCGACAATCGGGCCTTCTCTGGGGCTGCTCCAAGAATTTGGAACTCTCTCCCACCCGCCATCAGAAGGCTTCCATCTTTGGCACACTTTAAAAAGGAGACCAAAACTTCCTAATGGGCAAATTCCTCGCCTAACGATCACATTACAATCACCTCAGCGACATTTTCCACCCTCCACTTTGACATTACCCATGACTTTTATGGATGATACCTATTGCTGCACCCCTGGGCATCCCACCCAAGAGTTGAGACTGCGTGCCTCTTTTATAACGTATCTACCTGTTTTTCTTTTTTATCCCATATGTTGCCAGGACCTTAGACTGCGTGCTCTTTTTTCTTGTATAATGTATCTACCTATTTTACCCAATTGGTCCCTCCCTCCTAACTCTTTGTATACCACCCTTAATCCTGTAAAGTGCCCTGATACCCTCACGGGTCTGGTTCGCGCTCTATAAAACTATAAAATAAATAAATAAATTAGTTAATAGTTGTTGTTTTATCATGGGGGTCGCAGTCTTGTATTTTCCAATCACGCTGTGTTTTCTTTTAGTTTAGTTGCCTGTGGTGCATAGTCAGAATCCAATGGGTAGTTCACACCAGTAGCATCATTTAGAATAAGAAGAACATGGCTTTCAATGTGATGATTTCCCTGCTAGTTGTGGGCCACCACAAGCATTATGAAGGCACTTTGGAAAGCTCTGCACTAAGGTATGCTAGTTACAGAGGTAAGGTGAAGGGCAGGGCATAATATACAGCTATTACTGATACTGATGAGAGGATGGGTGCTGCTCAGCCTGATCCAGCCATTAAACTTTGGGAGGTTTGTGTATAGTCATGATCAATTTTCTAATACTGGCTGCAGGGCGCATAGTTGACTGGAAGAGGTAAAGTAAGTAATAACCAACAATACACAGCAAAGAAGCTCAAGTAGGGAAAGAATAGAAACTAGAATGGGTGATTGAAATGGACACAGTGGGATAATTGCTTCGTGATAGGGCAGGTGTGGACGACAGCTTTGTCATCACTACATAGGCACAGCTTCCTGTTTAATTAATGGCGAGGCTACACTAAGCATTAATGCAAAACCAAATATTCAAGATGAAAAAAAAAAAATCTACTTATTAACACAAAATGTAAACTCTCACTCTCTCCTCTCACAACATGCCCACTTCCTCATTCTACACAATAAACCCACTATTTTTTTACAAATTATATATATATTTATGGGGACTTGCTTACAAGCCCCTTGTGCCTCCGGTACGTCACTTATTGCCATATTAAAAGGTTGTAAATCAGCCCCCGTCAATATATGCAATTTAAAACAAAAATAGGGCCTTGATTCATTGAATTTGAAGTTAGTCAAAATATTTTAGCACAATAAGTCACTAGAAGTTGTTTCCCCAACTTGGTAATATTTCCATTTTCTATGCACCAGCCTTTTCATGTCAGAAGAACCAACATGAATTGTGTGGTGGAAAGGTGGATCGTAATCCCCACGGTGGTGCCTGAAAAGTCACTGCCTCCATTGTGGGGAATGCGATCCGACCGACCACCTGGCGGGCTCCTTGAGCCCGTCAGAAGCTGTTGGTCGGTCCCTTGAGCAATGCAGTCCGACCGATTGCGTTGTAATGTGGCAGTCTGACAGCGGACATAGACGTCAGTGGGCCTGACACCTATGGCACGTCAATGTTTTTCCCCACCGGCATCGTAATGAGGCCTCAAGTGTTCAAACATTCAAAGTAATAGTATTTTTGTCCTATAATGGAAGGAGGGAGGGAATAGAAAGGACATATGGTATTCATATCGATTGAGCAGGTAGAACAAAATTTTGTATACCTCCTCTGTTTTGCATGAAAAGACTAACTATATAACCTACTGATTATAATATTACTAACGGTTTGCAGTGTGATATTAATTCAACATTTTGCATACACCAATTACACGTGGGAAATTGCTATTTGCATGGCAAAATAACTCTATTGACTTAAATACGTATGCATATTAATAGTAGTACATGTGGTAATAGATATCGCATGATTTATGTTGCTTAAGTGATGTTTGTATTCCTGATTGGATCCTAAAGGTGAATATTATCGCTTTAAATGTCGCTATATGCTTGGAAAATACTAATGCATAAAGGGATAAGTGAGGGTATAACATTAGAATCATAATTTCTTTGTATTAATTACTCTTTTATGTTTGTTTTGCTTAAGTTGACATTTGGGCCTGCCATAAAATGGCAACGGAAATCGAGTTCAGAAGTGGCCACCATCTTGTGAGCGCGATACCTACTGCGCAGACTCGGATGGCTCCGTGAACTTCCTGAAGACCTGAGCACCCAATGTCCTCGGTCAAGGATAGGATCTTGGTGGACTGCCAAACCTCCGTCAGTAAAAACGTGTCTAAATAAACAATTGGATCATACAAGTAAACCTAAAACATTGTAACATAAGGACAAATATACACTACGGGAGTGAACCAGCAAAATCCATCGGAAACCTAACTGAATAAAATCGGACGTTTTCGATCAGCCAATCACAGACTTTCTTCGCCTAGAAATGTTTCATGTTATCCCGAAATTTATTATAAAAAGAGTAGTAAAATAGGGAGGGGTCTGGCTTGTTCTGTCTTTTTCCAATTTCCTGACATCTATGCTGGCGATGACAGATGCTTGCACGATTTCTGGTCCTTTGGAGATCTTTGAGACTGTAACGAGCTGAGCAAAGAACTTTCGGACTTTGAGCTTTGGCCTGCTTTATTTGGACAATTTAACGGCCAATCCAAATTAAAAATAGTGTTAGAAGATTTAATAGTAGGGACTATTCCTACGGAAAAATTAAAAACCTAATTAGTCTAGATGAAGCCAAAAAGAAATGGCATGTCATAATTGCGGAAGAATAGGGCATTGGAGAACTGAGTGTAAATTTCCCCCATGTTAAAAATCTTCCTCTCTCGGATGAAACGATCCAAGTAGTTGGAGTATCCAACAGACAGATAAAAACATATCTCACTGAACCAGTTAAAATTAACATAGGGAAATTTTGTGATATGCACCGTTTTGTTGTGTGCGATTCAAGCCCTCTAAATTTGTTAGGGAGAGACTTGCTGTGCAAGATGAACTGCACAATATTTTGTACTCCAGATGGTATAGCATTTGAGACCCCTGATGAGGATGTACTGTATAAAATGACTATGGCTAATATGGAACCTGAGATTACCGAGACATTTGCTGTATTTGACCCCGAGGAATTGCCTCAAGAATTGAAAAAGACAGTAAAAATGGAGGTATGGAATTTCACAGGAGAAGATGTGGGATTATGCTTTATTTGGACAATTTAACGGATAATTCGGATATGCAGAGCCAAATGAATTAGAGAAAATTCAGATAGCGAGAATAGGTAAATATAATGTCCTGTGATTTGAATTAATTAATCTAGAAATTCTAAAACTTTTGATGAAACAAATGTTAATATTAATTGTGAACAAAAATTTAGATAAAGAAGTGTTTGATTAACAGAAATTATGAGTTTGTTGTTTTTCGATGAAGAGAAAAGGGATTCTGAGTCTTAAAATGTGTTTTAGCTGGTTCTAAATCACCATCAACCAACCCAACTAATTGGTCCGTCGACCAAGTGGGTGGAGTGCCTTGATGTTTGGGATTAGAAATCTATAGGTGGTGAATGTTAATGTATATTCTGTAAATTGACATTGTCTTCCCTATAGGTTTTAAGGTACCCCCCCACATGTCCAGCGCGAAATCATCATCCCTCCTGTGTGCAGACTTGTGAGTGGAGACGTGTGAGTGTTGGTGTTATGGGCCCCACCAATGACTGCATGTGTGAATGAGCTTGTGTGACGTTGGGTCTGCGACGCAGGGAGGATAGTTGTGTATATACATATATATATATATATATATATATATAGTTTCCCCTCTTTCTCTGGTCTCGCGCAGGATCAGTTTTTTTCTGGTAGCAGGATGATGGTTTTATTGCATTGGTTTGGTGACTATTGCTTATAGATTTGATTATTGCTTATTGATTTTCCTATTTAGAATATTGATTATTGATTGTGGATGTTGGATAAGTATTGGTTTATGTATTAACACTATATGTTGAGTTGCGTTGCGTTCTATGCTGTTTGACGACTTCTGGGATGTAGGAAGTCGGAAGTTTGTAATGATTCCGTAGTAGGGCAGATTGTGCGCTGCTCTCGGGAAAGATTGAATTATTGTGCCCTGTAGGTACACGGGGAAAACATGTGATGATTGAAGTTGCACGACGCATTGTCTGGGTTCGATTTGGTACCATTGTCGTGTGTTGCCGTTAGGGATATTTTCTGTGTGAAAGAAATGTATGGGTAGCGAAGGCCACCTGTGAAATTTTTGGTCTTAAGTACCAGGAGTCCAAAAGGAACTCTGATTACGCTTATCACTGGAAAGGTAATAGGTGTTCTCTAAGCTTGATAGAAGGGTAAAGTGCATGCTACTTTATTAACAAGTGTAATAATTCTGTAGTAGGGCAGATTGCTGCGCTGCTCTCGGGAAAGACAGGATTCTGTGTGAATGAACTACATTTTCCGTATGAATGTGTGTAAAGGAAATAGCATTCAGGTTAATTGTGAAACTCTGGTCTTAATTCTCAGGAGTATTGGGTCTCCAACAGGTGTTTTATTTCTAGAGAAACAGTTAGCTAATGCTTGCTAGAAGGGTAAGGTAGAGGGAAGTGCTACTTTATCAACGGATGTAATGATTCCGTAGCAGGGCAGATTGTCGCGCTGCTCTTGGAAAAGACAGAATTCTTGTGAGAAAGGTCAAGACTATCTCTTTTGTTTGCGAAACAGACAATGGTGGCGTTTTTTATGTCGTTACTAACAGATTTTAAGTAAAAAGTCAATGTAAAAAGTCTGCCGATAAATTTTGTAAATGAGGGGTCAGCAGAAGCAGGAATAGCAAGAAAAGCTGTGGTCAGAAAGACCGCACTGGGATTGGTTAGTCAGTGAGGGACGAAGATGCTCCTGATTGGTACGTTAGTGTGCGCCGCTCTAGGAGTGGAGAATTACAGGGTGACGTAGACGCTCCGGATTTGTGCGTTAGTGAGAGTCGCGCTGGGATTGGAGAATTAGAAAAGTGACCTAGACGCTCCGGATTGGTGCGTTAGTGTGAGTCGCGCTACGATTGGATAAAACAAACAAAATAATCGTAGAAGAAATCTAGCGATACAGAAAAGAGAAAATGATGTATTACGATCCACCAGAGAAAGAGAAAAAGTCCTGGTTCGGAAAGATCAAGAACTTATTTAAAAAGGACAAACCGATTGTGACTATAGAGGGACAGTTGGTTCCTCCAGCGAAATCACCTGCATCATTTATGGTTGCGAAATATGGCTATCATACATGTATTTGATTAGACAATTGGGCAAAGTATACAAAAGATGATGGAGTTTTAGCATTTCCAGAACATGGTTCATTCAATTTATCGGTATTGAGGAATTTGAGTGAGAGAATGAAGAAACTAGAACCTGTAAGAGTCTGGAACAGAGTCAATTGTGATGGGATATCCTCTGCGAGTGTTTGTACCTCATGATGTGGCAATCCTTTTAACAAGGAGCCGCACTCACTTCATGATGCATAGCCGTCTGACTAAATATGAGAAAGTCATCTTAGGTGCAACAAATGTGAGCCTTGTGAGATGTCTGAATGTGAATCCTTCAGCGTTGTTGCCTGATGCTGAAAATGTGGAAGTCAGAGATGTTGTGGATCATGACTGTTTGGAAGTGCTTGATTTCTGTACCAAACCGCGTCCTGATATAAAGATGTACCTTTGACAGAAAGTGACAATGTGATGTTCGTGGATGGATCATGTTTGAGAAAGGATGAGGGAATCCTGAGTGCAGCATATGCAGTATGTACCGTAACAGCTGTATTGGAAGCATATTGTCTGAAAGGAGTCAAATCAGCCCAGGTTGCTGAACATTTTGCATTAATGAGAGCATGTAAGTTGGGAAAGAATGTGAGAGTGACTGTGATAACTGATATGGCTTCGGTGTAGTGCATGACTTTGGGCAAATCTGGTCCCAAAGAGGGTTTTTGACATCGAGTGGAACTCCCATAAGGAATGCTGAAGTGGTTGGAAAATTGCTTGAGGTGATACAGCTGCCTAAGCAGTTAGCTGTGGTAAAATGTGTGGCCCATTCTAAGTCAAATGACTATATTTCAGCTGGCAACCAATTTGCCAACGATATGGCTCAATATTGTGCACGTAATCAGAACTCAGTTGATTGGGGAAGAGAAAAAGAAATGAATTCATGTCCCTTGTTGTTTACTAACACTGTGAATACATGGGAAGAACTGAGGCAGTTGCAGGAAGAAGCAGGAGATGAGGAAATGAGACAGTGGGTAAAAGCAGGATGTGCACCAAGGGAAACAGATCATGTGTGGGTTTATCGGGATGGAAGACCAGTCATGCCTGATAGCATGGTTTCTACCATGGCCCGGATGTATCATGGACAAGCAGATGTAGGAAGAGATGCTATGATCAGACTTTTCAAACAGACATGGTATAATGCAAAATTTAGACTTGTTGCTGAAAGCCTTTGTCAAAGATGCCTTATATATCAGCAATTCAATCCTGGAAGAAAAACAGTGGTAAGTCTGGGAACCATAGGACAAGAAGGAGGGCCGTTCACGAGAATGCAGATTGACTTCATTGGAATGCACCCCTGCAACAGGTTGAGATATGTTCTAGTGATGGTTTGTCTCTTCTCTCGATGGGTGGAAACATACCCAACAAGAAGTGATGGAATTACAGTAGCCAAGGTACTATTGAGAGAGTTCATTCCTAGGTTTGGTTTTCCAGTTGCGATTGAGTCAGATAGAGGAAAACATTTCCATAATGAAATCATGAAATTAATTTGTGAAGCATTGAATGTACAACAGAAACTACATTGTGCCTATCACCCAGAGGCTTCTGGTGTGGTGGAACAAGTAAATGGTACCATTAAAAACAGACTGGAAAAAATGTGTTTAGCCACATGTTTTAAATGGCCTGATGTCTTGCCTCTGGTACTCATGACTATTAGATCTATTCCAGATAGGAATACAGGCTTGAGTCCCCATGAAATTGTCATGGGAAGAGCAATGCAACATGTTTTCATACCAGTCAACAAGCTATTGCCTATATCTGATGACTTGGTGTTGGATTATTGCAAGGGGTTGGCTGATTCCGTTCATTCTGCGTTCCATCAGGTTGGATCGGATGCCACCACTCTTGAAAAGAAGCCAGCTCATGATCTGAGCCCAGGAGACTGGGTGAGAATAAAAGTACACAGAAGACGAAACTGTTTGGTCCCACGTTGGGGAAAACCACATCAGGTTATTCTGACCACGACGACAGCTGTAAAATGTGCAGGAGTAAAGAACTGGATTCATGCTAGTCACACCTTGCGAATTCCAAATCCAGTGGATAACAAGGAAGGAGAACACTTTGAAGAATCAGATACACGTTCTGAATCAGATACTGAAGAAATAAGAACAAGACAAACTCCTGAAAGGGGGGAGTCAGAACCAAGTCCAGTTATTGCACCAGAGAATCTTCCTTTAAGAAGAAAATTGCAGATTTCTGACACCAGCTCAGAATCAGACACTGAACCAGTACAAGGACATAAGAGTGAAAATAAAAACAGTGAAGAGACTGTCAAAGACATTCTTGATAAAGAAGTTCCGAATGAAAATTCAAGAGAAATTTCACCTGAAATAACAAAAATAGATGGTAAGGTACCAGATACAAAGAGTGAGGGAAAGATTTTTGTGGAAGACCCCCGAAGAGTTGTAGGGAAACCATACATCCAGGTAGAAGAAGGGACAGCTAGTCAGCAGGAAGATTGTGTGGAAGAACCACGAGGAGGGACAGAGGTAGGTAAGAAAAAAGAAGTGGTGGAAAGAAAGACTACTGAAAGTAAGGGTCAAGTTGGAACTGAATCGGAGGACAGTGATGAAGAAGTACCAGAAGGTCGAGTCCTGAGAAAAAGAGCATGGAGTACTGAGAGAAATGAAAAAGGAAGTAAGTTAAAAAAGGCCAGCAAGGGATGAAATTTGGCCAAACAAGATAAAGAGATTGAGATACAGATTGACAGGAGTAAATTGATCTTGAACAGCTGAACAGGTGAATGAAGTGTCTAGCCAAGAGAAATCAAAAGATGTAGAACAAACACCATCAGAAGAAAGTAAGAGAACGAGAAAACCTAACCAGAAGTATAAGTCACCGGAATGGTCATATGTGGCACTTCCTGAAGTACGAGAAGAGGCAGACAGCCAAGGGGATCTAAAGGTGACTGTACCAGAGTTATTTTGTCCGACATTGGAGAAGAGATGGATGTTCAGGAAATTCTGTACCAAGATTGTGAAAGAAAAGTGAAAGACGATCAAATGCGAAACTGAAGAGACAAAAAGTGCTCTAAAAGAAGAAACAAAAATGTTACCGAAAAAGACATAAACTGAACCAAGTAGGTGCTTAGAGCCTTGGGTTAGACAAAACTAGTTGTGAAGGAGAAGAGGCTAAGTCAAAAGCCACTGATCATTTTTCGAAATGGCAAACACAGAAAGTAGAAGATCTAAATGTGTGTTCCTTAGAAGATGGTGCAAAATGTGTTGTTGTTGTACAGGATTACTAATGCTTTTGTGGAGTGCGTTAGCTTTAATGGTTTCATTTAAGGTAACATTGGAAACAATAGAAGGACATAGCGAAAATAAGACTAATGTAGATAAGATTCAAGATTTATTCGACTAAAATAGATGGAAATTATTTACATAAAGATAGGTCCATAACTGATTTTTCTAACAATGTTTTTTCTAATTATTATATGAATATGTGATGACGATGGACGTGAGGGATTGCTACGTCTGCATGCAGTTGCCTGTATCTGTATCTGAGGGAGTGACATACCATCACCTCCCAGTGACATATGGAATAACCGGTAGTGTATTAGCAATTTTGTTTTACAAAATAGGGAGACTAGAATATTATGTTTCAGATGTAGATAACATATTTTCACAAATACTTGTTGTCAACAAGCTGAATAAAGTAAAACCTGCTAAAGTGTTAGGTGAATGTTTCTTAGAAACTAAAGAATTAACATTAGAGTCAATATTTAAAAATAATCTAACTTGTAGTCTAAAAAGAGAGGAGAATACTTTCTTAGATATGGTAGAAGAAAGGAGATTAAAAATGCAAAAGAAGATACCTGAGGGAAAAGAAGAAAAGACAGTCTGGGATGTGGAAAGAGAAAAACATTTGAAAGGAGAAGCTAGTCCAACAATGGCTTTAGATTGGCCTCAGAAAGGGAAGTTGTGTATTAGAAGGAATCAAACTGCATATGATAATTACTTTGTAGGCACAAGTGATTGCCATGATACTTATAGAATCATGGGTGGATGGGGATTTAAAGGAGGAAATGATCCCGTTTTTCCTGGATTATATTTTATCTGCGGGAACAAAGCTTATTATCGATTACCTGATCACTGGTATGGCACATGTTATCTAGGCCTGGTTTTCCCAAAGATATTTCATGTGGGATAAGGAAAAGATGGTGCACATGAGATAGGTAGACAACTAACATGTAGGAGAAGAGAATCTTGGTCAGAAATTGTAGGAGACATTTTTGGGAGCGTTGATACCAGCAGTGGGAATATCTCTGAATGCACATAAAATTAGAAAATTATCAACAGTAGTGGATCGCTTGTCAACCAGCACTGCTGGAGGATTTTTATTGGTAAATACTGAAATGGTTGCCATGCGAGCCATGGTAATGCAAAATTGACTTGCCCTTGATATAATTTTGGCAAAAGAGGGTGGAGTCTGTGGAATGCTGAACATTGTTGTACTTACATTCCTGACGAAAGTCAAGATTTGAAGACGTACATTAAGAATATAACTGATTTGCATGAAGAGATTGTTCCACTGGAGGCTGCAGGTATTTGGGAAAAGATTGGGAAAAGGTTTTCTATTATAAAGGAATTTTTACTAAAACTAAGTAGTACCTTTATTGGTAAGATATTATTTCCAGTAACATGTGTGATTATTTTAGTATTATTTCTAAGATTAGGATGTCTATGTAGCAAAAGAAGAAAATTACGAAATAACATAAAAAGAGAAACTGTAAAGAAAAGAGAGAAAGAAAGGAAAGAAAGAGAATTTGAAGAAGTAGAATTAGAAGAGTGGAAAGAGAACATGTATAGAAAAACAAGAAGAAGAGACAGGGAAAACAGTAATGTGATCTAACAAAATATTAAGAGAACTGAATTTATTTCTATTTACAATTTTTTTCAAATTTAAAGGTAGTGTGGTGATGTTAAAAATCACCAAAGGGGGGATTGATGGAGCAGGTAGAACGACATTTTGTATACCTCCTGTATTTTGCATGAAAAGACTAACTATATAAACTACTGATTATAATATTACTAACGGTTTGCAGTGTGATATTAATTCAACCTTTTGCATACACCAATTACACGTGGGAAATTGCTATTTGCATGGCAAAATAACTCTAATGACTTAAATACGTACGCATATTAATAGTAGTACATGTGGTAATAGATATTGCATGATTTATGTTGCTTATGTGATGTTTGCATTCCGGATTGGATCCTAAAGGTGAATATTATCGCTTTAAATGTCGCTAGATGCTACGAAAATACTAATGGATAAAGGGATTAGTGAGGGTATAACATTAGAATCATCATTTCCTTGTATTAATTATTCTTTTATGTTTGTTTCGAATATGTTGACATTTAGGCCTACCCTACAATGGCGTCGGAAATCGAGTTCAGAAGTGGCCACCGTCTTGTGAGCGTGATACCTACTGCACAGACTCGGATGGCTCTGTGAACTTCCTGAAGACCTGAGAACCCAATGTCCTCGGTCAAGGATAGGCTCTTGGTGGACTGCCAAACCTCCGTCAGTAAAAACTTGTCTAAATGAACAATTGGATCATACAAGTAAACCTAAAACATTGTAACATAAGGACAAACGCTACGGAAGTGAACCAGCAAAATCCATGGGAAACCTAACTGAATAAAATAAGACGTTTTCGATCAGCCAATCTCCGCCTAAAAATGTTTCATTTTATCCCGAAATTTATTATAAAAAGAGTAGTAAAATAGGGAGGGGTCTGGCTTGTTCTGGCTTGTTCCAAAATCCTAATGTCTATGCTGGCGATGACAGATGCTTGCACGATTTCTGGTCCTTTGGAGATCTTTGGGACTGTAACGTGCTGAGCAAAGAACTTTTGGACTTTGAGCTTTGGCCTGCTTTATTTGGACAATTTAACGGCCAATTCGGATATGCAGAGCCAAATGAATTAGTGAAAATTCAGATAGCGAGAATAGGTAAATATAATGTCCTGTGATTTGAATTAATTAATCTAGAAATTCTAAAACGTTTGATGAAACAAATTTTAATATTAATTGCGAACAAAAATGTAGATAAAGAAATATTTGATTAACAGAAATTATGAGTTTGTGGTTTTTCGATGAAGAGAAAAGGGATTCTGAGTCTGAAAATGTGTTTTAGCTGGTTCTAAATCCCCATCAACCAATCCAACTAATTGGTCCGTCGACCAAGTTGGTGGAGTGCCTTGATGTTTGGGATTAGGAATCTGTAGGTGGCGAATGTTAATGTATATTCTGTAAATTGAATTTTTCTTCCCTATAGGTTATAGCGCGAAATCATCATCCCTCCTGTGTGCAGACTTGTGAGTGGAGACATGTGAGTGTTGGTGTTATGGGCCCCACCAATGACTGCATGTGTGAATGAGCTAGTGTGACGTCGGGTCTGCGACGCAGGGAGGATAGTTGTGTATATATATATATATATTCACTGAAAAAAGGTTTCATGCACATTATAGTTAGGAATTGGCATTTAAAAAACCTTAGAAATTCACTAAAATAAACATAGGTTTCAGGGGCATTATAGTTAGCTGGACATTTCCCTCATACAAAACCCTCGAAATTCCCCAGTTATAGTTAGTTCAGCTAACTATAACTCGCGCCCCCGCAATGCACTGCTGATGACGTCACATATTACATCACTCCTGACATGGTCAGTGACATCACTGATGACATCACTGATGACATCTCAAATGACATCGCTGATGACATCACTGATGACGTCATCCAGTGAATGTGTGTTTCTGTAAAGTTTAAATATGTATAATATATATAGGGAAAGGCCTATGGAAGAATGAGTGGGTGTATAAGTGTGTGAATGGATGATTTAATAGGTGCGTCATTAAACGTATCTTACTGCAGACTAGTGACTAAACTGTGTGTGTATCTGTCTGTCTGTTGGTGTTTAAGTGGCTGCATGATTTTGTGAATAGCTATATGAGTGTCTATATGGGTTATTGATTGGTTGTCTGAGTATCTGTATGGGTGCCTGAGTGTTAGTGTCAGTGGGGTGTTTGTGACTCTGTGCATAGATGTGTGAGTGGGTGATTCTATGGGTGCATGGTTTTAAGAGTGCATCTGTAATGTACTGTATGGTTGGGTGAGTTTATGTATGGGTGTGTTAGTGATTGAATGTATATCTCAGTGGTACATGTGTGAGTAACTACATATGTGAAAGGCAGTATTTATGTGTGTAAGAGTATATAACTGGCTATATGTGAGAGTGTGTGATTGTGAGAGTGTCTGTATGGATGAGTGTGTGCTTGTATCAGTAATTGTATAAGAGCGTAAGAATGTGGTACTATTTGTATGAGTAAGTGAACTTGTGTGTGTATAATTGTATAGGTGAGTAAATGGGAGTGTGATTAATTATTTGCATGACTGACCAGGTGTGTGAGTACCTCTATGGATGATTAGCGGTGTGTGCGTGTCTACATAGGTGTATAAATGCATATGATAGTGACTGTAATTATGAGTGACAGTACAAGTGAGTGAGTGGAGGTGCATGTAGATCTAAGAGTCAATGAGTGGGTATGTAGTTATTGGTATGAGAGTATCTATGGTTTTGAGAATGGCCATCTGAAATTTTGAGTCAGTGTATCAAAGGATATATTAGGGTGCGATAAGATGCACTAATTTATCACATGGATGATGTCATCAGTGATGTCATTTGAGATGTCATCAGTGATGTCAATACTGATGTCACTGACCATGTCATGAGTGATGTAATATGTGATGTAATATGTGACGTCATCAGCTGTGCATTGCGGGGGCACGAACGTGCATGAAACCTATGGTTTTTTCAGTGAATTTCAAAGGTTTTTTAAATGCTAATTCCTATCTATAACTTATCTCTAAAGCTATGATGTTTAATGATTTTCATTGGATTTCTAAATGTTTCTATTTCAGTGTGTCAATTCCTTTAATTATGTCTTTTTAAATACTTTTTATCACCATTTTTTAACTTATTTTTCAATTAATTCTTTTAAAAATTAAAAAATATTATTTGTTTTTATTGTTTTAAAAAAAAAGAATTGTACATTTTTTGTAAAATATGATTTTATATTTTTTTAAATATTTTTTAAACTGTATTTTCAAAACTTTATTTTGTATTTTTTTTCTCCATTTTTGGTGGATTCGCGCACCCTATGCGCACTGTTCTTGATCCCTGCGCGAAAGCATCCGCGTACGGTATGCATTGGGTACGTGTGTGGTGCGCGATTGCAATGCGACCAGTACGCGACTCCAAGCCTATACGTGACATGTACGATGCACGTTACGCGACGCTTGCGTGCTTCCGCGATACGTCATATGCGTGTATGACGCAGTGGGTCCGCGAATCCCGCGAAATATTTTAAATTTTAAAAAACATATATCTATGTATTTCATGTGAATAATAATTGAAGACAAACTCTAAACCACTCCTAAAAGTAATACATTTTTACTACTAATCCTATATTCCTTTTAAATTCAATTTCGCGGATGCGCGCTGGGTGCGTGCTGCGTAAGCGCACGGTGCGCGGATCCCATGTGACCTGAAAAAAAGAGATTTGATTGGTTCACTACACTTCCTATTCTAACTGTTGTAAGACCCCACCCATTTCAATCATTCTTCTTTGACCTTCTTTGTAGGAGCATCTCTCTGCAGAGAAGAACTTTTTTGGGGACATTTCCACAGCTACCATTCTTTTTGTTCTAAAGAAAATGGCTTCTGGACAGCAAGTACCATCTGATTCAGAACATTCTTCAGATGATGGGTTTCTTCCAGAAGCTCCTCGCCCTCAACTATATAGTTCAGTGGTATGGACATTTTTTACCTTTCCTGATGGAGAAACAAAGACAAGTGGAGATCCAACTAAAAAATACTCTTGCGGGACCACCTCAGGACTCTCCACCCCATCAACCTGGCAAGGGAAGAATGCAGAAGAATGCGTCACAACCCTCTGCCAGCAGGGGCAAGTACATCTACAGCACCGCCAACTGTTGTTCACCCGGACATACGTCCCGAATTTGGACAACTTAAAATTAGTTGCATTAAATGCAACAAACTGCTGTGTTACGGTGAGCAGTCAGTTGAGCTTATCTGCAGGGCGCAGAGAAACCATCACTGTTAATTTATTTTTATTTTTCCCTAAAGTTCACTTTTTTGTTCTTCATGCTCCCTTTAGAGGTTTAATTTTTTTTAAAAAAAATTACAAAATCGTTGAAAAAAACAAAAAAAAAATATAAACGAAAAAAGAAGAAAAACTTTCCTGGTTTAAAAAAAGAGCTATATTTGTTTGTTAGTGTGTGAAAGTATAGATGAATGTATCTGTAGTATGCAATTGACTGAACGAATGCATTAGTAGTGTATGGTGAATGTATAAGTGCAGAACTATGAGGAAGTGCTGCAGCATCACACAGTAAGCTCTTTAACTGCAGTGTGCTGTGGTACTTCCGAAGCACAGGGATGCAACATATGTACGTAAATATGTTGCAAATCTATGCTTCTCTCTGCACAGCTGCTTAAACTGCAGCCATGTGGTGACTTAGACACACTTGCACCATGGTTGGAGGATATCTGTGTCATGTGCTGTTTGTTTTTGTGCAGGAAGACACATCTTCCTGCACAAAAACAGGAAACACATTTATCTCCTTCAATGTATGCTGAACATTTTAGCATGCATTGAAGATTAAAAAATGAGGAGAAATGAAAATAATTCTCCTTGTGCTTTCCTACACGAATTGGAGAATGGTGCAGCATTCGCACACATATCGAGATTTATGATTTATGATGAATCTGGAGATGTGTCTTGTTCTATGAGTATTCAGTGCAATCACGCACAACAACACTTATAGAACACCCTTTCAACGCAAAGTGGTGTGTATGATGAGGTTGTATTTACATGGAGTAGACAAAGTACACAGAGTGCCTTTTCCTCTCTTTGTAAATATGAAAGAGTGTCTTGCACAATAAGTATGTTACAAAAAGTGACATATTTCAGTTTTTAAAATTGCTTGCAAATGATAGAAGATAAGAACAGAGTTTTGTCTGCAAAGATGCTCAAAGAAGAATGATTGAAATGATTGCGGTCCTACAATAGGTACAATGGGAAATATTATGAACCACTCAAATCTGTTTTTTTGGAGGTCAGATGATATCCGATAACAGGGAGATTTCAAAACTACATAGGAATAAACAGAGTGTTTTTAAAAACGTGTTGAAACTTTGTAGCTTCTTGCAGATCTGCCCATTCTGCATATTAATACTTAGTTAAACTTACCTTCACAGTAATAGAAATTAAAAATGGCACACATTTTTTCAGATTTTTTTTGTAATGCAATTTGAGGTAAATTGCTTATTTTAGAATTAGGATCTGTGAAAGAAGAATATATTGAATTTCACTAGAAATAGTGATTTCAATCGTACTCATCACTTAACAGCGGGCAAAAAAAAAACAATCAAAAAGATTGTTTAAAAAAAACCAACATGCTATTCTCAGTAAAATACCAGAAAATACAAATCACACATATATGAAATGCTTATGGCTAACAAAATTGTATAACTTTAACTTATAAAAACTGTAAATGTTGTCGCTTTAATATATTCACCGATTCAATGAGCACAAAAAAGTCCATAATTCAAACATATACCTTTCCTTGAGGCCAAATGGTATTTTTGCACTCCTTTTTATGTAAATTGTCCAATGGTAGTCCTATTAAATTATAATAATAAATTAGGTAGGAATTTGGTAATTCCCTAGGCAAACGTTGTTTGAAAACCAACTGGGAATCATTACAAAGTGTCCAGCATTTGTCACATTTTAGATAGGCAGTGTAATGTCCAGATGTTGTGGAAGGTACATCATGTAAAATTATTGCAATTGCTACAAAAGTCCTTCCTGATATTGATAGTTGTATTGCTACAAATTGCTTTATTAAAGTGTCCAATTGTCTTCTATCAGCTGTACAACGTGGCATCATTAAAATTATGTATTGTCCATATTTTGTTAAAAATAATGTGGATGCATTTCTGATTTACATTGGCTACACTCCATGTTTTGATTTGTACCTTTAACTAATTTATTGAAAGACACTGATTTACAGTCTGGTAATGTAAAATACAGAAATATTTCAGTGTCTACATTAGTGGTACATGTATACATGCAATTTTCACAATGATGTTCCCATTTGTAAGAAAGTCCAAAAATATTTTCTATTTCTACACCTTCATTTTCAAAAATGGTAAGCATATACATTAAATATTCCTGAGAATCTTGTTGGATATTTTGTGTAAATTGTGTAAAACCAGAACACAAATACAAAAGATTATGAACATCTGAAACAGATTGTATTTTACTTGTATCTGTTGTCAATTTTTCATAAACAGAATGCAACAGAGAACAAAATATTTTTTGCCGATTCTGCATAATTTGATCTTGCAAACCTTCAAGATAAAAAACAACATTGACCACCACATTAGCATAGCAGTTGACACCTGAACTATTTTCAAACTGATAACCGACAATCTCTTCAACAGTGCCCGATTTCTTTTTACTTGCAATCACAACATTATCTTGTTCTTTTCCCTTCTCGACACCTTCAGAACAGATATTCTCAAACCTTCTTTTTCGACCAACCACATGCTTTTCAAATACAGGATATTGACCTAAATTTGGAGCATACACCCTTCTTAACCTATTATACTCTTTTACACAGAATGCATCTGCAGTAACCTATGTCTCATCAAAATCAATCAAAAACAAACCAGACAATGTTCTGACTCGCGACAAAGCAACATATGCCATACCCTCTTTAAATACGGTAGATCCAATGTTCACCTATGCACTGTCTACACGTAATCCTTGAGATTTATGAATAGTCACTGCATATGCCAGAGAAAATGGAAATTTCTTTAACTTCTTCAATCTGATCAAATTTAATTTTTAAAAATTCAATTCCTTCTTTTTTCTGATAATTAACAAAATCCACCACTTTACCCATTGCGCCATTAACTAAACCTTTTGCTACGTCCAAATTCCGCCTTAAAATTATCCGACAGTTTACACATGCATATAGAGTCTTTTCTAAACCAGCTGTTTTAGATTTTTTTTTTTCTAAAGAATCCAGTTTTGTTTTCAACTTTCCCGTCAAAATAATAGTGATTCCTTCATGCTCTATTTTATCGATGGCTTCCATTTTTATAATTTCTTCATTTTCCAGTTTCAATAGTTCTTCGTTGAATATGGAACACTCGCGCAGTGTTGGCATTAAGCAGATCACTGAATTATTTTCTGCAATTTTCATGTACACTTTTGCAGGAACTACATTTTCATTTGGAAACACATTGCAAAGTAATCGACTCTCCAAAGCTTGTTTGCCATGTTCTGTAAGAATTCCAATTCTTATATCTTGAAGAATACTTCCATATTCAGCATCATTTGCCTGTCGCATATTTGTTGTCAGTTCTTTGTATTTAAAATAAGTCCAAATGTTCACATTACCAACACTACCAAGAGACTTTCTGGTATCTTCATGTGCAAGTGTTTTAAATACCGGTTGTCCTTTTACTGGAATCAGTTGCTGTAGATCTCCAAAAACTATGATGTGTTTTCCTCCATATAACAGGTCATACTCTGTTTTGCCCAGAGGCAAGTATCAAGTTTGAGACCATGCTTACCTCATCAATAATAAGAAGTTTCATTTTCTTCAGGACTCTTGAAACTTCACAACAAGCTTCTCCAGATAGCTTGTGGTATTCCAACTGTTCTCATGCTCTACTGGTAGCATTAGTAAACGATGTAAAGTAATTCCTTTAACATTATGTGCTGCCAACCCAGTTGGAGCAGTGACAACACAAGACAAATGTGACTCAGTTGTTTTCTGCAGATAACTTGTAATTACTTTAATTAAGAAACTTTTTACTGTTCCAGCTTGACCACTCACATACGTTCGGATAGGTTGAAATGATGTACATTTTCACATAATTTGCAAAAGCACTGCACTGTATGCTATCTTTACAAGCATTAAATGAATCTTCATAGCTCTGAAAATCTCCAAGTAATTCCAGTTCTGAACGCCACGGTTTGAACATTTGCAAAAGGGCTAAATAGTAAAATTCCCTTTTGTCAGCAGTGTCGCAACTCAGTTTCCTGTGATTAATTAAATTTCCTTTCCTTTGTTTCACCAGACATCCTTCGGAACCAATCACTGCATATTTTCCATCATTGATGTTCTCAGTAGTATTCCGTTTAAAAGTGTAGTTTTGCAGCACTTCATAGAGACACATGTTCTCAAGATGATGACTTCTGTTTGGGTAATATGTGTCCAACATATTCGTTTTCAAAATATCTGTACTTTCTGGTCTTTTTCTGCTAAATATTCAATTTCTTGAACAGATTTCAGTACCCGATTTCGCATTCCTGCAAGACCTAGAATCACCCAAATGATTCTTCTACTTTTGGAATATAGACTTGCAGATGATAACCGATCTGAACAATCACATGCTCCAATTTCACGATGCGATAATATCTTCAAACTGAAACTGTATAATTTCTTACTTAGAGTCTTCTCGTGAGAAATCTCTTCCCACATTACTTTCAATTCCGTCTTTTCTGATTTAGTAATGTAGGACGTTCCATACCGAGCAACAGCAATGGAATTGTCCGCAACATACTGAATATCCATGTTAGCGTTCCATATGGATAAAATAACTGGATTGTAGTCATTTATGTATTTTGATTCTTCGCTTCTTCTTAAGTTGTAGGTATTTTTCGGAGACTTTCTTGTGATGATATGTCGCATAGCTGACATAAAACTGTTCACTCTTCCTTTGGATAATACAGGATGTGGAAATCCAAAACGACATTTGGTATAGAACTTATCCTTTGACTTGTACTTTCGTCGACAGTATTTTCCACACCTATGGCTTTGGAATCGTAAGACTTGTTGTTTTAAGTTTTTATCTTCTCTGCAATTGGGTACAGCACATGTGGCATAATCTTCAATGAAAGACAAAACAGTTTCATCTGAATCTGTTCCAAATTTTGGGGCGTCCTTGATCCATAACAACATATGTATATGAGGAGCACCTCTTGCTTGATACTCCTTTCTCCAAAAGAAATCCACAACTTCTCCAAGAGGAGGATTCTTTTTATTGCAGATGAAATACATCATAGCTTCAAATCTATGATTGAAATATCTGCATACATTAACAGGATCCAAAGAGTACAATTCTCCAGGTGTCTTGTATTCAATATTTTTTAGATTGGAATTTGCCTCTCGAAGAAATTCAAGTAAATCATCCCAAGCATACTCAGCACAGCTTAGTGTAACAATCCATGTATGAGTTCCCAAGTTCCGTAGCATACATTTCAGTTCTCCATGACGATGGTACCAATATTTATTAGTCCCACGCTGACATGCCATCAGATTAATCAACTG
Organism: Triturus cristatus; assembly: GCF_964204655.1. Taxonomy (NCBI): domain Eukaryota; kingdom Metazoa; phylum Chordata; class Amphibia; order Caudata; family Salamandridae; genus Triturus; species Triturus cristatus. The sequence goes on along the minus strand of NC_140584.1, from coordinate 709,311,549 downwards.
AGATTCTAAATGATCATCTCTCTGATACACTTTATCCATAAAATCCTTTCCAGTTACATTTTGCAGATGCATTCCAGCTTTTAAAATGTGATTTACTGCATATGAAAGTCCAGACAAGTCACTTTCAAACAGAAGATGAAACATATAAGGGATACATTGTTGAAATATTGGATCTTCTGCATATAATCTTGTTGTCCGATATTCAGATGCAGGAATCTGCACAGGACGTTCATCATATCGTCCACCTTTTCCTATTGGAAACAACTGCGGGAAAAAACGAGCTTCCAAGCTCTCTTCCCATACACTCATGGGACTTCCTCTTGCTTTTTTCATTTGGAACAACTCAATCATATTCCCCATCACCAGTGGATGTACACTGTAATGTTCATAGATTTCTTCACATCTGGACATGTCCACTTTTTCAATTTGTCCACTTAATGTTTCAGTATCTTCTGCTAAATCTATTTATTCTTCTCCTATAAACACATTTCTATAGTATTCATTATTTTTTATCAGATACAATGATGCCTTTTGCACTTTTCTAACATCCACTAACTCTTGCCAGATTTTCTTATTCTTAGTAGGAACACCATTAACTAGAATGACTAGTGGTACATTTTCTGCATGGTCTACACCAATAGTTTCAATATTTTTCTTTAAATCTAACGGTAAATACACAACTCTTCCTTTCAATCCTCTTTGTAACTCTGATGGAGGTAATTTACCTGTTTTAGGCTCCATACGAACAATAGCCTGAAACGGGTGCACACATTGAAAGAGAATAGACTCATACGTATTTAAATCTATCAGCTCTGGAGGAATAGCAACCAACTCTAGATTATTATGAACAGCTCTAGCAGGCATTTTATTCTCATCTAATCATATTTGCAAATACGCTGCTCAGATCCCAAATCAAAACAATCCTGTACCAAAAAATAAGTTGCAAATTCCTTCCACTTATCATTATCTTCTATTTCACTTTTTAAATACAGATTGACACCCCTAGTCTGATTTTTATAGTGACTTCGCCGACAACAAATACAAGAAACATTTGGTCTTTCACCTGAAATTACCTTAAACTTTGTGATTTCATCCTCAAAATTTTTTGTAACTACGGGTTCTACATTGTCTTCAACATTTTGTTCTACTAATGTGTCAGTTTCTGCACTTTCTTGCTGAGGACCAAAGTAACAAAACTCAATATCATCACAAACCTTCTTCACATCTGATACTGACCCACGCAAAAGAGCACTGTTCAACTCATTTAACTTTAGTGCTGGACTTTTTGCATAATACAATCTTCTCACTAACTTCCGCATTTGAGTATGATGTACTGCCAGCATCCTGAAATGGTGAAAATCACTTTGACAAACTTTCCTAGAAAGACAAGCCAGAGAATGACCTTGCAAACCAGTATTTCTTCTCACTCTGCAAGGGTCTACTCCTTGCAACACCTTAATCTTTTGTTTAACACTTTTTTTACTATATGCTTGTAAAAAACTACATAATTTATCAATAGAATATTGTTGTACACTACAAATACTACTGCAATCCCAAGTGTACCCAGGGTGTTTAGGACGTCTCCCTAGAACTTCATCAGCTATCACTTCTTCTGCATTTCTTTCAACCATTTTCTCTTTCTCAATTGGACAACCCTCTCTAACCTCATAACCTCTACCACTGGTGTCAATTGCATACAATCATTTTTTGCTCTGTAAATAACTCTCTTCATTAAAGAAAGGCTCTGAATTGGAACTGTGTTTCCATTCTCCCAAAAAAACATCACAAATGTGTTTTCCATTAATTACTCTTTTCCTCCTACTTTTGGCCTTCATTAAATGGATTGGTTTATCTAGTGATCAAATTCTGTTTAATACTGAAATGAATAGTTTCCTTTTTACTTCAAAAGCCTTTTCAACATTGTTTTCAACATGCTTCTTCTTTTTATAAAATAGAGCTCTCTTTTTATATTTCTTCACATCTTTCAGCAAATTATGTACTACTCTCTTGTAAAATATTTTTTTGCGTAATTCCTTATACTGATTTTGCCTTCTTTTACCATACTTTGTCTCCTTTGACTGTCCATTTGCTTTTTTGCTTTTCCTCTTATTTTGAATTTATTTTCTAGTTGAAGCATTCTCAGAAGTTTCAGCATTCTGTACATTCTGTTTGGTCCTACAAACATTTTTAATAAATTGCTTTGTGATCTTACCAGAAGATATTTTAAATTTAGCCACATTATCTTGTTCATTCGATACTTGTGGTTGATGTTTCTTCAAGTAATTCTCCAGTATCAGTTATTTTCCTTTTCTGGCATGATTTCTCTATTTTAACGCTGAAAAACAGTATCTGTAAAAAAGAATCACAAATAAATGTATATTAATAACTTTCAAATGTATACTATTCTATTACTGTAGAAACACATTTTATATAAATACTGACTAAGAAACTATAGCCCTGAATCACAAGTGTGACGATGGTTAAAACACTACACGCATAGTGCATACTACTTTGAAGCAGTTCATGCCCTAAAGCCTACCTCACTAAAAGACTACATGCTAACTGACTGAATGATTACAGTACTATAAGGAGACACACTGGGTGAGTGACAGGGTGTTTGCTAGAAGTGTATGAATACTGACATGGATATTGATGGTGTGAAACACAAGTGTGTAGGTGATTAGAAACCTACATGCATAGTGGATACGTGTTTGAATCCATCCATATGTTAAGGCCTGTCTCAGTCCAATAGTACTTGGATACTGACTGAATGTTTTCAGTATTGCAAGGAGAGTGCCAGGATGAATTTATAAGTATTTGTATTTTGGTGCAATAAATACATTACTACATGATGCTGAATAAGTCACTGGAGAAGTATAAGGAGAGTGACAGGGTGTTTGCGGAAACTGTATGAATTCTGTCTGGGATATTGAAGGTGTGAAAAACAAGTGTGTAGCTGGCTACAGACCTACATACATAGTGGATAGACTTTTGAAACAGTCCATAGAGTAACACTTGGATCACTGCAAAACTACCTGAGTACTGACTGAATCATTAGAGTACTACAAACAGACTGACTGGGTGAATCTTTTTACGTTTTTGGGTTCTAGTGCAGTGAATAGATTAGTACTTAGTGCCAAATGAGTCAGTGGAGGTGTGCAATTAAAGTGACAGAGTGTTTATTGGAGTTTATAGATACTGACAGAGAAATTGAAGGTCTGAAAAACAATTGTGTTGGTACTTAGAGACCTCCATGCATAGTGGAAACACGTTTGAATCAATCCATGTGCTAAGACGTGCCTCACTCCATTAGTACTTAGGTACTGACTGAATGATTAGACTATTGCAAGATACGTACCTGGGTGAATTTATAAGTGTTTCAGTTGTGGCGCAGTGAATGCATTACTACATGGTACTGAATAAGTCACTGGAACAGTGCAAGGGGAGTGACAGGGTGTTTGCTGGAAGTACATGGATACTGACTGGGGAATTGAAGCTGTTAAAAACAAGTGTATAGTATGTTAGAAGACTGCATGCATACTGCATAGACATTTGAAGCAGTCCATGTGGTAATGCATGGTTCACTGCATGAGTACCTGGAAACTGACTGAATCATTAGACTACTCCTAGGAGAGTGCCTGGGTAAAACTTTTAAGTTTTTCAGTTGTGGCGCAGTGAAGAGATTAGTACATGGTACTGGATCAGTCACTGGATGAGTGCAAGATGAGTGACAGGGTGTTTATTGAAGTATATAGATACTGACTAGTTAATTAAAGAAGTGAAAGACAAGTGTGTAGGTGACTAGAGGCCTGTATGCATACTGGATAGACGTTTAAACAGTCCATGAGCTAAAACCTCAGACACTGCATGATTACTTCGGTACTGACTGAATCATTACACTACTGCAAGGAGAGTGCCTTGGTTAATCTTTTTAAGTTGTTGTGTTTTGGTGCAGAGAATAGATTACTACATAGTGCCAGATGAGTCAGTAGAGGTGTGCAAGTGGACTGAATGAGTGTTTACTGGACTTTATAGATACTGAGTAGTTAATTGAACAAGTGAAAGACAAATGTGTAGGTGACTAGAGGCCTGCATGCATACTGGACAGACGTTTGAATCAATCCATGTACTAAGTCCTACCTCACTCCATTAGCACTTAGGTGCTGACTGAATGATTAGACTATTGCAAGAAGAGTGCCTGGGAGAATTTATAAGTGTTTCAGCTTTGGCGCAGTGAATACATTACTACATGGTGCTGAATAAGTCACTGGAAGAGTTCTAGAAGAGTGACAGGATGTTTGCTGGAAGTACATGCATACTGACTGGAGAATTCAAGCTGTTAAAGACAAGTGTATAGTAGGTTAGAAGCCTGCATGAATACTGGATAGACCTTTGAAGCAGTCCATGTGGTAATGCACAGTTCACTGCATGAGTACCTGCGTACTGACTGAATCATTAAACTACTGCTAGGAGACTGCCAGGATGAAACATTTAAGTTTTTCGGTTTTGGCGCAGTGAATAGATTAGTACATGGTACTGGATCAGTCACTGGAGGTGTGCAAGATGAGTGACAGGGTGTCTATTGAAGTATATAGATACAGACTAGTTAACTAAAGAAGTCAAAGACAAGTGTATAGGTGACTAGAGGCCTGCATGCAGAGTGGATAGATGTTTAAACAGTCCATGAGCTAAGACCTCAGACACTGCATGATTACTTGGGTACTGACCGAATCATTACACTACTGCAAGGAGAGTGCCTGGGTTAATCTTTTTAAGTTTTTGTGTTTTGGTGCAGTGAATAGATTATTACATAGTGCCAGATGAGTCAGTAGAGGTGTGGAAGTGGACTGAAAGAGTGTTTACTGGAGTTTATAGATACTGACTAGTTAATTGAAAAAGCGAAAGACAAATGTGTAGGTGACTAGAGGCCTGCATGCATACTGGACAGACATTTGAATCATTCCATGGCCTAAGGCATAGGTCACTGCATGAGTACCGGGTACTGACTGAATCATTAGAGTACTGCAAGGAGAGTGCCTGGATAAATCTTTTAAGTTTTGGGGTTTTGGCGCAGTGAATAGATTAGTACATGCTGCTGAATGGGTCACTGGAGATGAGCAAGGGGAGTGACAGGGTGTTTATTGGATTATATAGATACTGACTGGGCAAATGAAGGTGTGAAAGACAATTGTGTAGGTGGTTAGAGGCCTGCATGCATAATGGATAGTCATTTGAAGTAGTCCATGTGCTAAAACCGGGTTCACTACATAAGTACCTGGGTACTGACTGAATCATTAGAGAAGTACAAGGAGAGTGCCTTAGCGAATTTATAAGTGTTTGGCTTTTGGCGCAGTAAATGGATTAATACATGGTGCTGAATGGGTCACTGGAGAAGTGTAAGGGGAGTAACAGGGTGTTTGCGGAAACTGTATAAATACTGACTGGAATATTGAAGGTGTGAAAGACAAGTGTGTAGGTGGTTAGAGACCTGCATGCATACTGGACAGACATTTGAAGCAGTCCATTATCTAAGGCCTGGGTAATTGCATGAGTACCTGAGTACTGACTGAATCATTAGAGTACTGCAAGGAGAGTGCCTGCATGAATCTTTTAAATTTCTGGATTTTGGCGCAGTGAATAGATTAGTACATGGTGCTTGATGAATCACTGGAGGTGTGCAAGGGGAGTGACAGGATGTTTATTAGAGTATATAGATACTGACTGGGCAATTGAAGGTGTAAAAGACAATTGTATAGGTGATTTGAGGCAAGCATGCATAGTGGATAGACGTTTCAAGTAGTCCATGTGCTAAGTCCGGGTTCAGTACATAAGTACCTGGGTACTAACTGGATCATTAGAGTACTACAAGGAGAGTGCCTCTGTGAATTTATAAGTGTTTGGGTTTTGGCGCAGTGAATGGATTAGTACATGGTGCTGAATGGGTCACTAGAGGAGTACAAGGGGAGTCACAGGATGTTTGCTGGAAGTGTATGGATACTGACTGTAGAATTAAAGGTGTAAAAGAGAACTGTGTAGATGGTTAGAGGACTGCATGCATAGTGGATAAGCATTTGAATCAATGCATGTGCTAAGGCCTGCCTCACTACGTTACTACTTGGATATTAACTGAAGGTTTACAGTATTGCAAGGACAGTTCCTGGGTGAATACATAAGCAATGACTGCCTTCTAATTCTACCAAAACTTGAGACCAGGAAAGGTTTTTAAGCAGTTATGCGTATCCAAAGATATGAAGAACCCAAATGCTTCTCTCACAGTGGTTCCCAAATGCACACAAACTCACAGTGTGATTCTAGACAAGCAACACTATCCCTAGGAGTTTAACAAAACTCATTCACAACTGTGGAAGAGGTAAGAGGACTGCACACAATCGATATATTTCAGTACTGCACTTTAGTGTCAATCCCTGACTCATTTTGTCAACTCATAAGTAAAGACTGGCTTCTAATGCTAATGGCTTTAAAACAGTTATCTGTCAGCAAATACAAAATGTTACCAAATGCTTCTTTCACAATCCTTACCCAAATGCACACAGACTCACAGTGTGATTTTAGACAAGCAGCACTATCCTAGGAGTTTACAAAAACTCATTCACTAGTCTGGAAGGGGTAAGGGTACTGCACACAATCTACATATGTCAGTACTGCACTTTAGTGTCAAAGCCTGACTCATTTTATCAATGCATAAGCAAAGACTGGCTTTTAATGCTACTAAAACTTGACAACATGACAGGTTTTGAAATAGTTATCTGTCAGCAAATACATGATGTTACCAAATGCTTCTCTCACAGTGGTTCATAAATGCACACAGACTCACAGTGTGATTCTAGACAAGCAACACTATCACTAGGAGTTTACCAAACTCATTCACTACTGTGGAAGGGATAAGGGGACTGCACACAATCTACATATTTCAGTACTGCACTTTAGTGTCAAAGCCTGACTCATTTTATCAATGCATAAGCAAAGACTGACTTTTAATGCTACTAAAACTTGACAACATGACAGGTTTTGAAACAGTTATCTGTCAGCAAATACATGATGTTACCAAATAAAACCATAAAACATTGTTCCATCGCCAACACGGCACCTCCACCCAACAAAACCAAGGATCAATGCAACGAGCTTGCGGATTTCTTTCATAATAAAGTCACAAAAATCTACTCCACCTTCCCCACCTCAGACATAACTCTGGATACACCTCACTTTTCCCCCCCTAAAGCACCTCGGCACCCAGATCAGCCCTTCCTTGAGCATTTTGTTCCCCTGGACCTTGACATTTTAAGCAAGGTGGCACGACAAGTAAAATCTGGCTCCCCCCGTGATCCCGCCCCTCCAGAAGTTCTATTACAGGCAAGCCCAGCCACTCTGCCTGTCATCCGGGATCTTCTAAATACTTCTATTTCCGCATGCTCAGTCCCCACAGCCTGGAAGCAGGCCATGGTACGGGCACTGCTGAAAAAGCCCAGCCTGGACCCAAACGATTACTCCAGCTACCGTCCCATTTCACTTCTCCCCTGGACCAGCAAGGTGTTAGAGAAGCATATAAACGCGCAGCTTGTCCAGTTTCTGGAGGACCACTCCTTACTACACACATCCCAGACAGGCTTCAGACCAAAGCATGGCACTGAAACCGCCCTGCTAGCCGTCACGGAGGAAACTCGAAGGATACTGGACCAGGGAGGATCAGTGGCAGTGATCCTCCTTGATCTAAGTGCCGCCTTCGATACGGTCAGCTATACCACCCTGCTGGACCGTCTCCATAACATCGGAGTTTCAGGTGACGCTTTAAGGTGGTTCGATTCCTTCTTGTCTGGCAGTAGCGGTCCGTGGAGGGAGTGACGGTGGGCAGTGAGGCGGGGCGGGGGAGGGGCAGGGTGGTGAAATGTAAACACCGGAATATGGATGAACGGAGGTAAGTACATATTTAAATAAATAAAACGAATTCCTTTGCGCGCGCTGCATCGCAAAATGCGATGCAGCGCGCGCAACGAAATTCGTTTTACTTATTTAAATGTGTACTTACCTCCGTTCATCCATATTCCGGTGTTTACATTTCACCACCCTGCCCCTCCCCTGCCCCGCCTCACTGCCCCACCGTCACTCCCTCCACCGACCGCTACTGTTGTCTGGGAGGTCGTTTCAGATCTTCGACGGAGAGATGGTGTCCTCGAGTAAACCTCTGAGCTGCGGAGTACCACAGGGCTCTTCTCTGAGCCCTGTACTGTTCAACATCTACATGAGGCCGCTGGCGGGTGTTGTCGAACCATATGGCATTAAAATTGTGTCATATGCCGACGACACCCAGCTTGTGGTCTCGTTGGCTACGAAGAACAATAGGCATTCCGCAGCCGATCTTCTAAACTGCCTGGTGGACGTCAAGGGATGGATGACCAACTCCTCCCTAAAACTAAACGGGGATAAGACGGAGCTTCTGCTCCTAGGCCCTCCCTCTCCCGTATCCCTCACTTCTCTGTGGCCCAGTGTTCTGGGTTCCCCTCCCACCCCCAAGGACAGTGTCAAAAGCCTGGGGGTGTGGCTGGATAATAAACTCTCCTTCTCTACTCAGGCCAAAAAACTGTCTTCCACCTGTTTTGGCCTACTTAGGATCTTGATGAAGGTTCTCCCGCTACTCCCCCTCGAGGCTAAAAAGGTGGCGATACAAGGCCTCATCCAGTCTCGCCTGGATTCGAACAATGCCTTATATATAGGGGCACCGGAGATAACCCTCCGAAAACTGCAGGTCGTTCAAAACTGTGCAGCCCGCACATTGCTGGAAATCTCGCGCACTCACTCAGCCAGACCTGCTCTGAAAACTCTCCATTGGTTGCCAGTGAGGCAGAGAGTCACCTTTAAGGCACTGTGCTTGGCGCACCACGCCTTCTGGAAAACAGCTCCAGCCATCAACTCCGACCTTATCATTCCTTACCAACCTAACAGGAACCTTCGGTCGACGGATGCGTTCCTTGTTGTTGTTCCCAGAGTGAAGTGAGCCAGGTCAGGGGGCAGGCTGTTCTCCTTGAACACCGCCAAACTCTGGAATGCCCTCCCCATCTCACTCCGATCCAATCCTGACCTCCTCTCATTTCGCAAAAATTTAAAGACCCTATTGTTTGCCAAATCCGACTCCTCCTATACTGCCTCCAGATCACTCCCTGCTTCTACTCAGCGCTTGGACGCTTTCGGGCAGCAATCGCGCTTAACAAGTACTTTTACAATTACAATTACAATTACAAATGCTTCTCTCACAATGGTTACCCAAATGCACACAAACTCACAGTGTGATTCTAGACAAGCAACACTATCCCTAGGAGTTTACCAAAACTCATTCACTACTGTGGATCAGGTAAGGGTACCGCACACAATCTACATATTTAAGTACTACACTTTAGTGTCAAAGCCTGACTCATTTTATCAATGCACAAGCAAAGACTGGCTTCTAATGCTACTAAAACTTGACAACATGACAGGTATTAAAAAAATTATCTGCAAGCAAATACATGATTTTACCAAATGCTTCTCTCACAATGCTTACCCAAAGACACACAGACTCACAGTGTGATTGTAGACAGCCAACTATCCCTTGTACAAAATAAGTTTACTAGTCTACAAGATCTAAGGTGACTGCACACATTGCAGAACATCTTCTACTACAGATTAGTACCAAAATGTTTCTCTCAAAATGATTCCTAAATGCACACCAACTCCCTGTGTGAATCTAGACAAACAACACTATCCCTTGCACTATACCAAAACACATTTCTTAATCTACGAGTACTACATTTTAATGTAGAAACATGACTCATTTTGCAAATTCATAAACAATGACTTGTTTCTAATTGTACCAACATATAAAAACAGCACAGGTATCTGTCTGCAAACACATGAAAAACACAAATGCTTATCACAGAATGGTTTCTACATGCACACACACTATCAATAAAATTGTAGACAAAAAAAAGTACTCCCTGCAATTTAGCAGGGGTAACACATTAGTTTGATTAAAATCAAAATAGACCACATACATCCCCTCACAATGAAATAACTCACCTTTCAAGTTGTTTTGTAGATTAAGAAGTATATCAGTCACACACCAGATTTTCTTATACAGAATCTCTGCACTGTGCACCTGTCAGCAAAACCAAAGAATCGCAAAGTTTCCCTCTCATTTTCCACACATATACATGTAAACATCAAATCACATTCCTTCCCACATTAATTCAAAAGCTAACACACATTTCTATTGGATAAACATTTCAACCCTTTCCAAATGACATAAATTTGAACCCTACCCCCAATCTGCCTTCGGCCTGTTACCATAGAAACAGGTCATGGAACACTGAACGGAGCACACATGTCACAAGTTCAGCACACAATGTTGCTTATCAAAACAGCGAGTGTGCTTGACTTTTCAACATATCAGCTTATCATTTATAATGTTCCTTTCAATCAGTTTTTGTTAACCAATAATGTGTTTAAAAAACAGAAACATGCACCCTAGTTTTCCGTGTAGAAGGTTGTCAAACAACCAATGATTTCTTGTCTTTTTTCAAAACTGCCTCTTAGCCACCATTCTAGAAAAATCTTACTTTTCAAACTGCCATTTCATTTACAGAGACCATCTGAGTGCATCCAGACCTCCCTTCAAGATGCTTCGAGTGCGGATTGTGGGACACAGCTATATTTTCTGGAGCCAAAGGTATGCAGAAAACAAAGGCATTCACAAAGACCTAGGTTTGTCAAATATAGACATTAAATGGATTGTACAGAGAGGGTTAAAGTGGCATCAATTGATGCCATTGGTAAAATCCTTTATGCATATCCAACACCCTGACCTCATAATAGTGCACTGTGGTGGCAATGACCTAGGCACTTTGACTGGGGTAGGTCTGGAAATGCTTATGAAGGACACCTTTGCAGAATTGATTTCACTTTTTCTCAAAACTGCCTTTGTGTATTCTAACATATGCCAAAGGCAGAAATGGAACTGGTCCAATCATTTTTGTCCACAAATTGAGAAAGCTAGGAAACATGTGAATAAATCTGTTTCTGCTTTTCTCCGAGACTATAGAATGGGGTCCATTTACAATAACAATCTGCGCTTTCATATGCAAGAGATATATAGGAGAAATGGAGTATACTTTACTGATGAAGAAAACAGAGTCTTCCTCAACAACTTTAGACTCTGTATAGGTACTTACTTATAAGAACCAAAAATTCTCAATGGACACAACGGCTCTTTTTAGAGCCACTCAAGAACAAAACACTTAAGCTTGATGTTTATCTTCCAAAAATGTCAGTTTTTTTCCTTGGATCCGTGCACCCAACACGCTAGGAACCGCGCACCCAACGCGAGAGAAACTGTGCACCCAACGTGTTAGGATGCGCGACTCCTAATTTTACCGTAAAAAAAAGAAATAGCCCCTATCACTAATTTTTATTATCCCCGGGGACCCCATCTCCCGGGGCTTATAAAATAACATTGGGGACCGTGGGGGGAGCCCCAACGCCCCCACGGTCCCAGCCGGCTCCCCACGTCCTTCGGGAGCCGGCATTGCTTTTCCACACAGGGAGCTGCTGACATGCAGCTCCCTGTGTGTCCCCAGGGCCCTCGAGGGCTCCAGGAGGGGGGCCATGCAGGCCCCCTCCCACATTAATTTGTAAAGATTTTGCCCCCGGGATTTGGCCCACCCGGGGGCTATTTATTAACAAAGCGCGGAAGTCTGCTCTTCTGGGGGTTTTTTTCCCCAGCCGGATCCGCGCAGCTGTTTTTTTTTTTTTTTTTTAAAGGGGGCCCCAGGAACCCCCTAAGCAACACTATACCCTGCCCCCTTTACATCTTTCACACACTTATTTCCCTTACTTAATCAGCCTCGCTTCTACCGAGGCACAAAATGGCTGCCAACAGTTCCTGGTTTCGAATGTAGACAGACACTTGACAGCCAATTAGCATTCAGCGCGTGTTCGGGAGGGTGCGCGCTCGGTTCGCAGAGGGTGCGCTTAGGGTGCGGGGAGGGTGCACAGATCCTCCGAGGCCATAGATATATCTATCTTTTTTAGTCTAATTTTCTCAGGAACTACTGAACGGATTTACACCATTTATGCAAAAGGCATGAGTCTGAACTGAGGACTACCTCTTTGCCAAATTTGGTGTAATTCCGTTCAGCAGTTCGGGCTGTAGCTGCGTCAACAGGTCCTATGGGAAATTGCATGGGGAAAACGCGTTTTGGGACCCCCATTTTTTTTTTATCGGCCCCCGCTTGACGAATCACCACAACACAAGATTCATCAACCAGCGCCAGACTTATTGGGAATAGAATGTTGCGGTTTTCCTATGGAAAATAGGTCCTAACTATAACTACCTACTGGCAACCGCCAGTAGGTAAAATATATATATATATATAGTTTCCCCTCTTTCTCTGGTCTCGCGCTGGATCAATATCATACCATATTGCAATGTCAACATCATGGAACCAAATATGACATCCTTTTGGGGTCTATGATAATAAGCTCTGTTCCTTCTACTGTTGTCTCTTTTCTCAATATAACGTCTGTCAACTTACATGCTGTAAATACCTAGGTAAGGGTTCCTCCTCACATTAACATAATCTTCTGTTAACATGCATAACACAAGAAATGTAAAATATGGGTAAAAAAAGTTACTAAAAAAGGGAGTGAAAAAAAACCTCCACAGAAGGAAGTCAGATGCAGAAACTGCGGGAATCAAAAATAAACACAAGGAGGCAGGTAAGCATCGTTAAGCATACTCTAAAGTAGATAGGAATAAGTGGAAGAAAATTGAAAACACAAAAGACCAAAATGCATGGCATAGGAGTTGTAAAATTAGAAAATATTAAACACGATGTAGCAGAAGCACCAGCAGGAATGGCTGTTGTGGAGCCAGAGGTGTCCCTATGAGAAGGGGTGGTGCTGGTGGTGGGCTGTCCTAAAAGGAGGAAATTTAAGGACGAAACTGAATTTTACTTATTAGTAGCTACTCTTTAGAAAAATTGTATTTCACATACAGACAAATGTACGGCATAACTGAGCAATCATTTCAGTCCCTTTACTTCCCTAAAAGTAAAATAATTTCAAATAATATTGCTCCTCCGCTCGCTTCATGCAGTTTTGCAATGTTCTCACTTCAAAAGCTATGGGCAATGTCAATATCCCCTTGTGTACTTAACAGCACAGTGATGGAGAAGATATATTTAGTAGAGGTGCAAGTGAAAGGTTTCTGCCTAAATAACAAAAAGAAGTCAGCTATGGAAATATAGGCAATATAGAAAACACAAGGAATTATGCAGGTATAACGAAAATTAAAGTAGGCCAAGGGAAAATGGAAATACAGAAGGCCATAATGCATACTAGGATGGGAATAGTTAAAAGCAAGAAATAATAAAAATACCATATCAGCACCAGCAGGAATGACTTCTGTCAAGGGCAAAGCATCTCCTGCAGCACCATCGCTTTTGGCCGAGGCAGTGCTGATGATTCTGCCCTTCCCCGTCTCTGCCTGCATGGTTCACCTACGTTCTCATGAAAGGAGATAAGAAAGAAGACTATGATTAGTAGAACTCTCTAAAAAAGCTTTTTTTCAGGCATTACATTGTACTGTCTGACTAACCAATCCTATTCCTACCTTGAACCTCAACCCTAAAATTAATGCTCTGGCCTACAAATAGTTTGCTTTTTACAGTGACGTTTCTACTCCTCTTGCTTCATTCATTTTTGCATGGGACAAGTAAGTCTCCCTTTGGGTATTGCACTTCATGGTGATGGAGACTCGGCTAGCAACAAAAAACTCATGGAGGAACGCCAACATCCCTGATATCAGAATATATTGAATGTGCCATCCCTTAAATCAGCCCAGGCAAGCAACTGGCTCGCCGTGGACCAGAATCTGAGTATTATAATTCACTTGATGTGCATTCCAAAACCCTCCCAATCCTCCTGTCCTACACCCTTCCTCTCAGATTGGCAACATTCTCCACTGCTCTGTTGACCACATGCACTCCGCAAAGTGTACAAAGAAATGCTAACACAGACGTTCTTAATTTGTGGTCCGGGGACACCTAGGGGTCCGCAATGTCTACCACAGGGCCGCAACTATTTAGAAAATTAAATAATATTGATGGATTAATATAGTGTATTTAAAAAAGAAGGAAAAAGTAAGATTTAAAATTTGGAAAATCTTTGCAAAATGTGAAGGAATTTGAAATTGGTTGCTAATAATTGAGTTGGTGTCCTCAGATTGATCTCTGGGAGTAGTGCAAATGCATAAAATAGAATATAGTATGGAAAATGGAGGGCCTTCGTTGAATTTATAAAACCCTCAATCCTCCCATTAAGATGACAATACAGATTTGTTTATATTTGTCTTTGAATCTGTTGGATCAATGCATGTTATTGAAGTTTCTTAAGTCAGGGTCCCCAGCTACCAGTAATGGCTCAGTGGGGGTCCCTTGATCCTCTTCATGATTCAGTGATTGTCCAAGGATTTGAGTAATGATTAAGTGGGGGTCTACAATAGGATTTGTTTGTGAATTTCTATGTTTTTTTAACGAAAGTTACGATGTCCATCAACATATGTGGCATGAGGTTGGATGGCAGGCCTCACTTATGGCCTAGCAGTGTGCTCAACTCCTGAGTCGGCCAAACCCCCCGTGCACATCCTTCGGGCGTGTGCAGCATGCGGTTGAGTGTGGGCCAGGCCTTCCACTAGGCCCTGCACACAATTCTCATGGGCGCCCCACCACCTTAGCTGTGTAATGAGGTTGTATGAAGGTACAATGTTAGTAAAAACATTGCATGCCTTTAAAGTGCATTAGTAGCCCCGCATATGCTTTTACCTCGCATGCCATTAACACGCATTACTAAGGAAAGTTTAAATATTTATTTTTTATCTTTTTAGGTTGAGGCTCCCAAATTCCACATACTTACCTCAAATGCATGGTAAAGGCATGCGTGGTAAATGCTTATATGTGCCAAACAAATGCAGGGGAACAAATGGATGATATAGGCATTGCAAGTTAAAAATCAGGTTGCAAAGATGGTTTCCCGTGCGATGAGGCCCAAATAGGCATCCACCTCACAAATATGAAATAAGATTTAGGTACACCTGTCTAAAAACCATGATGTAGAAATAAAGGATAGCAACCGGAAGACCCAACCACCTAAGTAGATTAAGTTGAGTTAGGATAATGCAGATCAAATACTCTGCAGCTACAATGCAAAACAGAAGAAGTAACACTGGGGTGCCGATTCCGATCCGTTAAAAAAAATTACCGTACGACTCGTATCCGTATTTTTTTACGTAAGAATCGTACAAGTCCCGTACAACCGGTGAAGTACGATTCGTACGTGAAAAATACATACGAATCGCTTCGGGAAAAGTCTACGAGACGTACCCGGACAGTTTTACATACAGCCGTACCCCAGCCCCGTACTTGGACGCACCGTACCCCAGCGCTGTACCCCAGGCCCGTACTTGGACGCACCGTAGCCCAGCGCCGTACCCCAGCCCCGTACACCAGTGCCGTACCTCAGCCCCGTACATGTACGCACCGTACCCCACCACCGTACCCCAGCCCCTTACTTGTATGCACCGTACCCCACCACTGTACCCCAGCCCCGTATTTGGACACACCGTACCCCAGCACCGTACCCCAGAGCCGTACCCCAGCCCCGTACATGTACGCACCGTACCCCAGCGCCATACCCCAGCCCCGTACTTGGACACACCATACCCCAGCGACGTACCCCAGCCCCGTACTTGGACGCACCGTACCCCAGCACCATACCCCAACACCGTACCCCAGCCCCGTACTTGGACGCAACGTAACCCAGCCCCGTACATGTACGCACCGTACCCCAACACTGTACCCCAGCCCCATACATGTACACACCGTACCCCAACACCGTACCCCAGCCCCATACATGTACGCACTGTACCCCACCACCGTACCCCAGCCCCGTACTTGTACGCACTGTACCCCACCACCGTACCCCAGCCCCGTACTCGGACACACCGTACCCCAGCACCGTACTTGTATGCAATGTACCCAAAGACGGTACCCCAGCCCCGTACTTGGACACACCGTACCCCACCACCGTACCCCAGCATCGCGTATGTACGAACCGTACAACAACATTGCATATGTGAGCACTGTCCAACAGCATTGCGTATGTATGCACCTTACATATGCTAAAACGACTCGTACAGAACCAGGACACTGCAAAACAGCACAAGGAGGGTCAATTCGACTCGCACAACACCACAAAACACGTCTACAGTACAAAAAACATCTAAAAGACTGACCTGGCACATCCAAACGGGCAAACAGAGGCCCAAACTCACAACCACCTCTTATAACACACCCACTAAAATTTCAAACCCAGCCACACCCACAAATAGACCAATAAAAAGGGCCCACACTCACAAACCATGAGCCTTTGCAACAGACCCACGGCTGACAGACACCACACACAAACAACTGCACCCATACACCTTAACGTACACACCTTCACACAACCTCCTTCACACAGACCCCCTCTTCACATTCAGACCCACACTGTCACATTCACACCCACATACCCACAACCATCCACACCCACACCCCACACCATGCACACAGACAAGAATCCAAAGTTCACAAGGGAGGAGCTGGACATCCTTGTCAACGAAGTCATCAGAGTCGAGCCACAGCTCTTTGGAACATTGGTCAGACAGACCAGCATAGCCAAAAAATCACGCCTGTGGCAGAGGATTGTCGATAGGGTGAATGCTGTTGCGCCCATCAGAAGGACCAGGAATGAATGCCAAGCCAGGTGGTACGATCTGCGGAGGGCAGTCAAGCGCAAAATGAATGAGGACTACGCCCAGAGCAACATCACTGGAGGTGGGCTGCCCCGCAGACCGGTACATTACCATCCCTGGGAGGAGAAGGTGATGGCCCTGCTTCCGCCGGTGGGAGTACACGGAGTCAAAGGAGTTGCAGAGCCTGCTGAGTACACAAACAACTTACCTAACATGGAGGTAATGGCATCCACACCCCAACTACACCAAATGCACGCAACTACCCCCAAGCCCTCACCGGACACCACCACACTCAAAAACAATGCTCATACCACTAACATGCGTATGCCCCATCCACAAAGCAAGGCCATGCCATGTCGCAGGCTACACGAAGCACAAACCTAAGACTGGATGTCCGGGAAGGTGGGAGGGTGGGGCTCACAAAACACATTGTTCAAATCTGAATCAGACACCATTGCCCTCAGCCCATATGGTCCAGGTACATACCGATGCACCATGCTCAATGCACAGGGACTGGCAAAGTACTGACAAGGTAGCTGACACTTGGACCTGCTGTAGGCAGCACAAGGCCCTCCTGTGACCACTGTAAATTCAAACACCAACACCACAAGCTCAGATATCTAGGACAGGAACTCACACTCACTGGCATGGCAGCATGCACCATGAGGATACAGATACATCACCTGGGAGACCCACAGCCAAATCACAGCCCCCCGGGGCAGGCAATGGATTTACCCACTCTCACAATGGACATGTGACACAACAAGATCAATCCATAGCCAAAGCAGCATCACAGCCAAAAATCTACATGCCAAACACTCATGAGAACATATCAATCTGTCCCCCGCAACATACCCATCCACAAGTGAACATTGAGAGGAATGCTAGGCCCATCCAACTACCTGGAGGAACTGTGCCAACTTGAATATGTATGAAACATGGATGTCGCATGAAACAGCATTAACATTGTCTCTCACACACAGGGCAACGTCATGGATCTCCCCCCAACAATGGGGGGAAGAATCACAGTCCCAGGCTCGGCAGGAAGCTGATCCCACCGGCAGCGACGACTCTCAACACTCCGTGGATGACCCCAACCCACCTGGACCCTCTGGTGCCCAAGCCCCTGCAGCACCTGCTTCAGGTACATCTGTGCCAACCACCACCCCCATTCCTGCCACATCCCAGGAGACACCCAGGAGCCCTGCCCGCACTGAACAACTGAGCCAGTCTGACCTGGAGGGACAAGGTTCTCCGGGCACCCAGGAGGAGGCAGACAACCCTGCAAATGCCATCCTTCAGGAGTCCCGTAGACCCGATGTGCCCACAACGGCAGGCCAGGCTCGTGTGGGCAGGGGTGGTGGGAGTGGAGGCAGGCGGAGGCGAGAACCTGACCAGCCAGCTGAAGGGACCGGTATGTCACACATACGCCATATCCTGGACACATACCGGCGTGACACCAGGGCCATCAGCCAGGTAGTGGAGACCCTCACAGACATTAAGAACCAGCAGGCTGAGCAACAAGCCAGTCAACAACAACCAAGGACGGATGGAGGCAAGACTGGCTGAGCTCCTGGCGGTGCAAACGGACATAAGCCGTTCACTCCGTCGGATCGCCGACAACATGGGCAACCCTCCCTGTGCCACCAGGCGAAGACCACCACCAGCCACAGGGAGGGAGGAGGAGGAGGATTCGCCCGACGGAGCGTCCCAAGCATCGTCAAGGCCTGCATCTGAGGGTCCCCCGAGGAAGGTGGGTTGTCCACGGAAAAGACCGTGAGAGGCAGCGGACCATCCACATCTCCCAGGTCACCTGGCCTGGCACCTGGCCCTCATGCGCAACAGCAGCACCTCATTCAATGACATTCTCTGCCACATGGACTTGCTGGTCACAGTCTGACTCTGATGACTTCAAATGACAAGGATCCCATCTCCCCCTGTGAACTTTGAATTCTATGCACACTGTATAGCAACTATTTTTCAACACCAAACACGCCCCCCACCTAGAATAAAAGTAAATTTCTTTAATTCGACGTTGCAGTCCTTTTGCATGAGTACACAACCTACCTGTGGGGACATGTCAAACTATGCCTGAGTGTTGAACTAACTCCAGCCATCCATACCCTGGGATCTGAGTCTGGTACAGGACACACATGGGTCACAATGTATCATCCAATACAGACATGGTGCACAATACTCACCCGTGATGGCCTCAAGCTGCTGAGGGGGGGCTTGCAATACTGTGCAGAGAGACCAATTTTGAAGAGTATCATTAAGGGATAGAGGTCATGGCTCATGTGGATGTTCCTGGGGAGGGAGTACCAGGTATGTTTGTCCAGGTGTGAGAACTATGTCCTGCATGCTGGAGTACGGTGGATGTGAAGAATGGTGGCCAGGGCAAGGTTGGATGCACCGAGTTGACCCAACGGGGTCTCGGATGACAGACGTCCAAGGTTTGTTTGGGGTCTGGGGTTGTGGACTGCCTCCTGAGTGTGGTTGAGGAGTCTGAAGGTCATCCTGCAGCAGTCAGTGATCCATTGCAGCTATCTCAGGTGGACGGTGATGTGGATGGGGTGCGGGATGTTGAAGCTGAGGTGTGCAGATGCACCCTGGATGTGGACAAGTTTCCTGTGAGTTTGGATGTACTTGCTCCGTAGAGGGCAGGGCAGTAGTTGACACGGCTGGTGTCGTGGACCTGGGGGATGGTCTGTCTTTCATTGGAGTGGATCTATCTGTGGATCATGTGCATCATGCAGAGGGTGTTGCAGCACGAGGTACAGATGCTGGTGATTTGCATGGCAAATGTGAGTGACAAATCCATGATGCACACCATCTTGAATGCGTGGCCACTGGGTGCTTGTGTAGGGCCCCTGCGGGTGGGACACAAGGAGTTGAGCCAGCTGTAAGGGGACAATCCTCAGATGATTACCTCAGTCCTGTACAAGTCCAGCCTCAGGTGGCTAATGTTCAGCCATTCATCCATGGACCTCATGCCTTCTTGAATGTTGGAACTGGCAATGGCTGCGTCTTTGGTGAGGGTGAGGAGCACCTGGCTGTCAATGGCATACGACATCATGATGAGGTTGTGTGCGCATGTGATGGTGGAGAGGGGGGTCCTGGACACATTGAAGATTGACACGCTGAGAGATGATCCCTGGGCCATGTGCCAGATGACGCCACTATACTAAATGCTGAAGGCTTGAGTCCCACTCCCATGGCATTGCTGGTGGACGGAGCCGGGGTGGAGTAGGAGGGACATGACCTGGTTGGTGTGACAGGGCCTGGAAGGAGGGACAGCACTGTGTAGGCAGTTGGAGTTGCAAACTCAGCATGCAAAGGTGTCATGTGTGCACTTAGGGTATGCCTGAGAGCAAGTAGTTGATTTTCAGATGGACATTGCTTGGAGGGTGGCTGCAACATCAGACTGTAGTGTGATGTGGGTCATGCAAGGACATGAGGGTCGTGCAATGTGCATGTTGCATGTGCTGACGGTCCTGCCTTTGGCACCGTGTGGCCACAACAGTGGCACAGACAAGTTGATGACAGCCAAATGAATGGGTGGAGGGAGGCAGGGAGGAGCATCTTTGAGGCGTGTGTGTTGCCGAATCCCGCTACTTTGGGGGCCCTTGCTGCAGGGGCCTCAGCAGCAGGCGGCATGTCCTTGAAACTATGCCAAAAGTAGCACACATAGACAAGGATGTCCGAAAGGACAACTGCAACAGGCGTATGTAAAGTAAGGAGTGTCTGGTTACCCATGGCACACCCAGAGAAAACGGATGCACAATCACCAAAGATGACTGACACAGGATCAGGAAACAGAAGGGCGAGCGGCGCACAGGAGACACACCCTCAGCAGGCGTTGACGGCCCGTCGTGGGGACCAACATGCCCAAATACATACACAACCATGGACTTCATGCACAATAGAGATTCTAACCCATGAAGAACTGCATGCATGTAGCCACACTACACATAGACTCATATGCACAATCTTTGACAACTATGCAAGAGATGCCGCATGCAAAGTGGCAAGATACCTGCATTGACAGAGATGAGGCACCTTGGAGGGTGAGGAACACCTTTATTACTCAGGCTCACACTAAGGGAAATGCATCAATATGAACAGACTCACAGGTCATTTGGCTGAACATGTGGAACCTACACTGGACATCCCCTTCACAACACAGATGTTGTAAATCCAAATGGCCTGGCACACAAGTTAAGGGGATGAGCCAAACACCCCCTGCTGCACACGGAGAGGCTGCAATTCCCCATTGAGCCTCTTATGGGGATGTCCCACACCATGTCCACCCGTAGCATCCCGTATGTTTCTGAGGGAAGATTTACACACATTGATGCCTTCATCAGAATCCACAAACAATTACAGATGACTGTCACGAAGGTTGACTATCAATTCATGGGAGTCATGCTACATGTCATGTGCCCCATGGTGAGTCGACATGTATGCATGGCAACCCAACATGCACAGGAGCAGTCCCCACACATTCCAAACACGTAACACCCCCAAAATGCCTTGCTGCAATACTCACCCAAAATGACTTTTCCCCATGTCCGTGCATGGAACGCTGATTCAGCACACGTTGCAATACTCATGAGGAATAGCAGGAGGCCAACGATGACACGACCAGACAACATGCGCAAGAACCTGTGGATGACAGACACACAAGAAGTCAGCTAAAAGATTGTTATCAGCATACATGGTCATTTACTCTACAGGAATAATGTTGTCACCATGCGAATTGAAAATTTAGTGTCTCAGCTAAAATGTGTGCAATGACATCATCACTCGAGTGACACATCAGAACACACATCTAAGTCACTTAGCATAAAGTCAGCTGGACACACACATTGCAACACATGCCACACAAGGCTCCAAGCGTGCACACTCAGACCCAGTGACTCACCATTATGAGAAGAAGTTGCGTATGAGCTGACTCCGGATATCCTCCTCCTCCTCCTCCTCCTCACTTGCCTCATGACCAAGCCCTTCATCCTCCACGGGTGGATGTTCCTGTTCATGCTGCTCCAGGATGAGTGGCACTGCCTTCTCCACTGCCATGTTGTGCAGCATGCAGTAAGCAAGGAAGATTTTACAGACCTTTGCCGGTGCATATGGGAGGGACCCGCGTGTCTTGTGAAGGCACCGGAATCGGCTCTTCAGGAGGCCAAACATCCTCTCAATCACTCGCCTGGTCTGCCTGTGTGCATTGTTGTAACGGTGATCTGCAGTTGATCTTGGGTTGTGGAGAGGCGTCATCAGCCATGGCATGTTGGGATAGCCAGAGTCCCCTACATGGAAACATCATGTAAAGAAGTGGGTCAGGAGATGCCGTAAGATACAAAGATACCGCAAAACACAGGACAAACAGAGTACACCTACCAACAAGACATGCTCGTTCGTTGTGCAGCCGCAGCATCATTTGTGGCACCCTGCTACGCCTCATGATGTAGGCATCTTGTGCTGACCCTGGAAAACGTGCACAGACATGGGAAATCAGCATGTTAGCAAGACACACCACAAGGGCATTTATAGAGTGGTAATGTTTACGGTTGCAATAGGCGACCTCCTGTGCCTGTGGTGGTACCAAAGCCACATGTGTCCCATCAATTGACCCAATGACATGGGGCATCCCTCCCAGGGCATAGAAATCACCCTTGACACCTGTCAACTCCTCAGGAGTCGGAAAATGGTTGAATTCGACCAGGTGCTGCAACATGGCTGCTAAAACATCATGCAGGACACGGCTGAACATCGTCTGTGACATGCCACCAACACCAGCTATGGTGAATTGAAAGGTACCTGTGGCAAAAAAATGTAGGGCTGCCATCACCTTCATCTTGGGGGTCAGCGCAGTAGGATACCTGTGTCGTGGTTGAAGGTGTGGTGCCAGCTTGGCGGTCAAGTCCTCAATCAACTGTTGGGTGAATCTGAAACGTCGTATGCAGTCACGTTCCCTCATGGCACCCAAGTCTGGCATTGGTCTGGGGACAGGCGGTGCCCTGCAGAAAATTGGAATGAATAGCGAAGAGTGAGAACATAACAACATCAATGTCAATGAACTGAGCACATGCTCAACTGCTAATACACATCTGCTAAATACAGAGTCTGGTCTGTGCAATACTTCCAGGACACGTATGCCAGCCAGGTGATACTCCTACGAAAATCCAGCTACACCCGTTGATTGTCAAGTCTACATGACATGCCCTGAAACGAGCTGTGGGCCAGTGTCAGTGAACAGCCAGAGACATCACAAGAGTGACATACATCCACATATCTGCATTTGAAGGATGTCATCTCATACAGACAGCTGACGGCAAGATCACATGGAATGTCAAATGTACAGATCACACACATTGCGATGAAGGGGTACACGTGAAAACAGAAAACACAGACATTGAGACGACGCAGATATGTCCTCATGTCAAAATATCATGTTTGATGCATACAGACACATGTTACGTGCAAATCCACATGTGGCATGGTGTGCGTAGATATGTGCCATGCCCATCTACACACAGACACATGTTGGATGCAGCAGATGCAGTTGACGGAACACCAACAGCAAGCTCATGGGAACACATGACACACACATGACATAGTCACATCGGTGCACGCTGGTCATTAAATGTCAGTTGTTAGTGTCCCTGGCCCTGGCATCAGGGGACAGTTGCGGGTGGTGGTAACTGTACCATACCAGTGATGCTGTGCTTGACACGTTTGTACTACATGCACACATGTGCAAAGTGTGAAGGGGAAGTGTGCCACATAGTGCCCCATCACACATGACATGTGTACACAGGTCATCACACATCAATTGTGCTAATACATGAGGAGACATGTGCAGTATCACACACCTAGGCCCTGCACATGTAGGACAGCAATGACAATGACTTGATGTACATCCTTGTGCGTGTCTGAGACCTCCATTCCTTTCGTGTGCGCATCCTCTCAACAGTGTAAGCATGTGAAACGCACTGTACACACACTCTGAGGGCGTGTGTACCCATACGTGTACTACCAGTGCGTACCCGTACGTGTAGGCACTGGTAGTACACGTACGTGTAGGCACTGGTAGTACACGTACGGGTACGTGTACTACCAGCGCGTACACCGTGTACTACCAGTGCGTACCCGTATGTGTAGGCACTGGTAGTACACGTACCTGTACGTGTACTACCAGTACGTACCTGTACGTGTACTACCAGTGTGTACACGTATGTGTAGGCACTGGTAGTGCACATACCCGTACGTGTACTACCAGTGTGTACCCATACGTGAAGGCACTGGTAGTACACGTACGTGTAGGCACTGGTAGTACACGTACCCGTACGTGTACTACCAGTGCGTACACGTTCGTGTAGGCACTGGTAGTACACATACCCATACGTGTACTACCAGTGTGTACCCGTATGTGTAGGCACTGGTAGTACACGTATGTGTAGGCATTGGCAGTAGTTTGTACGAATCAAGGGGTGCCCCTGAAATTAATTCCTAAATCAGGGTGCTATTAACATTCAGTTGCAAAAATAATTTAGGAATAGTTTTTAAGAATACAACAACCTACAAAACGGACAGTTAGTGACAATATGTTACTGAGAACTACTGGGAGTTTGTCAAATACATTTTATTATTGTCATGTTATTAATACATTACATATAGATTTCAAATCACATTCATATGTTTCCGTTATTTTTCAACTCAAAACAAAAGATCAGACATTTCTTTCTTATTCCTTGTAAAGTGAGTTGGGGATTTCAACATAACACAAGTATTCCAATCTTTTTTGGTACATAGATTATATACAGAAAAACAAATTATACTGGTGAGTAATCATGGCAGAATCGTTGGTGTATCCTACGCGCGTTTCGGCCGTGAAGCCTTCATCAGGATGCCATGTGTATATGCTTTTGTTATCCTAAACAGAATAGATATAAATCACAATCAACGGTACAGTCCGCAAGTAGGTGCTATATATGCTTGCTAATGTCTATTTACAATTAATTAAAAGTAAAGGTTGTGTGCTCAAACTATCACACAATCCATTAAAACAACGAGAAACCTATTAGTTCATACACTGTATACATTTTTTGAATTATAAAAACCTAATCAGCTCATACCTTATAGCCCCAACCACGGTGAAATTCTCTAAAGTGGTGACATTTGGAGATGGGAAGAAAAGTATAGATAGAATGAGTGAAAACTCGAGTATAGTAACCTTATCATTTTTATGTATAGAGAAAAAGCCGTTAATGGAGATAAAGATGTCTCCACGAACCAGAGGTGAAGGAAATGGGGGGTTTGAATACTGACAGACATATGGTGAATGAGAGAAAGATATTGGAACTCATACCTTGAAAAAATGGAACTGTTCCCCAATGGAAAAGGAAATGTTGACGGTATGTCGCCAGGTAAGGATGCAGGTATGGTGTAATGAGATGCCCTGGACAAATAGAGTGATGCAATGAGCTAACTGTCAGGCAGATCAATTGGTTAAAGGATATGCTCAAATGGACATGGCCTATTACCTGATGGGTGTCAATTAGGATTTAGGTTCAGCTATGCGTGTAACCATCAGAGAGCTGGTAGGTGATTCTAAATTGGAGGAGCTGTGGCTTCTGAGAGAGAGAGGCGTGGTGGTTACTCATATCACGCGTTAAGACAATTGTTTGTGCATGTGTGGCAAATGCCTATAGGTACGGGTGATAGTTGTACAGGGGTAGTTACCTGGACAGAGATCTTAAATGCAGGGCGAATCCTATTGTTTGCGATACAGTAATGACGTGCTACAGATGTATTAATAATGCTGAAAGGAAAAAAGTTGTAAGTTTAAAGCTGTCTATTCAGGCTGCGTTTAAAGATAGTGACATATATATGATGGTGGGGTGCTTACCTATAATGTAGCACGAGCAGCAAGAACGGATGGGTCCTCAACGTACCGGTGAGGTTTCTGAAAATATAGGGATGAGGAAAGATGTAAGAGACCTGATTATGTGAGCCGAGAGTCGTGGTGTAAATGGGCGCGCAAGAGGAAGAGAGCAAGTGGGGCTGACGGAGCTAACGCAGCTGGCCAGCTGACAGGTTGCTCGTTTAAATATACCCGTATAGACTTACGTTTTTGTGAGGCCCGAAGATTTGTCTCTATGTGCTGGCACGTCTTGTGTGGACCGCAGAGCTGGCTGGGTGAAGTGACCACGATGGTGTCTGCGGCCGCGGCTCTATTTATATTATGGCGGGTTTCACTTGGAAGGTTCCCGAGTGACCCGGAAGTGAATTGTAGATATTAGATCCGGTAGAGGTGCGCGATCCTGACCGTGGTTAAAAGTATAACCGCCATCTTGGAGTGAAGGGAACATATAGATTCTTCCCGAATGGGTAGTCTGAAATAGTGGATTGAAGAACTGTGAATGGTGTACACAGAACGATAATGTAGAATGAGGAATTATCGTGAATATTAGTGTATAGCAACCATCATTACGGCAGAAAATAGGGAATTGGTATGTGTGTTTATCGTAGGGGTAACTGCCATAATAGGCAACGAATTAGTATGAAGTGAGGTATTTATCTTAAGTGTCAGTATGTACAAAAGTCATCGTTACGGCAGAAATAGGGGAATGGTATGTATCTGTTTCGTGGAAATGGCGGCCATCTTAGAATAGATATCTTAGAATATATAGGAACATCTGCTGGGGAGGAGATCTGATGTATACATGATTCTGGGTTGTCTTAGAGAATATGATGTTGTCAACTTTACATTGTTGAAGAGGACAGGGTACTATCTCGTTGAAGCGTATCTGTGTGGATCTACTCGGTTTTTTGTGGTGGTAACTGGATAATTTCAAGTAATGAGTCTAGTTTAGGTGTTATATCTGAGTACTTGGTCCCATGGGATATCATTATTCATTCCCTTCTGGTATGTATTGAGGGAAAAAATCCAGTAGACCTCTCTACATTTACGTATATTTGTGCTGGCGATGCCTGTGTTGATGTTGATTTTTTCTAGGATCAACCATCTGATTTGGTGTTCATTGTGCTGTGCTTCCATGTAATGTCTTACAAGGGGAGCTTGGATCTTGTGTGTGCGAATGGCCGACCTGTGTTCAGTAAGCCGTGTGGCCATAGATCGTGCCGTCTCACCCACGTATCCCTTGTTGCACGGACACAGGAGTAAGTAAATGATGTTGGTAGTCTTACAGTTGGTGAGAGTTTTTAGCTGTAACTTGATTTTGTTGAACATGAATGTGGATGTCTCTATCGCAAATTGACATGCCACACATGATGAACATTTGTAGTTACCTACAAGTTTGTTCTGGCCTGTGAGGGATGTCTGAATCTGGGGTTTAGTCATGTTTGTCATTCGGGAGCGAACCACTAGATCTTTTAGGTTCTTGTTCTTCCTATAGGCATATAGGGGTTTCGGGATGACATTTTCTTTCGCTTTGGTGGCGTTAAGAATATGCCAGTTGGAATTTATGATGTGTCGGATCTTGCCATTCCTGGTGGAGTGCCTTGTGACAAAGACTATCCTTGAGTTAGTAGGTTTGGGCTGTGGGGTTAACAGGTGTTGTCTGTCAAAATATCTGGCCCTTTTGTACGAGTCCCGCACTAGCCGTTTTGGGTAACCGCGAGCCACAAACTTAGTTTTCATTGGTTCTGCCTGGGTGTCAAAATCTTGTAGATTGGTGCAATTCTACGGGAATTGCACCAATCTACAAGATTTTGACACCCAGGGTACGGTCAGTACTACGCGTACCCCTATGTCACCACTACAATGGTGGTACGGACCGTACCCACGCTCTGAGGGCGTGTGTACGTCTGTACCACGCGTACCTCTACGGCACCACTACAATGGTGGCATGGACCTTACCCACGCTCTGAGGGCGTGGGTACGGTCTGTACCACCATTGTAGTGGTGACGTAGGGGTACGCGGGATTTTTGTTGTTGTACTGAATATTAATTGTTACGCCTTTGCAATCCAATATTTTCCCTACTGTTGCACTCATTGGAGTGGGAATAGTACTTTTTACCCCTACACAATCCAATACTTTCCCTGCTGTTGCACTCACTTGAGTGGGAATAGTAGGTTTTACCCCTCTGCTGTCCAACACTTTCCCTACTGTTGCATTCATTGGAGTGGAAATAGTAATTTTTTCCCCACTGCTATCCAACACCTTCATTACTGTTATACTAACTGGAGTGGGAATAGTGAGTTTCACCCCTCCCCTATCGAACACTTTCCCTACTGTTGTACTCACTGGAGTGGGAATAGTAAGTTTTACCCCTCCGCTATCTAACAGTTTCCCTACTGTTGCACACATTGGAGTGGGAATAGTAATTTTCAGAAACTAGGACTCTCGACAGTTGGGCACACTCCTTATGTGTTGGTGATGATGTTTGCGTTGTTGGAAAAAGTAGGTGGTGCAGTCGGGTTAATCCTCCTGAGTATGAGGATAATATGAAGATGATGAGTTAGAGTTGGCCCCTGATCACAGAGGTGCGTCTCCCTTGTGCACTCAAAGAAACGGTATACAAAATTAGTTCCTCGCTCCTAGTTCATTTGAAATAACTTTATTAAACTTTTTTTCTCATCCGTTCATAGCGATTGTTGTCACTTCATAACAAGGTTTGTGAAAAACAAAAGTTTATCTATGCCCAATGCATTTCGGGCGGATTGCCCTTCTTCTGGGGCTGTACAACTGAAAAGTAGAGGAGACTTAGGTTCAGTATAAGGATGTTTAATTTAATTTAATTTAGTTTTCCTCTCAGAGTTACCAGATCAAAAAAAAAATCCTCAAATTTTGGCCTATGCTTAGTACAGAAGCTGACTTCAAAGGAATATGTGACGCACCACCAAGGTTTGCTTATTCAAGATCAAGAAATTTGAAACAAATATGAATAAACCCACAATTCAGAAAGAACAAAATTTACAAAGGTACTATTCCCTGTTTAAACTGTGGCAATTGCAACTCTATAATTAAAGGCAACACCATCAGACACCCTAACAGAGGAACTCCCATCAAATTCAGGGTAACTTGCAACAGTTAAAACGTTATTTATATGTTAAAATGTCCTTGCGGCCTAGTCTACATTGAGAAAACTGAGCGAAAGTGAAAGTAATATCCAAACACGCAACCCCAAATCCACAGTCGCTACCCATTTTAACACCATGCACCATAACATCAACCAACTTCGTTTTTGTATCCTGGAACAGGTTCCAATTCATGTTTTATTGATATCCTCTCCCCAGTTCGAGCCCTACCTTAATCTGGTCAGGAATCACTATCATCGTTGGTTATTGACCAGATTTCGTTTCAACCCAATTCATTTTGTTTTGGGGAGCATTGAGGGATGGAGTAAACCTACAGATGCAGCTTTTTGTAATTGCGACGGCCACTCATTTCAAGATACTGCGCACTTTACCTTTTTTTGTAAATATTATGATGAAAGCAGAAGGAAGTATATCATACCACTGTTGCGAGGGAGGGGTTTTTATCAAGTTAAACCTGCTTTGATGCATTTGCAATTATTAAATTCCCCTTGGATTACCTTTAACATTGCTAACTTCTGGTTGCTGCAGCTCGGGCAAGGAAAAAACTAGATGCACAGTCTGTTTTATGATCTTAGTGTTATTTGTATTTGTCGGGATGAATTTTTATAATGTTGTTGTTGTATTGTACTTGTGTTTTTTAACAATTTGTAATATTGTGATGTACTTTTGTGATTTTAATTAATGGATTAAAGTGGTTTTGATGATGATGATGATGGTATCCTGGAACAGATTCCAATTCAACTTGGACGCAACAATACACAATTTCTATTACAGAGGGAAATTCACTGGATTAATTTAATGGATTAATTTCATGGACACTGTTAGCCCCAGGGGGTTAAATGAATGGTTTGATTTCAGTTGCTTTCTTTAAATTTCACTTGTCTGTTTAATGATCATATTTAAGCAATGAGGGGACCTTGATACAGTATTGTTAATCTTTTTTATACTGTGTGACTGAGAAAACAGTGGTAAAGATCTACTTTTCATTTTTTAAGAGTATTCCAAACAATCATGTGGATTCAGGAAAATCATGCTACACATGTGCATTTCAGTTTATGGCATTCACAATAAATGAAAGGTCTGAAGTCGTGCTTGTTAATCTTGCTAGAACTTTTAGCCGTACACGCTCTGTTTTAAAATATAGGACAAGATAACTTTTCTGTTACGCATGCAGAGTCCTGATTGGGTAACTAAATTCACTGATACACTGAGTTGATTGAAGGTGTATACGGTTCATTAGTCTAATCGCAACATCACGATAGTTGACAACATTACAGATAGTCACATATAGGAATTATGTGAAAACTGAATGTTTGGAGGCCTACATTTTTAGATTCTTATAAAAACGTCTTTGCTCGTATTATTGAAATGATACTCAAGATTACATCACATGCCCTAACTGTGTGAACAGAACACAAGTCTTTTATCTACATCAACAACCTGAGCAGTTTCTGAGATGTTCACTCTCCCGGTATACCAACGGCCTGACTGTGCGAACAAACTACGAGTCTGTTATCCACTTCTATCATCACAGTAGTTCGCGGCACGCTTTCACTTCCGGCATACAAAAGTATATTAACACCACACGCTGAATCAGTCACTCGCATCTACTCTTCACGAGATGACTACACACGCTTAGCTTCATTGGAATGCGGGTAAGCTCTCCTTGAAGCACTTTTCTTACTACCCGGTCAAACATTCCTTTAATTCTTGATCACATGCCAGTAATTTATTGTGTCTGATCGTCTGCAGTTTAACTTTACGGCGTTCTTCCATGATCAAAACTTTTTCACGTAAGCTCCACACACGTTTTAAAATTCTTGCGCTACCGTAACCACTCCATTATCTTACAGGGGCTATTCCTTTTGTAACTAAAAAGCTTTTTTTACCACATTCGGTGAAAGTTTACCAGTCACTGGCACATTGGTTAAGCTACCCACCCACAGCTAACGCAGTACCTATTCACTGAATTACTAATCAAATGTATGGGCACAAACTCTTTTGGCTCTTCGCACTAACAGGGACTTTGATTTTAAGCTGAAATAACCTTTGCGTAACAGGTACTATCCTGAGCACCTTTTTTACGTTTTTAACATCACTGAGTTCATTACTCATCAGCAACATGGAAACTAGGGCACATGTTTAAAAGACTATTCACTCCTCCAAACAATGGTGTAAGACACGCATGGATAAACCTCACTGCAGTACAGTCATGTATGGATGATTACGGCTCATTAAACATCCTTGTACTGAACCTAAGTCTCCTCTCCTTTTCAGTTGTACATCCCCTAAAAAAGGGCCATCCGCTTGAAATGCATTAGGCATAGATAAACTTTTGTTTTTCACAAACCTTGTTATGAAGTGATAACAATCGCTATGAACGGATGAGAAGAAATTAAAAACACAAAATGTAACTATGAATGTCAAGTTTAATAAAGTTATTTTAAATGAACTAGGAGAGAGAAACTAATTTTGTATACCATTTATTGGAGTGCACAAGGGAGACGCACCTCTGTGATCAGGGGCCAGCGCTAACTCGTAATAGTAATTTTCACCCCTATGCAACCAGACACTTTCCCTACTGTTGCACTCACTGGAGTGGGAATAGGAGGTTTTACCCCTCCGCTATCCAACACTTTCTCTACTGTTGCACTCATTGAAGTGTGAATAGTAATTTTTACCCCTCTGCTATCCAACACTTTCCCTACTTTCGCACTCACTGGAGTGGGGATAGAAATTTTTACCCCTCCGCTACCCAACACTTTCACTGAAGTTGCACTGACTGGAATGGATAATTTAAGTTTAAAGATTCTTAAATAGTTTAAATGCTTTAATTTATAATAGAATGGGCTATTGGTATATATATATATATATATATATATATATATATATATATATATATATATATATATATATATATATTCACTTAAAAAACCATAGGTTTCACACATGTTATAGTTAGCTGGACATTTCACTCGTAAAAAACCAATGAAATTCCCCCGTTATAATTACTGCAGGCAACTATAACTCACGCGACCGCAATCCTCTGTTGATGACGTCAGATATTACATCACTGTATTTAGACACTTGTTTACCCATGTATTCTTCCATTAATCTTTAGCTATACATATATTACAAATATTTATTTTTCATAAAGACACATATGTCATCAGTGATGTAATATCTGACGTCATCAGCAGAGGATTGCGGTCGCGTGAGTTATAGTTGCCTGCAGTAACTATAACGGGGGAATTTCATTGTTTTTTTACGAGTGAAATGTCCAGCTAACTATAACATGTGTGAAACCAATGTTTTTTTCAGTGAATTTGTACGTTTTTTTAAATGCCAAGTTATGTTTTTATTATTATTTTTTTTTTCAGGTTTTACTCCGTGCACGCACCGTGCGCGCTCTGTGGTCACTCGGTGCGCTTCGCACACCGAGCGCCCTCGGTTCGCAGTGCGCGCAGGGTGCGCGCACCTCGCGATTTTTATAAAATAAAAAAAAATGTTCTCCCTTGGGGGTCCTTCTGTGACCCCCTGACCAAGGCTAGGGGGTCGGGAACTGTCCACTCTGCCACCTTTATTTTTCACCCCCTCAGACTGCGAGAGACAAAATGGCGGCCGACACTTCCTGGTTTCGACCGATTCGAATGTTTACCGACTTCTAACAACCAATCAGAATTGTGCTCGCATACGGCAGGGTGCACGCACAGTGCGCGCGTATAGATATTGATATGCTTTTAAATGCTATTTTCTCAGGAAATACTGAACAGATTTACACCAGACCTGCAAAAGGCACTTCCTTGACCTTATGGCTACCTCTCTGCCAAATTCCACGTAATTCTGTTCAGCCGTTTGGGCTGTAGCTGCGACTAAAGGTCCTGTGGAAAAATGCATGGGGAAAACGCGTTTTGGGACACCCCCTTTTTCTCAGCGCCAGCTTGACGAATCACCCCGAGACTTTCAGGGTAGGAGCTGAACGGAGTGCCCCATTAGTTTTGAAAATCTCGCGAGGATTCGTCAACCGGCGCCAGAGTTATTCAAAATAGAATTTTGAGATTTCCTATGGAAAGTGCCCAAAGCATGCCAGGATGCACAACACTGTGTTTGCTTCACCATCCGGTTTTATTCACAAGGAGTTCCCAGCACTTTTGAACCAGTCTTTTAAATCATTGGCCTGACGCGTTTCGTGGCTGTGACGCCACTTAATCATAGGCAGCCTGAACGGTGACAAATCAGAGGGAGCTCCACCGGCTATGCTGAGTGCAATGACTTCTGGGATTTGTAGTATCCATTTTCCTGTGGAGTTCGTTAGTTTCCCCTAAGTGGGTTCCGTCGTCACCCTTTTCAGCAAAATTACATCCGTTAGTAGGTTGATGGATCAGGTGTGTTGTAAATTGAAACAACGATGTGATTAAGCATTTACTAAAGACATTAATCCCCCTCTTATAGATCGTGTTTTCTCTGTTATGTTGACCGAAGCTTGGACTCCATTTTGTATTGTCATGCTTCCACGTGTTCCCCACGAGAAGAGTCCAACCTCTGTGTTAGTTGCTCTTGTAATCTGCCTAGTAACAGTCTAATAATAGCTCCTTTGTCCATCTGGCGCATGCCCAGACTTGACCACATCTGTTATCAGTTAGCCTTGCTTGACCATGTTTTCGCGGGCTCAAGGAGTGCGTTAGCTCCGCCCACATATTGATTCAGTATCGAAAATGACCATAAATGGTAATGTTCTTCGGCCTCATGTTGTATCCACCCACTTATGAGCCCCTCTATTGTGTATAAAAGGGGACCATGTACGTAAGTTCTTTGTGCTACTCTATGCAATACTGAAGAGTGTTGTGTGGATTGTAGGACCACCCTTAAGGGTTAATAAATGCTGTCTTTGTACTTTGCAGTTTCCGTGCCAACTTCCTTGTAGATTCCATTACAGGAGAGCGAACCCTTGTGTCCTGCGGGCCTAGCTGGGGCCTGTATTCATCAATTGGCGCCCGTCACGTGGGGCTCATCGGCGACTCGGATGCTCGAAGGACTGGTCGCGACGAAGGTGAGGAATTTGGCCGGGGACGTGATCACTGCCAGCGGCGTCTTAGCCCTGGCATCCCGAGGTTTTTCTTCCTTCCCTTCCGAGCTGACCGTCTGGGTGGCGCCGGTCCTCGACTGAGACCTCTTCTGTCGGTCTTGCCGTGAAAGCCGTTTGGGCGATTGTGGAGCTTGGCAGTTGGAATCTGGACTCTTGATTGGTAAGAACCGGTGTACGGTACTTGCTCCGAGTTTTTGAAGCCTGATCTGGCTATTTGAGTTTGATTTGTGATGACTAGTCATATTTTGTATTTGTCTTTGTGAATATATATGCGTTGCAACACATATAGGCAGGTAATGTGGAGAGATTTCTCCGGAGCTGTGTAACTTTGAACGGCGCAACGATTAAGTGCCATTTTTCTATAATATTGCATATTTTGCATTATTTCTGAGCATGCCTGCTTTCAGCGCACTCCGTAAGTGGTGTTGCTGTTTTGGGAACCGGTTGAACCTCGAGGAATCTGCTCCAGCTCCCCCAGAGGGGACTCCTAATAGGGATATGTATGTGAAGCATGGTCTTTCTTCCATAATGTACAGCACAGTATGGAGGAAATATACAAAAAAAGATCCTGAGTTGCGATGGCCTTTGTATGGATCGTTTGATATACGTAAGATTGAGTATGTGGAACAGTGTATGTGTAAGCGGCGTGCTCGTCAGGATTTGTTTGAGTGTGTACGGTTGTGGGTGAAGGAGGTGCGTGAGCGAGAGAAGCGCGAGAAAGCGCTGTTTGATAAGGAACAACGGAAGAATGATCATGTGCGAGCACAGGAAGCGAAGCGTCGGGAGGACAGAGAGCAGACGGACAGGCAAGAGAAGGAGCGTAGGCTACAAGTTTCGGGTCAATATGCTGTTCGGCAGCCACTTTATCCTGTCCTTAATAATCCTGATGATGATTTTTATTTACTAGATCGTTCTCCGCCCCCTTATGTCGGCGCATCTGCTCCGAGGCCGCAAGATTCTGTCCCGGGTCCGGGTAAGGTAGATACGCGGTCCATGTTATCAGCCGAACAAATGGCTGAGCTTCGGCAATTTTCCTTCCGTGCACTTAAGGGCAAGATATCCATAGAGGAATTATTCCATACTTGGGGGTCGTGGCAGGAGAGAGATAAATTGTATTTTCTGGGTCATTTCGCGGAGGAAGTGATTGATGCTTTCCGGAAACGTTCTGGTGTTTTTGAGCCCGACGAAGTGTCATCGGATGCTAAAGCATTGCGTAATGGTGTTTTCTCTTTTTCTAAGGCTCCAGATACGGCTCGGCGGCTGTTCGCCTTGCGGGACGAAGTGCTGGTCTTTAAAGAGAAAGCGCGCCAGCGAGCAGGGGAGGAGAAGCAGTCGGATTCGTGCACAACAGAGGGCCACTCATCCACCTCCCAGTCAGATAAGGATGACATAGTGCATGTTAAGCCAATGCGAGAGGCGGCGCCTTTGTATGTTCCTCCTAAAGGAGCGGGGACTAGCTCGGACATTACCTCCGCCGATGCTAAGGGATATTTTGTGTATAATTGGGTTTACACTCCATGGCATAGGGCTGATGGTATGGCATTGAAGAATGCGCTGCCCGACCCCCGCAAGAATCCAGCGGCCTTCTACGAAGAAGTTGAGGGGGCCTTGAATTCTTGCGTTATGACTTTAGCAGATATAGATCTGTTCTTTGGGCTTATTCTACCACCAGACATGTGGCGATCTGTGCGAAAGGTAGATGATGTTGCCACTTTTAAGGCTCGATGGTCTGAACTGGAGGATGAGGATAGGGAGCGGAAGCCCGCGCAGAAACCGCCCCAGAATATTTTAGATCTCCCTGCTGCTATTGTGGCTAAGTTGAAGACCATTATCCCCCCTAAAAAGATTGACTGGAATATGTTAGCTGCATGTAAACAGAAAGTTGACGAGTCAGTTGCGGACTTCTTTACGCGCTTTGAGGAGACGTTTCATGATTTTAGTGGACAGTCGCTTACCGACGATACGGGACGCCACCTTTTTGCGGATAAATATGTGGCTAATCTGCTGCCGGCAGTTGCGGCCAGTTTAAAAGCGAGTGAAAGTTCTTGGTCCTCCGCTACACCGACGGCCCTCCTGACTATCGCCCAGTATTATGAGCGTCAGGAGCAAGAAGCAAAGGGCCAGGAGGAAAAGAAATCGAAAGATTTGAAAACAAAGGTGATGTTGGCGCAAGTCTATGGCCCGCCTCGACGGGGTAGTAATAGAGGTAGGGGAGGATCTTATGGTCCTCCCTCGGGCCGGTCTGATTTGAATAGGAATCAATGTGCGTATTGTAAGCAATCGGGTCATTGGGCTAGGGACTGCCCGGTGTTGCATGCATCGCGTCAGGGGCATACCCACGGTGGCCCTCGAGGTAGAGGGGGTTTCTCGAACTTTCGAGGGAATTCCAACGAACAGGCTCGTTTTGACTCTGCTGGGCAGCACCGAGATAGATCAAATGTTTTCGATCGCCAACATCAGTATCAGGCGTCGGGGATTGACCGGTCGGGGTACCATGACTCTCAGCATGCATAGGAATGCGTTGGATGGGGGTTAGAATCAGTTGAGGTGCCGGTCGATCAGAAGGGCCCTTATGTATCGGCTGAGGTTTTGGGCTCTACTGATCAGTTCCTCGTGGATACAGGAGCGACACGTAGTGCATTGTCTAAGCAATTGGTTCCGGGGGCTCCCCCATCCGGCTTAATGGTCACATCGGTAGGGTTTGACGGTACACTCTCCCGAAGCCCTCTTTCACAGCCCCTCATGTTTAAGGTTGATTCCCTTTCTGCACCCTGTCCGTTTCTGCTTGCCCCGTACACACCGGACAATATTATGGGTCTTGATATGTTAAAGCATTTTAGGGCTACTATCCGCTGCTCCCCTGCTGGGGTGCGGGTAATATTGAATGACAATTACCCCCGATCTGAACGGATGTGTGCGATGTCAGAGGATGCGCTGTTATCTACCCTCCCTCGTGCTTTGTGGGCAACTTCGGATACTGATGTAGGACAAATTGTGATTCCACCGGTCCACATTAGCGTCCAGGAGGGGGCGGTGTTACCACGCCTCCCACAGTACCGTATTTCCCAGGAGGGTGAGGAGGCTCTCATACAGATAGTGCAGGATTTGATAACGGTTGGGGTAGTCGAGGAAGTCCCCTACAACATTTGTAACAGTCCGATTCTTCCCATACTGAAAAAGGATACGGATGCCAGAGTTTATCGGTTTATAATTGATTTGAGAGAAGTGAACAAGATCGTGATACCTCAATACCCAGTGGTTTCCGATATCACGACGTTGCTTACCTTGGTCCCGCCTACGGCGACCATGTTCTCAGTGATTGATTTGAAAAATGCCTTCTTTTCCATTCCCATTCACCCTGATAGCCGATATCTTTTTGGGTTTACATTAAATAATAGATCTTATCGTTTTTGTAGGATTCCCCAGGGCTACACAGAAAGCCCTAGCATTTACAGTCAGGCTTTGAAAAGACAATTGGATTCTTTTGTTCTGCTCGAGGGGGTCGCCCTCATTCAATATGTTGATGACATCTTGCTGGCGGCTGACACCCTGGAGTTGTGTGAAAAAAGTACGTTATCCTTACTTTCCTTTCTAGCGTCCCACAATCATAAGGTATCTAGGAAGAAATTGCAATTCTGTAGACCAAAGGTGACTTATTTGGGTCACCTTTTGTCTAAGGAGGGACGTGCACTCACACCGGATCGTATCCAAGTAATTTTGGATACACCGAGACCGTCCACACAGAAGGATGTGCGTGCATTTTTGGGCCTTGTTTCTTTTTGTAGACAGTGGATATTGGGGTTTTCGCACATAGCTAAGCCATTGTTAGCCCTCTTGACAAAGGACACGCCTATTCCAATCCTTGGTCAGACGAGTGTGATACTGCTTTTCAGCAACTACGACAGGCCCTTTGTTCAGCACCAGTGTTAGGGACCCCTGATTATGCAAAACCCTTTTCGTTGTATGTGCATGAGAAAGATGGATGTGCATTGTCAGTTTTAGTGCAGATGCACGGCGATAAGCAGCGCCCATGTGCATATTTTTCGGCTGTACTTGATCCTGTCGCCCGAGCATTACCAGGGTGTTTTCGCTCGGTTGCGGCGACAGCTGTGTCAATACGCCAAAGCGAGGGAATTGTGTTATCTCATAAGCTGTTGGTATTAGTCCCCCATGCTGTCGATGCCCTGCTTAATCAAACGAAGACGCAGCATTTGACCAGCGCCCGTTTAACGGGATATGAGTTGACGCTTTTGGCTCCTCATATTACGTTGAAAAGGTGCGTAACGTTAAACCCGGCAACATTGTTGCCATACCCCGAAACCCAGCCTGAGGCGCGGAAAGCGCATGATTGTATTCTCGTGACTGAGGAACAAACAAAGGGTCGTATTGATCTCCAGGATACGCCCTTTCCAGATGTAGATGGAGAACTGTGGGTGGATGGATCATGTCTGAAGCTACCAGATGGTACGACTTCAGCAGCATATGCAATTACCACATTACAAACGATAGTGGAGACAGCACGCATACCACAGAAATCAGCTCAAGCAGCGGAACTGATAGCATTAACACGAGCATGTGAGCTCAGTACAGGACTATGTGTGAATGTTTATACAGATAGCCGCTATGCCTTCGGAGTAGCGCATGACTTCGGCCTACTCTGGAAGGAGAGAGGGTTTTTAACGTCACACGGAGTACAGA
Organism: Triturus cristatus; assembly: GCF_964204655.1. Classification (NCBI taxonomy): domain Eukaryota; kingdom Metazoa; phylum Chordata; class Amphibia; order Caudata; family Salamandridae; genus Triturus; species Triturus cristatus. The sequence goes on along the minus strand of NC_140584.1, from coordinate 709,272,860 downwards.
TAATGCATGGAGAGTTAGTTCATAATCTTTTAACTGCATTGACATACCCAAAGAAAATTGCCATCGTTAAGTGTAGCGCCCATAGGAAAGTGGTTGATAAAGTTGGAGAAGGGAATGCGTTAGCGGATCGAGTAGCACGGGAGACTGCGATGCAGCCCGGTACTACTGCCATGTATGTAGTGAAGTCACAGGTGGAGAGATGGCATGATGCGAAGGAGGAAGTGCGAGAAATGCAAAGGACCGCTTCTGACAAAGAGCGGGAACAATGGGCTAGTGAGGGAGAATTGGATGATGAGGGTTGCTGGAGAAATAAGCAGATGGATAGATGGAAATTACCCACGGCTTTTGTACAACCTATGGTTCAGATGGCACATGGGCTAGCACATGTTGGAGCTTCCGCAATCGTGAAATTGCTTACCCAAGTCTGGGAGCATCCAGAGATTGCTAGCACAGCTAAGAGGGTGGTGCAGACCTGTATGATCTGCCTGAGGTACAACCCAGGAAAGGGTACTCGAACTCCAGCGGGAGGATTTGTGACACCCACCGCACCCTTTGAGGTTCTGCAGATGGATTACATCCAGCTGGAGCGCTGTAACAATCTGAAGTATGTTCTAGTAGTGGTTTGCGCCTTCAGCAAATGGGTTGAAGCGTACCCTACGAAAGACAATACTGCAATGACTACTGCGAAGCTGCTGCTGAAAGAGTTCTTCCCTCGATATGGCGTCTGTAGACTTCTGTGGAGTGATAATGGCCCTCACTTTGTAGCGGATGTTATAAAGTATGTCTTGAAGGGCCTAGGCATCACTCAGAAGTTCCACGCCCTGTTTCACCCTCAGTCTGCAGGCCTAGTTGAGAAGTATAATGGTACACTGAAGCTTAAGATCGCCAAAATTCAAGCTTCGACGTCTTTGACTTGGCCAGACGCTCTGCCACTGGCGTTATTGTCAATTAGATCAGTACCGCACTCTCGAACTGGCCTTACGCCATATGTGATTGTTTTCGGACGCCCAATGAATATTTGGGGTCCACCAAGACCTAAGGCTGTGTATGATGTACCTTGTGTAATGATGAGCGATTATCTGGCACAGTTAACGGATAACTTGGTTTCTATTCATCAACAGGTCCGGGAGGCGCTCCCTGATCGGTCTACCGGCGAAGGACATTGTCTCCGGCCTGGTGACCATGTCATGGTGAAAGTCTTCGACAGAACGAACAGTTTGGAGCCGAGATGGGTGGGCCCTGAGCAGGTCCTCCTCGCAACGAGGACGGCTGTGCGAGTCTCCAACAGAAAGAATTGGATCCACTCTCTGCACTGTAGGAAGGTGCCGCCCGGATTGGTGGAACCTGCCGTGCTGACCGATCAACGAGAAATCTTGGCTGCAGAGACAGGCCGTGCTGCGGAGCCAAACGTCACTGAGGAGCTCTTTCCGGACCACGCGACTCCTGGAGGAAGGCGATATCATCTTCGACCAAGGAAGTGAGTTTCCCCGTACCGGGACATACTGTCAGAACGGCCCTTGGGTTAGTGAAACGGAGAGCCGATGAGGCAAGGGGGGGGGATCAGCCCTGCATTAGTGTAGCGACACCCGTCTTGGCCCGCTGGTGAAGAAATCAACCGCTGCCCAAGGGGAAGAGTTCTGACAGACTTTTAGTTTCAGGAAGATATTGGGTTTTATTTTTGCTTTGATATGGAGAAAAAGAAAATCCTTTGTGCATTAGGGTTCATGTTGACAGTAGCCATTGTTGGGATAACCACATGGTTCGTGGAGGATGTAACTCCCGCTCGGAAGATTCTTGTGTTGACAACTCCGGTGCCCGAGGAGCACTACTTTTATACATTACCGTATCAAGAGTTGAAGCATCGACAATCTTACTTGAATAACACTTTCATCCAGATGCTGCATCATACCCACGTTGCTACGAATGCTACGAACTGTTGGATTTGTGGGATGATGCCAGCTCATCACAAGAAAGGAGGAACGCCATTTATACCACTTCCTTTCTCTCATAATGGCTCTTGTAGAGCATGGTATACTTTGCTTTTTGCTACTCGGAAACCGACAGTGGGACGATTGCTTTTTAGACTTAATAAAGAATGCCATCAAGACAAAAATGGGTATCCACAAGCGAATGGGACAATTTGGGAGTGGGAAGAGTACCGACCCGACAATGAATCCATTCCCTACATCTTCACGAACACAAGAGACACTGTGGGAAAGGACAAATTTGTGATTCAAGTAGCACAAGCTCAGGCGGACCTGTGTGTCCAGAGTGTGGGTTTCATCCCTGTTGGTGTTAGTGATTGCATTACTGTTCTGAATATTGATGGGTTGAACAATAGTACCTTCTTAGCCTCCCATAATACGTACTTTGTGTGTGGAAATAAAGGTTATTACCGTTTGCCGGCTGGGTGGTCTGGGGTATGCTATGTATCATTTCTATTACCTCCTGTATTCCTAGCACCCGCATCTTATCATAAGGATCTGAAATTATTGAATAATGTGACTGTAAATAGGTATAAACGTACTTTATCAATTGATGATGTGGATCAGACTGATACCAGTCTGCAGCAGTATATTGATTTTAACTTAGGACTGTTTTTCTTTGTTGGAGCTGCCCTGAACAGTAGGAAGATCCGAAGATTAACAAGAGTGGTAGAAGCTGTGACAAATCAGACTGCTGCTGCTCTTGGGAATCTTACGGAGGAATTGCAGATCACTAGAATTGTTGCATTGCAGAATCGTATGGTATTAGACGTTATGCTAGCTGACAGAGGAGGAGCATGTAAAATTATTGGAAGTAGCTGTTGTGTGTTTATCCCTGATCATACGCCATCAGTTTATAATGCCATCAACAAACTGCATAAAATTGCAGCTGAGATCCATACAGAAAACGGCACTTGGTCCTTTTCTGGATGGTTTTGGGCGTTAATTACCGCCTGGAGATAGAAGGTTCTAACTGGTCTCTGCATTATTGTAGCGGTTCTGTTTTCGTGCTGTATCTGCGTTCAATGTGGTCCCTTGCTCTGCTCATTATGTGTATCATTCTGTATCCCTGATAAGAAAACTATTGCCGATGTTGCTCACCAAAAACGTTTAGCTAAGGAAGTTGAAGAAATGATGACAATTGACATATATGATGATTACCTTAACAAACCGGATGTCTTCAGTAAATGCTGAAAGGGTCGTCTGTTGTAAATTGAAACAACGATGTGATTAAGCATTTACTAAAGACATTAATCCCCCTCTTATAGATCGTGTTTTATCTGTTATGTTGACCGAAGCTTGGACTCCATTTTGTATTGTCATGCTTCCACGTGTTCCCCACGAGAAGAGTCCAACCTCTGTGTTAGTTGCTCTTGTAATCTGTTATCAGTTAGCCTTGCTTGACCATGTTTTCGCGGGCTCAAGGAGTGCGTTAGCTCCGCCCACATATTGATTCAGTATCGAAAATGACCATAAATGGTAATGTTCTTCGGCCTCATGTTGTATCCACCCACTTATGAGCCCCTCTATTGTGTATAAAAGGGGACCATGTACGTAAGTTCTTTGTGCTACTCTATGCAATACTGAAGAGTGTTGTGTGGATTGTAGGACCACCCTTAAGGGTTAATAAATGCTGTCTTTGTACTTTGCAGTTTCCGTGCCAACTTCCTTGTAGATTCCATTACAGGAGAGCGAACCCTTGTGTCCTGCGGGCCTAGCTGGGGCCTGTATTCATCCGGTGCCGAGCACTTCTTTTGCGCAAACACTGTGCCGCATGGACGGTGTGGAAGCAGTTCCCACCGGCGGCCCCTCTTTCCGATTCCGAGGTGGTGCTGCCCTTCACGGCAGGACGGCCGTGCAGTAATTTTAATCAACAAAGTGCCCAAAGCATGCAAGGACGCACAACACTGTGTTTGCTTCACCATCCGGTTTTATTCACAAGGAGTGCCCAGCACTTTTGAACCAGTCTTTTAAATCATTGGCCTGACGCGTTTCATGGCTGTGACGCCACTTAATCATAGGCAGCCTGAACGGTGACAAATCAGAGGGAGCTCCACCGGCTATGCTGAGTGCAATGACTTCTGGGATTTGTAGTATCCATTTTCCTGTGGAGTTCGTTAGTTTCCCCTAAGTGGGTTCCGTCGTCACCCTTTTCAGCACAATTACATCCGTTAGTAGGTTGATGGATCAGGTGCCGAGAACATATATATATATATCCAATTACAGTCGAAAATGAAGTATGCTCTCAGTAGAGTAAGACAGATTCCAAAATAGTGGATGGTCAAGTGTTTTATTGCACACAACGCGTTTCGGCGAGCAGCCTTGTTCACGTGAAAAAGAGAATCACGAACAGCAGTCTTACATATGCTTACGGTCCTTACATATGCTTACGGTCACTCACATAATTGAAATCAACAATGGACTTACTCTATTGTGCAAACAGACTGCCGAAAATCGGCGGCCATCTTACACTGTGCAAAACCAAAGCGTTACATCTTGTATTAAGTAAGACTGAATGTACTTAAAATGTACGTACCTAATTAAACATGCATGCATAGTACAATATTGGTATTTGTCAAGAAAATCAAGAATTCATTGCAAACTTGACCAAAATAGGTAAAACACGAGGTTGTATGGTTGCACCATCTAATGTAATCTCCATTTTGGATCGGTGTCCCAGCAACCAGCAATGTAACAAATATATGGCAAAGTGCATGCAAATTTTTATGAGATGACCAATTTCGACACCGTACAAGTCAACTGTGTGGAAAGTAGAAAGTAAAAATAAAATAATATACTTCTAAAGCTCTCTAATAATACAGCATGTTAGTGTGTATGGCAATTGCCACTACTAATACATAATTACCATGCCGATCGCAACCCTCATATGAACTCACGGGGCCAGTGTTCAATTTGAAATGATGGTAATTAATGTCAGGTTATGGACTAGATAAATCAAGGGGATATACTAAAAGTGTATTACTGAGTCTCCGCACGTGAGTACGTGTCCAGACTTTCCGGTTATAGTGGAAATAAATAATCGTGTTGCCCCAGAGGGCTTTGAACAAGAGATATATCCTCAGCTAAACCTGACCAACCATTATTACGCTGTAATAATACATATCTTCATTATCTCAAATTAAGTAGTTAGGTGTCTGCACCCACATATCACTGTAAAGAGATTAGTATTCAAATACCACACATATGATAAGTAGACTTTTCTGAAGACTGCTGAACGAAAATACAAACAGTGGGAACTTATGAAAAAGTGCATAATAAATCAGAGAAATAGGGTAGGATGCCCGTGTAGGTGCTGTCATGTGGAGGGGCCCCTTCCTTCTCTCCTGTAAAAAGATACAAATAATAAAAACCAAGATTAAAACCGTGAAATAAAAAGTCAAAAATTAGCTGCATGAACAAAGTCAAAAATTCACATTACAAAACTGGAGGCTAGAAAGGTGTAAAAACGTATCTGCAGCTTGGACTAAATTTCATTAAATTTCAAAATGTATTCTGTTCATGCAGCTAATGCCATCACTCTTACAACCATATCATCACAGACAATCTAGGTCCTGGACTTAGATCCTGTTTTGAGGTGAATTGACATTTCCTCATCCATATTTAGCCCTCCCGGGGTCTTGGTTTGGAAATCTATGATATACCTAGATTCCCGTTGTCTTAGAGCCAGTACCCTATCCCCTCCTCGCGGATTCTTGGGGATGTGTTCCAAAATTAGATAGCTCATCTCTGATACATTGGAGTAATGTCGGTCGTAAAAATGATCAGCAACTGGATATTTAGGCTCGTTGTTAGTTATCGCTCTCTAATGTACTAATATCCTCTTTTTTGCTGCGCATGTAGTGCTACCAATGTATCAGAGTTTGCATGTGCATTCTATGGCATAGATTACAAAGTTGGTGCTGCATGTCAGAAATTGATAAATCTTTTTGGTCACTCCTCTGTAATCCAGCGATGCTTTAAATTTGCTGTGCTTACATGCTTTGCAATGGCCACATGGAAAAAATCCTACGAGGCCATGGTCAGTGGAGGTGGGATAGTTCATAATGTCATTTCTCACAACCCAGTCCCGTATGTTCTTATCTCTCCTGTAAGTGATAGTAGGCCTATCGGTGATGAGATCCCCTAGTGTGTTGTCTGCCTTCAAGATGTTCCAATGTCTCGACACTATGCGTTTTATTTTCTGTGAGTCATTGTTGAACGTAAGGATGAGACGAGTACCCGCCTCTCCTTGTTCATCATCCCCTTCAATTTTGTCCCGTAGGGTCTCGTCACATTCTACTCTTTCTGCCCGGTCTCTTGCTTTATTGAGGACCCAACGTGGGTAACCCCGATTGAGAAACCTAGCAGTGATGTTGTCTCTTTCCTCCCAATAAGACTCAGGGCTATTGCAGTTTCGTTTAGCCCTCAGCAGCTCCCCATAAGGTAGACTCCATTTGAGTGCCTCTGGGTGGCTACTGAGGGCATGCAAAACACTGTTACCAGCAGTGGCCTTGTGGAACAGGGTAGTTCCCACCTTACCATGTTCTATTTTCAGACTTACATAAAGAAATTCTGCCTTGTTGGCATCGATGCTCCCAGACAGAACGATTTTATATTTGTTGGCATTGAGTTTGCCAATAAAGGTATCTGCTTCTTCTCTACTGCCATTCCAGACGATGAACAAGTCATCTATGTAGCCTAGCCACACGATGACTTTCGGAAGGTGTACCTGCAATGTGCTCTTGTTCAAGATCTCTTGCTCCCAGTATCCCATGAAGAGATTAGCAAAACTGGGAGCAAAGCAAGAACCCATTGCAGTATCGTTCACTTGCCTGTAGAGGGCGCCATTGAATTACATTTTTTTATTTTGTAGACAATATTTAATCATCTCCAAAATCATGAGACTGTGATCGTGATATTTCAGGGGTCTCTGTTTGAGAAAAAATTCACATGCATTCAAACCTTGAACATGGTCAAGTATCGTATAGAGTGATTGTACATCTAAAACAATAAAAAGATAACTCGATTGCCATGTCAGGTTATCAATTTTGCCGAGAAAGTCCTTGGTATCTCTTAGATAACTCGGCAGTAATACCACGTACTCTCTCAGAAAATGGTCAACATACTTGGAGATGTTTTCACTTATGCACCCAATAGAAGACACAATGGGGCGTCCCGGAGGTTTGGTGTTATTTTTGTGCAATTTGGGTAAGAGATATAAAATGGGTACCCTAGGATGGTCTTTTTTCAAGTAGCAAAACTCCTCCTACTCTAAAAGGCCCTTGTCTTTCCAGGTAATCAATTTGTCCCAAATTAGAGTTATACTCTGATGGTAAATGTCCCAAGTTACATGTACATAGAAATTGGTGTCTTCAAGTTGGCGTAAAGCCTCATTGATATAATCCTCTCTATCAAGAATGACTACATTCCCCCCCTTGTCTGCAGGGCGAATAATTATTTCAGTGTCAGAGGATAAAGATTTGAGTGCCTGTCTCTGCGCCCAGGACAGATTACTGCCAGCATTGGTTGAATATTTTTTATTTTTACTGAATCTAAGCTCAGTAAGTGATTTGATAATGCAATCTTGAAAAGTGTCTATGTTATCATGTGGCAAGGATGGTACAAAAGTGGATTTGATTTTAAAAGATGTTTTAGCTACTGCTCCTGTGTTCATTTCCATATCATCTAGCACCTGTGTCACATTGATCTCTGCTTGCTCACCTTCATCATTACGGGCTAATTCAGCCATGGTAATAAGAGTATCTATATCACCAATAGCCACATTTTCATTATTGTGAACTTTACTCGCTCTATTGTTGTGATTAAAGCCTTGTCTTTTCAATATGTGCCATTTTTTGAGTTTCAGTTTTCTCACATATTTAAATAGGTCTATCCTGGTTTCAGTATACTTAAAAGAAGAAGGGGGGCAAAAGGACAAACCCAAGCAGAGAGTTCTTTTTTCAGTATCACTCATGGGTCTTTTAGAAAGATTAACTACTGTCAAATTTACCATTTTCATGTCCATTAATAGTTCCTGTTTGAGCGGGTTCTGCGGTTTCCCATGGTACCCCTTCCTCTGTCTGTTGAACCAGCGTTGTGCGAGTCTCTTTTTTCTGTTCCGGTGTTTCCCCTGCCTCTTCCTCGTCCCCGTGCTCTTGATGGTGGGTTCTCTCGTGTTGTTTGCCGATCCTTCTGTAGGACCCGAAATTCGTCTATAAAATGTACTTGTTTCTGATTGCGTTCTTCTCCCGATGTGTTTCCTCCAGAAAAGTGTCACTTTTTCATGATGTTATCGTTAGTTAGATTAGTGGGGTTGTTGGTAGTAGATGAGATGGATGTCATGGTAGTTTCTTGTGCTTTATAGAGATGATCGTATTTTTTGCTGAAAGTTAGGATTCTTCCACTTTCGTAATCGGCATAATCTCGATTCATCTTTCTTGCTTTCCTTGCTTTTATTTCTTCTTCATGTCACCCAAGGCGTTCTTTCATGGGGTCAAGGATTTTATTGAAAGCATTCCTCTCCATTGATTGTTGTAATTCTGCCATGAGTTATTTAATCTGTTTAAGTAGATCATCTCTGTCTTGCCACGCATATTTGATTAGTATTTCCATCATCCCCTTCGAAATTAACGCTGAATGTTGTGACCATTCCTCCAACATTTTGGGGTTCGGGGCTTCATAAGTGGGAGTAACAAATATCCGTAATCCTCTTGGTGCCATATTTTGGTCTACATAATTCTGAAGAGATATGGCTTCCCACCATTTGGATATTTCTGGTCTTTTAAGTTTTTCCAATTTTTTTTTTTTCTTCCAAAAGCTTGGGTAGGTGGATCAGTTTTGTTATTCATATCATGTCTGTTGCTTGATGTATTTTTTCTGCAAAATAGAGTAAGTGCTGCCGCTCTCCTTTCAGCCTCCTCCTCCATACTATACCACCACTTGACCAAAGATATCTCAAAGTAGGTACCGTCTTATTCTACCCTTCCCACAAATAAGGAAGTTACCTTTACTGCCACAAAAATATATGAAGAGAAGACACAGAGTATTGACTGCCACACCTCCGGCAAGAAATGAAACTGTAAAAGACCAGACTAATAATTTCATTGTCGACAATGGTTGCGGAAGTCCTCTGTTTCGAATAGCCAGGTCACAGTGTATTCAATACTTCTCAAAGTACCATGTGCTACGGTAATATCATGCAAACTAAACCCATCCGGAAATGCCGCCCTGCTAGTCGTTAACCCGATGTGGTATGCTGTAGTTACACGCCCTCTGACGTTCAAACTCCAGTCCCCCACCCAACAGGACGAACACACAACGGGCAGGCTTACCTCTGAGTCAGCTGCAGATCAATCCATCCAATGATGGAACCTTGCACTTAAGTACTATTACGTTGCGTGCAGCCGGTCCAAGTTGTAATCCTCATTTCAATTCCAAACAACGAAGTTGCTCCTTCCGTATTACTGGGACCCTTGAAAGTTGGAATACACACCGGCGGAGCCAGCCGGCTAACAATATCCAATTACAGTCGAAAATAAAGTATGCTCTCAGTAGAGTAAGACAGATTCCAAAATAGTGGATGGTCAAGTGTTTTATTTCACACAACGCATTTCGGCAAGCAGCCTTGTTCACGTGTAAAAGATAATCACGAACAGCAGTCTTGCATATGCTTACGGTCACTCACATAATTGAAATCAACAAAGGACTTACTCTGTTGTGCAAACAGACTGCCGAAAATCGGCAGCCATCTTACACTGTGCAAAACCAAAGGGTTACATCTTGTATTAAGTAAGACTGAATGTACTTAAAATGTTCGTACCTAATTAAACATGCATGCATAATACAATATTGGTATTTGTCAAGAAAATCAAGAATTCATTGTAAACTTGACCAAAATAGGTAAAACACGAGGTTGTATGGTTGCACCGTCTAATGTAATCTCCATTTTGGATCGGTGTCCCAGCAACCAGCAATGAAACAAATATATGGCAAAGTGCATGCAAATTTTTATGAGATGACCAATTTCGACACCGTACAAGTCAACTGTGTAGAAAGTAAAAATAAAATAATATAATTCTAAAGCTCTCTAATAATACAATAATACATACATAAATTAGCATTTAAAAAACCTTACAAATTCACAAAAAAAACATAGATTTCACACACGTTATAGTTAGAAATTAGCATTTAAAAAACCTTGCAAATTCACTTAAAAAACCATAGGTTTCACAAACGTTATAGTTAGGAATTAGCATTTAAAAAACCTTGCAAATTCACTGAAAAAACCATAGGTTTCACACACGTTATAGTTAGGAATTAGCATTTAAAAAACCTTGCAAATTCACTGAAAAAACCATAGGTTTCACACACGTTATAGTTAGGAATTAGCATTTAAAAAACCTTGCAAATTCACTGAAAAAACCATAGGTTTCACACATGTTATAGTTAGCTGGACATTTCACTCATACAAAACCATTGAAATTCCCCTGTTATAGTTAGTTCAGCTAACTATAACTCGCGCAACCGCAATCCACTGCTGATGACGTCACATATTACATCACTGTATTCACTAAGATACTGTTAATAAGTCAGTTATACAATTAATTTTACAAAAAAAATCCATTTAGACACTTATTTACCCATTTATTCTTCCATTAACCTTCAGATATACATATATAAAAAATATTTATTTTTCAGAAAGACACATATTCACTGGATGATGTCATCAGTGATGTCATCAGTGATGTCATTTGAGATGTCATCAGTGATTCATGAGTGATGTCACTGACCATGTCATGAGTGATGTAATATGTGACATCATCAGCAGTGGATTGCGGTCGCACGAGTTATAGTTAGTTGAACTAACTATAATGGGGGAATTTCAATGGTTTTGTACGAGTGAAATGTCCAGCTAACTATAACATGTGTGAAACCTATGTTTTTTTCAGTGAATATATATATATATATAAAAATATATATATATATATTCACTGAAAAAACCATAGGTTTCAGGCACGTTATAGTTAGGAATTAGCATTTAAAAAACCTTAGAAACTCACTGAAAAAACCATAGGTTTCAGGGGCGTTATAGTTAGCTGGGCTTTTCACTCGTACAAAACCATTGAAATTCCCCTGTTATAGCTAGTTCAGCTAACTATAACTCGCGCCCCGGCAATGCACTGCTGATGACGTCACATATTACATCACTCATGACATGGTCAGTGACATCACTGATGACATCTCAAATGACATCACTGATGACATCATCCATTGAGTATGTGTTTCTGAACAGTTTTAATATGTTTAATATATATAGGGAAAGGCCTGTTGAAAAATAAGTGGGTGTACAAGTGTGTGAATGGATGATTTTCTAGGTGTGTAACTGACTCTATAAGTGAGTCATTAAATGTATCTTACTGCAGACTTGTGACTAAACTGTGTGAATGTCTGTATGTGTCTATGTGTTGGTGTATAAGTGGCTGCATGGTTTTGTGAATAGCTATTTGAGTGTCTATATGGGTTATTGATTGGTTGTCTGAGTATCTGTATGGGTGCCTGAGTGTTTGTGTGGGTAGGGTGTGTGTGACTCTGTGACTAGATGTGTGTGGGTGATTCAGTGGGTGCATGGTTTTAAGAGTGCATCTGTGATGGACTGTATGGTTGGGTGAGTGTATGTATGGGTGTATTAGTGATTGAATGTATATCTCATTTGTACATGTGTCAGTAACTACATATGTGAAACGCAGTGTATATGTGTGTAAGAGTATATAACTATCTATATGTGAGTGTGTGTGATTTTGGGAGTGGCTGTATGCGCCATAGTGCAAGGATATCTGTGTCATGTGCTGTTTGTTTTTCTGCAGGAAGACACAGAATTTGTTAGTATTTTTATGAGTAAGTGAACTTGAGTGTGTTTAACTGTATAGGTGAGTAAATTGGACAGTGATTAAATATTTGCATGACTGACTAGATGTGTCAGTACCTCAATGGATGATTGGTGGTGTGTGAGTGTCTATATAGGTGTATAAATGCACAGAGTGACTGTAAGTATGAGTGACTGTACAGGTGAGTGAGTGGACATGTATGTGGACCTAAAGGTCAATGACTGGGTGAGTAGTTATTGGTATTGGAGTATCTATGGTTGTCAAAATGTCCGTTTGAAATTTTGAATCGGTGTATCAAAGGTTATATTAGGGTGTGAGAAGATGCACTAATTTATCACATGGATGACGCCATCAGTGATGTCGTCAGTGATGTCATTTGAGATGTCATCAGTGATGTTATCAGTGATGTCACTGACCATGTCATGAGTGATGTAAATGTGACGTCATCAGCAGTGCATTGCGGGGGCGCGAGTTATAGTTACCTGAACTAACTATAACAGGTGAATTTCTAGGGTTTTGTACGAGGGAAATGTCCAGCTAACTATAATGCCCCTGAAACCTATGGTTTTTTCAGTGAATTTCTAAGGTTTTCTAAATGCTAATTCCTAACTATAACGTGCCTGAAACCTATGGTTTTTTCAGTGAATTTCAAAGGTTTTTTAAATGCTAATTCCTATCTATAAATTATTTCTAATGATATCATGAAAAGCATTCTTTTTTAAAAGTAGGGTGCACATTAGTTTTGTGGAAAAACATCTTTGTGATTGGTTAAGAAAAAGCAGTTTCAACGTGGAGTACATATCATAGGATAAAATTTGCTCAGCTCAACCACACCTGCTACTTGCATTTGGAAGGCACTGTTGGAACTTAAAACAATCGTGAACTTTTAACCTGCACGTGTCGTTAAATGTTCAAGAAAATGTTGCAAAAAATATCGTTAAGTTTTAAAAAATTGATGAACTTTTAACCTGCACGTGTTGTAGAATGTTCTAGAAAGTGTGTTGATAGAATACGTTGCACTTCTGACTTCTATGTGTTGTTGAATATTAAAAAAATGGTTCATATGGAAAATTAAAAAGAAACCAATAGAGAAGTTTTGAAACCTAAAAGAATCAAGGAACTATTCTAATTTATTCTTTACATGTATTTATGTGTGCAGCAACAAAATTATAGACACAACAGCACTAGGAAGAAGCAGGGAGTGGGGGGAGGGGGAGATGGGCAGAATGGCACACATGCACAGTTAAGTACAACACACATATAGACTAACAATGGCCAAAAAGAAACACACCAACAAGGAGCACAAGTCACAAAACCCACCAACATCAAACCACTAAACGAGCATAGAAGTGAAAACCAGGCTGCATTCATACAGGATGTGTAAAAAGGCCAGTCGTTGGTGTTGTGGGATGTCTGCGACTGTGGTCAATATGGATGAGATGCCCAGTGAAGGACTGGGTTATTCTTAAGACCCAGCGGTGCCAGGGAACAACACCTGAAACCTTCGTGGGTTACCTGTTCTGGCGTACTAAACACAGAGACACGGGACACTTCCAGCGACGTCAGAGATCAGCGTTTATTTACTGCAGGGATACAGAGGTCACAAGAAGTACACAACGTGTAGGTTCTCGGAGACTGCTTCAAATTCGTAGAAGTGGGTCGGTCCTTTTATACAGGTTTTTGCCATAGCGCAGTATGGCGAACAAAGGTTACAACTCAGTTCCCACAATAAACTTCAAAAGGGTCGCGTTCATGTTTCAGGAGGCCGGAACATAATTACAACAGTCTTGCCGGTTCCCAACTGTAAAAACATATTTCCTCCGCAATAAACACATCCCATCCTAACCATAAACACATTAAGAGGAAGGACGAAAAACAGATGCAAGGAAAGGACAAGGATGCACAACAGGTTAGAAAAGAGTGTTGGGGGCAATAAAGGAAACTTGATAGAGGGGTCAAAGACCTCGTGTCTAATGTATGCATGGCTGAAACAATAGACCGGCGCGGCAAGATGAGCCTCGAGCGGGGCCATCTGCCTTAGTCGTGTCGTTTCCCTCATCGTAAAAGTCACCTCAAAGAAACACGTGTCCTTCGTGTAAGCTTGAGAGTCCCAGGGTCACGGAGCGGACAAGAAGCCCGTTCGCTGGCTACCTGAGGGCAAGAAACAAAATGGATGCTGTATCTAAAATGGAACCCGAGGGTTCAGATGAACGAACCCAAAAATGAGACGAACCATACGTGGCTGCATAGCGAAACTGCGTACACCCATTATACTCGTCATTTGCGGTTCGTAGATACCAAACTCATCCATATTCGTTACCACTCAAAAGTGCGGTCCCGTGTCATACGGAACCTCAGACCCTCCTTTTGCCCTCATGTAGGCAAGCACTAGTCAAGATCTGAATCTATGTCAATATTCATCAGATCGTTCAGCTGCTACTGGAACATCATCCTATTCATCAATGTCTCCTTGGTAACAGATGGCCGCCTTATACACGTCGCAGCACATAGGCCACATAAGGCAGGACCACACTGTACACAAAGACAACACGTGAACAGAAACGTTACAACAGCCCCTACGATCATTAGAATCTTCCAACCCCAGGTTGACATTAGGCCCCACAACCATCCTAGGAGCGTCCAATTACCTTCGTCCACGTGTATGGACTCGGAAATCTTGTGCAACTTCGAGATGGCTTGGTATACAGTTGGAGCATTGTCAGGAATAAAAATGCAACAACTCGAATGGATAATTTTACACACACCCCCTCTAGCCGCAAGAACAACGTCTAGAACCATACGGTTCTGCAACGTCATGAGTCTATCCGCCTGTAGTTCAGCTGTTAGATTACCAAGGGCATTTGCAGTAATATTAGCAGTCGACTCAACTACACGGGTCAACTGTCTTAGGTTCCTACTATTAACCATAGGTCCCCAAAACGGCAAGAAACCTTTAAAGAAGTCTCCTGCTTCTTGACCAGCAGTGTCCTCTTTGCTAATAACGCCTCTCACGACCCTAGTTCTGTGGTAGTCTGAAGCAACTGTGAAAGTCGGAGGTAAAAGATTCGCAATATAACAGGTACCCGAAAAGTCGCGGGGTAACCATGTATATGCGCGTTCATAACATACAAAATAGGTGCCCTTAGCAGTCAGAAAAACAGGGGAGGAGAGCATGGGTAGAACATACGTATCAGTGCAAGCACTGTTCCCAAGTTGCGCTCTCGGATTTCGACCCAAACCTTTCAAGCAGAAATTACCAAGGTGCGGTACAATCCATATCGGGGACGAGCTCTTAAGCTGTCTATCACCCACTGACGTACTATACTCAGTCTCACTCAGATCCTTATAGGCCTGCACTTCTTCGTCTGGAATGAGTGATGCATCAAAAACATCTCTATCCAGATCTGCTATGGCTATCGCCAAAGGCTTGTGGTACGGCCCAGGACCAAAATTGACAGACCGTGGCTCTCGACTGGGGTAGGAAACTAGTGCACTACGGAACATAGTTTGGAATGCTCGAGCTGAACCCTGGGAGCTGTAAGGAACGACCAAATACGGAATACCCCTATCCATAGTGTGTGGCATTAAACCACATACCCAACAATTGGTAGTATTCACCACCAACTGATGCTGGTGTAGAAGTTGAACAAAGGAATTATTCATGAATTCCGCACGTCTAACCTGCTCATGCTGAGGCAAAGGATGAAAGGAATGTGGGGAGACAGTGGTGAGGGAACTTAGGTTAGGAGAAAAGGTAGGCGAAACAGAAGGCAAGAACAACGATACTCCAAAATACACTCCACCCACCAATAGCATAGATAAAGTCAGAAACAGTAGAAACACCTGAAACAAAAAACATTTTGTTCGTACAACCCTCCATAACTCTAATCTCTGTGCCGACACCCTTTCTTCTTCCAACAGCTTAGAGAATGCCATCCTCTACAAACCGTCCGTGACGTACTTGATGCACTTCGTTCTGAATAGCGATTATCAATCCCCAGGAGTTCCCAGAGATCGACAAAAGTAACCGACCTAGCGTCAGAAACCTGCTAAACAGAAAGAAGTACCCGCACGGCCCTACGGTAACCCGGATGGAGAGGTTTCCTCGAAACGTTCAAATTTATTACAAATCTCTTAGCAGTGGAAAGGCACATAAAAACTCAAAAAGAAAGGATGTAATTGTCCATAATATTCGTAACGTCAAAAACCACCGTACTATTAATTTTTATTAGTCCTTGAACGAAGAAAGTATCGATTTCTTCCAGGTCGAGTTTGCTCTACAAACAACTGTTCAGCTGGCGCAACAGGATTCGATGAAGTGGACAACGAGTCAGACCTTGGGTTTTCTGCTACAGATGACTCCACATATGGGTTTGGCAGTGACGAATCCTCATCCACAAGTTGAGCGTCACTAAACGGCACAAAGTGCAAAGGAGTCTCAGTTTCTGTGGCCGAAATCCCAGTCCTCACCCAACCGTCAGTTGGTAAGGGGATCGGTACCTTCTTTGTGTGGCTGGCATGGACCCAGTTTTTCCGGCCCTCCAGTCGAACCGCTGTCCTCGTCGTCAACAAAACTTGAAAGGGTCCAACGAATCTTGGCTCCAAGTTACGTTTCCGACCAAAATTTCGGGTAACCACCCAGTCCCCTGGCCGGAGCTGGTGTCCAGAACCCTCTGTCTGCGCCGGTAGAGCTTCAAAGACCTGTTGATGGATTAACCGTAGTTTAGTGGTCAAATCATGCAGATAATCAATCAACATTGGATACTCAAGACTATCAAAAGCCCTAGGCCTCGGGACTCCCCAAATATTCACAGGGCGACCGAACACAATCTCATATGGGCTAAGCCCTACTCGAGAGTGTACGGTTGCTCTGGTCGATAGGAGAGCCAGAGGCAAGGCATCAGGCCATGACAGACCAGTCGTAGCTTGAATCTTAGCGAGTTTCAGCTTCAGGGTACCATTGTACCCTTCAACCAAACCCGCTGCCTGAGGATGATTAGCACTGTGGAATTTCTGCCGAATTCCAAGGCCCTTACACACACTCTGCATCACACTTCCCACAAACTCGCTTCCATTATCCGACCACACAATCCGTGGCATTCCGTACCTAGGAAAGTACTCCTTCAGCAGGATTTTTGCTGTGGACAGGGCAGTATTATCCTTAAGAGGATAGGCCTCAATCCATCTGGAGAACGCGCAAACCACAACCAAAACATACTTCAGGTTATTGCATCTCTCCATATGGATAAAATCCAACTGGATAACCTCAAAGGGACAAGCAGGAGGAGCGAAATGACCAGGCGGAGTGGGGGTACCTTTTCCGGGATTGTGCATCAAACACACCATACAATTCTTAACCACTCTTTCGGCACACTTAGCAATACCCTCATTCCTCCATACAGGGGACAAGAACTTACATATTCCTTTCGCACTAATATGTGACAACCCATGAGCCATCGTCACAACAGCTAATACATACGCATCTGGTAACATCCACCTCTGACATTCCGTCAGGTCAACCCAACATCCATGCATATCCAATTTTCCTGTACTTTCTTTCCACTTGGTCTTTTCAGCTTCAGTAGCTTCGTTCTGAATTGCTTTCACACTCTCAACAGTATTCTCACACATACCAGTCTCCGTCGGCCACCTCACTGAGCTCGTGGCATACATTCGAGTCGCAAGATTCTTAGCCGTTTCCTTAGCAATCTCATCCGCAAACACATTACCACGACCAACATCATCCGTCACTTTCCGATGTGCACTACATTTAACGATCGCCACTTGTTTAGGCAATGTAAGTGCATCCAAAAGATCATTCACAAGCTGCCCGTGTTGGATCTTCGTACCATGCGATGTCATAAACCCTCTTTCTCTCCACAATCTTCCAAAATTATGCGCAACACCAAACGCGTACTGACTGTCGGTAAACACATTCACTCGCTTTCCCTTCGACAAAACACACGCTCTTGTCAATGCAATTAACTCTGCCGCTTGTGCGGAATTCTGATTCAATCTCGCAGTTTCCACAACCGTGCTCAACGTCACTACAGCATACGCAGTCGTCACATCGCCATTCGGCAATTTGAAGCAAGAACCATCCACATACAAAGTACCATCGGGATCTGCCAAGGGAGTGTTTTTCAGGTCCACACGACCTTTTGTTTCTTCCTCAGTCCGTAAATAACAATCATGTGGCAGCACATCATCTGATTCCATATTAATCGGCAACAATGTCGCCGGATTCAGTACATTACAACGTTTGATCTGTATATGACTTGCCAAAAGGGTCAGCTCGTACCCAGACAACCTTGCACTCGTCAGATGTTGAGTCTTTGTCCGATTCAAGAGCGTATCAACTGCATGCGGAACCATTACTATGAGCATATTATCCATGACCAGGCCTGCGGACTGTCGAATAGACGCCGCCGCTGCCGCAGTCGCCCTCAAGCAACTCGGCAACGCTCTAGCTACCGGGTCTAAGGTCGAGGAAAAATATGCACACGGACGCTGTTTATCACCAAATTGTTGCGTTAAAACACTCAACGCACAACCGTCCCTCTCATGGACGTATAATGTGAAAGGCTTACTGTAATCAGGAGTACCTAACACAGGAGCCGAACACAATGAATCACGTAATTCAGAAAAACTTTTCTGACATTCCTCCGTCCAAGGCAAAGGAGTCGAAACGTCCTTGCACGTGAGAGCTACCAATGGCTTCGCTAACAGTGAAAAGTTCGGGATCCACTGTCTGCAGTATGACGTGATACCTAGAAAGGCACGCACATCTCTCTGAGTTGTTGGCACAGACATTCGAGCAATTGCTGCAATTCTTTCAGGGGTCAACCTTCTTCCCGCCTTTGACAATAAGTGACCTAGATAAGTTACTTCTTGACAACAATATTGCAGTTTGGAAGGTGACACTTTATGATGTAAGTCACAAAGATGCTGTAACAGTGACACTGTAGCAGTCCTACAAAGCTGTTCGGTGTCAGCAGCGATCAACAGATCGTCAACGTACTGAATCAAGGCTGCACCAGCCGGTAACACAAACGCATCAAGTTGGCTCTTAAGAGCTTGGCTGTAGATTGATGGACTCTCACAGTAGCCCTGTGGTGCGCGTTTGAACCTGAAGCTGCGACCACCTAATGAGAAACCGAACAAGTCTCTGCTTTCCTCAGCAATCGGAATGCTAAAGAACGCATTCTTCAGATCGATCACCGAGAACCATGACGCAGTGGCTGGAATCAGAGTCAGTAAAGCTGTAATGTCTGGCACCACAGGAAACTGCGGAACAACAACTTTATTCACCTCCCGTAAGTCGATAACTAGACGGTACACAGGAGGCTTGGAGGGATCCGTTCGTTTCAGAATAGGCAACACGGGACTATTGCACACATTACCCCGTGTCTCCTCAATAACATCTTTACCGATCAAGTCCTAAATGATCGCTAATAGTGCCCTTTCACCATCAAGGGAAATACGATACTGGGGTATGCGTGGCAAGCGCGCACCAACTTTCAGTTGAACAACATAAGGTGGTATATCCAACAGGCCCACGTCATTGGGACCTGTCGCCCACAAGGAGTCCGGAAGAGATCTCAATTCTGGTGGGAGCTTGTCGATCGATAAATACATTGGGGAAATCACGCTCTTACCCAACGTAAGCTCCACACCCGTAGGAGAACAGTACAAAGTTGCATGTAACCTTTTCAACAAATCCAGACCCAAAAGATTCTCACCACAACCAGTAGTCAAAATCAAAGGAGCTTCTAGCTCATGAGACCCAATTGTAAGGGGCAAAGGGCTAGAAACTGGATTGCTAACGGGGGCGCCAGAAAATCCAACGGAAACATTCGTTAAGCCAGACAAAGGCGCGCCAGGGAGTTTCGAATGCATGATGGAACTTTTTGCTGCACCAGTGTCCAACAGAAAAGGCTCAACGACGCCCAAAGTGGCTACTGCAACATAAGGCCCTCTCTGATCTACCGGAACTGGTACTTCTCCCTTCCTTTGTCTATGGCTGTCCTAGTAGATACCATCCGTATCAACATCACACTCAACATAACAGTCATCCACATGATACTGTGCAGACCGACCGGACGATGGTTCGCGCCTATCGAAACAATTTTGCGAGTCCGAAGACGTGGCAAAGCGTTCGGCCTGATTCTGGGTAACTCCACGACCTCTACCACGGGAAGCCTGTTGAGGGCCACTACGTCCTCCTCGAGCCGACACACCATTGTTCCTATCACGGAGAACCGGACAATCAAACTTCAGATGGCCCTCCCCACGACAATATGCGCATTGATTATATCCCAGCACAAAACGAGGTGCGGGGGAAGCATTTCGCGTCTGCGATCTGGAGAACTGTGATTGTGATCTGTTTTGCTGTTGTGTATCACTGAAATGCGAACGCGGAGGATAGGCTTGCTGCAATAAGACCTTAGTTTTAAGATCCTTCGTTTTCTTATCTGCACGCTCACTTTCCTCTTTTTCTCTGTTTTCGTAATATTGGGCCGTAGCCAATATTTGGGCAGTGGTAGAAACAGCCCACGAACTCTCAGAATTCTTCAACTTGTTGCTAAGGTCGGGCAGCAAGTTCGATACAAACTTATCAACAAACAGCCGCTGACCACCCTCAGATCCCATGTCCTGACCACTATGATCAACAAATGCTTCCTCGAATCTCGTAAAGAAATCAGAAACGCTTTCATCCCTCTTTTGCTTGCATGCTGATAATTTGTCCCATTTGACGCGCATCGCTGGCATAAGCGTTTTCATGAGGGTAATTATCCTCTGAGGCAAAGCCACAATAAGCTGTTCAGGTTTAGCCCCACCGACCTGCTGGGCATCTGCCGCCGTAAGGGCAGCCCAGTCACCGCCTAACTCGGCTGCGTGATTCTCGTGACGAATTTTTGCCCAAATCGGCTGAGGCACCACATTGCCAAACAACATATCAATGTCGGCTAGGTTCATAACAGTAGCATCCACCAATTGGGACAGCTCCTTATAATAACCTGCAGGATTCTTACGGGGATCGGGCAAAGATTGCTTCACTTGTAAAACTTCCGATCGTTTCCAAGGGAGGTGTATCCACACTCTCTGGAAACGGCCTGGGACAGGAGGGTTAGCAGCAGGATCACCTGGCATCCATACCGGAGGAACTTCTCGCATAGGATATTGACCAGGTTGTGCCATCCATTCTGCAGTCTCGTCCTTAAACAACGCACGAGGTTGCACTGCACATCGAAAGGATAACAAGCGCTCTAAAGCCTCTCGAACTTTGTCGCCTACGATTACACCCGAGGCAAACCGATGCTGTAGCTCAGAAACCTCTGACGGTACATTATCTGTCACATCATCGTCCCACTCCTCCTTCAACGAGTTACACAGTTCTTCAAACACAAATCGTTGCGTAGGCACATTAAACTGGGAGAACGTTTCAAACACTACACGTGAGGTGTATTTAACAGGGTTACGAATCCATCTACGTGCCGTTTTCACCAACGATTCACGTTCCCTACCATCAGGAAGCTGACTGCGCCTTTGAGCGACATCTGAAAGAGTCGAGCCAAGTATCGGCCCAAAAGGCGGAGAATAAAGAGAAGCAACAGCAGTCAAAAGACGACTACGAACAGAAGGAGAAGAGGAAGAAGATGCGGGAGCAGCAACAATAGGGGTGGAAACAGTAGAAGTAGACGCAGCAGCAGGAGCAGCGGGAACAACAGGCTGAGGAGGGACTTGGAAAGGCGCAGTAGGGAGAGAAGCCGGAACAAGAGGATGTACGATCTGGGGCCCAAGGGGATTCGGGAGTACGAGAGGAACGGCGGGCTGACCAGCAGCTGCCAAAACAGCGGGTTGAGGAAGAGGTGGACGCACGGGACCCATAACATCGGGAGCATAGGGAGGTGGCGATTTCATCAGATAAGACAAGAGCGGATCCTCCATCGCTTCTTCTCCTGTCTTATCGATATTAGAAGGTAGCACCGGATAACACTTATCCACTGCCATATGGTGTAGCCGAGCACTAACTTCCTGCTCTTTCTCATCTTTGTCTAATTGATATTGTTCTGCATTTCGCATCACTGCAACAACACCTTCTCTTTTATTTTTCTTATTCTGTTTGATTTCTTTCTGCTTGGCCTCTTTCCGCCATAACCGGAAGGAATCAAACATGGCCGGCCTAGCTTTCTTTTTAAACAATTTAGCTTCCAAATTATCTAAAACGGCAGTCTCGAAACTACCATGAGATGGCCAACTGAGGACGCCATCCTTTTTAGTGTAGCGGACCCAATATTCATTATATACGATAGGACCCACGCCATGACGACTATAGAGCTCGTAAATCGGAGTTCCAACCGGAGGTATCGGACATGGATCCTCCAGCCGGGAATCCATGCTGCAACATTTGAGAAACCCAAACAAAGTACTACGGCCAGGCATCGTGCACACTAACCGTGTTTACAAACTTCAAGGGTTATCGAATTACGATGTCCTCACAAAAATGCAAGACCCTCGGTTTTGGCAATTGCAATCGTCAAATAAAACCCAACTACTAAGAACCACGAATGCTATGGAACCATGCAAACAACAAAGCAACACTGGGAGCGACCCACAAATACTTAACTGAGAGAGCAATGGCGTCACCAGGAAGGCCCGTCGATCGTCTCGCCGTACAAAGGACTACACCAGGCGCCAAAACAGGTCGACAGTCAGGGCATCGGTCCGTCGCAGCCGTCAGGAGGCGGGAATCTTCGCGGGAAAGACGTCGGGCCACTTATTTCGACAACTGGATCGATGAAGCGGGGTGCACCTTCCCTCGGAGATTTCACACGAAGTTCCTCACGATCGTCGGGCTTTGGACCGGTACCGTTGATGTCGCCCCACGTTGGGCGCCAACTGAAGACCCAGCGGTGCCAGGGAACAACACCTGAAACCTTTGTGGGTTACCTGTTCTGGCGTACTAAACACAGAGACACGAGACACTTCCAGCGACGTCAGAGATCAGCGTTTATTTACTGCAGGGATACAGAGGTCACAAGAAGTACACAACGTGTAGGTTCTCGGAGACTGCTTCAAATTCGTAGAAGTGGGTCGGTCCTTTTATACAGGTTTTTGCCATAGCGCAGTATGGCGAACAAAGGTTACAACTCAGTTCCCACAATAAACTTCAAAAGGGTCGCGTTCATGTTTCAGGAGGCCGGAACATAATTACAACAGTCTTGCCGGTTCCCAACTGTAAAAACATATTTCCTCCGCAATAAACACATCCCATCCTAACCATAAACACATTAAGAGGAAGGACGAAAAACAGATGCAAGGAAAGGACAAGGATGCACAACAGGTTAGAAAAGAGTGTTGGGGGCAATAAAGGAAACTTGATAGAGGGGTCAAAGACCTCGTGTCTAATGTATGCATGGCTGAAACAATAGACCGGCGCGGCAAGATGAGCCTCGAGCGGGGCCATCTGCCTTAGTCGTGTCGTTTCCCTCATCGTAAAAGTCACCTCAAAGAAACACGTGTCCTTCGTGTAAGCTTGAGAGTCCCAGGGTCACGGAGCGGACAAGAAGCCCGTTCGCTGGCTACCTGAGGGCAAGAAACAAAATGGATGCTGTATCTAAAATGGAACCCGAGGGTTCAGATGAACGAACCCAAAAATGAGACGAACCATACGTGGCTGCATAGCGAAACTGTGTACACCCATTATACTCGTCATTTGCGGTTCGTAGATACCAAACTCATCCATATTCGTTACCACTCAAAAGTGTGGTCCCGTGTCATACGGAACCTCACCAGCATGTGGCACATGGTCAAGTTCACTGTGTGTTATATTGCCAAACGGCTGCTCCTTCTTCCCACGAGCCCCCACACTCTTGTATGGTGCGCTGTTGTATCTCATGCACTCGTACAGCACACCATTGTAATGCCTATTTGCGCATGTCCTGCTACATTTCAACTACACCATCACAATGCCGTTTGGAGGTGGTGCATGCCACTTTACAACATCGACTGCTGCGGCTCTTGTAGCAGGCCACACCAGAACACAGAGACACACTTACCGCACTTCCTGTACATGGACATGCCGAGACACCCCGTTCCCCTTGCCGGATAGGCACACCCCTGCACTGACTTGTGAACCCCAGACCAGCACACGCCAGTTGTGCATGCAGGAGAATGCGTGCGTAGCTACACGTCCAGGCTCACTGCCAATGCTGAGATGACAGCACACTGTGATGTTGCAGGGCTCGTGCCTATCATGCTAAGACAATGACCACAGGGACACACTTACTAAGATGTGGGTTTGGGGGGAATTGGCGGTCCTGGAGTTGTTGTGATGAGTCTTCTGTCCCTCATGGGTATCCCTGTATCATGCTCATTGACTCTATGGCACCTGTGGGTGTTCTGGTGTGGCTCTTGGCTGTGTTCCCTTTCATGGTGCAGGTAGTTGTCTTGCTTAACACCAGCAGAAAGCAGGTGTAAAATCCCTGGTGCTAACGTGTCTTATCGCCGGAATTTGTTTCACATTGCAATTGGTGTGACAGTTGTGATGTGATTTTTTTCGTGTGCAGAACAATATACTAACTGAGCAGTGTATCTCGTCAAGATCCAGCACCTGATGCACTATTCCCAATCAATATAAATACAATGAGATTTCTTAATAGATTTTGTGTGTACACTGTAAGTACAGCCAATACCTCAGGGCAATTCAATACAGGATTTTAGTTTTTAGAATAAATTTGAAAGGTGCACCTCGTGTCTTTTTGCACGAGAACGGCTAGTCTCCATTTCATTATCAGCACTTTAACGGAAGTAAAGTTGAGATAAATCTAACACACTATTCAGAAGTTGGTGCAAACTGCAGATATCACCAGTATTCCAGTGATAAGTGCCCCAAAATGTAACACCATGGTGGACTCCATCAAATAACAGTAATAAGAACAAGAAAGAGTCACACAGCAGTTAAGAGAACAACCAAAAACGTTTTTTTTTTTTTTCAAACTTTATTTTTTATAATCATAAATAAGTAAACGATAAACTATTTTCAAACTTTATTTTTTTATTAACATATATATGAACGATAAACTAATAAACAAAATGTAACAACAATAATACAAAACAACAAGGCGGAACACTCCTGTAGAAACCATGGATGTCGACGACAGACCTGGAAAATCAGAAAGATTGTTAAAAAAAAAACCAACATGGTATTCTCAACAAAATACCACAAGAAACAAATCACAGATATATAAAATGCATACAGCTAACACAATTTTATAAGTTTAACTTACAAAAACTGTAAATGTTGCCGCTTTAAAATATTTACCGAATCTGAGGAACATTTTTTGCAGTAGGAACCACGCCCACAACGTTTTTCTTCAGTGGTGAGTTAATTTTGTACTTTTCCCAAGGGGCAAACAAAGACCAATGCCACCTTGATCATGCACAAGATTTTCAAAAGAGTTCTGTTACGAGGGGATCCTAACAAAAAATACTCATACGGCACAGCAAGTATGATGAAACACCTAAGGACCCTTCATCCGAACAATCTTGCACGAGTAGAGTGCAAACAGATGAGAAACACTCCTATTCTGTATCTGTAAAAAAAAATCACAAATACATGTATATTAATAACTTTCATAATTATAGTATTCCATTACTGTACAAACACATTTTATATAAATACTGACTAAGAAACCATGTCCCTGAACCACAAGTGTGACAATGGTTAAAACACTACCTGCATAGTGCATACTACTTTGAAGCAGTTCATGCCCTAAAGCCTACCTCACTAAAACTCTACATGCTAACTGACTAAATGATTACAGTACTATAAGGAGACACACTGGGTGAGTGACAGGGTGTTTTCTAGAAGAGTATGAATACTACTAAGGAATTGAAGGTGTGAAACACAACTGTGTAGGTGATTAGACGACTGCATCCATACTGCATAGGCATTTAAAGCAGTCCATGTGCTAAGGCCTGGCTCACTGCATGACTACTTGGGTACTGACTGAATGATTAGAGTACAGCAAGGAGAGTGCCTAGGAAAATTTATAAGTGCAAGGCTTTTCGCACAGGGAATGGATTAGTACTTGGTACTGAATGGGTCACTAGAGGAGTGCAAAGGCAGTGACAAGTGCTGGACTGTATGGATACTGACTAGGAAATTGAAAGTGTGAAAGACAAGTGTCTAGGTGGTTAGAAGACTGCATGCATAGTGCATAGGGGTTTGAAGCAGTCCATGTGCCAAGGCCTGGCTCAGTGCATGAATACTTAGGCACTGAGTGAATGATTAGAGTACTGCAAATATAGTATCTCGGTGAATTTATAAGTGTTTGGGTTTTAGCACAGTGAATGGATTAGTACATGGTGCTGAATGGGGCACTAGAGGACTGCAAAGGGAGTGACAGGGTGTTTCCTGGAACTGTATGGATACTGACTGGGGAATTGAAGGTGTGAAAGGCAAGTGTGTAGGTGGTTAGACGACTGCATGCATAGTGGATAGGGGTTTGAAGCAGTCCATATACTAAGGCCTGGGTCACTGGATCAGTACTTGGGTACTGACTGAATGATTAGAGTACTGCAAGGAGTGTGCCCGGGTAAATTCATACGTGGTTGGGTTTTGGCGCAGTGAATGGATTAGTACATGATGCTGAATGGGTCACTAAAGGAGTGCAACAGGAGTGACAGGGTGTTTGCTGGAAGTGAATGGATACTGACTGGGGTATTGAAAGTGTGAAAGACAAGTGTGTAGGTGGTTAGAGGACTGCATTCATGGATAGGGGTTTGAAGAAGTCCATGTGCTAAGACCTGGCTCAGTGCATGAATACTTAGGCAGTGACTGAATCATTAGAGTACTGGAAAGAGAGCGTCTTTGTGAATTTATAAGTGTTTGGGTTTTGGCACAGTGAATGGATTAGTACATGCTGTTGAATGGGTCTCTAGAGGACTGCAAAGGAAGTGACAGGGTGTTTCCTGGAAATGTATGGATACTGAATAGGGAATTGAAGGTGTAAAAGACAAGTATATAGAATGTTAGAACACTACATGCATACTGCATAGACATTTGAAGCAATCTATTTGGTACTTAGAAACTGACTAAATAATCACACTACTTCTAGGACAGTGCTTAGGTAAAATTTTTAAATTTTCAGTTCTGCCACAGTGAACAGAATAGCACATGGTACTGCACCTTAGTGTCAAACCCTGACTCATTTTATCAATGCATAATCAAAGACTACCTTCTAATGCTACTAAAACTTGACAACGTGACAGGTTTTAAAAGAGTTATCTGCTAAAAAATACACGATGTTACCAAATGCTTCTCTCACAGTGCTTCCCAAATGCACACAGATTCACAGTGTGATTTTAGACAACAACCACTATACCTAGGAGTTTACCAAAATCATTCACTACTGTAGAAGTGGTAAGGGAACTGCACACAATCTTCATATTTCAGGACTGCACTTTTGTGTCAAAGCCTCACTAATTTAATCAAAGCATAAGCAAAGACTGGCTTCTAATGCTACTAAAACTTGACAACATGACCAGTTTTAAAACAGTTATCTGTCAGCAAATACAGGATGTTACCAAATGCTTCTCTCACAATCCTTACCCAGATGCACACAGACTCACAGTGTGATTTTTGACAAGCAACACTATCCTAGGAGTTTACCATAACTCATTCACTAGTCTGGAAGAGTTAATTGTACTGCACACAATCTACATATTTAAGTACAGCACATCAGTGTCAAAGCATGACTAATTTAATCAACGCATAAGCAAAGACTGGATTCTAATGCTACTAAAACTTCAATACATGACAGGTTTTAAAACAGTTATCTGTCAGCAAATACATGATGTTACCAAGTGCTTCTCTTACAGTGATCCCAAATACACACTAACTCACAGTGTGATTCTAGACAAGCACCACTATCCCTAGGAGTTTACCAAAACTCATTCACTACAGTGTAAGTGGTAAGGGAACTGCACACAATCTACATATTTCACGACTGCAATTTACTGTCAATGCCTGACTCTTTTAATGAAAGCATAAGCCATAACTCTTCTAATGCTACTAAAACTTGACAACATGACATGTTTTAAAACAGTTATCTGTCAGCAAATACATGATGTTACCAAACACTTCTCTCACAGTGGTTCCCAAATGCACACAGACTCACAGTGTGATTCTAGACAAGCACCACTATCCCTAGGAGTTTACCAAAAATCATTCACTACTGTGGAAGTGGTAAGGGAACTGCACACAATCTTCATATTTCAGGACTGCACTTTTGTGTCAATGCCTGACTCATTTAATAAACGCATAAGCAATGACTGGCTTATAATGCTACTAAAACTTGACAACATAACAGGTTTTAAAATAGTTATATGTCAGCAAATACACGACGTTACCAAATGCTTCTCTCACAGTGGTTCCCAAATGCACACAGACTCACAGTGTGATTCTAGACAACAACCACTATACCTAGGAGTTTACCAAAAATCATTCACTACTGTGAAAGTGGTAAGGGAACTGCACACAATCTTCATATTTCAGGACTGCACTTTTGTGTCAATGCCTGACTCATTTAATAAACGCATAAGCAATGACTGGCTTATAATGCTACTAAAACTTGACAACATAACAGGTTTTAAAATAGTTATATGTCAGCAAATACACGACGTTACCAAATGCTTCTCTCACAGTGGTTCCCAAATGTACACAGACTCACAGTGTGATTCTAGACAACAACCACTATACCTAGGAGTTTACCAAAAATCATTCACTACTGTGAAAGTGGTAAGGGAACTGCACACAATCTTCATATTTCAGGACTGCACTTTTGTGTCAAAGCCTGACTCATTTAATCAAAGCATAAGCAAAGACTGGCTTCGAATGTTATGAAAAGTTGACATTATGACCAGTTTTAAAACAGTTATCTGTCAGCAAATACACGATGTTATCAAATGCTTCTCTCACAATCCTTACCCAAATGCACACAGACTCACAATGTGATTCTAGACAAGCACCACTATCCCTAGGAGTTTACCAAAACTCATTCACTACAGTGCAACTGGTAACGGAACTGCACACAATATACATATTTCATGACTGCACTTTTCTGTCAAAGCCTGACTCATTTAATCAAATCATAAGCCATAACTGTCTTCTAATGCTACAAAAACTTCACAACATGACAAGTCAGCAAATACACGATGTTACCAAATGCTTCTCTCACAGTAATTCCCAAATGCACACAGACTCACTGTGTGATTCTAGACAAGCACCACTATCCCTAGGAGTTTACCAAAAATCATTCACTACTGTGGAAGTGGTAAGGGAACTGCACACAATCTTCATATTTCAGGACTGCACTTTTGTGCCAATGCCTGACTCATTTAATCAACGCATAAGCAATGACTGGCTTCTAATGCTACTATACCTTGACAACATAACAGGTTTTAAAATAGTTATCTGTCAGCAAATAAACGACGTTACCAAATGCTTCTCTCACAGTGGTTCCCAAATGCACACAGACTCACAGTGTGATTCTAGACAACAACCACTACACCTAGGAGTTTACCAAAAATCATTCACTACTGTGAAAGTGGTAAGGGAACTGCACACAATCTTCATATTTCAGGACTGCACTTTTGTGTCAAAGCCTGACTCATTTAATCAAAGCATAATCAAAGACTGGCTTTGAATGTTACTAAAAGTTGACAACATGACCAGTTTTAAAACAGTTATCTGTCAGCAAATACACGATGTTATCAAATGCTTCTCTCACAATCCTTACCCAAATGCACACAGACTCACAGTGTGATTCTAGACAAGCACCACTATCCCTAGGAGTTTACCAAAACTCATTCACTACAGTGCAACTGGTAACGGAACTGCACACAATATACATATTTCAGGACTGCACTTTTCTGTCAAAGCCTTACTCATTTAATCAAATCATAAGCCATAACTGTGTTCTAATGCTACTAAAACTTCACAACATGACAAGTCAGCAAATACACAATGTTACCAAATGCTTCTCTCACAGTAATTCCCAAATGCACACAGACTCACTGTGTGATTCTAGACAAACACCACTATCCCTTGCACTATACCAAAACACATTTCTTCATCTAGAAGTAGTCCTACATTTTAGTATAGAAACATAACATAACTCATTTCACAAATTCATAAACAATGACTGGTTTCTAATTCTACCAAAATATAAAAACAACACAGGTATCTGCCTGCAAACACATGAAAAACACAAATGCTTATCACAAAATGGTTTATACATGCACACACACTGTCAATAAGATTGTAAAGAAAAAAAGTACTCCCTACACTTTAGCAGGAGAAATACATTAGTCTGATTAAAATCAAAATAGTCTACATACATCCCCTCACAATTAAATAACTCATCTTTCAAGTTATTTTGTAGATTAAGAAGTATATCAGTCACTCACTATATTTTTTTTTACAGAATCTCTGCACTGTGCACCTCTCAGCAAAAACAAAGAATGGAAAAGTTTCCCTTTCATTTTCCACACATATACATGTAAACATCAAATCACAATCCTTCACACATGAACTCAAAAGCAAACACACATTTCTATTGGTTAAACATTTCAACCCTTTCCACCTGAAATACATTTCAACCCTTCCCCCAATCTGCCATCTGCCTGTTACCATAGAAACAGCTCATGGAACACTGCACTGAGCTCACAGGTCACAAGTTCAGCACACAATGTTACTAAACAAGACAGGAAGTGTGCTTGACTTTTCAACACATCAGCTTATCATATATAATGTTCCTTACAATCTGTTTGTGTTAACCAATAAGAATCATACCTTTAAGAAACAGAAATATACACCCTACCTTTCAGTGTAGAAAGTAGTCATACAACCAATGATTTCTTGTCTTTTTTAAAAAAACATTGCCGTGGATCCACGCACCCAACGCGTGAGAATCCGTGCACCCAATGCGATAGGATGCGCGCACCGTGCATTTTGCCGTTTTTTTTTTATAAGGGGGCCCCAGGGGGTCCTTTTGGGACCCCCTAAGCACCTCTAGAGGGTCAGAGTATTTCCACTCAGCCCCCTTTATATGTTTTACACACTTATTCCCCTTGCTTCTTCAGCCTCGCTTCTACCGAGGCAGAAAATGGCCGCCAACAGTTCCTGGTTTCGAATGTAGAGAGACACTCGACAGCCAATTAGCATCCAGCGCGCGATCGGAGGGTGCGCGCTCGGTTCGGGGAGGGTGCGCTAACGGTGCGTGTAGGGTGCGCGGATCCTCCGCGGCCATAGATATTTATGTACTTTTAACTCTAATTTTCTCAGGAACTACCGAACGGATTCACACCATATATGCAAAAGGCACGAGTCCGAACTGAGGACTACCTCTGTGCCAAATTTGGTGTCATTCCATTCAGCGGCTCGGGCTGTAGCTGCGACAACAGATCCTATGGGAAATTGCATGGGGAAAACGCGTTTTGGGATCCCCCTTTTTTCTCAGCCCCCGCTTGATGAATCACCACGAAACTCTTAAGGTAGGAGCGGAGCGGAGCGGAGCTCACCAAAAGTTTGGAAAATTTCGCGAGTATTCATCAACCGGCGCCAGACTTACTGGGTATAGAATGTTGCGGCTTTCCTATGGAAAATAGGTCCTAACTATAACTACCTACTGGCAACCGCCAGTAGGTAATACATTTATATATATATATTCACTGAAAAAACCATAGGTTTCAGGGGCGTTATAGTTAGCTGGACATTTCCCTTGTACAAAACCCTAGAAATTCCCCTGTTATAGTTAGTTCAGCTAACTATAACTCGCGCCCCTGCAATGCACTGCTGATGACGTCACATATTACATCACTCATGACATGGTCAGTGACATCACTGATGACATCACTGATGACATCTCAAATGACATCACTGATGACATCACTGATGACGTCATCCATTGAGTATGTGTTTCTGAACAGTTTTAATATGTTTAATATATATAGGGAAAGGCCTGTTGAAGAATAAGTGGGTGTACAAGTGTGTGAATGGGTGATTTTCTAGGTGTGTAACTGACTCTATAAGTGAGTCATTAAATGTATCTTACTGCAGACTAGTGACTAAACTGTGTGAATGTCTGTATCTGTCTATCTGTTGGTGTATAAACGGCTGCATGGTTTTGTGAATAGCAAAAAAATTAGTGTCTCTATGGGTTATTGATTGGTTGTCTGAGTATCTGTATGGGTGCCTGAGTGTATGTGTGGGTGGAGTGTGTGTGACTCTGTGCATAGATGAGTGAGTGGATGATTCTATGGGTGCATGGTTTTAAGAGTGCAACTGTGATAGACTGTATGGTTGGGTGAGTGTATGTAAGGGTGTGTTAGTGATTGAATGTATATCTCAGTTGTACATGTGACAGTAACTACATATCTGAAATTCATTGTTTGGTTTCTCCTGTTTTGTTTTTGTTTGTTTTTTTCAGAAAAAACAAAAAAATCACAAAATTGTTCAGAAAACCCCCCAAAAAACATAAAAGAAGAAAGAAGAAAAAAAAAAAGCTCTTGTAGGAACTAACTTTCCTGGTTTAAAAAAAAGCTAAATTTCTTTGTTAGTGTGTAAAAGTTTAGATGAATGTATGTGTAGTACGTAATTGACTGAATGAATGCATTAGTAGCGTATGGTGAATGTATAAGTGCAGAACTATAAGGAAGTGCTGCAGCATCACACAGTAACCTCTTTAATTATAGTGTGCTGTAGTACTTCCGAAGCACAGGGATGCAATATATGTACATAAATATGTTGCAAATCTATGCTTCTCTCAGCATGGCTGCTTAAACTGCAGCCATGTGGTGACACAGGCACCCTTGCACAATAGTGCAAGGATATCTGTATCATGTGCTGTTTGTTTTTCTACAGGAAGACACACCTTCCTGTACAAAAACAATGAGAAAATGCATTTTTCTCCTTCAATGTATGCTGAACATTTCAGCATGCATTGAAGATATAAAATTGTGGAGAAATTAAAACAACTCTCTTTGTTGTGCTTTCCTACACCAATTGTAGAATGGTGCACCATACACACACATATCGAGATTTACAATTTCTAATAAATCTAGACATGTGTCTTGTTCTATGAGTATTAAGTGCAATAATGCACAACAACACTTATAGAACACCCTTTCAACCTAAAGCGGTCTGCATGATGAGGTTATGTTTTCATGGAGTATAAAAAAAGCACAGAGTGCCTTTTCCTCTCTTTGAAAATATGAAAGAGTATCTTTCACAATAACTATGTTACAAAAAGTGACATATTTCCGTTTTTAAATTTCCTTGCGAATGATAGAAGGTAAGCACAGAATTTTGACTGCAAAGATGTTCAAAGAAGAATGATTGAAATGATTGCGGTCCTTCAACAGCTAAAAAGATTAAATATTATGAACCCCTCAAATCTCTTTTTCTGCAGGTCACTTGATATCTGATTATGGTCAGATTTCAAAACTACATAAACAAAGTGTTTTAAGAAACGTGTTTCAACTTTGTAGATTCTTGCAGGCCTCTTCATTCTGCATATTGAGACTTAGTTAAACTTACCTTCACAGTAATAGGAATAAAAAAAATTATTCATTTTTGCCTATTTTTCATTAAAATATAAATTCTTAAAAATTGCTCATTTTAAAATTTGGATCTGTGAAAGAAAATAAAATAAAAATTATAACATATAATAATACATTTTTTACAACACAACATAATTTCCACAAAGTAATTTTTTTGCCTTTTTTGCTCTTCTCAGAATACATTGAATTTCACTCAAAATAGTGATTTCAATGGTACTCATCACTTAACAGCGGGCAAAAAAAAAACAATCAGAAAGATTGTTAAAAAAAACCCAACATACTATTCTCAGTAAAATACCAGAAAATACAAATCATACATATATGAAAAGCTTACAGATTACAAAATTTTATAACTTTAACTTATAAAAACTGTAAATGTTGCCACATTAAAATAATCACCGAATAAATGACCACCAAAAAGTCCATAATTCAAAAATATACCTTTCCTTGAGGCCAAATAGTATTTTTGCACTTCTTCTTTATGTAAACTGTCCAATGGTAGTTCTATTAAATTATAATAATAAATTCCTCAGAGAGTGAATTAGCTTCCTAAAACTTTGGCTTCAAAAATATTAGGTAGGAATTTTGTAATTCCCTAGGCAAACGTTGTTTGAAAACCAACTGGGCATCATTACAAAGTGTCCAGCCTTTGTCACATTTTAGATAGGCAGTGTAATGTCCAGATGTGGTGGAAGGACCATCATGGAAAATTATTGCAATTGCTACAAAAGTCCTTCCTGATATTGATATTTGTGCTGCTACAAATTGTTTTATTAAAGTATCCAGTTTTCTTCCATCAGCTTTACAACGTTGCATCATTAAAATTATGTACTTTCCATATTTTGTTAACCCATTCCGTGCTCATGAAGGAACCACTCCGTCATGAGCCACGGGCGCCGTGTGCTCATGACGGAGTGGTTCCGTCATGCTGCGGCCGTTGGCAGCCGCTCCACCCACGCGGCGCTAATTCCCCGCCTGTGCGGGCGATTAGCGCAGTGGGCGGAGTCGTGACGGAACCACTCTGTCATGAGCACAGCTCGCCCGTGACTCATGACGGAGTGGTTCCGTCATGAGCACGGCGGCACCGCAACTGCCCCCAAGCCCTCCCAGCACCGCGGCGGAATTCCTGCCGCGGCGAAGGGGTTAACAATAATGTGGATACAAAACCATATAACTCGCGCCCCGGCAATGCACTGCTGATGATGTCACATATTACATCACTCATGACATGATCAGTGACATCACTGATGACATCACTGATGACATCTCAAATGACATCACTGAAGACATCATCCATTGAGTATGTGTTTCTGAACAGTTTTAATATATTTAATGTATATAGGGAAAGGCCTGTTGAAAAATAAGTGGGTGTACAAGTGTGTGAATGGATGAATTTCTAGGTGTGTAACTGACTCTATAAGTGAGTCATTAAATGTATCTTACTGCAGACTAGTGACTAAACTGTGTGAATGTCTGTATGTGTCTGTGTGTTGGTGTATAAGTGGATGCATGGTTTTGTGAATACCTATATGAGTGTCTATATGGGTTATTGATTGGTTGTCTGAGTATCTGTATGGGTGCCTGAGTTTTTGTGTGGGTAGGGTGTGTGTGACTCTGTGACTAGATGTGTGAGTGGGTGATTCAGTGGGTGCATGGTTTTAAGAGTGCATCTGTGATGGACTGTATGGTTGGGTGAGTGTATGTATGGGTGTGTTAGTGATTGAATGTATATCTCAGTTGTACATGTGTCAGTAACTACATATGTGAAACGCAGTGTGTATGTGTGAAAGAGTATATAACTATCTATATGTGAGAGTGTGTGATTTTGGGAGTGGCTGTATGCGCCATAGTGCAAGGATATCTGTGTCATGTGCTGTTTGTTTTTCTGCAGAAAGACACAGCATTTGTTAGTATTTTTATGAGTAAGTGAACTTAAGTGTGTTTAACTGTATAGGTGAGTAAATTGGACTGTGATTAAATATTTGCATGACTGACTAGATGTGTCAGTACCTCAATGGATGATTGGTGGTGTGTGAGTGTCTATATAGGTGTATAAATGCACAGAGTGACTGTAAGTATGAGTGACTGTACAGGTGAGTGAGTGGACATGTATGTAGACCTAAAAGTCAATGACTGGGTGTGTAGTTATTGGTATTGGAGTATCTATGGTTGTCAAAATGGCCGTTTGATATTTTGAGTCGGTGTATCAAAGGTTATATTAGGGTGTGAGAAGATGCACTAATTTATCACATGGATGACGCCATCAGTGATGTCATCAGTGATGTCATTCAAGATGTCATCAGTGATGTCACTGACCATGTCATGAGTGATGTAAATGTGACGTCATCAGCAGTGCATTGCAGGGGCGCGAGATATAGTTACCTGAACTAACTATAACAGGGGAATTTCTAGGGTTTTGTACGAGGGAAATGTCCAGCTAACTATAATGCCCCTGA
Organism: Triturus cristatus; assembly: GCF_964204655.1. Classification (NCBI taxonomy): domain Eukaryota; kingdom Metazoa; phylum Chordata; class Amphibia; order Caudata; family Salamandridae; genus Triturus; species Triturus cristatus. The sequence continues at coordinate 709,236,905 of NC_140584.1, read as the reverse complement.
AACCTATGGTTTTTTCAGTGAATTTCTAAGGTTTTCTAAATGCTAATTCCTAACTATAACGTGCCTGAAACCTATGTTTTTTTCAGTGAATTTCAAAGGTTTTTTAAATGCTAATTCCTATATATAACTTATTTCTAAAGATATCATGAAAAGTATTCTTTTTTAAAAGTAGGGTGCACATTAGTTTTGTGGAAAAGCATCTTTGTGATTGGTTAAGAAAAAGCAGTTTCAACGTGGAGTACATATCATAGGATAAAATTTGCTCAGCTCAACCACACCTGCTACTTGCATTTGGAAGGCACTGTTGGAACTTAAAACAATCGTGAACTTTTAACCTGCACGTGTCGTTAAATGTTCAAGAAAATGTTGCAAAAAAATATCGTTAAGTTTTAAAAAATTGATGAACTTTTAACCTGCACGTGTTGTAGAATGTTCTAGAAAGTGTGTTGATAGAATACGTTGCACATCTGACTTCTATGTGTTGTTGAATATTAAAACAATGGTTCATATGGAAAATTAAAAAGAAACCAATAAAGAAGTTTTGAAACCTAAAAGAATCAAGGAACTATTCTAATTTATTATTTACATGTATTTATGTGTGCAGCAACAAAATTATAGACACAACAGCACTAGGAAGAAGCAGGGAGTGGGGGGAGGGGGAGATGGGCAGAATGGCACACATGCACAATTAAGTACAACACACATATAGACTAACAATGGCCAAAAAGAAACACACCAACAAGGAGCACAAGTCACACAACCCACCAACATCACACCACTAAACGAGCATAGAAGTGAAAACCACGCTGCATTCATACAGGATGTGTAGAAAGGCCAGTCGTTGGTGTTGTGGGATGTCTGCGACCGTGGTCAATATGGATGAGATGCCCAGCATGTGGCACATGGTCAAGTTCACTGTGTGTTATATTGCCAAACGGCTGCTCCTTCCTCCCACGAGCCCCCACAACGGTCCATCTACGTGCTAGAGTACGCATTTGCGGACGCGCCTTAGAGCGCCGAAGGAGCGCCTAAGGAAAGCCCGTCTGTGCCCGTCCATGCCAGGCCGGACTAGGACGGGGCTCAGGGCCACATTAATGGAATACCCACCTCCTAATACCATCAGTTACAGTGGTGATCTGCTAAGGGCTTTTAGAGGTGATGTGAGGTCCATTTGTCCGATAGAGACCTTACCAGAGGACGTAATATCCTTCTGTCCCCATTGCAAGCCTTTAAAGCTAGTGAGAGCTAATATTACCCGTTTTACATTCGCCCTGTTAAACTGCAGATCTCTCCCGAGGCACGCCATGGAGATCCATTTGATCCTAGAGGAACGAGGCCCAGACGTACTCTTTTTAACTGAGACTTGGCTGACCGAGTCATCCGACCCGGATATAGTCCAGGCGCTCCCGTCCAATTATTCGATCATCAGACAGGATCGTCTAATAGGGCGGGGAGGAGGTGTGGCAATTATCTATAAGAACATCTTTAGATGTAGAACCTCTGAGAGTCCACTTACAGAATGTGAGAGTCTTGGCTTCGCCATATCCTTTTCGCCCACGTGTACTTTTTCATGGATTTTGGTGTATAGACCCCCGGGTGATTACCGTGACTTCTGTAATAACCTTCTAGATAAGATTTCTCTCTCCATTAGCAGTGCCCCCAATTTCTCCATCTTGGGCGACCTCAACATTCACCTTGATGAAGTTGATGCAGCTGCATCGCAATGTCTGCTCGATACCTTGGGAGTAGTACACTTGGAACAAATTGTGACAAGCTCTACTCATGTAGCCGGGCATCTACTAGATCATTGTTTTACTAACCTTGCGAACATTGTGTGTGATCAGCCCTACTTTGTTCCCTGGTCAGACCATGCCCTACTCTCCTTTGCGTGGTCTCCAGGAATGCAGAATCATAGGGTTACCCTTTCAAAGAAGGTTGGCCGAGTTTGGTCTAGATTACCGGTCAGGGACTGGGAGGCAGCCCTGAAGAGGTGTCCGCCTATTCCCCATGAGGATCCAGTGGTTGCTAATGAAGCCTTTGACAACTGGCTTAATTACACCTTAGATGCCACACTCCCAAAAAAAGAGATGTGGCATCGGGAGGGTCATAATAAACAACCGTGGTACTCTGGAAAACTTAAGGAACATAAACAACTGTGCAAACGAGCAGAAAGGAAGCGGAGAAAGGATTTTGCACCTGTTGCAAAAACTGAATATAAAGCATCCCTCAGATCATACAAAAAATTATTGAAATCCACGCAAGCAGCATATTACCAGGGTAAAATCATTACAAAGTGTCCAGCCTTTGCCACATTTTAGATAGGCAGTGTAATGTCCAGATGTGGTGGAAGGACCATCATGGAAAGTTATTGCAATTGCTACAAAAGTCCTTCCTGATATCGATATTTGTGCTGCTACAAATTGTTTTATTAAAGTATCCAATTTTCTTCCATCAGCTGTACAACGTTGTATCATTAAAATTATATACTTTCCATATTTTGTTAACCCGTTCCGTGCTCATGACGGAACCACTCCGTCATGAGCCACGGGCGCCGTGTGCTCATGACGGAGTGGTTCCGTCATGCTGCGGCCGTTTGCGGCCGCTCCGCCCATGCGGCCCTAATTACCCGACTGTGCGGGCGATTAGCGCAGTGGGCGGAGTCATGACGGAACCACTCTGTCATGAGCACAGCTTGCTCGTGACTCATGACGGAGTGGTTCCGTCATGAGCACGGCGGCACCGCAACTGCCCCCAAACCCCCCCAGTGCTGCGGCGGAATTCCTGCCGCGGCGAAGGGGTTAACAATAATGTGGATACAAAACCATTGAAATTCTACTGTTATAGCTAGTTCAGCTAACTATAACTCGCGCCCCGGCAATGCACTGCTGATGACGTCACATATTACATCACTCATGACATGGTCAGTGACATCACTGATGACATCACTGATGACATCTCAAATGACATCACTGATGACATCATCCATTGAGTATGTGTTTCTGAACAGTTTTAATATGTTTAATATATATAGGGAAAGGCCTGTTGAAAAATAAGTGGGTGTACAAGTGTGTGAATGGATGATTTTCTAGGTGTGTAACTGACTCTTTAAGTGAGTAATTAAATGTATCTTACTGCAGACTAGTGACTAAACTGTGTGAATGTCTGTATGTGTCTGTGTGTTGGTGTATAAGTGGCTGCATGGTTTTTTGAATACCTATATGAGTGTCTATATGGGTTATTGATTGGTTGTCTGAGTATCTGTATGGGTGCCTGAGTGTTTGTGTGGGTAGGGTGTGTGTGACTCTGTGACTAGATGTGTGAGTTGGTGATTCAGTGGGTGCATGGTTTTAAGAGTGCATCTGTGATGGACTGTATGGTTGGGTGAGTGTATGTATGGGTGTGTTAGGGATTGAATGTATATCTCAGTTGTACATGTGTCAGTAACTACATATGTGAAACGCAGTGTATATGTGTGTAAGAGTATATAACTATCTATATGTGAGAGTGTGTGATTTTGGGAGTGGCTGTATGCGCCATAGTGCAAGGATATCTGTCTCATGTGCTGTTTGTTTTTCTGCAGGAAGACACAGAATTTGTTAGTATTTTTATGAGTAAGTGAACTTAAGTGTGTTTAACTGTATAGGTGAGTAAATTGGACTGTGATTAAATATTTGCATGACTGACTAGATGTGTCAGTACCTCAATGGATGATTGGTGGTGTGTGAGTGTCTATATAGGTGTATAAATGCACAGAGTGACTGTAAGTATGAGTGACTGTACAGGTGAGTGAGTGGACATGTATGTAGACCTAAAAGTCAATGACTGGGTGTGTAGTTATTGGTATTGGAGTATCTATGGTTGGCAAACGAGCAGAAAGGAAGTGGAGAAAGGACTTTGCACCTGTTGCAAAAACTGAATATAAAGCATCCCTCAGATCATACAAAAAATTATTGAAATCCACGCAAGCAGCATATTACCAGGGTAAAATCTCGGAAGCAGCCAATGCCCCCAGAAAGATTTTTAAAATCTTTCAATCTCTGGTTGCTACTCCTAGGGCTACCAATCCTGCTCTGGACCTAGCCGTTTTCTTCGCGTCCAAAGTGTCCAACATCTACTCTAGCTTTGTGACAACTCCATATACTCCAGACGAAATGGAGAGTGGTAATGAAAGGTCGAAGGGGGGAGCCCCTAACTTATTTGGAGATCTCAAAGCCTTTCCGCTGTTAGATCTTGCTATTGTTGAAAGGCTCCTTAACAACTTAAAATCGGGCTCTCCTCAGGATGTTGCTCCTCCGACGGTTCTCAAGCAGGTTTCGGAAACAGTATGCCCGGTGATAACGCAGGTCATCAATGCGTCTCTGGCCTCAGGAGTAGTACCCCCCAACTGGAAGAAGTCAAAGGTCCGGGCCCTGTTAAAAAAACCTAATCTGGACCCGGAAGATCTGGCTAACTACAGACCTATTTCGCTGCTTCCGAGTCTCAGCAAAATAGCTGAAAAACACGTTAATCAGGCCCTTACTTCATTTGTTGAGTCTACGGGCTCATTACATTCAACCCAGACTGGATTCAGAGCCAAGCAAGGAACAGAAACAGCTCTGGTGGCGGTGGTGGAGGCGACTAGGGGTATTGTGGATTCGGGAGGCTGCACTGCGGTGGTCCTATTGGACCTCAGCGCAGCCTTCGACACTGTAAACCACTCTCTCCTGCTTCATCGGCTACGTCTTGCAGGGGTCTCTGCATTGGCCCTTAAATGGCTCCGTTCCTTTCTATCGGACAGATGCTTCTCCGTTTTTGAGGATGAGGTGTCATCGAGCCAGCTGCAACTGAGTCACGGCGTTCCCCAGGGATCATCACTCAGCCCCACGTTGTTTAACATTTACATGAGACCTTTGGCTGAGGTGGTGCTTCCCTGGGGAATCCAGCTTATCACCTACGCCGATGACACGCAGCTGGTTGTTTCTTTAGTGAGGGACGATGCCTTACATCAGGGGATCAACAATCTGACCCCGTGTCTCACCAAAGTCCTTGAATGGATGACCTCGTCTTTTTTAAAGCTAAATGGGGCCAAAACGGACATTATGCTGCTGGGCTACAAAGCCCCAATTAACCTGGACCCCTAGTGGCCGCATTGTCTGGGACCTCCTCCGGTGCCCAAGACCAAAATAAAAAGCTTGGGGGTCTGTCTGGACTCCGCCCTGAATTTCCAACATCAGGCTAAGAAGGTGGCCGCGACCTGCTATGGATTGATGCGAGTTCTAAAAAAAGTCCTAGATCTTCTTCCATTTGAAGCCAGACGCGTTTTGGTCCAGTCGTTGATTCTTTCGCGACTGGACTATGCAAATGCTATTTATATGGGGGCACTAGCAGCTACCATAAAAACTCTGCAATCTGTGCAGAATTGTGCAGCTCGCTTGCTTATGAAAGTCCCCAAACGATGTTCAGCGAAGGCCTCAATTCGGCTTCTTCATTGGCTACCAATTCAGGAAAGGATTGTGTTCAAGACTATGTGTTTGGCACATAAATCCATCCACAATGTTGGCCCGTCCATTCTGGACTCCCTGTTTCGTCGCCATCAATCAGTTAGATCTCTTAGATCCAACCAACGAAATCTGCTTGTAGTTCCCAGGGTGAAGTTGGCCCGGATGGGCGGCCGCCTGCATTCTGTCCAAGCGGCCAAAGGATGGAATAAACTCCCCGACAACATCAGGCATGAATCTAATCATCTGGCTTTCAGGAAGCGACTAAAGACATTTTTGTTTCAATAATGTCTTTTAACGTTCTCTTGTCTTACAGCGCTGGGATGCTCAAGGGTAGCCATGCGCTATACAAGAAAGTACTCACTCACACTCTTGTACGGTGCGCTGTTGTATCTCATGCACTCGTACGGCACACCATTGTAATGCCTATTTGCGCATGTCCTGCTACATTCCAACTACACCATCACAGTGCCGTTTGGAGGTGGTGCATGCCACTTTACAACATCGACTGCTGCGGCTCTTGTAGCAGGCCACACCAGAACACAGAGACACACTTACCGCACTTCCTGTACACGGACATGTCCGAGACACCCGTTCCCCTTGCCGGATAGGCACACCCCTGCACTGACCTGTGAACCCCAGACCAGCACACGCCAGTTGTGCATGCAGGAGAATGCGTGCGTAGCTACACGTCCAGGCTCACTGCCAACGCTGAGGTGACAGCACACTGTGATGTTGCAGGGCTCGTGCCTATCATGCTAACACCATGACCACTGGGACACACTTACTAAGATGTGGGTTTGGGGGGAATTGGCGGTCCTGGAGTTGTTGAGATGAGTCTTCTGGCCCTCATGGGTATCCCTGTATCATGCTCATTGACTCTATGGCACCTGTGGGTGTTCTGGTGTGGCTCTTGGCTGTGTTCCCTTTCATGGTGCAGGTAGTTGTCCTGCTTAACACCAGCAGAAAGCAGGTGTAAAATCCCTGGTGCTAACGTGTCTTATCGCCGGAATTTGTTTCACATTGCAATTGGTGTGAAAGTTGTGATGTGATTTTTTTCATGTGCAGAACAATATACTAACTGAGCAGTGTATCTCGTCAAGATCCAGCACCTGACGCACTATTCCCAATCAATATAAATACAATGAGATTTCTTAATAGATTTTGTGTGTACACTGTAAGTACAGCCAATACCTCAGGGCAATTCAATACAGGATTTTAGTTTTTAGAATAAATTGGAAAGGTGCATCTCGTGTCTTTTTGCACGAGAATGGCTAGTCTCCATCTCATTATCAGCACTTTAACGGAAGTAAAGTTGAGATAAATCTAACACACTATTCAGAAGTTGGTGCAAACTGCAGATATCACCAGTATTCCAGTGATAAGTGCCCCAAAATGTAACACCATGGTGGACTCCATCAAATAACAGTAATAACAACAAGAAAGAGTCACACAGCAGTTAAGAGAACAAACAAAAACGTTATTATTATTTTTTTCAAACTTTATTTTTTATAATCATAAATAAGTAAACAATAAACTATTTTCAAACTTTATTTTTTTATTAACATATATATGAACGATAAACTAATAAACAAAATGTAACAACAATAATACAAAACAACAAGGCGGAACACTCCTGTAGACACCATGGATGTCGACGACCGACCTGGAAAATCAGAAAGATTGTTAAAAAAAAAACAACATGGTATTCTCAACAAAATACCACAAGAAACAAATCACAGATATATAAAATGCATACAGCTAACACAATTTTATAAGTTTAACTTACAAAAACTGTAAATGTTGCCGCTTTAAAATATTTACCGAATCTGAGGAACATTTTTTGCAGAAGGAACCACGCCCACAACGTTTTTCTTCAGTGGTGAGGAAATTTTGTACTTTTCCCAAGGGGCAAACAAAGACCAATGCCACCTTGATCATGCACAAGATTTTCAAAAGAGTTCTGTTATGAGGGGATCCTAACAAAAAATACTCATACGGCACGGCAAGTATGATGAAACACCTAAGGACCCTTCATCCGAACAATCTTGCACGAGAAGAGTGCAAACAGATGAGAAACACTCCTATGCTGTATCTGTAAAAAAGAATCACAAATACATGTATATTAATAACTTTCAAAATTATACTATTCCATTACTGTACAAACACATTTTATATAAATACTGACTAAGAAACTATGTCCCTGAACCACAAGTGTGACGATGGTTAAAACACTACCTGCATAGTGCATACTACTTTGAAGCAGTTCATGCCCTAAAGCCTACCTCACTAAAACTCTACATGCTAACTGACTAAATGATTACAGTACTATAAGGAGACACACTGGGTGAGTGACAGGGTGTTTTCTAGAAGAGTATGAATACTACTAGGGAATTGAAGGTGTGAAACACAACTGTGTAAGTGATTAGACGACTGAATCCATACTGCATAGGCATTTAAAGCAGTCCATGTGCTAAGGCCTGGCTCACTGCATGACTACTTGGGTACTGACTGAATGATTAGAGTACAGCAAGGAGAGTGCCTAGGAATTTATAAGTGCAAGGCTTTTTGCACAGGGAATGGATTAGTACTTGGTACTGAATGGGTCACTAGAGGAGTGCAAAGGCAGTGACAAGTGCTGGACTGTATGGATACTGACTAGGAAATTGGAAGTGTGAAAGACAAGTGTCTAGGTGGTTAGAAGACTGCATGCATAGTGCATAGGGGTTTGAAGCAGTCCATGTGCTAAGGCCTGGCTCAGTGCATGAATACTTAGGCACTGAGTGAATGATTAGAGTACTGCAAATATAGTATCTTGGTGAATTTATAAGTGTTTGGGTTTTAGCACAGTGAATGGATTAGTACATGGTGCTGAATGGGGCACTAGAGGACTGCAAAGGGAGTGACAGGGTGTTTCCTGGAACTGTATGGATACTGACTGGGGAATTGAAGGTGTGAAAGGCAAGTGTGTAGGTGGTTAGACGACTGCATGCATAGTGGATAGGGGTTTGAAGCAGTCCATATACTAAGGCCTGGGTCACTGGATCAGTACGTGGGTACTGACTGAATGCTTAGAGTACTGCAAGGAGTGTGCCCGGGTAAATTTATAAGTGGTTGGGTTTTGGCGCAGTGAATGGATTAGTACATGATGCTGAATGGGTCATTAGAGGAGTGCAACAGGAGTGACAGGGTGTTTGCTGGAAGTGAATGGATACTGACTGGGGTATTGAAAGTGTGAAAGACAAGTGTGTAGGTGGTTAGAGGACTGCATTCATGGATAGGGGTTTGAAGAAGTCCATGTGCTAAGACCTGGCTCAGTGCATGAATACTTAGGCAGTGACTGAATCATTAGAGTACTGGAAAGAGAGCGTCTTTGTGAATTTATAAGTGTTTGGGTTTTGGCACAGTAAATTGATTAGTACATGCTGTTGAATGGGTCTCTAGAGGACTGCAAAGGAAGTGACAGGGTGTTTCCTGGAAGTGTATGGATACTGAATAGGGAATTGAAGGTGTAAAAGACAAGTATATAGTATGTTAGAACACTACATGCATACTGCATAGACATTTGAAGCAATCTATTTGGTACTTAGAAACTGACTAAATAATCACACTACGTCTAGGACAGTGCTTAGGTAAAACTTTTAAATTTTCAGTTCTGCCACAGTGAACAGAATAGTACATGGTACTGCACCTTAGTGTCAACCCCTGACTCATTTTATCAATGCATAAGCAAAGACTACCTTCTAATGCTACTAAAACTTGACAACGTAACAGGTTTTAAAAGAGTTATCTGCTAAAAAATACACAATGTTACCAAATGCTTCTCTCACAGTGCTTCCCAAATGCACACAGACTCACAGTGCGATTCTAGACAACAACCACTATACCTAGGAGTTTACCAAAAATCATTCACTACTGTAGAAGTGGTAAGGGAACTGCACACAATCTTCATATTTCAGGACTGCACTTTTGGGTCAAAGCCTCACTAATTTAATCAAAGCATAAGCAAAGACTGGCTTCTAATGCTACTAAAACTTGACAACATGACCGGTTTTAAAACAGTTATCTGTCAGCAAATACACGATGTTACCAAATGCTTCTCTCACAATGGTTCCCAAATGCACACAGACTCACCGTGTGATTCTAGACAAGCACCACTATCCCTAGGAGTTTACCAAAACTCATTCACTACAGTGTAAGTAGTAAGGGAACTGCACACAATCTACATATTTCACGACTGCAATTTACTGTCAATGCCTGACTCATTTAATGAAAGCATAAGCCATAACTGTCTTCTAATGCTACTAAAACTTGACAACATGACATGATTTCAAACAGTTATCTGTCAGCAAATACATGATGTTACCAAACACTTCTCTCACAGTGGTTCCCAAATGCACACAGACTCACTGTGTGATTCTAGACAAGCACCACTATCCCTAGGAGTTTACCAAAAATCATTCACTACTGTGGAAGTGGTAAGGGAACTGCACACAATCTTCATATTTCAGGACTGCACTTTTGTGTCAATGCCTGACTCATTTAATCAACGCATAAGCAATGACTGGCTTCTAATGCTACTAAAACTTGACAACATAACAGGTTTTAAAATAGTTATCTGTCAGCAAATACACAACGTTACCAAATGCTTCTCTCACAGTGGTTCCCAAATGCACACAGACTCACAGTGTGATTCTAGACAACAACCACTATACCTAGGAGTTTACCAAAAATCATTCACTACTGTGAAAGTGGTTAGGGAACTGCAAACAATCTTCATATTTCAGGACTGCACTTTTTTGTCAAAGCCTGACTCATTTAATCAAAGCATAAGCAAAGACTGGCTTCGAATGTTACTAAAAGTTGACAACATGACCAGTTTTAAAACAGTTATCTGTCAGCAAATACACGATGTTATCAAATGCTTCTCTCACAATCCTTACCCAAATGCACACAGACTCACAGTGTGATTCTAGACAAGCACCACTATCCCTAGGAGTTTACCAAAACTCATTCACTACAGTGCAACTGGTAACGGAACTGCACACAATATACATATTTCAGGACTGCACTTTTCTGTCAAAGCCTGGCTCATTTAATCAAATCATAAGCCATAACTGTCTTCTAATGCTACTAAAACTTCACAACATGACAAGTCGGCAAATACACGATGTTACCAAATGCTTCTCTCACAGTAATTCCCAAATGCACACAGACTCACTGTGTGATTCTAGACAAACAACACTATCCCTTGCACTATACCAAAACACATTTCTTCATCTAGAAGTAGTACTACATTTTAGTATACAAACATAACATAACTCATTTCACAAATTCATAAACAATGACTGGTTTCTAATTCTACCAAAATATAAAAACAACACAGTTATCTGTCTGCAAACACATGAAAAACACAAATGCTTATCACAAAATGGTTTATACATGCACACACAATGTCAATAAGATTGTAGAGAAAAAAAGTACTCCCTACACTTTAGCAGGAGAAATACATTAGTCTGATTAAAATCAAAATAGTCTACATACATCCCCTCACAATTAAATAACTCATCTTTCAAGTTATTTTGTAGATTAAGAAGTATATCAGTCACTCACCATATTTTCTTTTACAGAATCTCTGCACTGTGCACCTCTCAGCAAAAACAAAGAATGGAAAGGTTTCCCTTTCATTTTCCACACGTATACATGTAAACATCAAATCACAATCCTTCACACATAAATTCAAAAGCAAACACACATTTCTATTGGTTAAACATTTCAACCCTTTCCACCTGAAATACATTTCAACCCTTACCCCAATCTGCCATCTGCCTGTTACCATAGAAACAGCTCATGGAACACTGCACTGAGCTCACAGGTCACAAGTTCAGCACACAATGTTACTAAACAAGACAGGAAGTGTGCTTGACTTTTCAACATATCAGCTTATCATATATAATGTTCCTTACAATCTGTTTTTGTTTACCAATAAGAATCATACCTTTAAAAAATAGAAATATACACCCTACCTTTCAGTGTAGAAAGTAGTCATACAACCAATGATTTCTTGTCTTTTTTTAAAAAACATTGCCGTGGATCCGCGCACCCAACGCGTGAGAATCCGTGCACCCAACGCGATAGGATGCGCGCACCGTGCATTTCGCCGTTTTTTTTTTTTAACAAAGGGGGCCCCAGGGGGTCCTTCTGGGACCCCCTAAGCACCTCTAGAGGGTCAGAGTATTTCCACTCGGCCCCCTTTATATGTTTTACACACTTATTCCCCTTGCTTCTTCAGCCTCGCTTCTACCAAGGCAGAAAATGGCCGCCAACAGTTCCTGGTTTTGAATGTAGAGAGACACTCGACAGCCAATTAGCATCCAGCGTGCGTTCGGGAGGGTGCGCGCTCGGTTCGGGGAGGGTGTGCTAACGGTGCGTGCAGGGTGCGCGGATCCTCCGCGGCCATAGATATTTATGTATTTTTAACTCTAATTTTCTCAGGAACTACTGAACGGATTCACACCATATATGCAAAAGGCACGAGTCCGAACTGAGGACTACCTCTTTGCCAAATTTGGTGTCATTCCATTCAGCGGTTCGGGCTGTAGCTGCGACAACAGATCCTATGGGAAATTGCATGGGGAAAACGCGTTTTGGGATCCCCCTTTTCTCTCAGCCCCCGCTTGATGAATCACCACGAAACTTTCAAGGTAGGAGCGGAGCGGAGCTGGCCAAAAGTTTGGAAAATTTTGCGAGGATTCATCAACCGGCGCCAGACTTTTTGGGTATAGAATGTTGCGGATTTCCTATGGAAAATAGGTCCTAACTATAACTACCTACTGGCGACCGCCAGTAGGTAATACATATATATATATATATTCACTGAAAAAACCATAGGTTTCAGGGGCGTTATAGTTAGCTGGACATTTCCCTTGTACAAAACCCTAGAAATTCCCCTGTTATAGTTAGGTCAGCTAACTATAACTCGCGCCCCTGCAATGCACTGCTGATGACGTCACATATTACAACACTCATGACATGGTCAGTGACATCACTGATGACATCACTGATGACATCTCAAATGACACCACTGATGACATCACTGATGACGTCATCCATTGAGTATGTGTTTCTGAACAGTTTTAATATGTTTAATATATATAGGGAAAGGCCTGTTGAAGAATAAGTGGGTGTACAAGTGTGTGAATGGGTGATTCCCTAGGCAAACGTTGTTTGAAAACCAACTGGGCATCATTACAAAGTGTCCAGCCTTTGTCACATTTTAGATAGGCAGTGTATTGTCCAGATGTGGTGGAAGGACCATCATGGAAAATTATTGCAATTGCTACAAAAGTCCTTCCTGATATTGATATTTGTGCTGCTACAAATTGTTTTATTAAAGTATCCAATTTTCTTCCATCAGCTGTAAAACGTTGCATCATTAAAATTATGTACTTTCCATATTTTGTTAACCCGTTCCGTGCTCATGACGGAACCACTCCGTCATGAGACACGGGCGCCGTGTGCTCATGACGGAGTGGTTCCGTCATGCTGCGGCCGTTGGCGGCCGCTCCGCCCACGCGGCGCTAATTCCCCACCTGTGCGGGCGATTAGCGCAGTGGGCGGAGTCGTGACGGAACCACTCCGTCATGAGCACAGCTCGCCCGTGACTCATGACGGAGTGGTTCCGTCATGAGCACGGCGGCACCGCAACTGCCCCCAAACCCCCCCAGCGCTGCGGCGGAATTCCTGCCGCGGCGAAGGGGTTAACAATAATGTGGATAACATTTCTGATTTACATTGGCTACACTCCATGTTTTAAATTGCACCTTTCACTAATATATTGAAAGCCACTGATTTACAGTCTGGTAATGTTAAATACAGAAATCTCTCCTTGTCTACATTGGTGCTACATGTATACGTGCAATTTTCACAATGATGTTCCCATTTTTAAGAAAGGCCAAAAGTATTTTCTATTTCTACACCTTCATTTTCAAAAATGGTAAGCATGTACAATAAAAATTCCTGAGCATCTTGTTGGATATTTTGTGTAAATTGTGTAGAACCAGAACACACATCCAAAAGACTACGAACATCTGAAACAGATTGTATTTTACTTCTATCTGTTGTCAATTTTTCATAAACAGAGTGCAACAGAGAACAAAATCTTTTTTGCCGATTCTCCATAATTTGCTCTTGCAAATCTTCAAGATAAAAAACAACATTGACCACTACATTAGCATAGCAGTTGACACCAGAACTATTTTCAAACTGATAACCAACAATCTCTTCAACAGTGTCCAATTTCTTTTTACCTGCAATCACAACATTATCTTGTTCTTTTCTTTTCTTGATACCTTCAGAACAGATATTCTCTAACCTTCTTTTTCGACCAACCACACGCTTTTCAAATACAGGATATTGACCTAAATTTGGAGCATACACCCTTCTTAATCTATTATACTCTTTTACACAGTTTGCATCTGCAGTAACCTTTGTCTCATCAAAATCAATCAAAAACAAACCAGATAATGTTCTGACTCGCGACAAAGCAACATATGCCATACCCTCTTTAAATACAGTAGATCCAATGTTCACCAATGCACTGTCTACACTTAATCCTTGAGATTTATGAATAGTCACTGCATATGCCAGAGAAAATGGAAATTGTTTCCTACGGACATATAAATCTTTAACAAGCAAAAAACGAACTGAACAATGACCAATTTCTTTAACTTCATCAATCTGATCAAATTTAATTTTTTTAAATTAAATTCCTTCTTTTTTCTAATAATTCACAAAATCCACCACTTTGCCCATTGCACCATTAACTAAACCTTTCTCTACATCCAAATTACGCCTTAAAATTACCGGACAGTTTACACACACATACAGGCGCTGATCACGATCCTGTAAAAACCGGGTACGAACCGTCGGACGGAGCATATTCTCCGTCCGACGCGTACCCGGTCGTCAAAATATACAAACATGGAATTACGATTCGCACGGGAACACCATTACCGTACGAATCGTAAAAAACCCCGACCGAACAAAATAAACCTACAAATGCGATCCGGGAAAGCGCCGACCTGACGTCGGGACGCTCGCAGCCTGCCATTCACGAACCAGGAATTACGATTCGCACCGACGTCATCCCGCACGGTGAATATTTTCCGGCTGCCAAAAACTGCCGGGAAATCAGGACGACGCGAACAAGGACTACCAGTACAAGGACTACCAGTACGCGACGGACAGACAGGACGACGCGAACAAGGAGTACCAGTACGCGACAGACAGACAGGACGACGCGAACAAGGAGTACCAGTACGCGACAGACAGACAGGACGACGCAAACAAGGAGGACCAGCACGCGATGGACAGACAGGACGACGCGAACAAGGAGTACCCGTACGCGACGGACAGACATGGACCCGAACCTACGTGTCATCCCGGCCCTCATAGCAGTCAACCTCCTCTACAGGTTCGGACGCAGACGCCGCAGAAGGTCAGAACAACTAAGGGAGGGGGGAAAGTGGGGTGGGGGGGTGGCAGGACCAGGGCAGGCCACAAACCCCCCACCACAGTCACACAGCACATACCTGACTCCCAGGCCCTGGTCACTACGAGGTGGTGGGGGCGTGTCCAGCTAAGCCAGCGACCGCCACAACGGAAGTCCGTCACGATGCGAACCGGCAACACAACCAGACAGGTACGTCCCGTACCCACGCCTGAAGAGCGTGGGTACGAGTCGTTCCACGCCCACACCCACGTCACCCCAACAATGGCGGGACGGCTCGTACCCACGTGGCAAAGACTTGGGTACGGGCCGCACAAGCATCACATAGCGTGGGGACGGATATGTACGGACCGTACCCCCACCCCATATGCCCGTATGCATGGAGCGTACCCCCACCCCAACAGTGTAAGTACGACCCGTACCCCCACCCGCGTACGTATGGAGCGTACCCCCACCCCAACAGTGTAAGTACGACCCGTACCCCCACCCGTGTACGTATGGAGCATACCCCCACCCCAACAGTGTAAGTACGACCCGTACCCCCACCCACATACGTATGGAGCGTACCCCCACCCCAACAGTGTAAGTACGACCCCTACCCCCACCTGCGTACGTATGGAGCGTACCCCCACCCCAACAGTGTAAGTACGACCTGTACCCCCACCCGCGTACGTATGGAGCGTACCCCCACCCCAACAGTGTAAGTACGACCCGTACCCCCACCCGCGTACGTATGGAGCGTACCCCCACCCCAACAGTGTAAGTACGACCCGTACTCCCACCCGCGTACGTATGGAGCGTACCCCCACCCCAACAGTGTAAGTACGACCCCTATCCCCACCCACGTACGTATGGAGCGTACACCCACCCCAACAGTGTAAGTACGACCCCCACCCGCGTACGTATGGAGTGTACCCCCAACCCAACAGTGTAAGTACGACCCGTACCCCCACCCGCGTACGTATGGAGCGTACCCCCACCCCAACAGTGTAAGTACGACCCGTACCCTCACCTCGAATGCATGGAGCGTACCCCCACCCCAACAGTGTAAGTACGACACGTACCCCCACCTCGAATGCATGGAGCGTACCCACATCCGTGTATGTCATGAGCGTACATAGTGTGAAATAGGAGGGGTGTGTGCAGAGTCCTCCCAGCAGTGCCCTGAGACAGGAGGGGTGTGTGCCTATCACTCCCAGCAGTGCCCAGAGACAGGAGGGGTGTGTGCAGAGTCCTCCCAGCAGTGCCCAGAGACAGGAGGGGTGTGTGCAGAGTCCTCCCAGCAGTTCCCAGAGACAGGAGGGGTGTGTGCAGAGTCCTCCCAGCAGTGCCCAGAGACAGGAGGGGTGTGTGCAGAGTCCTCCCAGCAGTGCCCAGAGACAGGAGGGGTGGGTGCCCATCACTCCCAGCAGTGCCCATGGAATGCAAAGGGTGGAGTAGCCACAGATACCATGCCCACAAATGTCAGTCAGGTGCACAAAGACCCTGCAGTACATGTACCACATGTGTGTGAGGCTGGGAGTATACGCATGCATAGCGCAGAAAAGAAAACATGTACACATGAAGTCATGTCAATAGGCCACATACACAAGTACAATGACTACCAAGGATGCCACGAATGATGCAGGTGGAAAATGGCTCAGCATGCATGTGCAAAGGTGAAGGACTACGTCACACACCCAGCTAATGGACACACAGCTCTGCGCTAAAGTCAGGGGACACCCTGCAGGGAAGAAGTCAGGGTACACAGAGGAAGGAATACACCTTGGGACAAATGCAACATGCAGCAACTGCTTACATGAATGGAGAAAGGTAGCTAACACCGTGTGATGGCACACAGATCCCAGGGTCCCCCCTATGAGCAGCACACTACTACATTTCCCACACACCCAACACATGACCAACACCCACAACCATGTAGCAGCCCCACCAACAGCAATGCCAGCAATGCAGGAGTGTTACAAGGGCAAAAAATAAATAGCTTTATTCAGCATGAGCAAAAAACTAGTATGAAGTAAGTCCAATATTAACAAAGCCCATCAACAAAGGGCATCATGTGGGGGGGAAGAAACAGGCACCGCAGGGACAGGAGGGTGAAGGGTAGGCGTCGTGGGTGCAGGGATGGAGGACTCCACCACAGGGGGTGGGGCAGGGCCAAAGGCGGAGGCCAGGATCTCGCTGCACACCTTAGCAAGGTCCTCCAGGGACTCCCCTGCACCCGAAGGAACCACAGGCCCCAAGGAGGGGGGGGGTCAGAGGGATGGGTCGCAGCGCCACTGGGGGAGGGTGTGGACAGGGGGGGACTCAAGCACCCTGACCGTGGACCTCCTTGACCGCTTGCGGGGTGGTGTCACTGTGGGGCTCAGGGACAGAGCGGCCATGAAGGAGTCTTTGGGGGAGATGTGGCCAGGAGAGCTGAGGGGAGGGGATTTGGAGGGAGTGGATTGGGTGGAATGCGGACTCCCACTCTGGCTGCGTGTCACACGTTTGCCCCCCGACCCAGTGGGTGTGCCTACTTCACCCTGTGTGTGCATGTCAGGAGGTGTGCGGCGGACCTTCCCTGCTGG
The DNA here is from genome assembly GCF_964204655.1 of Triturus cristatus. NCBI lineage: Eukaryota > Metazoa > Chordata > Amphibia > Caudata > Salamandridae > Triturus > Triturus cristatus. The sequence goes on along the minus strand of NC_140584.1, from coordinate 709,219,350 downwards.
TGTGGTGCCTGTGTCTGTTGTGGTGGGTGCATGCTTACGTCTGGGTGTATGTGGGACAGGCATGGGAGTGGGAATTGTGGAAGGAGCAGGGGTAGGGGGTGGGACGTAGCACTGCAGGAGACCCACTGCTGCAGTCAGTGTGGAGTCTATGGACCTCAGCAAGTTGCATTGGTCAGCCTGCGATGAATGAATGCCCTCCAAGTATGCCTCCATGTTGTTGAGGACCTGGCTGTGGGCATGGAGGACATTAAGGATCGCAGTCTGACCAATCTGCAACTGCCGCTGGATGTCCACAGACTCAGCATTGGCGGCAGCAGTGGAGACAGGGGCAGGGGGTGCGGTGCCTGGCAGGAAGGAGGCATGTGGTGACCGGGCACGTTGGGAAGGGACACGAGCACGTGGGAGGCGGCTGATGCCAATGGAGGGGGCGGTGCCAGATGTAGGGCTGCTGTCAGATGGTGGTGCAGCCACCGCCCACATGGAGAGATCATCCTCAGACCCGTCAGCTTCATACTCTGTTGTGCCAGTCGACAGGTCCCCGGGTTCACTCTCCTCCGCCTCAGTCCCACTCGAAGTGCCAGCCCCGATGTCACTGCTGGCACTGGTGCTCGGTCCCTCCGCGCCGTCTGTGTCCATGTCTCCCTCCGTGTCCCCCGACGATGCTGTGGGCAGGGTGAAGAGACAGAAATTAATCATACACCTGTATACATATGTCACATGAGTCAAATCTACTTAGTTTACAGTGCATAGCCTGAAACAAAGGATGAGTTACAACTACAAAACAAGGTACATATGTAGGCCCTGCAAGACACAGTTGTGTGACCCACCATGCCATGGAAAAACTATGGAGAGCATGACACAATAGCAAATGAGATGACATGGTATTCTGACTGAGGAGCAAGGCCCTGGGGACAATACAGCACTGCATCTGCACCACACAGCGTGGCAGGAAATTGGGATGAGCAGGGACCATATCCAGGAACTAGAGGCACATGCAGCATAGGTAATACTGATAACATGCCCACCCTGACTGGCACGCTGCACCTTGAGTGTATGTCCAGACAAACATCACACACTGGCCAGTCCGAGCAAGGAGATGACAGGTCTTGACATGTAGGCCATGGCCGCACCACCCACCCCCTACATGAGACAAATCTGTGGAGACACAGGAAGCACTTACATCTCTTAGTCTGGGTGAAATACACATGGGATGCAATAATTCAATATTGCACACCAAATACCCAAGGTGCGCCTGTCCAAATAATCATGTACAAATGGGCATCATCAGATGATTGCTACAAGACACACAGGCAATGGCCACCATGAGTATGTACTTTGAAAATCAGGTCAGGCTGGACAGTGGACACTTGTAATACATCTCACGTCAATAAACATGGTGCCAGGGGACAATGGCACAGAGCACAACCTATGCTGTAGACACAGAGATTGTCGACATTCTCGGATTACACACATGATATCTAGGAAAAGATGCCCCTGGGGACAGTAGTGGCCACACAACTCCATGCTCCTGAATGGAAATGACTGCAACACACGCTAACATCCCTGCACTATGCGTAACGCACACTCATGCACATCATGTCACAGGCCACCACATGGGACAAGCCTGCTGGAAGGCCTCGCACTCAAGAGATTAACTCCCATGTCTGAAATCAGCATTAGTGCCAACTGACATGGAACCCACAAGTCCAGAACTGGACAGGGCACAGGCAAGGTCACTAAACCTGTTACACACCACCCCCACACATGATGCTGCAGGCATTGTACACTTGGAGAATGTGTCAGGCTACATAACTTTGTGATGGAGTGACTACACAGAGACCAGTGAACACATTGCAAGGTGGGGAAGGGAGGCAGGAGAGGCCTGCAACACTGTGGGTAACAGGATCTGCACAGCACCATAAACCCTGGAAGTGTATCCATGGAACAGTGCACTTACAAATGCTGGTGAAACACAACAAACACACACATGTACCTACCCCCTTCCGGCTGCTGCATCTCGTGTAGGCGCCTGTCCAAGTCAGGAAAGACCACCGCCAGCACACGTTTCTGGATGTGGGAGAGACGGCGGCGCCCGCGGTTCTTATGGCTCTCAGGTGAGTCCCCCAGCAGGACCCGTGCGATCCTCCGCGTCCAGCACCGGATATCCTGCCAGCGTTTCCTCACCTGGGGCAGGCGCCGCTTCCGACATATCTTCTCCTTGGCAGAGGCGTCTACCTGTGAGGATGGACAAGTGACACTACCTCAATACACCTGGCACATGTCACAGGGACACAGATTATAACACATTTGCTGTTTCCAACAAGGCATAGTATGCATCCAACGCATTGCACCTTTGTCATAGGGACATGATCCTCTGGGGGAAGGCCAAAAGCAGTACGTGCCATTTAAAGGACACAGGTGGAATGAGGGCAACTACACAAGCAATGCTCCAGGCTCACACTGTGCATCACACCCACCCCTCCTGTCTCTGGGCACTGCTGGGAGGACTCTGCACCCACCCCTCCTGTCTCAGGGCACTGCTGGGAGGACTCTGCACCCACCCCTCCTGTCTCTGGGCACTGCTGGGAGGACTCTGCACCCACCCCTCCTGTCTCAGGGCACTGCTGGGAGTGATAGGCCCCCACCCCTCCTGTCTCAGGGCACTGCTGGGAGTGATAGGCCCCCACCCCTCCTGTCTCAGGGCACTGCTGGGAGTGATAGGCCCCCACTCCTCCTGTCTCAGGGCACTGCTGGGAGGACTCTGCACCCACCCCTCCTGTCTCAGGGCACTGCTGGGAGGACTCTGCACCCACCCCTCCTGTCTCAGGGCACTGCTGGGAGGACTCTGCACCCACCCTCCTGTCTCAGGGCACTGCTGGAAGTGATAGGCCCCCACCCCTCCTGTCTCAGGGCACTCCTGGGAGTGATAGGCCCCCACCCCTCCTGTCTCAGGGCACTGCTGGGAGGACTCTGCACCCACCCCTCCTGTCTCAGGGCACTGCTGGGAGGACTCTGCACCCACCCCTCCTGTCTCTGGGCACTGCTGGGAGACATCAGGCATTCCCCCCCTGGGACCCCCCCTACAGTACATAGCATGTGTGTCACACCTGGACACAATGGCAGAAGTCACAGTCACAAAAAAGGGACACAGTCTGTGCCAGTGGACACTGAACTCACCTGATAACCTGGTCGCCCATACAGCATGGGGTACCGTGGGAGGATCACATCCACCAAAGCCATGCTCTCCTCCAGGGTGAATGGCTGTGACCTCTCCACAGCCCTTGACATGGTTCCAGGGAATCAGTAGCAGCAGCTGGGTCGTGGAATACAGAGATGTGCAGGCAAGTGCTCCCTCGTGGGACCTGGCTGCCTTATATCTGCCTTGCTGGCCCATCTCATGCACAGGAGTACAGAGTGATTGGTCACTCACATATGCATCCTATGTTTCCTCCAATCCCTTCAAACCTAGCAGTCTGTGGGTTCTCAATCAGTTTTTTTCTCCTGCATGATGTCAGCCCCACAAACACATTGCAACAAAGTATATTCATTCCAACTGACTTCTGCTGTGCACCTTCCTGAGTAAAATCAAAATTTGAACTTGGTCTCCATGACAACCAGCATGCATGTAGGCCTTAATACTTGTCCCTCATGTGTCCCCTATGTAATTTGGAGCTTCACACATAGGTACGGTGCGTTCCGGGGCCCTAGGGCACCCCAAATGCATAGCAACGGCCCGTACACGCGTGCCTATGTTCACTATCACTATGGGTGTCCTCGCGTATGCGTACACGTAGTTGTACGGGCCGTACACACGCCTGTACGCTCACTATCACTATGGGTGTCCTCGCGTATGCATACTCGTAGTGGTACGGGCCGTACATACACACGCCTGTACGCTCACTATCACTACGTGTATGCATACGCGAGGACACCCATAGTGATAGGGAGAGTACAGGCGTGTGTACGGCCGGTACAACTACGTGTACGCATACGCGAGGACACCCATAGTGATAGGGAGAGTACAGGCGTGTGCACGGCCCGTACAACTATGTGTACGCATACGCGAGGACACCCATAGTGATAGGGAGAGTACAGGCGTGTGTACGGCCCGTACAACTACGTGTACGCATACGCGAGGACACCCATAGTGATAGTGAGCGTACAGGCGTGTGTACGGCCCGTACAACTACGTGTACGCATACGCGAGGACACCCATAGTGATAGGGAGAGCACAGGCGTGTGTACGGCCCGTACCACAATGGGTGTTCTTGCGTATGCGTACTCGTAGTGGTACGGACCGTACACATGCCTGTACGCTCGCAATCACGATGGGTACACATACGGCAGCACTCCCATAGTGATATGGGAACGTACACAGGCCCTCTTAGCAGCAGTACGGCGGTTTTCACACATCACAGTGGTGACAGGCAGCACACAGGAAGGAATGGGCGGACATACTTGTCCATGGATGGACATACTTGTCCATGAATGGACATCAAGGCATTGTCTGTGCATTACTACATGTGTGGGGCACAGGTGTGACAGGCTGTGATGTGGCACATTACTCCTGAGTCGAGAAGGCACCAGATGTATGATGAGATGTGTACAGATGTAATGTGTGACGGTGCAATGTGTGCCAGGCATGCCCTTGACTCCTTGGACATGTGTGCATATCGTACTGCACACTTGGGATGACCGACACTGGCATGGCACGGACACCAACACACGGAAGTGTCCCCTGATGCCCGTTACAGGGGTTACCACACCTGACTTGTCACTCCCCACGGTGCACGATGTGACTATGTCATGTATGTGTGGGGGCTTCCCATTTGGTTGATGTTGGAGCACCCTCAAAAGCTGCAGCTGTTGCAGCAACCAACATGTGTCTGTGTGTAGATTGACATTGCACACTGTTCCGCACACGATGCCACATGTGGTTTCGGATGTGAGGTGCGCATGTATGCATGGGACACGGAGTAGCGTGACAAGGACATGTCTGCATCCTCTCAATGAATGTGTGGTGAGTCATGACATGTGCACCTTCATGGCAAGGTGTGTGGGCTGTCCCAGTGTAATGTCATGTGACCTGTGGCTCTAGTGTTCCGCTACCAGTCTCTGCAATCGGCCTCCTACTTCTGCTGATGTGTGGGTGTATGTCACTCCTGTCTTGCGTCTGGCTGTTCACTTGCACTGGGACACAGCTAATCCCATGGCATGGCATGGGGAGGTTCTCAATCTCCGTGTGTAGCTGGGTCTTGGTAGGAGTGTCACCTGGCAGGCATACGTGTGCAGGGCATGTGGCACATACCTCACTCTGTATGTAGCATATGTGTATAGACAGAATAACATGTGCTCAGTACAAATGATTTGTTGTTGTGGTGCACTCACTCTTACTTGTCACTTCCAAATTGCTGCAGAGCGCCGCCTCTTCCCCGAGCAATGCCGGACTTGGCTGCCATGCGGGAGAATGATCGAATCCGGTGCTACCGCTTCCCACGACGGTTGATTCTGGAGTTGACGGCGAGACTGGCACCACACCTGCAACCGCTGCACAGGTATCCTACGGCACTGACACCCAAGCTGAAGGTAATGGCAGCCCTACATTTTCTAGCCACGGGTACCTTTCAAAATACCATAGCTCATGTTGGTGGCATGTCCCAGAGCATGTTCTGCCGTGTGCTGCATGATTTCTTAGAGGCCATGTTGATTCACCTGGATGACTTCATCAAGTTCCCAACCCCTGAACAGATGACTGGGATCAAGCGTGGATTCTATGCCCTGGGAGGGATGCCCCATGTCATTGGGTCCATAGATGGGACACATGTAGCTTTGGTACCACCACACGCACGGGAGGTAGCGTACCGCAATCGGAAGCACTACCACTCCATCAATGCCCTTGTGGTGTGTCTGTCCAACATGGTGATTTCACATGTCTGTGCTCGTTTTCCAGGATCAGCACACGATGCCTACATCATGAGGCGTAGCAGGATGCCTGAAATGATGATGCAGCTGCGCAACGAACGAGCATGTGTTGTTGGTGGGTACAGTCTGTCTGTCCTGTATTTTGCATAGCCTACCAGCACGACGGCTTCACCACTTCTAACGATGTCCATGTGTGCTTCCCATGTAGGGGACGCTGGCTATCCCAACATGCCATGGCTGCTCACACCTCTCCGCAACCCCATCACGCCGGCCCAGCTCCGCTACAACACCGCCCATGGACGGACAAGGCGAGTGATAGAGAGAGCCGATTTCGGTGCCTCCACAAGACCAGCGGCGCACTCCCATATGCCCCTGCGAAGGTCTGCAAGATCTTCATGGTCTGCTGCATGCTGCACAACATGGCAGTTGAGAAAGCTGTGCCACTCATCCTGGATCAAGATGACGAGGACCATCCACCCGTGGAGGACGAAGGGCTTGACAATAGGGCTAGTGATGTGGAGGATGTGGAGCCGCAAGAGGACATCCGGACTCGGCTCATAAGCAACTTCTTTGCTTAGTGGTGAGTACCAGTGTCTGAGTGTGCACGCATTGGTCCCCGTGTGGCATGTGTTGTGATGTGTGTCTCCACCTGCATGTATGGCACGTGAGTCAGAGGTGTGTGTGGGTGTGTCACTGGAGTGATGGTGCCAGTGATGGTTGTATTTCCTCAGTCATAATTGTGACCTAGCATGTTGTCATCCATACATGTGTCGAGTAAATGCACATGCAAGTGGCTGTGCTTTTTGTGGCTGACTTCTTGTGTGTCTCTCTTCCCCAGGTACTTGCGCATGCCGTCTGCTGGTTGCATTGTTGTGGCACTGCTATTCCTCATGGACACGTCATCGTGGGCTGACTCAGCGTTACAGGCACGGACACGTTTGGAAGTCTCTATAGGATAAGGGATGCATCAGGGGTGTATTGGGTGTGGCAGTTGTTCACGATGTATGCACACTGCCCCTGTCGATGTTTGGTTCCTCTGCAGACATGTAGCATCACCATGGTACACATAACATGCAGCTGGGTACACCTGAATAGATGGTCAGACTTGTTGACAGTCATCAGTGATGGGATAGTTGATTGTGATGATGGCATCAATGTGTGTAACACTGCCCTCGGACACATACGGTTTGCATTGGCTTGACATGGTGTGGGACTTCTACATCAGCGGATCAATGGTGTATGGCAGTCTCTCCGTGAGCAGCTGTGGGTGTTTAGCTGTTGGCCGACAATTGTGTGCCAGTTCCATGGCTATCACGCATTTGTGCTGCAGAAGGGGGGTGCCAGTGTTGGACCCACATGTTACTCCACATGATGTGTTCATGTGTACTTCAAGTTGCCTCTGCAATCCCGAAAACATGACTAATAAAGTGTCCCTATGCCTCCAAGGTGCCTCTTCTCAGTCAATGCTGGTGTGTTGCCACGGTGCATCCAGCATGTCTGGCATGGTTTTCCCGGAGAGTTGCTATGTGTCGATGTGTCGAGTAGCAAGATGCAAGCTGTGTGTGTGGGCTGAGACTGTGTATTGGGCATGATGTCCATGACTGTGTGGGTATTGTGACATGTGCCATCCCCATGCATCCAACGTTGGCCAGGCCCCCATTCTCTGCATCCACCGGACTCAAGCTTGCAGGACATGGTTCTGCCACCTGTCTGCACATACCTGGGTGCCCCCCAGGACACTCCACATGATCCCTGACCTCTGCGCATGACTGTTGCTGTACTCAATGTGTCTGTCAGCACGGTTGTGCGGCCACCCCCTCAGCTGGTTGGGCCCATCATGGGTGTGTATGGTGCTCCATGTCTGTCTTGCCTAATACACTGTGACCCGTGTGTCCTGTGCCAGACTCAGGCCCCAGGGTGTGGATGGTCTAAGTCAAAAGAGAACTCAGGCATGTTTAGACTTTACAACACACATGTAAGGTAATAATGCAACCAGCAGGCATCTTCTCTTCATGGTGTGATATTTTATTTTGGGGGGGGGGATAAAGTGAGGGGCTTTCCGGGAGTTTGGAATCCAAAGTTCAGTAGGGGAGTTGGTGTCCTTGCCATTGGAAATCCTCATTGTCCATGCCACAGTCTTTGTCAACATTGGTCAGACAGTGACCAGCAGAGCATGTGGCAGAGATTGTCTCTTGATGCTGTGATGCTGTTGCTCCAGTGGGCCAGGTGCCAGGCCAGGTGTCCTGGGAGATGGTGATGTAGCGCCGACCCTCACGGTCCTTTCCGTGGACGACCCGGCCTCCTGCGGGGACCCTCAGAAGCAGGCCGTGACGATGTTTGGGATGCTCCGTCGGATGTCTCCTCCTCCTCCTGATCCCTCCCTGTGGGTGGTGATGTTCTACGCCGTCTGGCACAGGGAGGGTTGCCCATGTTGTCGGCCATCCGACGGAGTGTATCGTGAATCCCCTGGAACACCGTCACTTGCTCAGCCTGTCTGTCCTCCATCCTCCGTTGGTGTTGCAGTAGACAGGCATGTTGCTGGGCCTGCTGGGTCTTTATCTCATCGAGGCTCCCCTTGATCTCATTGAGGGTGGACACAACCTGGGCCATGCCCGTGGTGTCCTGCCGGTATGTGTCCAGGATGTTACGGACATGGGAATATACCGGTTCCCCAGCCAACTGGTCAGGCTCGCGCCTCCGCCGTCCTCCACTCCCACCACCCCTGCCCACTTGCACCTGGCCTGCCCTTGTGGGTACATCGGGTCTCCGGGACCCCTGAGGGGTGGCATTGGCATTGTCGCCTGCCTCCTGGTGGGTGCCCGGGACACTGTGTCCCTCCTGGCCAGCCTGGCTGCATTGTGGTGGTGGGGCAGGGATCCTGGGTGTCTCCTGGGATGTGGCAGGAGTGGGGGTGGTGGTTGGCACAGTTGTACCTGACGCAGGTGCTGCAGGTGGTTGGACACCAGAGGGGCCAGGTCGGTCGGGGTCGTCCACAGAGTTGTGAGAGTCGTCGCTGCCGGTGGGATCGGGCTCCTGTTGATCCGGGTCCTGTGAGTCTTCCCCCCCAGTGTTGGGGGGTGAACCACGACGTTGACCTGTGTGTGAGAGAGACAATGTTAATTTTGGTCCATGCAACATCCATGTTTCATCAGTTTCAAAGTTGGCACTTTTCCTCTTGGAATTAGGATCTGTCTTGCATTCCACTCACAGTGCACTTGTGCATGGGTGTGTCCCTTGGGCACCACTTTGGCCCCTTTAACTATGTGTGGCACAGTCTTACTTGCTGCGTCAAGTGTGACTGCAGTCAACAGTGGAGTGGGCAGGTGTGGTGAGCCGTGCACATGGAGTGGATCCACACACTTATATAATGCAGGTAGCTGTCGTTGTGCTCGTGAACAGGTTGTGACATGGCCCTGTGTTTTGCCATGGTGAAGAGGGGGGGTTCTGGCACTGGCCACCCTTGGCTACATGCACGCAGTCTACCTGCTGACGAGCAGACATTCCCACACACCACACGGCTGATTTGCTCTCCCTGTGTCTCCCTCCCTCTCTGTCCCCCTCTCCCTCCCTCTGTGTGTCAGCCTCCTCCCTCTGTCCGTGTCCCTGTGTCTCCCTCCCTCTATGTCCCCCTCTCCCTCCCTCTCTGTCCCCCTCTCCCTCCCTCTGTGTGTCAGCCTCCTCCCTCTGTCCGTCTTCCTGTGTCTCCCTCCCTCTCTGTCCCCCTCTCCCTCCCTCTGTGTGTCAGCCTCCTCCCTCTGTCCGAGTCCCTGTGTCTCCCTCCCTCTCTGTCCCCCTCTCCCTCCCTCTCTGTCCCCCTCTCCCTCCCTCTGTGTGTCAGCCTACTCCCTCTATCCGTCTTCCTGTGTCTCCCTCCCTCTCTGTCCCCCTATCCCTCCCTCTGTGTGTCAGCCTCCTCCCTCTGTCCGTCTCCCTGTGTCTCCCTCCCTCTCTGTCCCCCTCTCCCTCCCTCCGTGTGTCAGCCTCCTCCCTCTGTCCGTGTCCCTGTGTCTCCCTCCCTCTCTGTCCCCCTCTCCCTCCCTCTCTGTCCCCCTCTCCCTCCCTCTGTGTGTCACCCTCTGTCACATCAGCCCAGCTTCCTAGACACACACTTTTTCCAGTCCTTTGAATGGCCCTTGGCTTGTTGATGTGAGTTTGTGTCTGATCTCCAGGCACCCATTGGGTGTAGTGTCTGTGTGTGCGCTGCTGCTGTGGTTGTGTGTGCTGCCACTCTTTCACAGTGTTGGCTGTTCATTAGCTGCTGTCATGTGCAAAACAGTGCCTTCACTCCCATGTGTTGATGCAAGGCGTCCGCCATTTGCTGGCGAGTCTTTCCTGTGTGGGGACACACTGTTTGTCTGGCTGTGACCTGGGCCATATGGGCAGAGCGCATTGTTGTCTGCTTCTGAGTTGCACTATGTGATTTTTGGGGCCCACCCTCCCGCCATCCGGGTTACCGTGTCATGTGTTGGTGTCTTCTGTGGCCTGTGACTTGACATTGTCTAGCTGGGTGCATGGGGCATGGTGGCGGCAGTGGCATGTGCGTGTTCATGGAGTGTGGTTGAGTCATGCGATAGGTTGGGGTGGTTGCGTGCCTGTTAGTGATTTTGGTTGTGGATGACGTTCCCCCCATGTGAGGTGCGTTGTTCGTGTACTCACCCAGGTCTCGGAGTCCTCCTAATCCTTCGACTGCCTCCACCGGCTGTATGGCCATCACCCTCTCCTCCCAGGACTGGTAGTGTACGGGTCTGCGGGAGGGCCCTCCTCCAGTGGCGTTGGCCTGGTTGTGTTCCTCCAGCATCTTGGCTCGGACCCTCCTCCGCAGATCATACCACCTGGCTTGGCATTCCTGCCTGGACCTTCTGGTGTCTGTAACAGCATTCACAGCATCAACGATGGTCTGCCACATGGCTGTTTTTGCTGCCATGCTGGTCTGTCTGACCAATGTTCCAAAGAGCTGTGGCTCGACTCTGAGGATTTCATCAACAAGGACCTCCAACTCTCGGTTACTGAACTTTGGATTCTTGTTAGTGGGCATGGTGAGGGGTGTGGGTGTGGATGGTGGGGGGGTGTGTGGATGGTTGTGGGTGTGTGGGTGTGGTTGTGCAGGTGTGTGTGTGTGAATGTGATGAGGGGGTGTTTGTGAAGGTGGTTGTGTGAAGGTGTGCAAGTGTAAGGTGTGGTGAAGCTTGTAGTATGGTTCTGTCGTGTCTGGCAGCAGTGAGTCTGTTGCAAAGGCTCATGGTTTGTGTGTGTGGGCCCTTTTTATTGGTACATTGGTGGGTGTGGCTGTGTTTGAAGTTTGGGTGGGTGTGTTATAAGGAGTGGTGGTGTTTTGGGCCTCTGTTTTTGGCAGTTGCAGGTCAGTGAATGTGTTTTTTTAGTGTTTGTTGGCCATGTTTAGTGGCTTTGTGCCATTCGAATAGTGTATTCTTGTGTTGTTTTGTTTTGTCCTGGTTGTGTACGTGCGTTTTGAGCGTGTGTACGGTGTGTACATGGGCCATTTGGTTGTACGGTGCTGTCCTTGTGTGTGGCTTGGTACGACTCGTACATGCGGTTGTGATGTTGGGGCCTGGGGTGCGCTCCTTACTTAGGAGGTTGTGGTGGGGGTGCGACTCTGACGTACAGGGGTGTACATGCACGGGGGTAGGACACGTACAGGGGAGGGGGTACGACGCGAACGTACTGGGGTGTACATACACGGGGGTAGGACACGTACACGGGTGGGGTACGACGCGAACGTACTGGGGTGTACATGCACGGTGGTACGACACGTACAGGGGTGGGGGTACGACTCGGACGTACAGGGGTGTACATGCACGGTGGTACGACACGTACAGGGGTGGGGGTATGACTCGGACGTACTGGGGTGTACATGCACGGGGTAGGACACGTACAGGGGTGGGGGTACGACGCGAACGTACTGGGGTGTACATACACGGGGGTACGACACGTACACGGGTGGGGGTACAACGCGAACGTACTGGGGTGTACATACATGGGGGTACGACACGTACACGGGTGGGGGTACGACGCGAACGTACTGGGGTGTACATGCACGGGGGTACGACACGTACACGTGTGGGGGTACGACGCAAATGTACTGGGGTGTACATACACGGGGGTACGACACGTACACGGGTGGGGGTACGAAGCGAACGTACTGGGGTGTACATACACGGGGGTATGACACGTACACGGGTGGGGGTACGACGCGAACGTACTGGGGTGTACATGCACGGTGGTACGACACGTACAGGGGTGGGGGTACGACTCAAACGTACTGGGGTGTACATACACGGTGGTACGACACATACAGGGGTGGGGGTACGACTCGGACGTACAGGGGTGTACATGCACGGGGGTAGAACACGTACATGGGTGGGGGTACGACGCGAACGTACTGGGGTGTACATACACGGGGGTACGACACATACACGGGTGGGGGTTCGACGCGAACGTACTGGGGTGTACATACACGGGGGTACGACATGTACACGGGTGGGGGTACGACGCGAACGTACTGGGGTGTACATACACGGGGGTACGACACGTACACGGGTGGGGGTACGACGCTAACGTACTGGGGTGTACATGCACGGTGGTACGACACGTACAGGGGTGGGGGTACGACTCGAACGTACTGGGGTGTACATACACGGTGGTACGACACGTACAGGGGTGGGGGTACAACTCGGACGTACAGGGGTGTACATGCACGGGGGTAGGACACGTACAGGGGTGGGGGTATGACTCGGACGTACTGGGGTGTACATGCACGGTGGTACGACACGTACAGGGGTGGGGGTACGACTCGGACGTACAGGGGTGTACATGCACAGGGGTAGGACACGTACAGGGGTGGGGGTACGACGCGAACGTACTGGGGTGTACATACATGGGGGTACGACACGTACACGGGTGGGGGTTCGTCGCGAACGTACTGGGGTGTACATGCACGGGTGCGGGTTCGACACATACACGGGTGTACATACAGGGGGGGTGTGTACATTAACGGGGAGTGCGACTCGAACGTATGGGTGCTGGGGGGAGTGTTGGGCGCGTATGCGGGGACATGTCTCCATGGTTGCAATGGGAGTTCGGTGCGGACGGTGTTTTTACCATACGGTTGTGAGATCGGACGCACGGGTTGGATCGTGATTCCTCGGTCGGACTTGACTTTTCACATTTGTACGGTAAATCATCCGAGGACGTGTCGGACACATTTTCCGACCCGAGGACGTGTGGGGAAATATTCCGACTGCGGTTCGTATGGACTTTTTACCATGCGAATCGTGATTGCCAGTTTGTACGGCACTTGTACGATTCATACGGTAAAAAGACCGGATACGAGTCATACGGGGAATTTTTTTACCGGATCGTAATCGGCACCACAGTGTCTTTTCCAAACCAGCAGTTTTAGATATTTTTTTTTCTAAACAATCTAGTTTTGATCTCAACTTACCCGTTAAAATAATAGTGATTCCTTCATGTAGTATTTTATCGATGGTTTCCATTTTGACAATTTCTTCATTTTCCAATTTTAATAATTCTTTGTTGAATATTGAACACTCACGCAGTGTTGGCATTAAGCAAATCACTGACTTATTTTTAGCAATTTCCACATACACTTTTGCAGCAACTGCATTTTCATTTGGAAAGACATTGCAAAGTAATCGACTCTCCAAAGCTTCTTTCCCTTTTTTTGAAAGAATTCCAATTCCTATATCTTGAAGAATACTTCCATATTCAACATCATTTGCATGTCGCATATTTGTTGTCAGTAGGCCTGGGCAAAAATTTTGTTCCGTTCGCGGAAATTGCGATAATTTGACATTTTCGTGTTCCGCGGAGAGCGCGAAAATGTCAAAATTTCCGGTTTCCGCAGCATGGCGATAATTTGTTTCTTGCTCGCGCTGTAAAATAATACATTCTCGCGCGTGCGCGATCGCCTTACCTGAATCCCTGCGTTCGCCGACAAGTTTCCTTGATCCGGTCGCCTTCTCCATGAGATGTTGTATTGTTTTTAGCCATTTGCGCTGTCTCGCGACAGTTCGCACCCGCAGTGACGTCATGCGTTGCGCGATCACGTCTTTCTTCTCGCGATCATGCACCGTGAGACAACTCAAAACATGATGGCCGCGCCCGCAAGCAACCACATGGGTAAGTTGGCGACCCGCAACCATGCAGAAAATCTCGCGAACATGTGGGAAAAAAACTTCCGCATTTTCGCGATATTTCCGCTTGTTTGCGATAATTTTAAACATTTTCGCAATAATTTGCAAAAGTTAATTTCGCAAATTCCGCCCACCCCTAGTTGTCAGTTCTTTGTATTCAAAATTACTCCAAATGTTCACATTACCAACACTGCCAAGAGACTTTCTAGTATGTTCATGGGCAAGTGTTTTAAATACCGGTTGTCTTTTTACCGGTGTCAGTTGCAGTAGATCTCCAAAAACTATGACGTGTTTTCCTCCAAATAACACTTCATACTCTGTTTTAAGAATTTGCTGCATTCTTAAATGCACAAAGGCAAGCATCAAGTATGAAACCATGCTCACCTCATCAATAATGAGAAGTTTCATTTTCTTCAGCACTCTTGAAACTTCACAACAAGCTTCTCCAGATAGCTTGTGGTATTCCAATTTGTTCTCATGCTCTACTGGCAGCATTAGTAAACGATGTAAAGTAATTCCTTTAATGTTATGTGCTGCCAACCCAGTTGGAGCAGTGACAACAGAAGACAAATGCGACTCAGTTGTTTTTTGCAGATAACTTGTCATTACTTTAATTAAGAAACTTTTTCCTGTTCCAGCTTGACCACTCACATACATTCGGATAGGTTGAAATGATGTACATGAGCAGTCTTTCTTTTCATGAAGTAATCCATGGTCAATCTGCTATTTCTCTTGCTGATATATTTGTTTCTGTTCAACATTTAGTTGCTCTTCCAAGTTTCCTAACTGTATTGCATCTTCTTGTGCTTGATACATTGCTGTTTCCACCTCATTCATGGCAATTGCTGCTTCATTTTCAACAATTGGTTGTCCAAGTGGATCTTGACTCAGTGCAGCAGAACTTTGACTGTCTTGAGAACTGTCTCTAGCAATCTCAGCTGCAATTGTAGCTTCTTGTTCAATTTCATCATTCAACATTTTCACATAATTTGCGAAAGCACTGCATTGTATGCTATCTTTACAAGCAGTAAATGAATCTTCATAGCTGGGAAAATCTCCAAGTAATTCCAGTTCAGAACGCCATGGTTTGAACATTTGCAAAAGGGCTAAATAGTATAATTCCCTTTTGTCAGCAGTGTCGCAACTCAGTTTTCTGTGATTAATTAAATTTCCTTTCCTTTGTTTCACCAGACATCCTTCAGAACCAATCACTCCATATTTTCCATCGTTGATGTTCTCTGTAATATTCCATTTAAAAGTGTAGTTTTGCAACACTTCATAGAGACACATGTTCTCAAGATGATGACTTCTCTTTGGATAGTATGGTGCTGATTCGGATCCTGGAAAAATTTCCCCCGTCCGAATTGAATCTGGACTTTTTTCCGTCCGAATCGTACAAGTAGCGTACAAACTGCCAAGTATGATTCGCCTGGGAAAAACTCCATACGAATCACATCGGGAAAATTTCCCCACACGTCCTCAGGTCGGAAATTGTGTCCGACACATCCCCGGACGATTTACCGTACGAATCGGAAAAATGAAGTCCGCCCGCGCAAGTACGATCACTCCCGTCCTTTCGATTTCACAACTTTATGGAAAAAACACCGTACGGCCCGAACACCCATAGCAACCATGGAGACACGTGCCCGCATATGTGCCGAACACCCCACCACAGACCCCGCATGTACGCGCAAAACGCCCCCCGGCCGCGGATGTAGGCGCCGAACCCCCACCAGTGTATGCATGGAGCGTACCCCCACCCATGTATGCATGGAGCGTACCAACTCCCCACCCGTGTATGTACGGACCGTACCCACACCCGTGTATGAATGGAGCATACCAACACCCCACCAGTGTATGTACGGACCGTACCCCCACCCGTGTATGCATGGAGCGTACCAACTCCCCACCCGTGTATGTACGGACCGTACCCCCACCCGTGTATGCATGGAGCGTACCAACTCCCCACCCGTGTATGTACGGACCGTACCCCCACCCGTGTATGTACGGACCGTACCCCCACCCCACCCGTGTTTGTACGGACCGTACCCCCATCCCACCCGTGTATGTACGGACCGTACCCCCAGCCGTGTATGCATGGAGTGTACCAACTCACCACCCGTGTATGTACGGACCCTACACCCAGCCCCCCTGTATGTACGGACCGTACCCCCACCTGTGTATGCATGGAGCGTACGAACTCCCCACCCGTGTATGTACGGACCGTACCCCCACCCGTGTATGCATGGAGCGTACCAACTCCCCATCCGTGTATGTACGGACCGTACCCCCACCCGTGTATGCATGGAGCGTACCAACTCCCCACCCATGTATGTACGGACCGTACCCCCACCCGTGTATGAATGGAGCGTACCAACACCCCACCAGTGTATGTACGGACCGTACCCCCACCCGTGTATGTACGGACCGTACCCCCACCCGTGTATGCATGGAGCATACCAACTCCCCACCCATGTATGTACGGACCGTACCCCCACCCGTGTATGTATGGAGCGTACCAACTCCCCATCCGTGTATGTACGGACCGTACCCCCACCCGTGTATGCATGGAGCTTACCAATTCCCCACCCGTGTATGTACGGACCGTACCCCCACCCGTGTATGAATGGAGCGTACCAACACCCCACCAGTGTATGTATGGACCGTACCCCCACCCGTGTATATACGGACTGTACCCCCACCCGTGTATGCATGGAGCGTAACAACTCCCCACCCGTGTATGTACGGACCGTACCCCCACCCGTGTATGCATGGACCGTACCCCCACCCATGTATGCATGGAGCGTACCAACTCCCCACCTGTGTATGCACGGACCGTAACCACACCCCACCCGTGTATGTACGGACCGTACCCCCACACGTGTATGCATGGAGCATACCAACTCACCACCCGTGTATGTGCAGACCCTACACCCAGGCCCCCCTGTATGTACGGACCGTACCCCCACCCGTGTATGCATGGAGTGTACCAACTCCCCACCCGTGTATGTACGGACCCTACACCCAGCCCCCCCTGTATGTACGGTGCGAAACACCACCACCGATGGACGGTGCGGACCATCACCCAGCCCGTGTTCGTACGCACCCTACCCCAGGCCCACACACCAGCACCCTCACCCAACATCGGGCATGTACGAGTCGTACTAAGCCATAGCAAAGGACAGCACTGTACAACAACATGGCTCATGTACGCACCGTACAGATGCCAAAAACACTCCTACTGAACCAGGACAAACCAAAAAAACACAAGGAGAGTCAATTCGAGGCACACAACACCACAAAACATATCCAACAAGGCCAAATACATCCTATACACTGACCTGCAACTGACAAACAGCTAAACAGAGGCCCAAACCACTACCACTCCTTATAACACACCCACCCAAAGTTCAAACACAGCCACACCCACAAATGGACCAATAAAAAGGCCCAACACACACAAACCATGATCCTTTGCAACAGATCCACTGCTGCCAGACCCCAGAGACAACGCACTGCACCATACTTCAACAATCAATACACCTTACACCTGCACTCCTTCACACAACCACCATCACAAACACACCCTCATCTCATTCACACACACACACCTGCACAACCACACTCACACACCCACAACCATCCACCCCCACACCCCCACAACCATCCACACCCACACCCCACACCATGCCCACTAACAAGAATCCAAAGTTCACAAAGGACGAGCTGGAGGTCCTTGTCGACGAAATCATCGACATCCATGTTTCATTCTTTTTTGATTTGGCACAGTTCCTCTGGGTGGTTGGATTTGGCTAGCATTCCTCTCACAGTGCACTTGTGCATGGGTGTTTCCCTTGGCCACAGCTTTCGACACATTACCTATGTGTGACACAATCTTAGTTGATGCATCTTTTGGGAATGTAGTCAGCAGTGTAGTGAGCGGGCGTAGCAAGCCATGCAGAGCCGCCTTACGTGTTGCACTGTACGTGGCCAAATGTTGTTTTTTCCATGCTATTTGAGAATGCAGGTAGGTAACTTAACAATTTGTGACAGGGTTCTGACAAACACAGTGGGTGGGTATACTGGGTGTAAGGTTCTGTTTGTGCCTGCAGCACGGATGTACTCGTGCACAGATTGACACATGTCCCAGTGTTTATCAAAGGTTGAAGGGGGGGTTCACGCACTGCCAAACCTTGTCTACAGGCACACGGTCCACCTGCTGACGAGCGGACATGGCCACACCACCCAAGGGTGATTTGGTCTCCCTCTGTCTCCCTTTCTCCCTCCCTCTGTCAGCCTCCTCCCTCTGTCCGTCTCCCTTTCTCCCTCCCTCTGTCAGCCTCCTCCCTCTGTCCGTCTCCGTTTCTCCCTCCCTCTGTCAGCCTCCTCCCTCTATCCGTCTCCCTCCATCTCCCTTTCTCCCTCCCTCTATCAGCCTCCTCCCTCTGTCCGTCTCCCTCTATCTCCCTTTCTCCCTCCCTCTGTCAGCCTCCTCCCTCTGTCCGTCTCCCTCTATCTCCCTTTCTCCCTCCCTCTATCAGCCTCCTCCCTCTGTCCGTCTCCCCTTCTCCCCTTCTCCCTCCCTCTGTCAGCCTCCTCCCTCCCTCTGTCTGTCTCCCTGTGTCCACCTCTGTCTCTGTCCCTCTCTCTGCCCCTCTCCCTCCCTCTGTGTGTCACCCTCTGTCACCTCAGCCCAGCTTCCTGGGCACACACAGTTTGCAGGTCTTTCAAAGGCCATTGGCTTGTTCATGTGGGTTTGTTTCTTCTCTGCCCGCACCCATTGGGCGGAGTGTCTGAGTCTGCGCTGCTGCTGTGGCGGTGTGTGCTGACACTCTTTCAGTGTGCTGCGTCTTCATTAGCTGCTGTTATGTGCAAATTGTGCCTTCATACCCATGTCGTCCTGCAACGCAGCCACCATTAGCAGGCAAAACAGTACTGTGTGGGGACACAATGTTTGTATGGCTGTGCCCTAAGCCATATGGGCTGAGGGCATTGTTAGTTTTGAGGCCCACCCTCCCGGCATCGGGGACATCCTGTCTTGTGTTGGTGTTTTGTGTGGCCTGTGACTTGGCATGGCCTTGCTTGGGGCATGGGGCATGGAGGTGCTAGTGGCATGTGTGTGTTTTTGGAGTGTGGTTGTGTCCGGTGCTGGCTTTGGGGGGGTTGCGTGCATGATTGGTATTTGGGTTGTGTATGGCGTTCCCCCCATGTGAGGTGAGTTGTTTGTGTACTCACCAGGCTCTCGGACTCCTTCTAGTCCGTCTACTCCCAACGGCGGCAGCGTGGCCACCACCTTCTCCTCCCAGGAATGGTAGTGTACCAGTCTGCGGGCCGGACATCCTCCAGTGATGTTGGCCTGGTTGTGGTCGTCCGTCATTTTGCGGCGGACCGTCCTCCGCAGATCGTACCACCTGGCTTGGCACTCATGCCTGGTCCTTCTGGTGGCCCCAACAGCATTCACGGAATTGACTATCCTCTCCCACATGGCAGATTTTTCGGATATGCTGGTCCGTCTGACCAATGTTCCAAAGAGCTGTGGCAGCAAAAATTATAATCATGGACCGATGATTTAATGGATCTGGATTATCGAACTAGCTAATTTTTGCTGCCACGCCCCCGAAGTATCTACGCTATTGGTGATCGGGCGCTTACCTATCCCTTGGATATCTTGGATATCTATGTTCCTGAGTTCCATGAGGCCAATTTTGAAGCCCCTGCGGTCCTTCATGTACGGCGCTATTGCTGACTGACAAATGTGTGGTGTATCTGACCGATGTATACGTTGAACGCCCATACTCCGACCAGATTGAGCGAACCTCTTTTTCATGAACACGCCTGGCTACTATCCTTGACGCACAACTGCGTTTGTGTATATCTACTTTAGATTGATATTGTGTTGCCATCTCCGACATCGGTGGTTCATTTTTAAGTTCTGTTCTTGCCCCTACTATCCTTTGGTCTACGCCCTGATGAAGGTGGGGCCCCCCTTTGGGTCCTATACCGAAACGCGCGTTGGCGCCTGATTTGTCTCTTGTTCTAGAGTATCTCCTAGTTTGTCCTGGATGATACATTAGTTATATCATCCATCTGAGCACCAACGGATAGTTTGTTCCATCTTTGACCTGAATTGTTTGTTTTGAATGTTGTCTGGAATGATTGAATGTGTGCATGAATTAGATTCTCGTGTGGGGCACTGAACTATGTTTCTTGATTTATATATATATATATATATATATATATATGTATGTAGGTCTTTGTTTGATCAAATGTTGAATATTTATGTATGTATTAACCCTATTGTCTTTTGTAAAAATTGAAAATAATTATTCAACCAAAAAATAAATAAATATGAGAGATATATTTTTATCCACAACTTTTGTTTGGAGATTTATGTCATTTAATCTGTCCATTCTTTTCCTGTTTAGTCTTGTCTGTTATCAGGGACCTATTTTTTAGGCCCTAACATATATCATTTGGACTAGTATTGTTTCCTTCTTTAGTAATTGCTATTTACCCTGCTTAGACCGGTCCTATATTATGTTTTAGGGGTCCCCCTCTCTTAATCAGGAACCGGTAATGTCACACGTCAGCAACATCCTCGACTCATATCTTCGTGACGCCAGGGGCATGGTCCAGATTGCGTCCACCCTCACAGACATCAAGGGGAGCCTCGAGAAGATGAAGACCCTGCAGGCCGAGCAACATGCCTGTCAACAGCGACAGCAAGGACGGATGGAGGCAAGACAGGCTGAGCTCGTGGCGGTGCAAACGGAAATGACCCGTGCACTCCATCGGATTGCCGAAAACATGGGCAACCCTCCCTGTGCCACCAGGCAAAGAACATCACCACCCACAGGGAGGGATCAGGAGGAGGAGGATTCATCCGATGGAGCATCCCACGCATCGTCACGGCCTGCTTCTGAGGGTCCCCGCAGGAGGGTGGGTCGTCCACGCAAAAGACCGTGAGAGTCAGCGGAACATCACCATCTCCCAGGTCACCTGGCCTGGCACCTGGCCCTCTGGCCCAACAGCAGCACAGCAGCAACTGACATTCTCTGCCACATGGCCTTGCTGGTCACTGTCTGACCAATGTTGACAAAGACTGTGGCACAGACTCTGATGACTTTCAATGGCAGGATACCAACTCCCCCTGTGAACTTTGGATTCTACACTCCCGCCAAGCACCTCTTGTCACCCCCCCAAACACGTACCCCAGCACCAATAAAAATCATCACAAGTTTGCATTATTCCACTGCATGTGTGTGTTGTAAAGTCAAACCATGCCTGATTGCAGAAGTAACTCCAAACATCCTTACTCTGGGGTCTGAGTCTGGCACAGGACACACATGGGTCACAATGTACCATCCAAGACAGACATGGAGCACCATACTCACCCGTGATGGGCCCAACCAGCTGAGGGGGTGCCCGCACAACTGTGCCTACAGACCTATTTAGAAGAGCAACAATCATGCGCAGAGGTCAGGGATCATGTGGAGTGTCCTGGGGTGGGTGTCCCAGGTATGTGTAGACGTGTAGACACGTGGCAGAACCATGTCCTGCATGCTTGAGTCAGGTGGATGTGGAGAATGGTGGGCCAGCCAAAGTTGGATGCATGGAGATGGCACAATTGGGTGTTGGATCACAGTGCCACAAGGTTGTGTTGTGGTGGTGGGCTGCATCCTGAGTGTGTGCGTGGATTGAGAAGGTCATCCTGCAGCTGGCAGTGATCCACTCCCCCATCTCTGTTGGACGTTGATGTGGCCTGG
Source organism: Triturus cristatus (assembly GCF_964204655.1). Taxonomy (NCBI): domain Eukaryota; kingdom Metazoa; phylum Chordata; class Amphibia; order Caudata; family Salamandridae; genus Triturus; species Triturus cristatus. The sequence goes on along the minus strand of NC_140584.1, from coordinate 709,197,488 downwards.
TCGCCGGATGTAGTAGCAGAGCTGTGCAGATGCACCCTGGATGTGGACAAGTATCATGGGATTTCTAACGCACATGTCCGTAGAGTGCATGGTAGGATTAGACACGGATGTTGTAGTTGACCTGGGGGATGGTCTCTCTTGCCTTGAGGTGGATGGAACTGGGGATCTTGTGCATAATGCAGAGTGTGCTGCAGCATTAGGCACAGATGCTGCTGATCAGCATAGCACATGTCAGCAAGCAATCCATGATGAACACCAGCTCGTTTGCGTGGACACTGGGTGCCCTTGCTGCAGGGCCTGCACCAGCATGCGCCATGTCAAGGAAACAATGCCACAAGTAGCACACAAAGACAAGGATCTCAGGAAGGAACTATGCAAAAGGTATATGTCAAGGAAGGAATGTCTGGTTCAACATGGCACACACACACACAATGGATTCACATGCAGCACAGTGGCCGTCGTGGAGACTGACATGCCACAATACCTACACAGCCATGGACATCATGCACAATACAGAATCTAATCCCTGACAAACAGCTTGCATCTTGCTACTCTACACATAAACTCATATGCACCATCTCTGAGAACAATGCCAGACATGCCGCATGCACAGTGGCAACAGACCACCATTGACAGAGATGAGGCACCTTGGAGGCAGAGGGACACCTTTATTACTCATGTGTGTCGGATGCTAATGCAACTCTGTCAACACATACACAGGTTATGTGGATGAACACGTGGGACCAACACTGGCACCCCCCTTACCACCACAGATGCTGGAAATCCATGGCACTGGCACACAAGTGACAGGTTACAGCTAAACACCCCCTGCTGCTCACGGAGAGGCTGCTATACACCATTGAGCCCCTAATGGGGAATTCACACACCATGTCAACCCGGTGCAGCCCGTATGTTTCCGAGGGCAGTGTTACACACATTGATGGCTCCATCACAATCCACAATCCCATTACAGATGACTGTCACCAAGTCTGACCATCAATTCAGATGAATTCTGCTCCATGTCATGTGCCCCATGGTGATTCTACATGTATGTAAAGTATCCAAACATGAATAGGAGCAGTGCACACACATTCAAAACAAATACCACTCCCAAAAAGCCGTGCTGCATCCCTTGCCCGAAGGAGATTTTCGAACTTGTCCGTGCATGTAACGCTGATTCAGCACATGTTGCTGTGTTCATGAGGAATAGCAGGAGCACAACAATGCCGCCAGCAGACAGCATGCGCAAGTACCTGTGGATGGGAGACACACCAGAAGTCAGCCAAAAGAAGCACATCCGCATGCATGTGCATGTACTCGACACGTATTAGGTTGTCAACATGCTAGGTGACAATGATGACTCAGGAAAAACATTCTTCTATTGCACCATCACTCGAGTGACACATCCAAACACACCTCTGACTCACTTGGAAGACATGCAGATGGACACACACATTGCAACACTTGCCACACACAGCCCAATGCGTGCACACTCAGACACTGGAACTCAACACTAAGCAAAGAAGTTGCGTATGAGCCGACTCCGCATGTCCTCTACCGCCTCCTCCTCCTCCACATCACTTGCCTCGTGACCAAGCCCTTCATCCTCCACGGGTGGATGGTCCTGCTCATCTGGATCCAGGATGAGTGGCACAGCTTTCTCCACTGCCATGTTGTGCAGCATGCAGCACACGAGGAATATCTTGCAGACCTTCACCGGTGCATATGGGAGTGCGCCACCGGTCTTGCGGAAGCAACGGAATCGGCTCTTCAGGAGGCCAAACGTCCTCTCTATCACTCGCCTGTGCCGCCCATGGGCGTTGTTGTAGCGGTGATCGGCAGCCGTGCTGCGGTTGCGGAGAGGCGTGATCAGCCATGGCATGTTGGGATAGCGAGTGTCCCCTACATGGAAACATCGTGGACAAGAGTGGGTCAGGAGAAGCAGTAAGACATGAAGATGACGTTAAATACAGGTCTGCCAGAGTATACCCAACAACAATACATGCTCGTTCGTTGCACAGCTGCAGCATCATTTCAGGCTCCCTGCTACGCCTCTTAATGTACGCATCGTCTGCTGATCCTGGAAAACGAGCACAGACATGTGAAATCACCATGTTGGCAAGACACACCGCAAGGGCATTAATTGAGTGGTAATGCTTGCGGTTACGGAAGGCTACCTCCTGTGCCTGTGGTGGTACCAAAGCCACATGTGTTCCATCTATGGACCCAATGACATGGGGCATCCCTCCCAGGGCATAGAACTCACGCTTGACAGCTGTCAACTGCTCAGGAGTTGGGAATTTAATGAACTCATCCAGGTGCTCCAACATGGCCTCTAAAAAATCATGCAGAACACGGCTGAACATGGTTTGGGACATGCCACCGACATGGGCAATGGTATGTTGAAAGGTACCCGTGGCCAAGAAATGTAGGGCTGCCATCACCTTCATCTTGGGTGTCAGTGCAGTAGGATACCTGTGTAGCGGTTGGAGGTGTGGTGCCAGCCGTGTCGTCAGGTCCTCAATCAAGCGTTGGGGGAAGCGGTAGCGGCGTATACAGTCACTTTCCCGCATGTCAGCCAAGTCCGGAATTGGTCGAAGCCCTGCAGTGAATTAGAAGGGACAACGAAGAGTGAGTACAGTACACCACCAATGTCAATGTACAGAGCACATGCTCAACAGGCAATACACATATGCTACATACAGAGTCAGGTCTGTGCAATATGCCCTGGACACGTATGCCAGGCATGTGACACTCCTACCAAGAGCCAGCTACAAACGTTGATTCTCAACCTCAATATGCCATGCCATGAAACTAGCTGTGGGCCAGTGTAAGTGAGCAGGCAGACGCATTACAGGAGTTACAGACATCCATATATGTGCAGAAGAAGGATGTTTATTGTACAGACAGGTTGCGGAACACTAGATGCACAGGTCACATGTCATAGAATAAGGACAGACCCCACACCTTGCCAGGAAGGATTACATGTCAAGACTGATCACACATACATTGAGAGTATGCAGATATGTCCTTGTTTTGGAACTCCGTGTCGATGCATACATACACACCTAACGTCGGATTACACATGTGTGCTGGTGTGCGTAACAGTGTGCCATGCCCATCTACACACAGATACACATGTTGGTTGCAGCAACTGCAGATGCATTTGACCAAACATCTACAGCAAACCTATGGGAACACATGACACACACATTACATAGCTACAGCGTGCAACGCGGGCATTCACTTGTCAGGGGTAACATTCCGTGTACCTGGCATCAGGGGACATTTGCGGGTGTCGGTGACTGTGCCATGCCAGTGACGCATGGCCCACCAAGTCAGTACTACATGCACACATGTCAAAGGAGTGAAGGGGATGTGTGGCACATAGGGCACCATCACACGTGACATGTGTACACAGCTCATCATACTGTAATTAGCTTCACACCTCAGGAGTATGGTGCCACATCACAGCCTGACCCACCTGTGCCCGACACATGTAGTACTGCACAGACAATGCCTTGATGTCCAGCCTTGGCCATGTATGACAGCTCAATTTATTCCCGTGTGCCGCCTGTCACCACTGTCAGGTGTGAATCCCACCGTACATACGCTCCGAGGGCGTGTGTGGGGTCCCTATCACTATGGTGGTGCTGGCGTATGCGTACGCCATAGTGATATGGACCGTACACGCGTGTGTACAGTCCCTATCACTATGGTGGTGCTGGCGTATGTGTACGCCATAGTTATACAGACCGTACACGCGTGTGTACGGTCCCTATCACTATGGTGGTGCTGGCGTATGCGTACGCCATAGTGATACGGACCGTACACACGTGTGTACGGTCCGAACTACTATGGCGTACACGTACGCGAGCACCCCCATAGTGATAGGGACCGACCGTACACATGCGTGTGTATGGTCCAGACTACTATGGCGTACACGTATGCGAGCACCCCCATAGAGATAGGGACAGTACACACGCGTGTACGGTCCCTTGCAATTCATTTGGGGTGCCCTAGGGCTGTGTAACGCACCGTACCTGTGTTGTGACATAGGATTGACATAGGGGAAACATGCGGGACAGGTATAGGGGCATAAATGCATGCTGGTTGTCATGGAGACCGAGTTTCAGGTTTGAATTTTGCATCATGTGGCCAGCAGAAGTCGGTTGGAGACAATATACTTTGTTGCAATGTGGTTGTTGACATTACATCATGCTCAATTTTAAAACCATGCAAAGCCTGTCACTGGGATAGTTTCAAAATGATTGGAGGACACGTAGGATGCAAATGTGACTGAGCCAATCACTCTGTACTCCTGTAAATGAAACAGGCCAGCAAGGAAGATATAAGGCAGCCAGGTCCCTTGAGAGAGCACTTGCCTGCACATCCTTTCATTCCACAACACTGCTGCTGCTTGTCATTCCTCTGGCACCATGTCCAGGTCTGTGGAGAGGGCCCAGCCATTCACCATGGAGGAGAATATGGCGTTGGTGGATGTGATCCTCCCACAGTACACCATGCTGTATGGTCGACCAGGGGAGCAGGTGAGTGCAGACTCCACTAGCTTAAACTGTGCCCCTTTTTCTGACTGTGACTTCTGGCATTGTGTCCAGGTGTGACAGACATGCAGGGTTCTTCATAGTGGTTCCCGGGGGGGAAGGGCTCATGTCTCCCATGCAGAGCATGCTGTAGTTCCTGTGTGCACAACGCACTAGCATGGTGCTTACTGTGACGATCACTGCATGGTGCATGCCACTTTCGGACTGCCTAATCCTCCTGGAAATGTTGTTTCTACAGTCCTGATGTGAGTCTGTGCTCCCCCCAGGGTGACAGGTGCCAGGACCCACAGATGTGTGTCTGTTCAGTGTACCTGTGGTGAGAGTGTCCAAATGATGTGGTCGTCCCCTGGACATTGGTGTGTGTGTGTGAGTCCCCTGTCATGTGGGTGTGTGCATATGTGGAGTGTTGCACCCCAGCTGCATGTGGGATGGATACACCCTGCCCATCTGATGTGAGCAGGGAGCTGTGCTGGATGTCTGCCGTGCTGAGACAGCCCCACATCTGTGACACCCCCAGTCTAGTGGCACATGTGCAGAGTGAGGTTTGTAGCGGCAGTTGCCAATGCCAGGTGATTGTTCAGTGCCTGTGTGTGTCTGTATACTCTGCTGAGGTAGCGTAAGTGGGCTGGGGCATGTGACTGCTTAGGGGTACTGTTCAGATTCCTGGTGTAGCTTGGGATGCACAGTGTGAGCCTGCATCATTGATTGTGTTGCACCCCTCATGCCACCTGTGTACTTTCAATGGCACCTACTGCATTTGCCCATTCCCAGAAGGATGATGTCACTATGACAAAGGTGCAATGAGTTGGCTGCATACTATGGCCAGTTCAAACATGCATAATTTGTAATATGTGTGTCTTTGTATCATTGATAAGGTGGATTGGTGTATTGTCACTTTTGCATCCTCACAGGTTGGCGTCTGTGCCAAGGGGGAGATCTGGAAGCAAGCCGTCAGTGCCGTGAGGAGGACGGATGGTCGGAAGCGGCGCCTAGCCCAGGTGAGGAAACGCTGGCAGGACATCCGGTGCTGGACGCGGAGGATCGCACGGGTCCTGCTGGGGGACTCACCTGTGAGCCACAAAAACCGTGGGCGCTGGCGTCTGACCCACATCCATAAGCGTGTGCTGGCGGTGGTCTTCCCTGACTTGGATAGGCGCCTAGCGGAGAAGCAGCAGCAGGAAGGGGGTAGGTACATGTGTGTTTGTTGTGTGTGACCAGCTTTTGGAAGTGCGCAGTTGCATGGATACACTGCAAGGGTTTAAATGTGCAGTGCATATCCTGTTCCCCAAAGTAAAGCGGTGCTGTTCTTCCTCCCTTCCCCTCCTTGCCATGTCCTCCCTGGTCTGTGTGTAGTCACTCTTGCACAAGGTCATCTAGGCTGGCAGTTACTCCAAGTGCCCAATGCTTGCAGCATCATGTGTGGGGGTGGTGTGTAACAGGTTTTTGCACGTTGCCCCTGCCCTGGCCAGTTCTGTCATTGTGGAGTCCATGTTAGTTGGCACTGATGCTGAGTCCCGACATGGGAGTGTGTGTTTCATGTGTACTGCCTTACTGCCTGCATGTCGACTGTTGTGCCCTCTGACATGATGTGCTTGAGTGTGAGATATGCATAGTGCACGGATGGTGGCTTGTGTTCCAGTCATATCCATCCAGGGCCATGGAGTAGTGTGGCCAATACAGTCCCCTGGGGCACCTTTTCATAGGTATCATGTGTGTCATCAGACAATGTGGACATTCTCTGTGTCTTCAGCATAGTTTGGGCCCTGTGGCATAGTACCCTGGCATCATTTGTATTCACGTATACTGTGCTACATGTGTCCACTGTACAGGGTGACCTAATTTAGCTGGTGCATACTCACAGGGGCCAGTGCCTGTGTGTCTTGGTACAACTATCTGATGATGGTTGTTTGTCAGTGATATATGTGGACAGGCGCACCAGGGGTAGTTTGTGTGTAATCAGGATTAATTGCAGGCCATGTGTTTTCATCCCAGACTAAGAGGTGTAAGTACTTCCTCTGTCTCAATCACATTGTCTCAGGTAGGGGGGGAATTGGTGCGGGCAAGGCCTACATGTCCAAACCTGAAGGCTCCTTGCTCGGTCTGGCCAGTGTGTGATGTTTGTGTGGCCAAACACTCAAGGTGCAGTGCACCAGTCATGTTGGCCATGGTTTTCAGTATTTCCTTTGCAGCATGTCCCAAGAGTTGATAGACATGGTTCCTGCTCATCCCTTTCTTGGCTACGCTGTGTGTCGCTGATGCTGTGCTAGATTGTCCCCAGAGCCTGGCTCCTCTGTACAATTTGATATCAAGTTATTTGCTATTGTGTCATGCTATCCATATTTTAACAGTGGCATGGTGGGTCAACAAACGGTGTGTTGCAGGGACTACATATGTACCTTGTATTGTAGATGTTACTCTTGTTGCTTTTCAGGCTATGCACTGTGACCTATGTGGAGTTGACTCATGTGACATATGTATACAGGTGTCTGATTTCTCCTGTCTCTTCACCTTGCCCACAGCATCGTCGGGGGACTACAAGGGAGACACTGGCACGGACCGTGAGGAGAGAGCGAGCACCAGTGCCAGCAGTGCTGAGTTGGCTGGCACATCGAGTGGCACGGAGGCCGACGGGAGTGCAGCGGAGGACCTGTCCAGTCAAACCACCACCGACTATGACGCAGACGGGTCCGAGGCTGAGCACTCTGAGGGGGCGGAGGCTGCTCCCACAGCTGACACCAGCACTCCATCACTACCCGCCCCCTCCATTCCGATCACCGGCCTCCCACTTGCTCGTGTCCCTTCCCGCCGTGCTAGGTCACCACGTGTCTCCTTCTTGCCAGGCACCGCACCCCCTGCCCCTGTCTCCACTGCTGCCACCAATGCCGAGTCTTTGGACATCCTGCGGCAGTTGCAGGTTGGTCAGACTGTGATGCTTAATGTCCTCCATGGCCACAGCCGAGTGCTCAACCAGATGGAGGCATACATGGAGGGCATTTCAGCTGCGCAGTCTGACCAACGCAACTTGCTGAGGTCCATAGCAGTGGGTCTCCTGCAGCGCTACGTCCCCCCCTACCCCTGAACCATCCACACTTCCCACTCCCATGCCTGTCCAAAGCACACCCAGACGTCCCCATGCATGCACACCACCAGACACAGGCAGCACACCACCAGGGAAGGCAAAGCGCACACCTCCTGGCACGCACACACAGGGTGAAGTAGGCACACCCACTGGGTCAGGGGGGAAACGGAAGACACGCAGCCAGACTGGGAGTCCACATTCCTCATGACCACCACCCTCCAAATCCACTCCCCTCAGCTCTCCTGGCCAGGATTCCACCAAAGACTCCTTCATGGCCGCTCTCTACCTGAGCCCCAAAGTGACACCACCCCGCAAGCGGTCAAAGGAGTCACCGGTCAGGGTAGTTGAGTCCCCCCCCTGTCCACACCCTCCCCCGGCAGCGCTGCGACCCATCCCTGCAAACCCCCCCCTCCTTGGGGCCTGTGGTTCCTTCGGGTGCAGGGGAGATGCTGGGCGGCCTGGCAGTAGTGTGCTCAAATCCACCTTTGGCGCTGCCCAACCGCCTGTGTTGGAGTCGTCCGTCCCTGCACCCACAACACCTACCCTTGCCCCTCCTGTCACTGCGGTGCCTGGTCCTTCCCCCCCACATGATGCCCCCCCCCTGTGGATGACAAGATAGTCTGAACTGTGCAGGCAAGCTAGGGTACACGCATCCCAGTGTGTCCCCCACCTGGATTTGAACTATGGACTGCCCTATGGGCCTTGTGCATATGGAACTCTTCATACAATTCATTTTAGAACATTGCTGAATAAAGCGATTTTATTTTCCTTGGCACACTACTTCTTTTCTGGCATTGCTGTTGGTGGTGCTGCTCCATGATTTGGGGTGGTGATAATGTGTTAAGTGTCTGGGATATGTTGTAGTGTGCTGTTCGTGGGGTGGACAGTTATCTGTGTGCCATCACACGGTATTTGCTATCAAACTTTGCTCATGTAAGCTGTTACTGCATGGTGACATTGTCCCAAGGTGTGTACCTTCCTCTGTGGACCCTGACATCTTCCCTGCAGGGTGTTGTGAAGACATTTGTGCAGTGCTGTGTCTACATTTGCTGGGTGTGTGACGGACCCCTTCAACTTTGGCCATGCATGCTGGGCAAGGTCTCCACCTGCATCATTTGTGTCATCCTTGGGGGTCACTGTACTTGTGACTGGAGTATATTGACAGGACTTCATGTGTACATGTTACCTTTTCCGCACTATGCATGTGTGTACTCCCAGCCTTGCTCACATGTGTTTCGTGTTCTGCTGGGTCTTTGAGCACCTGACTGACAATTGTGGGCATTGTATCTGTGTGTACTCAACCCCTTTCTTTCCATGGGCACAGCTGGGGGGACTCTGCGACCACCCCTCCTGTGTCTGGGCACTGCTGGGAGGACTCTGCACACACCCCTCCTGTGTCTGGGCACTGCTGGGAGGACTCTGCACACACCCCTCCTGCGTCTGGGCACTGCTGGGAGTGATAGGCACACACCCCTCCTGTGTCTGGGCACTGCTGGGAGGACTCTGCACACACCCCTCCTGCATCTGGGCACTGCTGGGAGGACTCTGCACACACCCCTCCTGCGTCTGAGCACTGCTGGGAGGACTCTGCACACACCCCTCCTATGTCTGGGCACTGCTGGGAGTGATAGGCACACACCCCTCCTGTGTCTGGGCACTGCTGGGAGTGATAGGCACACACCCCTCCTGCGTCTGGGCACTGCTGGGAGGATTCTACAGACACCCCTCCTGCGTCTGGGCACTGCTAGGAGTGATAGGCACACACCCCTCCTGTGTCTGGGCACTGCTGGGAGGACTCTGCACACACCCCTCCTGCGTCTGGGCACTGCTGGGAGGACTCTGCACACACCCCTCCTATGTCTGGGCACTGCTGGGAGTGATAGGCACACACCCCTCCTGTGTCTGGGCACTGCTGGGAGTGATAGGCACACACCCCTCCTGCGTCTGGGCACTGCTGGGAGGACTCTGCACACACCCCTCCTATGTCTGGGCACTGCTGGGAGTGATAGGCACACACCCCTCCTGTGTCTGGGCACTGCTGGGAGTGATAGGCACACACCCCTCCTGTGTCTGGGCACTGCTGGGAGTGATATGCACACACCCCTCCTGTTGGACCCGGCCTCGTAGCATAGCCATCCCTGTCCCCGCACCACATAACCCGACCCATGCACGTCACGCAGCCTCCGAGCCCCCGGCCTAGCCGATCCTTCCCACCAGAACACACGCACACCCGACCAGGACTTCCCCGTCCGTGGCCTTCCTCCTTTCGGCCACACCGGGCCCACGTGCCCACTTCATGCACCATGATGGCTGCCCGGCCCCAGCGCGACCCTGGCCGAGAGGCGCCACTACGGCTGGGGGACATCGCTCTCCCATTGGGATGAGAGTGGGAGGAGCAGTTTCCATCGCAACTCTGAGCTCCCCCGGGAAGGTGGGTTTCGATCGGCCCGCCGGCCTCCCCGAGGGCTGGCTCCATGCCTGCTGGGTGTCTGGGACTCCTCCTGACCCGGCCTTGAAAGGATCAAAAGACAATGGCAGGAAATCTCGACAAGCGACCCCCAGGTGACAGGACCCCTGCCTGCACAGACTCCGGACATCAAAGAGGAGTCGCCCTATAACAAGGGGTGCTCTGGGACTGTCCGGCAGATTCGCCTTTGGAAACACCTGAGCCCTGCTGAGTGACTCGCGGCTCCCTGAAGATCGTAAGACCTCCGGACTTGTGCTTGAGCCCTGCTGAGTGACTCGCGGCTCCCTGAAGATCGTAAGACCTCCGAAATTGTGCTTGAGCCCTGCTGAGTGACTCGCGGCTCCCCGAAACGATCGTAAGACCTCCGACTTGTGCTTGAGCCCTGCTGAGTGACTCGCGGCTCCCACAGACTCTATTTGTCCCGCCGGACCCCGACGACGACCAGCGTGTCCCCCAGCTCGAGGATTGAGAGCTGTGCGCCGGGTACGCCCCTGCATTTGATCCATATCCCCAAAGACTGTCCCGCTACCTCCTACCCCCTCCAAGACTCTGTGAGCCCGCGCTCCACTTGTACGTATTTGCCTTGCTGATCATAAAGATCCTACAACTCCGATCTGATAAAGATTTGTTCTTAAGAACTCCTGGTGTGGTGTCTCTTTGTCGTGTGGTGCCGAGTGTACGATCCTAGATACGAGATTCCTCCCCGGAGGAGTCTCCCGCCAGTGCCCGGCTACGATACCTCGAGGGTTGGTCTCAGGATAGCCAGGGCCCCCTCCGGGCTCCTCTGAGGTCACCTTCTAACACCTCCTGTGTCTGGGCACTGCTGGGAGGACTCTGCACACACCCCTCCTGCATCTGGGCACTGCTGGGAGGACTCTGCACACACCCCTCCTATGTCTGGGCACTGCTGGGACTGCTAGGCAAACACCCCTCCTGTGTCTGGGCACTGCTGGGAGGACTAGCACACACCCCTCCTGCCTCTGGGCACTGCTGGGAGGACTCTGCACACACCCCTCCTATGTCTGTGCACTGCTGGGAGTGATAGGCACACACCCCTCCTGTATCTGGGCACTGCTGGGAGGACTCTGCACACACCCCTCCTATGTCTGGGCACTGCTGGGAGTGATAGGCACACACCCCTCCTGTGTCTGGGCACTGCTGGGAGGACTCTGCACACACCCCTCCTATGTCTGGGCACTGCTGGGAGTGATAGGCACACACCCCTCCTGTGTCTGGGAACTGCTGGGAGGACTCTGCACACACCCCTCCTATGCCTGGGCACTGCTGGGAGTGATAGGCACACACCCCTCCTGTGTCTGGTCACTGCTGGGAGGACTCTGCACACACCCCTCCTGCATCTGGGCACTGCTGGGAGGACTCTGCACACACCCCTCCTATGTCTGGGCACTGCTGGGAGTGATAGGCACACACCCCTCCTGTGTTTGGGCACTGCTGGGAGGACTCTGCACACACCCCTCCTATGTCTGGGCACTGCTGGGAGTGATAGGCACACACCCCTCCTGTGTTTGGGCACTGCTGGGAGGACTCTGCACACACCCCTCTTATGTCTGGGCACTGCTGGGAGTTATAGGCACACACCCCTCCTGTGTCTGGGCACTGCTGGGAGGACTCTGCACACATCCCTCCTGCGCTTGGGAACTGCTGGGAGGACTCTGCACACACCCCTCCTGCGTCTGGGCACTGCTGGGAGTGATAGGCACACACCCCTCCTGTGTCTGGGCACTGCTGGGAGGACTCTGCACACACCCCTCCTGTGTCTGGGCACTGCTAGGAGGACTCTGCACACACCCCTCCTGCGTCTGGGCACTGCTGGGAGGACTCTGCACACACCCCTCCTATGTCTGGGCACTTCTGGGAGTGATAGGCACACACCCCACCTGTGTCTGGGCACTGCTGGGAGTGATAGGCACACACCCCTCCTATGTCTGGGCACTGCTGGGAGTGATAGGCACACACCCCTCCTGTGTCTGGGCACTGCTGGGAGGACTCTGCACATACCCCTCCTGCGTCGGGGCACTGCTGGGAGGACTCTGCACACACCCCGCCTGCGTCTGGGCACTGCTGGGAGGACTCTGCACACACCCCTCCTGTGTCTGGGCACTGCTGGGAGGACTCTGCACACACCCCGCCTGTGTCTGGGCACTGCTGGGAGGACTCTGCACAGACCCCTCCTGCGTCTGGGCACTGCTGGGAGGACTCTGCACACACCCCTCCTGTGTCTGGGCACTGCTGGGAGTGATAGGCACACACCCCTCCTGTGTCTGGGCACTGCTGGGAGGACTCTGCACACACCCCTCCTATGTCTGGGCACTGCTGGGAGTGATAGGTACACACCCTTCCTGTGTCTGGGCATGTATGGTCGGGACATACACGGGTGTGGGTACGCTCCATTCATACACAGGTGTGGGTCCGCTCCATTCATACACGGATGTGGGTACGCTCCGTACATACACTGGTGGGGTGTGGGTACGCTCCATTCATACACGGGTGTGGGTACGCTCCGTACATACACTGGTGGTGTGTGGGTACGCTCCATTCATACACGGGTGGGGGTACGCTCCATTTATACACGGGTGTGGGTGCGCTCCATTCATACACGGGTGTGGGTACGCTCCGTAAATACACTGGTGGGGTGTGGGTACGCTCCATTCATACACGGGTGTGGGTACGCTCCATACATACACTGGTGGGGTGTGGGTATGCTCCATTCATACACAGGTGTGGGTGAGCTCCGTACATACACTGGTGGGGTGTGGGTATGCTCCATTCATTCACGGGTGGGGGTACGCTCCATTCATACATGGGTGTGGGTGCGCTCCATTCATACACAGGTGTGGGTCCGCTCCATTCATACACGGATGTGGGTACGCTCCGTACATACACTGGTGGGGTGTGGGTACGCTCCATTCATACAGGGGTGTGGGTACGCTCCGTACATACACTGGTGGGGTGTGGGTAGGCTCCATTCAGACACGGGTGGGGGTACGGTCCGTGCATACACGGGTGGGGAGTTGGTTCGCTCCATTCATACACGGGTGGGGGTACGGTCCGTACATACACGGGTGGGGAGTTGGTACGTTCCATGCATACACGGGTGGGGGTATGGTCCGTACATACACGGGTGGGGAGTTGGTACGCTCCATGCATACACGGGTGGGGGTACGCTCCATTCATACATGGGTGTGGGTACGCTCCGTACATACACTGGTGGGGTGTGGGTAAGCTCCATTCATACACGGGTGTGGGTACGCTCCGTACATACACTGGTGGGGTGTGGGTACGCTACATTCATACACGGGTGGGGGTACGTTCCATTCATACACGGGTGTGGGTACGCTCCGTACATACACTGGTGGGGTGTGGGTACGCTCCATTCATACACAGGTGTCAGTACGCTCCGTACATACACTGGTGGGGTGTGGGTACGCTCCATTCATACACGGGTGGGGGTACGCTCCATTCATACACGGGTGGGGGTACGCTCCGTACATTCCCGTACCCACGATTTGCAGGCCTGGGTTCGTACCGTACCCAGGCCTTAAGAGCGTGGGTACAAGTCGTACCAAGCCCACCACTACGTCACCCCAACAATGGCGGTACAGCCCGTACCCACGTTCTAATGGCCTGGGTACGGGCCGTACCAGCATTGTTGGGGTGATGTAGGGGTACGCGTGGTACGACCCGTACCAATGCTCTGAGGGCCTGGGTACGGTGCAGACCCCCAATGGGGTGCCGTAGGGGTACGCACCGTACCCAGCCCTTCAGAGCGTGGGTACGGGTCGTACCACGCGTACCCCTACATCATCCCAACAATGCCGGTACGGCCCGTACCCAGGCCTTAGTACGTGGGTACGGGCCGTACCACCATTGTTGGGGTGACGTAGTGGTGGGCGTGGTACAGCCCGTACCCACGCTCTTAAGGCTTGGGTACGGTACGTACCGGTATTGTTGTGTTGCCGGTTCGCATCAACATCCACTTCCATTGTGGCGGACGCTGGCGTTGCTGGACACGCCCCCACCCCCTCGAGGTGACCAGGCCCTGGAGGTCAGGTATGTGCAGGGCATGTATGACTTGTGACATGGGTGGGGGTTTGGTTTCCTGCCCCTGCCCCCCCTTTGCCCCTGGGTGTGGTTCTGACCTTCTGCGGTGTCTGCGTCGGTACCTGTAGAGCAAGTGGACTGCTATGAGGGCCGGGATGGCACGTAGGTTCGGGTCCATGGCTGTCCGTCACGTACAGGTGCTCCTTGTGCGCGTCGTCCTGATTTCCCGGCAGTTTTTGGCAGCCGGAAAATATAATCCGTGCGGGGTGACGTCGGTGCGGATCGTACTTCCTGGTTCGTGAACCGCAGCCTGAATGCGTCCCGATGTCACGTCGGTGCATTCCCAGATCACATTCGTATGTATATTTTCGTCGGTCGGTGTTTTTTACGAATCGTCCGGAAATGGTGTTTCCGTGGGAATCGTACTTGCATGTTTGTAATGTTTATTTCCCGGGTACGAGTCGGACGGAGAAAACGCTCCGACCGACGGTTCGTACCCGGTTTCTCCAGGATCCGAATCGGCACCTATGTGTCCAACATATTGGTTTTCAAAATATCTGTACTTTCAGGGTTATTTTCTGATAAATATTCAATTTCTTGAACAGATTTCAGTACCCGATTTCACATTCCTTCAAGACCTAGACTCACCCAAATGATTCTTCTACTTTTGGAATATAGACTTGCAGATGATAACCGATCTGAACATTCATATGCTCCAATTTCACGATGCGATAACATTTTCAAACTGAAACTGTATAATTTCTTACTTAGACTCTTCTCGTGAGAAATCTCTTCCCACATTTCTTTCAATTCAGTCTTTTCTGATTTAGTAATGTAAGACGTTACATATCGAGCAACAGCAATAGAATTGTCCGCAACATACTGAATAACCATGTTAGCGTTCCACATGGATAAAATATCTGGGTTGTAGTCATTTATGTATTTTGATTCTTCGCTTCTTCTTAATTTGTAGGTGTTTTTCGGAGACTTTCTTGTGATGGTATGTCGTACAGCTGACATGAAACTGTTCACTCTTCCTTTGGCTAATACAGGACGTGTAAATCCAAAACGACATTTGGTATAGAACTTATCCTTTGACTTGTACTTTCGTCGACAGTATTTTCCACACCTATGGCTTTGAAATCGTAAGACTTGTTCTTTTAAGTTTTTGTCTTCTCTGTTATTTGGTACAGCACATGTAGCAGAATCTTCAATGAAAGACAAAACACTTTCATCTGAATCTGTTCCAAATTTGGGGGCATCCTTGACCCATAACAACATATGTATGTGAGGAGCACCTCTTGCTTGATACTCCTTTCTCCAAAAGAAATCCACAACTTCTCCAAGAGGAGGATTCTTTTTATTGCAGATGAAAGACATCATAGCTTCAAATCTATGATTGAAATATCTGCATACTTTGACAGGATCTAAAGAGCACAATTCTCCCGGTGTCTTGTATTCAATATTATTTATATTGGAATTTGCCTCTCGAAGAAATTCAAGTAAATCATCCCAAGCATACTCAGCACAGCTTAGTGTAACAAACCATGGAGGAGTTCCCAAGTTCCGTAGCATGCATTTCAGTTCTCCATGTCGACGGTACCAATATTCATTAGTCCCACGCTGACATGCCATCAGATTAAGCAACTGAGATTCTAAATGATCATCTCTCTGATGCACTTTACCCATAAAATCCTTTGCAGTTACATTTTGCAGATGCATTCCAGTCTTTAAAATGTGATTTACTGCATATGAAAGTCCAGACAAGTCACTTTCAAACAGAAGATGAAACATGTAATGCATACATTGTCGAAATCTTGGATCTTCTGCATATTATCTTGTTGTCCGATATTCAGATGCAGGAATCTGCACAGGACGTTCATCATATCGTCCACCTTTTCCTGTTGGAAACAACTGCGGGAAACAACGAGCTTCCAAACTCACTTCCCATACACTCATGGGACTTCCTGTTGCTTTTTTCATTTGAAACAACTCAATTGTATTCCCCAACACCTCTTTGGAATGAAGTAGATGTACACTGTAATGTTCATAGATCCCTTCACATCTGGACATGTCCACTTTTTCAATGTGTCCACTTAATGTTTCACTATCTTCTGCTAAATCTATTTCTTCTTCTCCAACAAACACATTTCTATTGTACTCGTTATTTTTTATCAGATACAATGATGCCTTTTGCACTTTTCTAACAGCCACTAACTCTTGCCAGATTTTCTTATTCTTAGTAGGAACACCATTTACTAGAATGACTAGTGGCTCATTTTCTGCATGATCTACACCAATAGTTTCAACATTTTTCCTTAAATCTAATGGTAAATACACAACTCTTCCTTTCAATCCTCTTTGCAACTCTGATGGAGGTAATTTACTTGTTTTGGGCTCCATACAAACAATAGCCTGAAATGGGTGAACACATTGTATCAGAATAGACTCATACGTATTTAAATCTATCAGCTCTGGAGGAATAGCAACCAACTCTAGATTATTATGAACAGCTCTAGCAGGCATTTTATTCTCATCTAATTTATTATAACAATATTTGCAAATACGCTGCTCACATCCCAAATCAAAACAATCCTCTACCAACAAATAAGTTGCAAATTCCATCCACTTATCATTATCTTCTATTTCACTTTTTAAATACAGATTGACACCCCTAGTCTGATTTTTATAGTGACTTCGCCGACAACAAATACAAGAAACATTTGGTCTTTCACCTAAAATTACCTTAAACTTTGTCATTTCATCCTCAAATATTTCTGTAATTACAGGTTCTACATTGTCTTCAACATTTTGTTCTACTAATGTGTCAGTTTCTTCACTCTCTTGCTGAGGCCCAAAGTAACAAAACTCAATATCCTCACAGACCTGCTTCACATCTGAAACTGACCCACGCAAAAGAGCACTGTTCAACTCACTTAACTTTAGTGCTGGACTTTTTGCATGATACAACCTTCTCACTAACTTCCGCATTTGAGTATGATGTTCTGCCAGCATTCTGAAATGGTGAAAAACACTTTCACAAACCTTCCTAGAAAGACAAGCCAGAGAATGACCTTGCAAACCAGTATGTTTTCTCACTCTGCAAGGGTCTAGTCCTTGCAACAGCTTAATCTTTTGTTTTACACTTTTTTTAGTATAGACTCGTAAAAAACTACATAATTTTTCAATAGATTCCTGTCGTACACTACAAACACTACTGTAATCCCAAGTGTACACAGGGTTTTTAGCACGTCTCCCTAAAACTTCATCAGCTATCACTTCTTCTGCATTTCTTTCAACCATTTTCTCTTTCTCCATTGGACAACCATCACTAACCTCATAACCTCTACCACTGGTGTCAACTGCATACAATAATTTTTCACTTAGTGAATAACTCTCTTCATTAAAAAAAGGCTCTGAACTAGAACTGTGTTTCCATTCTCCCCAAAAAAATCACAAATTTATTTTTTTATTAATAACTCTTTTCCTCCTACTTTTGGCCTTCATCACATATATTGATTTATCTAGTGATCGAATTCTGTTTAACACTAAAATAAACAGTTTCCTTTTTACTTCAAAAGCCTTTTCCACAATGCTTTCAATATGCTTCTTCTTTTTATAAAATAAAGCTCTCTTTTTATATTTCTTTACATCTTTCAGCAAATTATGCACTACTATCTTGTAAAATATTTTTTTGCGTAATTCCTTATACTGATTTTGTCTTCTTTTACCATACTTTATCTCCTTTGACTGAACATTTGCTTTTTTACTTTTCCTCTTATTTTGATTTTTTTCTTACATAAAAATTATTTGAAGTTGCAGCATTCTCTACATTCTGTTTGCTCCTACAAACATTTTTAATAAATTGCTTCGTGATCTTACCAGAAGACTTTTTCCTTTTTGCCACATTATCTTTTTCATTCAATACTTGTGGTTGATGTTTCTTAAAATAATCCTCCTGTCTCTGTTCTTTTCTTTTTCTTTTTTTTTCTTGCATACTTTCTCGATTTTAACGTTGAAAAACAGTATCTGCAAAAAAGAGTCACAAATAAATGTATATTAATAACTTTCAAATTTACAATATTCCATAACTGTACAAACACATTTTATATAAAAACAGACTAAAAAACTATAGCCCTGAACCACAAGTGTGAGGATGATTAAAACACTACATACATAATGCATACTACTTTGAAGCAGTTCATGCCCTAAAGCCTACCTCACTAAAAGACTTCATGCTAACTAACTGAATGATTACAGTACTAAAAAGAGACGCACTGGGTGAGTAACAGGGTGTTTGCTAGAAGTGTATGAATACTAACTGGGGAATTGAAGCTGCGAAAGACAACTGTGTAGCTAATTAGAGAACTGAATGCATACTGGATAGGCATTTAAAGCAGTCCATGTGCTAAGGCCCGGCTCACTGCTTGAGTTCTTGGGTACTGACTGAATGATTAGACTACAGCAAGGAGACTGCCTGGATGAATTTATAACTGGTAGACTTTTCGCACAGGGAATGAATTAGTACTTCGTACTAAAAAGGTCACTAAAAGACTGCAAAGGGAGTGACAAGATGTTTGCTGGACTATATGGATATTGACTAGGGAATTGAAAGTATAAAAGACAAATCTCAAGGTGGTTAAAAGACTGCATGCATAGCGCATAGGGGTTTGAAGCAGTCCATGTGCTAAGTCCTGGCTCAGTGCATGAATACTTAGACAGTAACTGAATCATTAGAGTACTGGAAAGAGAGTGTCTTGGTGAATTTATAAATGTTTGGGTTTTGGCACAGTGAATGAATTACTACATGTTGCTGAATGGGTCACTAGAAGACTACAAAGAGAGTGATAGGGTGTTTCCTGGAAGTGTATGGAAACTGTCTAGAGAATTGAAGGTGTGAAAAACAACTGTGTAGGTGGTTAGAGAACTACATGCATACTGCATGGACATTTGAAGCAGTCTATTTGGTAATAAATGGTTCACAACATAAGTACTTAGAAACTGACTAAATCATCAGACTACTTCTAGGACAGTGCCTGGGTAAAAATATATATATTTTCAGTTCTGGGGTAGTAAAGACAATAATACATGGTATTGTACTTTAGTGTCAAAGCATGACTCATTTTATCAACGCATAAGCAAAGACTGGCTTCTAATGCTACTAAAACTTGACAACATGACAGGTTTCAAAACAGTTTTCTGTCAGCAAATGCACAATGTTACCAAACGCTTCTCTGACAGTGGATCACAAATGCACACAGACTCACAGTGTGATTCTAGACAAGCACCACTATCCCTAGGAGTTTACCAAAACTCATTCACTACAGTGGAAGAGGTAAGGGAACTGCACACAATCTACATATTTCACGACTACACTTTAGTGTCAATGCCTGACTCATTTAATCAACACATAAGCAAAGACTGGCTTGTAATACTACCAAAACTTGACAACATGACAGGTTTCAAAACAGTTTTCTATCAGCAAAAGCACGATGTTCCCAAACGCTTCTCTGACAGTGGTTCCCAAATGCACACAGACTCACAGTGTGATTCTAGACAAGCACCACTATCCCTAGGAGTTTACCAAAACTCATTCACTACAGTGTAAGAGGTAAGAGAACTGCACACAATCTACATATTTCACAACTACACTTTAGTGTCAATGCCTGACTCATTTAATCAACACATAAGCAAAGACTGGCTTCTAATGCTACTAAAACATGACAACATGACAGGTTTCAAAACAGTTTTCTGTCAGCAAATGCACGATGTTACCAAACACTTCTCTGACAGTGGTTCCCAAATGCACACAGACTCACAGTGTGATTCTAGACAAGCACCACTATCCCTAGGAGTTTACCAAAACTCATTCACTACAGTGGAAGAGGTAAGAGAACTGCAAACAATCTACATATTTCACGACTACACTTTAGTGTCAATGCCTGACTCATTTAATCAACACATAAGCAAAGACTGGCTTCTAATTCTACTAAAACTTGACAACATGACAGGTTTCAAAACAGTTTTCTGTCAGCAAATGCACGATGTTACCAAACGCTTCTCTGACAGTGGTTCCCAAATGCACACAGACTCACAGTTTGATTCTAGACAAGCACCACTATCCTTAGGAGTTTACCAAAACTCATTCACTACAGTGGAAGAGGTAAGGGAACTGCACACAATCTACATATTTCACGACTACCATTTAGTGTCAATGCCTGACTCATTTAATCAACACATAAGCAAAGACTAACTTCTAATGCTACTAAAACTTGACAACATGACAGGTTTCAAAACAGTTTTCTGTCAGCAAATGCACGATGTTACCAAACGCTTCTCTGACAGTGGTTTCCAAATGCACACAGACTCACAGTGTGATTCTAGACAAGCACCACTATCCCTAGGAGTTTACCAAAACTCATTCACTACAGTGGAAGATGTAAGAGAACTGCACACAATCTACATATTTCACGACTACACTTTAGTGTCAATGCCTGACTCATTTAATCAACACATAAGCAAAGACTGGCTCATAATGCTACTAAAACTTGACAACATGACAAGTTTTAAAACAGTTATCTGTCAGTAAATAAACAATGTTACCAAATGCTTCTCTCACAATCCTTACCCAAATGCAAACAGACTCACAGTGTGATTTTAGACAATCAACACTATCCTAGGACTTTACCAAAACTCATTCACTACTGTGGAAGGGGTAAGAAGTGGACTGCACACAATCTACATATTTAAGTACAGCACATCAGTGTCAAGGCATGACTCATTTAATCAACATATAAGCAAAGACTGGCTTCTAATGCTACTAAAACTTCACAACATGACAGATTTCAAAACAGTTTTCTGTCAGCAAAAGCACGATGTTACCAAACGCTTCTCTGAGAGTGGTTCCCAAATGCACACAGACTCACAGTGCGATTCTACACAAGCACTACTATCCCTAGGAGTTTACCAAAACTCATTCACTACACTGGAACTGGTAAAGGAACTTCACACAATCTACATATTTCACGACTACACTTTAGTGTCAATGCCTGACTCATTTAATCAACACATACACAAAGACTGGCTTCTAATGCTACTAAAACTTGACAACATGACAGGTTTTAAAACAGTTATCTGTCAGTAAATAAACAATGTTACCAAATGCTTCTTTCACAATCCTTACCCAAATGCACACAGACTCACAGTGTGATTTTAGACAAGCAACACTATCCTAGGAGTTTACCAAAACTCATTCACTACTCTGGAAGAGTTAATGGTACTGCACACAATCTACATATTTTAGTACACCACATCAGAGTCAAAGCATGACTCATTTAATCAACGCATAAGCAAAGACTGGCTTCTAATGCCACTAAAACTTGACAACATGACAGGTTTTAAAACAGTTATCTGTCAGCAAATACACGATGTTACCAAATGCTTCTCTCACAGTGGTTCCCAAATGCACACAGACTCAAAGAGTGATTCTAGACAACAACCACTATCCCTAGGAGTTTACCAAAACTCATTCACCACTGTGAAAGTGGTAAGGGAACTGCACACAATCTACATATTTCAGGACTGCACTTTTGTGTCAAAGCCTAACTCATTTAATCAACGCATAAGCAAAGACTGGCTTCTAATGCTACTAAAACTTGACAACATGACAAGTTTTAAAACATTTTTCTGTCAGCAAATACATGATTTTACCAAGCGCTTCTTTCACAGTGGTTCCCAAATGCACAGAGACTCACAGTGTGATTCTAGACAAGCACCACTATCCCTAGGAGTTTACCAAAACTCATTCACTACAGGGGAAGAGGTAAGGGAACTGCACACAATCTACATATTTCACGACTGCACTTTAATGCCAACGCCTGACTAATTTAATAAACACATAAGCAAACACTGGATTCTAATGGTACTAAAACTTGACAACATGACAGATTTTAAAACAGTTTTCTCTCAGCAAATACACAATGTTACCAAGCGCTTCTCTCACAGTGGTTCCCAAATGCACACAGACTCACAGTGTGATTCTAGACAAGCAGCAGTATTCCTAGGAGTTTACCAAAACTCATTCACTACACTGGAAGTGATAAGGGAACTGCACACAATCTACATATTTCACGACTGCACTTTAGTGTCAATGCCTGACTCATTTAATCAACACATAAGCAAAGACTGGCTTCTAATGCTACTAAAACTTGACAACATGACATGTTTTAAAACAGTTATCTGCCAGCAAATGCACGATGTTACCAAACGCTTCTCTCACAGTGGTTCCCAAATGTACACAGACTCACAGTGTGATTCTAGACAAGCACCAGTATTCCTAGGAGTTTACCAAAACTCATTCACTACACTGGAAGTGATAAGGGAACTGCACACAATCTACATATTTCACGACTGCTCTTTAGTGTCAATGCCTGACTCATTTAATTAACACATAAGCAAAGACTGGCTTCTAATGCTACTAAAACTTGACAACATGACAGGTTTCAAAACAGTTTTCTGTCAGCAAATGCACTATGTTACCAAACGCTTCTCTGACAGTGGTTCCCAAATGCACACAGACTCACAGTGTGATTCTAGACAAGCACCACTATCCCTAGGAGTTTACCAAAACTCATTCACTACAGTGGAAGAGGTAAGGGAACTGCACACAATCTACATATTTCACGACTGCACTTTAGTGTCAATGCCTGACTCATTTAATCAACACATAAGCAAAGACTGGCTTTTAATGCAACTAAAATTGACAACATGACAAGTTTTAAAACAGTTTTCTGTCAGCAAATACACAATGTTACCAAACGCTTCTTTCACAGTGGTTCCCAAATGCACAAAGACTCACAGTGTGATTCTAGACAAGCACTAGTATCCCTAGGAGTTTACCAAAACTCATTCACTACACTGGAAGTGGTAAGGGAACTGCACACAATCTACATTTATCACGACTACACTTTACTGTCAATACCTAACTCATTTAATGAAAGCATAAGCCAGTTATCTGTCAGCAAATGCACAATGTTACCAAACGCTTCTCCACAGTAGTTCCCAAATGCACACAGGCTCTGTGTGTGATTCTAGATAAACAACACTATCCCTTGCACTATACCAAAACACATTTCTTCATCTACAAGGAGTACTACATTTTACTGCAGAAACATAACTCATTTCACAAATTCATAAACAATAAGTGGTTTCTAAATCTACCAAATATAAAAACTGCATAGTTATCTGTCTACAAACACATGAAAAAACACAAATCCTTATCACAAAATAGTTTCCACATGCACACACACTGTCAATAAGATTGTAGAGAAAAAATACTCCTCACACTTTAACAGAAAAAATACATTAGTCTGATTAAAATAAAAATAGTCTACATACATCCCCTCACAATTAAATAACTCACCTTTCAAGATGTTTTTTAGATTAAGAAGTATATCAGTCACACACCAGATATCAGTCACACACCAGATTTTCTTATACAGAATCTCTGCACTGTGCACCTGTCAGCAGAACCAAAGAATGGCAAAGTTTCCCTTTCATTTTCCACACATATACATGTAAACATCAAATCACATTCCTTCCCACATAAATTCAAAAGCAAACACACATTTCTATTGGTTAAACATTTCAACCCTTTCCAAATGACATAAACTTCAACTCTTTCCCCAATCTGTCTTCTGCCCGTTACCATAGAAACAGGTCATGGAACACTGTACTGAGCACACAGGTCACAAGTTCAGCACACACAATGTTGCTAATCAAAACAGCAAGTGTGCTTGACTTCTCAACATAGTAGCTTATCATACATAATGTTCCTTTCACGCACTTTTTGTTCACCAATAAGAATCATGCGTTTAAAAAAAATATATATGCACCCTACCTTTCAGTGTAGAAGGTTGTCAAACAACCAATGATTTCTTGTCTTTTTTCAAAATTGCATCTTAGCCACCATTTTAGAAACATCTTACTTTCCAAACTGCCTTTTCATTTACAGAGACCATCTGAGTGCATCCAGACCTCCTTACAAGATGCTTACAGTGTGGATTGTGGGACACAGCTACATTTTCTGGAGCCAAAGGTATGCAGAAAACAAAGGCATTCACAAAGACCTAGGTTTGCCAAATGTAGACATTAAATGGATTGGACAGAGAGGGTTAAAGTGGCACCAATTGATGCCATTGGTGAAATCCTTCATGCAAATCCAACACCCTGACCTCATAATAGTGCACTGTGGTGGCAAGGACCTAGGCACTTTGACTGGGGTAGGTCTGGAAATGCTTATGAAGGACACCTTTGCACTGATTTCACTTTTCCCTAAAACTGCCTTTGTGTATTCTAACATATGCCAAAGGCAGAAATGGAACTGGTCCGATCATTTTTGTCCACAGATTGAGAAAGCTAGGAAACATGTGAATAAATCTGTTTCTGCTTTTCTCCGAGACTACAGAATGGGGTCCATTTACAATAACAATCTGCGCTTTCATATGCAAGAGATGTATAGGAGAGATGGAGTACACTTTACTGATTAAGGAAACAGAGTCTTCCTCAACAACTTTAGACTCTGTATAGGTACTTACTTATAAGTACCAAAAACTCTCAATGAACCCAACGGCTCTTATTAGAGCCACTCAAGAACAAAATACTTAAGCTTAATCTTTATCTCGCAACAATTTCATTTTTTTTTCCTTGGATCCGCGAAGCCACCGCGAGAGAGCCGTGCATCCAACGCGATAGAATGCGCGCACCGTGCACGCATTTTGCCGCTTTTTTTTTAAAAAAAGGGGGGGCCACAGTGGGTCCTTCTGGGACCCCCTAAGCAGATCTAGAGGGTGAGAGTATTTCCACTCTGCCCCCTTTATATCTTTTAGACACTTATTCCCCTTCCATCTTCAACCTCGCTTCTACCAAGGCAGAAAATGGCCGCCAACAGTTCCTGGTTTCGAATGTAGAGAGACGCTCGACAGCCAATTAGCATTCAGTGCGCGATCGGGAGGGTGCACGCTCCGTCTGGGGAGGGTGCGCTTACGGTGCGGGTACGGTCCGCGGATCCTCCGCGGCCATAGATATCACTAACATTTTTACCCTAATTTTCTCAGGAACTACTGAACAGATTCACACCAAATATGCAAAAGGCACGATTTCGAACTGAGGACTACCTCTTTGCCAAATTTGGTGTCATTCCATTCAGCGGTTCGGGCTGTAGCTGCGACAACAGATCCTATGGGAAATTGCATGGGGAAAACGCGTTTTGGGACCCCCCTTTTTTCTCGGCCCCCACTTCATGGATCACCGTAAAACTTTCAGGGTAGGAGCGGAACGGAGCTGGCCAAAAGTTTGGAAAATTTTGCGAAGATTCGTCAATCGGCGCCAAAGATATTCCCAATAGAATGTTGCGGATTTCCTAACTATAACTATCTACTGGCGACCGCCAGTAGATAATATACATATATACCAGCTCAGCTGGTGGGAGGAACAGGTTGTCCACAACATCGGCCTTTTTTCCCGAGCCGTCCTCTGGGTGCGTTACATCAACGACATTTTTTGACTCTGGAGTGGCACATCGAATGAAGCTCTTGAGTTTGTGTCCACTCTGAATGATAATTCACTTAACCTTTCATTCACTAGCCACCTTGACGATCAAACTATAGAATTACTTGATCTCAAACTATCAGTTGAAAAAGGCAAACTTGTAAGTTACTTGTACAGACAATCCACAGCAGATAATAACCTCCTGAGGGCCAACAGCTGCCATCCGGGGTCATTAATTGAAAGTATCCCGTATGGTGAGCTGCTTCGGGCCAAGCGCAATTGTAGTACCAAAGAGGGTTTTAACAATGAAGTTGCCACCATGACTAAAAGATTTAAAGAAAGAGGATATTGTAATAAAATGATCAACAAAGCTGTTGATAAGCCATGGAAGCAGACAGAACCCAGCTACTGTGTCCCAAAACCAAAAAGATAGAGCAACCTAAAATCAGATTTATCAGTAGATTCAACAAGCAATTGGGACAGCTCCGTAAAAGTTTGAAAAAGTACTGGCATGTCCTACAAACGGACCGAGATATAGCACTAGCCATAGGTGACTACCCCGAGATTACATTCAGAAAAGCCAGATCCCTTCAGGATTCCCTATGCCACTCCATGATACAAGCAGATAGGACCACAGGCACCATTAAAGGCTTCTACACCTGCAATTAATGTAAGGCATGTAGATTTAGTAGCAGCTGCAAAAAGATCTCATTATCAGAGATGCATGATCCCTTCAGCATCAAAAAACATCTTGCATGCAATTCGGAGTATGTGGTGTACGCTCTCCTGTGCCCGTGCAAATTGGCTTATATAGGAAGTACCATACACAGGGCCAAGAAATGCATACTCGAGCATATGCGTGCTATCCGCAACAATGACAGGAATTACCCGGTAGCACGACATTTTCAATCGAATCACGCGCAAAACAGCAATCAGCTGAAATTTGTGGTGTTAGATACTGTACCAAAAAGAGTGGGAGGGGGTATCGCACTAAAGAATTGAGATGACTAGAGTCCAGGATTATAATTAAATATGATACTTTATACCTACATGGTATGAATATGGATGAAGAAATGGCTGTTCACTCGGGTTAAACTGTGTAGAAGGTACTAACATCACTCTTTCCTTCTATAACAGGCTTGTGCCTTTTTTTAAATGTATGTGTCTTATCAAAAATTGGTTTTAATTATTACTTGTGTTTGTATTTGCTATAGATGATGAAATCTGCTAAGCAGTGATGCCGGCACACTTAGAATGAGTCAGCAAGCTTGTGGATATGCTGTGATATGGATTTAGGAAATCCAGGGAAGTAATATTGATTTGGTGGTGCGCCGTACTTTCCTCGACTTTATTTTAGTAAGGAAATCGACTGGGGCTTCATTTGTATTATGCTGACAAACGAGTGTTATATGCCGTTAAGTTTATGCCTTTACCGAGGCATTTCTGTTGAAAGGCAGGCTTGTGATGTTATTATTGCACGTTAATTGCTCAAATGTTTATCCTATTTTTTGTGTATTATGGCTCCCCAAATTCACATGTGTGTATTTTATTTTGAATTGTTGCCTTTTCACAGGACTTTGGAATTATCCATACCACAATTGTCATTTTGAAACTGCTTAACTTTATTGACAAAAATGCAATGACATTCACAAGTATTTTTTCTATGTTTATGAACTGGTTTGCACACTTTGTTTCTTTTAATGGATTGAATACATGCACATGCCTAACCCATGAGCAAGGAGTGGTTGGAGCTCCGAAACATGTTGGGTTTTGTTACTTTGTAGCCCGTGTGTGAAATAAATACATACGCTTTGCTGAAATTGAGTGGCAGCTCTGGTGCATTTGTTTCCTGGATGACGTATCCTGGGACTTGTAGCAGGTGTTGTCGGATAGTAAGAGGTTCGCTGACCACTCCTCACTGGAAGAGGCTTGAGCTTTCAGGACTCTGTGGCTGAATATATATGTATATTATCTACTGGCAGTTGCCAGTAGATAATTATAGTTAGGACCTATTTTCCATAGGAAATCCGCAACATTCTATTGGGAATATCTTTGGCGCCGATTGACGAATCTACTGGGACTTGTAGCAGTTGTCGTTGGATATATATATATATATATATATATATATATATATATATATATATATATATATATAAACAGCACTCCTCTCACAACAAAAGGACACGACGCTGTGTCTTTGACAATTCCACCAGGGTTTATTCAGTGGCTCTGTCGGACGCGTTTCGCCTGAACCAGCAGGCTTGTTCACCAACAAAGTTTTTCCAAACAATTTCCACCATTTATGCTGTGCACGTGATACGATCATGTGAGGACTACAAGTTGAGTGTACAAGAAAAAAGACTCGTAGTTTTTACCCGTTACGATTGATAAAGCGAAAACAGGATGCATACAACTTTAAGTAAAGTATAACACATTCAAATATGACCCACATTAATAGATCTCTATTTACAATTATATTATAACATTTTTATAAAACACGGTCCATTTTCTAAAAAGCGCCATGAATCCAGTGGCAATTACCAAAAAGCCCATTCACCCGTGTGGGCTTGCCATATTATTTTGACACTTGCCTCTAATTCAGCCACAGTGGGCATACCTGATTTTTCTGGCTCATCTGATTACTAGATACCTAACGTGAATTAAAATTAAAGTGATATAAATCAGCTAATTAATTCCTACTTAACAAAACTAATACTCCATACATTTATAATTAATACACTATAATGTTCAAAATTAAATAAAAACGGAAAATCTAGAAAGGGTATTGAAAGCTCTGCAAAGGCCCTATAAGTGTGTATACAAATCTTCTTCGATGTTAAGGCCCATTGGTGCTTTACTATTTAGTTCCACAATATAACGTGATTCTAGTTTTCTTAAAGCTCTCTGTCTATCACCACCTCTCACATTGGGTGGAATCGCATCAATGACAAAGTACGATAAGCCTGTCACATTACTGTCATGGCAAATCGCGAAGTGGCGTGCTACCGGGTATGTTTTATCCACGTTTTGATGGCCCTTAGATGCTGCAGTATTCTTTTGTGAACAGGGAGAATTGTACTGCCCACGTACCGAAGATGGCATGGGCAACTCAGCACGTAGACGGCAAAATCCGTTTTACAATCAAACTGCCCTCTGATGTTTTTCTCAATTATTGAGCAGCCTGTTGTAAACTTCTTAGTGTTCACACCATGCTGACATGCCTTGCACTTCACACATCTAAGAAATCCATCTTGGCGTCTTAACCATGAAGTTTTAGGGGGTTGTTTGCAAGATTTCGGTGCCATATTACTCACTAGCATTTGTTTGAATGATTTGGCTCTTCTGAACGTTATTAGGGGTTTGTTTGATACAATTTTGCCTAAAATAGGGTCATTGCGTATCAAATGCCAATGTTTCGACAAAATATTACGTACTTGCCCATGTTGTTTGTTGAATGATGTCACCAATCTACACTCATTTGAGTCTTGTGATTGTTTCTGTTTGCGTTTATTTGTTTCTGAGGGCTCAAATAAAATTTCTTCTCTTGTTTTGAGTTTGACCTTGTGAATTGCACTCTGAATGCACTCAGCGCCATACCCTCTAGATTTAAAACGGGAGCGTAAGGTCTGGAGTTCTTTTTCCCTAGTGTCAGCTTCACTACAATTACGCATTGTTCTTAAACATTCCCCATAGGGGATGCTCTTGATGAGATTACTGGGATGGAAACTTGTTGCATGTAGCAACGTGTTTCCTGCTGTTGGTTTTCGAAATATCTGTGTCTGTAAATGTCCATTCTTCACATAGACTGTGAGGTCTAAAAAATTCACTTCATTCTTACTTATGGTGCTAGTAAACTTTAGATTAAGATTGTTGATCTGAAGTTTTTTAACAAAATCATTGGCTGATGTTTCTGTTCCCCTCCAAATAATAAACAAATCATCAATAAAACGACTCCAATGGAGGATATTATTGTCCCATTCCTCATGACACTGCTGACGGACCACCTGCTCCTCCCACCAGCCCATGTGTAGATTGGCATAACTGGGGGCGAAGCAGGTGCCCATCGCAGTGCCGCAGAGTTGGTGGAACAATTCCCCATTGAAGAGAAAGAAATTATTCTTCAGGCAATATTCTACCATGGAACATAACATTTGACTATGAGCCCAAAGTGAAATAGGTCTTGTTCCTAGATAGTGTTTTATGGCATTTAGGCCATCTTGATGTTTTATACTCGTATAGAGTGTGGTGACATCAATAGTCATTAACAACATGTCATTTTCCCATGGTACATCATAAATGCTTTTCAAAAAATCGCCTGTGTCTTGAATAAATGAAGGGAGTAGTTTTACCATGGGGCATAAAAATGAATCGACAAATCTGGACGTGTTCTCCATACTACTACCAATGGCCGAAATGATCGGTCTTCCTGGGGGATTATTGAGATCTTTATGTACTTTTGGTATGAGATAAAAGACTGGAGTCACTGGATTTTTAATCTCTAAATATCAAAGTTCGTCATGTGATAGCAAACTTTGATCGTACCACTGCTGCAGTTTGGTATTAAACACTGAATTGCTGTTTTGCATCATAATAGGTGAAATTCTTGCATAGTTGTTTCTGTTGTTAAGTTGTTTGTATGCTTCATCAAGGTATTTCTATCTACCCCATAAAACTATGTTAGCGCCCTTATCAGCATTCTGAACAATACAATCGTTATTTAAAGATAGTTTCTTAATAAGATCCATGCAATTTTTTTGTTGCTGTGACCATTTTTTATGTAGGGAACCTGTACATTTCTCCAAATTCTTTAAATCATTAGTCACCAATTCGTGAAAAATGTCTACTGAATCCTTTGCAGTAGTGGGAATAAATTTGGACCGAGGTCTAAAACCTGTCGACACACTTTCCCCAATCACCAAACCCTGTTCTGATGCAGTTGACTCTGCATGCTGGAATGGTACTTCTGCAGTATCTGCCTGTTCAAGCTCCTCTTCATTGCCCATTTGTCCTAGTTCCAATATTAAGTTCATATCGTTGACCTGTAGATTCCGAAGGTCATTCTGAAGCCCAGTGCCCCTTTGAACTGCTGGTACTTTGTATTTGCTAGGATACATTGCGAAATGTTTTTTTAATTTCAACATTCTGGTGTATTTGAATGTATCAATTCTGGTGGAAACATAATTGAATTCCGCAGGAGGGCAAAATGAAAGACCAAGTTGGAGTATTTCTTCTTCTTTGGCTGATAATGGAATTGTGGTTAGATTAATGACTGCAGTGGTATTTTTGGAAAGGATTGTATCATTTACTTTCTCTTGTTCTTCCCACTGCTGGTGCCGCTGTTTGGCCCCTTTGCGCCTTTGTTTCCTCTGCCTCCTCCCTTTCCGGGTCCTGCATAGCTGGTTGCAGTTCTTGGGCGGAGATTGAATCTCCGTTCTTCTTGTAAAAAACCGAATTCGTCTAATACTGAAGGGATTTGATTGCTAGTGGCATTGCTGGGACCTTCATCTGCAGATGTGTCAATCTCGGAGCTTAATAAACTGCCAAGTTCTGACTGGGCTCCTCCTGTTTGTTGCATCCCGGGGTTCATTTTCTGTCTGCGGACATTTTCGAATTTCTTAGCGAATGTGTATATTTGTCCTCGTTCATAATCACCCTTGTCTCGCATAAATTTAATTGCTTTCCTCTCTTTGATTGAGACCTCTAATTTGTGCAGACGGTCTGTCATATCTTTTTTGTATTTTCTGATCACATCTTGATCCTCTTCTTTTTCCAACATCTCCGTAATTTGGCCAATTTCTTCCAATATCTTGGTTCTATCAATGTCAGCGTATTTGATTAAAATGGCAAGCATTCTACGTGAGGACTCTTGATTATTGTCAGCCCATTCGCGTAGCATGTTAGGGTTGGGATCCTCATAAGTGGGGGCTACCAAAATTCGCAAGCCCCTCGGAATTCTCTTAACTTCTAGGTAGCGTTGTAGGGACTTCGCTTCCCACCACTTCAACAGTTCGCTACGTTTTAATTTCTCCAACCTTTTGAGTCTGACTAGCACATCAGATACCTTGTCATTGAGCGTTGTGCTGGCTGTACTTCCCGCACCTTTCTTTACGACCTGTTGGTTGTCGTCGAAAATCGATAGAGCTGCCTCTTCCCTTTCTTTCATTTCCGCAGCCGACATCTTAAACCCTGTATTTATTCTCGTCAAGAACCGCCAACTGCTGCTCTCCAAACTGGAAGCTGCTATTACAATCAACTGTTAGCTTCCCCGCTTCCCCTCACGCCCACTCGATGTAGCTCACCTGAGAAACGGAGTTTCCGCGGGTCCTCCGACTCACCGGACCACCGTGACTCACTCTGGTTGCTTTGCCGAGGAATTCTTTGTACGTTTTCTTGCGTGAGGGGGGGGCGGCGGCAACAAAATCCTTTGCCACGTCGCTTAGAACAGCCACCGCAAACTCCAGATCAGCGGGTGTGTCGTCAGGCGAACCTCCAAGCTCGGTCCGCTAAATATAAACAGCACTCCTCTCACAACAAAAGGACACGACGCTGTGTCTTTGACAATTCCAGCCAGGGTTTATTCAGTGGCTCTGTCGGACGCGTTTCGCCTGAACGAGCAGGCTTGTTCACCAACAAAGTTTTGCCAAACAATTTCCACCATTTATGCTGTGCACGTGATACGATCATGTGAGGACTACAAAAAGCCCATTCACCCGTGTGGGTTTGCCATATTATTTTGACACTTTCCTCTAATATGGCAAACCCATATGGCAAACCCACACGGGTGAATGGGCTTTTTGGTAATTGCCACTGGATTCATGGCGCTTTTTAGAAAATGGACCGTGTGTTATAAAAATGTTATAATATAATTGTAAATAGAGATCTATTAATGTGGGTCATATTTGAATGTGTTATACTTTACTTAAAGTTGTATGCATCCTGTTTTCGCTTTATCAATCGTAACGGGTAAAAACTACGAGTCTTTTTTCTTGTACACTCAACTTGTAGTCCCCACATGATCGTATCACGTGCACAGCATAAATGGTGGAAATTGTTTGGCAAAACTTTGTTGGTGAACAAGCCTGCTGGTTCAGGCGAAACGCGTCCGACAGAGCCACTGAATAAACCCTGGCTGGAATTGTAAAAGACACAGCGTCGTGTCCTTTTGTTGTGAGAGGAGTGCTGTTTATATTTAGCGGACCGAGCTTGGAGGTTCGCCTGACGACGCACCCGCTGATTTGGAGTTTGCGGTGGCTGTTCTAAGCAACGAGGCAAAGGATTTTGTTGCCGCCGCCCCCCCTCACACAAGAAAACGTACAAAGAATTCCTCGGCAAAGCAACCAGAGTGAGTCACGGTGGTCCGGTGAGTCGGAGGACCCGTGGAAACTCCGTTTCTCAGGTGAGCTACATCGAGTGGGCGTGAGGGGAAGCGGGGAAGCCAACAGTTGATTGTAATAGCAGCTTCCAGTTTGGAGAGCAGCAGTTGGCGGTTCTTGACGAGAATAAATACAGGGTTTAAGATGTCGGCTGCGGAAATGAAAGAAAGGGAAGAGGCAGCTCTATCGATTTTCGATGACAACCAACAGGTCGTAAAGAAAGGTGCGGGAAGTACAGCCAGCACAACGCCCAATGACAAGGTATCTGATGTGCTAGTCAGACTCAAAAGATTGGAGAAATTAAAACGTAGCGAACTGTCGAAGTGGTGGGAAGCGAAGTCCCTACAACGCTACCTAGAAGTTAAGAGAATTCCGAGGGGCTTGCGAATTTTGGTAGCCCCCACTTATGAGGATCCCAACCCTAACATGCTACGCGAATGAGCTGACAATAATCAAGAGTCCTCACGTAGAATGCTTGCCATTTTAATCAAATACGCTGAAATTGACAGAACCAAGATATTGGAAGAAATTGGCCAAATTACGGAGATGTTGGAAAAAGAAGAGGATCAAGATGTGATCAGAAAATACAAAAAAGATATGACAGACCGTCTGCACAAATTAGAGGTCTCAATCAAAGAGAGGAAAGCAATTAAATTTATGCGAGACAAGGGTGATTATGAACGAGGACAAATATACACATTCGCTAAGAAATTCGAAAATGTCCGCAGACAGAAAATGAACCCCGGGATGCAACAAACAGGAGGAGCCCAGTCAGAACTTGGCAGTTTATTAAGCTCCGAGATTGAGACAGCTGCAGATGAAGGTCCCAGCAATGCCACTAGCAATCAAATCCCTTCAGTATTAGACGAATTTGTTTTTTTACAAGAAGAACGGAGATTCAATCTCCGCCCAAGAACTGCAACCAGCTATGCAGGACCCGGAAAGGGAAGAGGCAGAGGAAACAAAGGCGCAAAGGGGCCAAACAGCGGCACCAGCAGTGGGAAGAACAAGAGAAAGTAAATGATACAATCCTTTCCAAAAATACCACTGCAGTCATTAATCTAACCACAATTCCATTATCAGCCAAAGAAGAAGAAATACTCCAACTTGGTCTTTCATTTTGCCCTCCTGCGGAATTCAATTATGTTTCCACCAGAATTGATACATTCAAATACACCAGAATGTTGAAATTAAAAAAACATTTCGCAGTGTATCCTAGCAAATACAAAGTACCAGCAGTTCAAAGGGGCACTGGGCTTCAGAATGACCTTCGGAATCTACAGGTCAACGATATGAACTTAATATTGGAACTAGGACAAATGGGCAATGAAGAGGAGCTTGAACAGGCAGATACTGCAGAAGTACCATTCCAGCATGCAGAGTCAACTGCATCAGAACAGGGTTTGGTGAGTGGGGAAAGTGTGTCGACAGGTTTTAGACCTCGGTCCAAATTTATTCCCACTACTGCAAAGAATTCAGTAGAAATTTTTCATGAATTGGTGACTAATGATTTAAAGAATTTGGAGAAATGTACAGGTTCCCTGCATAAAAAATGGTCACAGCAACAAAAAAATTGCATGGATCTTATTAAGAAACTATCTTTAAATAACGATTGTATTGTTCAGAATGCTGATAAGGGCGGTAACATAGTTTTATGGGGTAGACAGAAATACCTTGATGAAGCATACAAACAACTTAACAACAGAAACAACTATGCAAGAATTTCACCTATTATGATGCAAAACAGCAATTCAGTGTTTAATACCAAACTGCAGCAGTGGTACGATCAAAGTTTGCTATCACATGACGAACTTCGATATTTAGAGATTAAAAATCCAGTGACTCCAGTCTTTTATCTCATACCAAAAGTACATAAAGATCTCAATAGTCCCCCAGGAAGACCGATCATTTCGGCCATTGGTAGTAGTATGGAGAACACGTCCAGATTTGTCGATTCATTTTTATGCCCCATGGTAAAACTACTCCCTTCATTTATTCAAGACACAGGCGATTTTTTGAAAAGCATTTATGATGTACCATGGGAAAATGACATGTTGTTAATGACTATTGATGTCACCACACTCTATACGAGTATAAAACATCAAGATAGCCTAAATGCCATAAAACACTATCTAGGAACAAGACCTATTTCACTTTGGGCTCATAGTCAAATGTTATGTTCCATGGTAGAATATTGCCTGAAGAATAATTTCTTTCTCTTCAATGGGGAATTGTTCCACCAACTCTGCGGCACTGCGATGGGCACCTGCTTCGCCCCCAGTTATGCCAATCTACACATGGGCTGGTGGGAGGAGCAGG
This sequence comes from Triturus cristatus, assembly GCF_964204655.1. Taxonomy (NCBI): domain Eukaryota; kingdom Metazoa; phylum Chordata; class Amphibia; order Caudata; family Salamandridae; genus Triturus; species Triturus cristatus. The sequence goes on along the minus strand of NC_140584.1, from coordinate 709,162,076 downwards.
TGGTCCGTCAGCAGTGTCATGAGGAATGGGACAATAATATCCTCCATTGGAGTCGTTTTATTGATGATTTGTTTATTATTTGGAGGGGAACAGAAACATCAGCCAATGATTTTGTTAAAAAACTTCAGATCAACAATCTTAATCTAAAGTTTACTAGCACCATAAGTAAGAATGAAGTGAATTTTTTAGACCTCACAGTCTATGTGAAGAATGGTCATTTACAGACACAGATATTTCGAAAACCAACAGCCGGAAACACGTTGCTACATGCAACAAGTTTCCATCCCAGTAATCTCATCAAGAGCATCCCCTATGGGGAATGTTTAAGAACAATGCGTAATTGTAGTGAAGCTGACACTAGGGAAAAAGAACTCCAGACCTTACGCTCCCGTTTTAAATCTAGAGGGTATGGCGCTGAGTGCATTCAGAGTGCAATTCACAAGGTCAAACTCAAAACAAGAGAAGAAATGTTATTTGAGCCCTCAGAAACAAATAAACACAAACAGAAACAATCACAAGACTCAAATGAGTGTAGATTGGTGACTTCATTCAACAAACAACATGGCAAGTACGTAATATTTTGTCGAAACATTGGCATTTGATACGCAATGACCCTATTTTAGGCAAAATTGGATCAAACAAACCCCTAATAACGTTCAGAAGAGCCAAATCATTCAAACAAATGCTAGTGAGTAATATGGCACCGAAATCTTGCAAACAACCCCCTAAAACTTCATGGTTAAGATGCCAAGATGGATTTCTTAGATGTGTGAAGTGCAAGGCATGTCAGCATGGTGTGAACACTAAGAAGTTTACAACAGGCTGCTCAATAATTGAGAAAAACATCAGAGGGCAGTTTGATTGTAAAACGGATTTTGCCATCTACGTGCTGAGTTGCCCATGCAATCTTCGGTACGTGGGCAGTACAATTCTCCCTGTTCACAAAAGAATACTGCAGCATCTAAGGGCCATCAAAAACATGGATAAAACATACCCGGTAGCACGCCACTTCGCGATTTGCCATGACAGTAATGTGACAGGCTTATCGTACTTTGTCATTGATGCGATTCCACCCAATGTGAGAGGTGGTGATAGACAGAAAGCTTTAAGAAAACTAGAATCACGTTATATTGTGGAACTAAATAGTAAAGCACCAATGGGCCTTAACATCGAAGAAGATTTGTATACACACTTATAGGGCCTTTGCAGAGCTTTCAATACCCTTTCTAGATTTTCCGTTTTTATTTAATTTTGAACATTATAGTGTATTAATTATAAATGTATGGAGTATTAGTTTTGTTAAGTAGGAATTAATTAGCTGATTTATATCACTTTAATTTTAATTCATGTGAGGTATCTAGTAATCAGATGAGCCAGAAAAATCAGGTATGCCCACTGGGGCTGAATTAGAGGAAAGTGTCAAAATAATATGGCAAACCCACACGGGTGAATGGGCTTTTTGGTAATTGCCACTGGATTCATGGCGCTTTTTAGAAAATGGACCGTGTTTTATAAAAATGTTATAATATAATTGTAAATAGAGATCTATTAATGTGGGTCATATTTGAATGTGTTATACTTTACTTAAAGTTGTTTGCATCCTGTTTTCGTTTTATCAATCGTAACGGGTAAAAACTACGAGTCTTTTTTCTTGTACACTCAACTTGTAGTCCTCACATGATCGTATCACGTGCACAGCATAAATGGTGGAAATTGTTTGGCAAAACTTTGTTGGTGAACAAGCCTGCTGGTTCAGGCGAAACGCGTCCGACAGAGCCACTGAATAAACCCTGGCTGGAATTGTCAAAGACACAGCGGCGTGTCCTTTTGTTGTGAGAGGAGTGCTGTTTATATTTAGCGGACCGAGCTTGGAGGTTCGCCTGACGACGCACCCGCTGATCTGGAGTTTTCGGTGGCTGTTCTAAGTAACGTGGCAAAGGATATATATATATATATATATATATATATATATATATGACAGACGAAATACGGGTCCTTCTGGGATCGGTCCCGTCGCCAGGTGGTGCGTCAGCCGGCGGAAACCCAAGCCGGTATCAAAATGTTCAAAGTTTCCTCAAGTAACAACGCACACTCAGGAATCCATTGCAACCACAGAGGTTTATTTAAGTGAACCGCTACTCGTTTCGACACCAAGAGTGTCTTGATCACACGATTTTCACAGTGCTTCATGACGTGTATTTGACAACAAAAACATAGAAAAGGCACTACAATTGGAGCAACCACTTCTGCCCCGTTTTTTGGCATCCATCTTGAAAGTGTAACCTCTGTAAGTATTATATACCTTGACAATGTAGAATTTCAAATTTATGTCTACAGAGATGACAAATAATGAAAACAAAATTGATAAACCATGGTAACATATTGCCCAGTTCATGATCAATACGAAACTAAATTAGAATTAAAAAAATACAATAAGTCAATAATATCGTACATTGCAAATGTATGCCTGGTAGGTTGCATGATTCTCAACTTCGATACATTATGCCTAGGATCTGCAAGTGCAAATTCATATATAACATCTCTAAATAGAGAAAGGTATTCTGCAATGCTGTGACTGAACACGATTTAGTGTCAGAATTTGCGGACATCAATAAAGTTTGAACAAGGTTTCCCAGGCAAGTGCCCTAAAAATACTATGCTGGTTACACACAAGAGATGGAACTGTATCAATATAGGCGCCCTAGTGGCTCTGAGCAAGGCCTTACATGATTCTTGTAAACAAAACCACAGGTAGCTCCACAAAAACATATAGTCCTGCACAGTGAAACATTAGCCAAGACCAAAGTGAATAAAGTTAAAATTGAAAAGATAAAGGTAAGAAGTTTGTTACGTCACTTTTCTTGATGGAGAGTGCTCAGGTGATTCTGATGAAGAAAAGGGTAGGGTACCCGTGAATTTTATGCCCACAAGTGCCAGTGAAGGGTCCCTTCCTTTCCTCCTAAAATACAACAAAACAGAGCACACAGTTAAAAACACAATATTTACAATGCAGCTATAAGATATGATCACAGCATTTTCTATACAGATAATCCAAAGTCAACGCAGTATAGAACCAAAGAAATCCTTAGTCCTCATGTAAATGGCTCGCTAATTCTTCATCGAGATTATGCCCTCCTGGGAATCTAGTTTCCAGTTCTATAATCCATTTAGATTCCTTTTTCCTAAGGGCTACCTCTCTATTCCCGCCCCTTTTGCCTATGTTGACCTGTTCAATGGCAAAAAATCTCAAAAGGGAGTTATTAGATCGATGTTTGTCTTGAAAATGGCGGGCAATGGGGTAATGTAAATCTTTGTTAGTGATGGCTCGTAGGTGTTCCTGAACTCGTTTTTTAACCATGCACGTCGTGCTGCCGACATACCTTAGTTTACACGGGCATTCCAAAACATATATCGTGAAATTGGTGCTACATGTCAGGAATTGCCCAATCTTTCTGTTCTGTTGCATGCCTGGGATCTCAAACTCCTGCACCATATGGCTAGATTTACAAGCCCTGCAGTGCCCACAGGGATAGAAGCCTTTGAGGTTGTGGTTGTTTCTATTGGGGATTTCAGAGATATCACCTTTTACCAGGATGTCCTTCAGACTCCTACCTCTCCGATAAGTAATCAGGGGTCTATCTCCTATACTGGAACCTATCACATTGTCAGTTTTTAAGATTTTCCAGTTATCGGCCAGTATTTTCTTGATTTTTTCAGAGTCATGGTTAAAAGTAGTGATTACTCTGCCACTGTACTAGAAACTGTATATAACTTGGGTGGTGTAAGAACCAATGATGAAGATGGTATACATTCACAATATACAAGCACAGACAGAGCAGCCTGTACTCCTTTTAAGCCTCAATCTATCTTTTGCAAATAAAAGTGTGTTTGTCAGGAACTGGGCTTGGCGCATTTCTTTTGTTGGATGTTAATATTCGGGAAGCGCTGTCTCCCGATATAGCCTGGCCCGTCCTGCAGGGTTGGGGGCCCGCGACGACAGCGGTTGCTTTTTGGACATTGACTCAGGGGGGCATGACCCACTCGTCCTGTTGCAAGCCTATGGAATGCCGGTGATTATTGCAACATGGTTGGCGAGAAAGGGAACCGGAGGAGGTATACAACTTCTTTAGGCAGGTTCCTTACATGGGTACAATATTGTTATTGAAGGGGTTACAAGAAGCAAGTTTGTGCGTATCAGCAAAGCCTCACTGACTGTACTTACCAGCAACACTATTTCTGTGCCTACGGTGGAGAAAACGTCACTTTGATGAAACCATGATTTCACCAAGGCTGGAGTTGAATTATGGGAGATGCAGTACGTCAAGAGCGAGACAATTCCCTAATGCACCTGGGACACTGCGCACACATGATGGCAAATCCTTTGATAAAAGCAGAATGCTGAAATACATCAGGTGCGTCAATCAATCAATCAATCAAAGCATTTGTATAGCGCGCTACTCACCCGGAGGGTCTCAAGGCGCTTGGGGGAGGGGGGTCCGCTACTGTTCGAACAGCCAGGTCACATGATGATTGTGTCTACACCAATGAAAATAAAAGTGTGTTTGTCAGGAACTGGGCTTGGCGCATTACTTTTGTTGGATATATATATATATACATATATATGTATATATATATATATTTATATTTATTTATTTATTTATTTATTTATTTATATACACACACACACATATATATACATACATAATATATATTTATATATATGTGTATATTTTTATATAATTTTTAAATTATAACATAAATTTTAATTATTAGTTTATTCATTGTTTTCAAATAAATATGTATACATATATTGATTATTATGTATGTGTGTTTATTTTTATATTTGTTAAAATATATATTAAATCTATTCTATTTGTTTTTAATTAATGTTACTATTTAATATGTTTAATATTTATAATGTTATTTTATATATATATAAAAATCGATATTTTGTACAAATATATTTTTAACATCGATATTTGTTTCCGATATTTTTGTACTTATAAGTAGGGGTGGGCGGAATTTGCGAAAGTGATTTTCGCAAATTATCGCGAAAATGTTAAAAATCTCCGCAAACACGCGGAAATATCGCGAAGATGCGGACGTTTTTTTCCCGCCCGTTCGCTGTATTTTCTGCATGGTCGCAGCTCGCCAACTTACCCATGCGGTTGCTCGCGGGCGCGGCCATCTTGTTTTCACTCTTCTTGCGGTGCATGATCGCGAGAAGAAAGACGTGATCACGCGACCAATGACATTACTGCGGGCGCGAACTGCAGCGAGACAGTGCAAACGGCTACCAACAATCCAACATCTCGTGGAGAACGCGACCGGATCGGGAAAACTTGTCGGCGATTGCGGGGATTGAGGTAAGGCGATCGCGCGCGAGAATGTATTATTTTACAGCGCGAGCAAGAAACAAATTATCGCTAAGCTGCGGAATGCGGAAATTTTGACATTTTCGCGCTCACCGCGGAACGCGAAAATGTCAAATTATCGCAATTTCCGCGAGCGGAACGGAAATTTAGCCCAGGCCTACTTATAAGTATAGGAAGTTGATGTTTTTGCAGTCTATATTTTTTACATCGATATTTTGTCAGTGAACCATGCGGCAGAATGCAGCACACATACAAAGAGGATGTATCAAGGAGAAATGCAGATATTTGTCTTCGTTACACTTCTCACAGATAGTAACACTATTTTGGAATAAAGCCAGGTTTATTGCCTTTAGTAAATGTGGGTTTGTGTCAAAGTGCATGGGGGAATGCATGGGAATGTCCATACTTCAGGAGTGTAACGCCCATCAAATGCCATGTAATGCAACACAGCAAACACAAGGAGATAATGTACGGAGTGCTGAAGCTGTTCAGACACTCACCCCCAGCCAACTGATCTGGGTTAAATCCATCATCGTTCTTTAGCTCACTTCACCACCCCAGTTCAGACCCAGCCAGATGCAGATCAGTCTTGACCCTGACCCTCATGGGAACAATCCAGCCCAGACTACCAAGCCAGGTCTTCACTGGACCAAAGCAAGCATCCTAGGACCGATTTTGGGGTAAGACCCATCTTCAGCCAGGCTTGCTCGAATCCAGTTGTAAAGTGAGCAAGGGACCTACGTCTGGGTATTGCAACACAGCAGAAGCCTCTAAGTTGCCTTACTTTTGTTTTACAGAGCCACACAAGGCAACACAAATCAGCCCTTGCGTGGCTTTTCAAATCTTCACTAGCGGTTTGTGTCTGGCTGCACCAAAATAGTGGCCCAAACTAAACTCAAAATGTTAAAAAATCTTGTCCTCCATTTGTATTTGCTGCATTTATTTAGGATTGCTTAAGAACATATCAGGATCCCATAAATGCCATGCAGACTCTCTTGAGCTGTGACCTTGGCCTAAAAATGTGTTGTGCTCTAGGGTCTTAGTTATGCACTTTACAAAGCAATGTTATTTGACTGGGGTATTTTCTAAGCCTTGTGAATCAATATTTGTCAAGCAGCCACCATGGTGACTTTTTAAAAGCGCCACTCTGTTATGTGTGTGACTTACACAATTGTAAAGTTTTGGCTTAGTATTCAACTAGTCTTTTTAGAATTATCTGGTGTGAGCAGTTGTTTCGCTAGCTTGTGATTCTATGTATTTATTAATCTACCAAGAATATTTACTTTTCCTAACCCAAACTATGCGCCCGGTCAACCTCTGTGTTTTTTGTAGTTGGGTACTTTACCTCGCTTGCTTGGAAATTTCAGTTCACACCTACCTAATATTATTGACTGAAGACAGGTGCAAGAAATGTGTGCAAGTGTTATATCCCCATTTTTAGAAATACTATGTAAATGGTGCAAAAACATTGAAAACATTCAGCACAAATACAATTTTTGCCAACGCATTTGCCCCAATGTTAGGGGTTCAGTGTGAGTGTTTGAATGCTTAAATAAAGCAGAATGTTTGATGTAAGGGATGATAGAGCAATGATAAATGGCAACACTAAAATCGCAAGAGCTCTCTTGCGTCAATTGTCAGTAGATTTTACAATATCATTATATGGAAGGGATTTGAATTGAACACCAAACAAATGCATAAAGCACAATACATTCTGGATTAGTCTGACCTTTTTAATCACATAAGGAACTAATGCATAAGGTTTTATTCCGTGCATCTTCACACATTTTGAATACAGTGCAGTAGTAAAATGGTTCCATCCTTTCATGTTATAAAATCCATCGTTTCTTTTGATAATGCTCCTAAGCAGCGAGTTGTGGCTGCTTGTGACATACGGGTCTGAGTTCCATCACTGGAGTTAATGGGATTGTGGGGCATCAAAAGAATTTTGATATAGCTGGACACATTTATTTTAAAGGTGATGACCTTCATACGTGAGTTCATACTTCCATCTAGAAATGTGAATCACTGCAAGCAGGCTGAGCATTTCAGCAACCTGCAATGACCATGAACTTGAACGGATGCAACACATTTGTTTCCAGAGACGTTGGATCACAACTCATCATCTCATAAGAATTTGATCTTCATGGCGTTTTGTGAAGCTAGGCATATTAGTACGTCTGCTTTTGAAGAAAAAGATGGCAAATTAAGGTGATAAAATATGGTTGGATGAACGATGGAAAACACTACTGAGGCGGAAGCCGGTAGTCGCTAGTTTTAAAACTTTGTTTCTCTGTGTATAAAGTGTGTTTTTAATACTTGTACTGTGCTTAAGACCTTGGCCTCACCTGTGCCACAGCTCAGCGGCTGACAGCTTGCCGCTTTGCTCGTAGAGCACATCGCGTCCTGCAGCCATTCTTGGTCGCCGCCGGACACGCCCACCGCGCCAGGCCACGCCCCCCCCGCCTAAATTGGTATAAATAACGCGCCAAAGCGCCTGCGCCCTTCTACAACCTGGAAAACACTACTGAGGCGGAAGCCGGTAGTCGCTAGTTTTAAAACTTTGTTTCTCTGTGTATAAAGTGTGTTTTTAATACTTGTACTGTGCTTAAGACCTTGGCCTCACCTGTGCCACAGCTCAGCGGCTGACAGCTTGCCGCTTTGCTCGTAGAGCACATCGCGTCCTGCAGCCATTCTTGGTCGCCGCCGGACACGCCCACCGCGCTAGGCCACGCCCCCCCCGCCTAAATTGGTATAAATAACGCGCCAAAGCGCCTGCGCCCTTCTACAACCTGGAAAACACTACTGAGGCGGAAGCCGGTAGTCGCTAGTTTTAAAACTTTGTTTCTCTGTGTATAAAGTGTGTTTTTAATACTTGTACTGTGCTTAAGACCTTGGCCTCACCTGTGCCACAGCTCAGCGGCTGACAGCTTGCCGCTTTGCTCGTAGAGCACATCGCGTCCTGCAGCCATTCTTGGTCGCCGCCGGACACGCCCACCGCGCCAGGCCACGCCCCCCCGCCTAAATTGGTATAAATAACGCGCCAAAGCGCCTGCGCCCTTCTACAACCTGGAAAACACTACTGAGGCGGAAGCCGGTAGTCGCTAGTTTTAAAACTTTGTTTCTCTGTGTATAAAGTGTGTTTTTAATACTTGTACTGTGCTTAAGACCTTGGCCTCACCTGTGCCACAGCTCAGCGGCTGACAGCTTGCCGCTTTGCTCGTAGAGCACATCGCGTCCTGCAGCCGTTCTTGGTCGCCGCCGGACACGCCCACCGCGCCAGGCACGCCCCCCTCCTACGCACCGACACTACCTATAAATCATGAGTTTCTGTCGGAAGCGCAGCGGACGAGCGCAGCGGGCGCGACGAATGCGCGCCGAAGGCGCGCATAAGGCAAGCTCGTCTGCGCTCGTCTGCGCCTCGGCAGTGGCTGCAGCGCTCCCCGATGCTCCTGCCCTTACACCCTCCACCAGCCCTCCGTATCTGTCACGTGAGTTTTTACTCTCCCTCAGAGACTTTGCTCATGAAGGCCAACTCTCCTTCATGGACACTGCATTCCCCTTACAAGACTTCGCCTGCAAAGGTCTACTGATGGGCGGCCTGCTGAATGTCAGGTCATTGCCCAAACACGCCAATGAAATCTCTCAGCTTATCGAGAATCACCACCTCGACGTATTGTTCATGACTGAGACCTGGACCCACTCCGACTGTAACATAGAGCTAGACTGGGCATGTCCACAAGATTATAAAATCTTACATCTCCCAAGACCCAAGGGTCGGGGTGGTGGAGTTGGCATAATTTACAGAGCCTCCTGGTCCATAAAAACACTTGACATGGACCTAGTGGCTGGTACGGAAATATTAGGTCTTTCAATTAACTGTCTCTCCGGAACATCCTTCACGGCTGTAATATGTTACCGCCCGCCGGGAGCTTTTAATTCCACACAACAGCAGTCGCTCCTCACGACTATTACGAATATGGCCACTTCCCACAACAAATTGCTTGTTCTGGGTGATTTCAATCTTTGGCCCAATGGTAGTCTGGACTCTGCTTTAAACAATCTCCTACTCTCCTGCGAAGGTGTGGGACTTTCGCAATTGGTCAGTAAACCTACACACTCAGCTGGAAACCAGCTCGACCTTATTTTTTCTTCCCCCCAGCTGGCTTTCCTGAACGACATTCTGCCTTTGTGCTGGACTGACCATGCACTTATTAAATTTCACATAGCCAGCGGCAGAGCTAACAAACCGTCACTCAGTATCACACCCGACTCTCTGTATAGAGACTGGAAAGTCTTAGATAAACAGAGACTGACTGGCCCCGTATTCGAGGTGGAAGACAGCTTCTCCACAGCCCGGTCGGTGGAGGACAACTATACGTCCTTCTGCACCAACATCGTTAATATCTCAGAGCGTATCGTTCCTCTGAAAAAATGTAAGCCAAGGAGAAGAGCAGCCGCCCCTTGGTTCAACGACTCCCTGAGAGCCCTCAAGCTGGTTTGCAGACAATCTGAGAGAAAGTGGAGGCAAGGCTATCTCGACTCCAATAAAACTCTTTGGAAAGACAATCTCCGAGCGTATAAATCTGCCATTGTCCGAGAAAAGGCTAATTATTACTGTTCTACGATTACCAACGCCACAAATAGTGCAAAAAGCATTTTCCAGATACTTAGAAATCTTACTCACCCAGATTGTGTTACGTCAACGCAGCCTCCCACCCAAGCCCTCTGTGATAATTTGGCAACCTTTTTCATTAATAAAATTAATACCATTATTCAAAACCTGAAGACCCCCCCCCGCACTGGGAGATGCCAATACTCAGGGAGCCAGCACCAGCCCCCTGGACTTGTCGCCTCAATCTTCCTGCGCGACGGCTAGACTGAGAGCATTCTCCATGATCTCTGAACCCGAGTTTGCAAAACTGGCGTTCAGTATTACCTCAGGTTCCCCGCTCGACCCACTGCCTCCAAAAATTTGGAAAAGCTCTGGAATAGAACTTTTTGGCATCCTGCGCCAAATTTGCAACCAGTCTTTGCAATGTGGCTATGTTCCAACCCCGTGGAAACAGGCGCTTGTTACCCCGCTCCTGAAGAAACCCTCCCTCAACCCAGACTGTCTCTCCAACTATCGACCCATCTCCCTACTGCCTTTCCCTGTGAAGGTAGTGGAACGATGGGTCAGTTCCTGCCTTTCTATCCATCTTGAGCAGAACAACCTTCTGGACGATCTCCAATTCGGCTTCCGTCCTGCCCACGGGACCGAAACGGCGATTTTAACAGCCATGGAGGATCTTCGCATGCGTGCAGACAGGGGCCAGTCAGTGGCTTTGATACTGCTGGACCTGTCTGCCGCATTCGATACGGTCAACCACAGGACGCTGCTGTTGAGACTCAGGGAAGCTGGTGTGGAAGGCACAGCTTTGCTTTGGTTTCATTCTTACCTGCAGGACAGGAGACAGGCTGTCTCCCTCCCCCCATTTCAATCTGCTTTCTCACCTGTGCCACAGGGAGTTCCCCAGGGATCCTCCATCAGTCCCATCCTTTTTAATGTATACCTTAAACCACTGATTACATTAATCAAGTCATTCGGGTTAAAAACAATTAATTACGCAGATGACACCCAGCTCATTCTCTCCTGGGAAGGAGAGGACTCCATCTCCCTGACCTCCTTCCATGAGTGTCTTAGAGAAACGGCTGGCTGGCTCCATAGGAACTCTCTTCAATTTAATGCCTCCAAAACAGAGGTTTTGTTCCATGCTGGCACCACGCTATCACACCAGTTCCCGAACGACTTCTGGCCTCCTGAGACAAGGGAGAAACCTAAACCTGTCTCCTCGGTCCGCAACCTGGGGGTCATGCTCGATAACAAGCTGAGTATGGAAACCCAGGTGGCAAAAACAGTGGGGATCTGCACGGCTTTGCTACGCTCCCTGCGAAAAATTATGCCACTTCTCCCTGCACAAGCCCGGGCGCTGGTAGTCAGGTGTACGATTCTGAGTCGCCTGGACTACTGCAACGCCCTACTCCTTGAGTCCCCTGTCACGCTGTTGGACCGGTTGCAACGAATTCAATCAGCCGCGGCCAAACTGGCTCTCGGCTGGTCGAGAAGGTCTTCGGCCACTGCGGCACTGGCCGAATTGCACTGGCTACCCCTAAAGCAGCGGGTGGTTTTTAAGTCCCTCTGCATTGTATTCAAGGCCTTGCACGGACTCGGGCCCAGGCCCCTGCAAACCCTGTTTCAGTGGTATACTCCTACTAGAGAGCTTCGGTCTTCCTCGGCGTATCTGGTAAGGGTGCCCAGATACAATAAAGCCAGAACCGGGGGCAGATCCTTTAGGGTCGCAGCTGCCAAGTTATGGAACAGTCTGCCCATTAAAATACGCCAAACCCCCCAACTTCTCCCATTTAGGAAGTGCATCAAGACCTGGCTCTTCCCTTAGACCTCCCTGTCTTACCTACTTGTGCTCCTCTTCAGTATAGTATTTTTCCTCAGCGCCAGGAAGCCTGCAAGGTATCAGCTGCGCTATATAAATAATTAAAATAATAAATAATAATAATAAATAATAATAATAAATCAATTTTAACACTGCAGGACATAACATAACGTAATATAACGCAACATAGATCTTAAGCATGCTATGGCTAGAAGCCCATCCCCAACCCCTTTCCTCAGACAAATTTCTAGCACTGAACATTTGAGGAATCAAATGACACCCTTAGTTTTTGTAGAAGATAAGGCTTCATGAATCTGAATTGTTGAGCGTTCACGTCTATGAATCCCAAGGTCACCAACTGAATGCACCCATGCTCAAACACAAACTCCCCTTGAAGATTTCATGCTGACAATACATCTTACAGGGAGAAAGTATTCTGCCACAGAGTCACTTTTTACCTAACGTGAAAGACTCTTCAATACATAACCCTATATATCTGTTTTTAAAAAACACTTTCTCTTTCCAGGAACATTCTGTACTAATTAAACCTCAAACTATAGACAACACTGACTGCAGCACACATAGAAAGAGGGAAAAACGAGGAGAAATAAAGATATTTCTCATTGTTCTGCCCCACCTGGGGAGGTGTAAGATTTTAAAGCAGTCCCAGGTTTAGAAGTCGTAATAAACCTGGAAATGTGTCAAAAACCATGGGAGTTTCATAGGAACATCCATAGCAACGTCCATGGAACACCTCCCTTTCACAGAGTAAGGCAACACAGCAATTTGCACTGTGTTGCATTACTCCATGTTTGTGAAGCTATTCAAAGCCATGCAAAGTGGCTTTACGTGGCTTCATGAATATAACTGGAAGATTTGTGGCATGCATGTACCACGTTGTGTGGAGAAAGCATGATGCAAAGCCTTCATATATATGTGGAACTGAATTTATAGCAAAGATTTCCAATCATTTACCTTACATTAAAAGTTTCCAGAGGAGTGGACATCTGTTTCATGGTATCCATTGATATAAAAGGAGGAAATTACCCATAGGACTAACAGGAAAGGCCTAATCAGCCATGATGGAAAGGTATTTCGAATGTTTGGAAGTAAAAGTAGTTCAGACTCGATTAAAAGGGCTCAAAAACCGACGTTTACCAACAGGTCAGATTTTTGTCCAGGAGCTTTTCATCCAAATATATAAGAACAGAAAAACAGAGCAGTGTGCAGGGCTTTCACACTATACAGTCAGGTCAGTGACACAGTAGGTCAAGCCATATGATATGAAATGTTCAAACTCTAATCCTGAGAACTTTTAGTGCCACTCAACAATGACATAAATATTCACAAGTGTTCTGTAATAGAAAATGATTTTGGACATTCCTTCGCAAACAGAAATTTAAAGATATGGGCCCTCATGTACAAAGATTTCACTTAAGGAATCGTAAATTACTGTAATTAACGATTAAGAATATGCGAGTCCTTAAAGGGAATGTACAGAATAGATTTCTTAGAAGTGGTCAAAATGTATGCACCAATTGCTAACAAATACATTTGTATTTTGAGAGCCAACCTATACATTAATATCAACATTAATACCGATTCGTAGTGGGTCGTAATTCCACCTACCTCATTAATATGCACGAGGTAGATCGTACATTGAGACCCACCACGATTGGCTACAGTGACTGGATTAGTTGCCTGCTGGGTCCAGCTGACGAACCATGTCTGTAACTGCTTTCCTTCGGTGTGCACCTTCAACAAAAAGGGCCATGAGTCAAGGCTGGACTACATTTTTATAGATATTTCCCTGTGGCCTAAAGTTTTAGATTTTAGAGTGATCCCGAGGATAGATAGTGACCATAATGCCCTTTCCTTGGAGATCCAGCACCCAGCCCCTGCCTTAGGGACGCCAACTACCGATCTTGCAATCGATCAGGGAGACATATTACTCACCACAAGCAGGCGTCGAGTGAAATGGGGGAAGATAGTTGAGAAAGAAGAAGCTTTAACAAACCTCTATGGTACAGCACTCCCTAGGTTCCAGGAGGTGGACGCCCTCATAAACCAACCTAGACCCGCAGATTATAATGAGAGGCTATCTGGTATTCACCAGGCCCTAGTAAGGGACCTCGCAGATGTCTTCAACCCGGCCCTGCCTATTAGAAGGAAAAAGACTCGTGCTCCGACTTGGTATACCTCCATTTGTAGGAAAACTAAGTCTGAGCTACTTTCTGCAATTAAAGATGGTAGTGATAAGGTGAAGATCGCTGCCCTTAGGAGGGAGTACAAGGCAGCACTGGCCAACGCAAGGGCAGAGTGGGATTGGAATCACTGGCATGACCTGTCTGGAGCCCTCAAATCTAAAGATTTTAGAAAATTTTGGGCTCTTGTAAACAATGGAACAGGGGATTTGTTGTCTGCAGTAGAACCCAATATTGCCCCCTCTGTCTGGGAGGCTCATTTTGGGTCTCTATATCAAGAATCCACTCTCTGGCCGGAGGGGATGATGGTAGAGTCCCCCTGCCTGCCAGATGTGGCCTTGGAATTTTCTTTGGGGGAGGTGAAGCTGGCACTGGAGGGCTTAGCGCTGGGGAAGGCACCGGGGCTGGACAAGTTACCCGGTGATTTGTTCAGATATCACCCTGACATTTGGGCCCCGTACTTTCTAGTCCTTTTCAATGCCATCTTGGGAGGTATGGCGATCCCTTTCTCCTGGTTAGGGGCTGAAATAGTTCCGATTTATAAGAAAGGGTCCCCCTTGAGTCCTGCAAATTACAGGCCTATCAGCCTGATAGATGTTCCCCAAAAGCTTTTTGCGCGCCTCATTCTGAACCACCTATTAGACTGGGTCGAGGAAAATGACATCTTGAGTCCCTTGCAGGCTGGCTTCAGGAGAAACACATCGACCATGGACCAGATCTTCCGCCTAGTTCTCCTCTACTGGAAGACGGTGAGGATCGAGGGCGGGAGATTGTACATGGTCTTCGTGGATCTGAGGTCAGCCTTTGACCTAGTCCCGCGCAGGAAACTCTGGGAGGTGTTGGAAAAGTTAGGTATTCCCCCCCAGCTACTTAACATCTTGGTCAGGCTGCATGAGAACAACTATGCGCAAGTTAGGTGTGGGAAGGATGGTAGACTCTCATCCAGGTTTCCTGTGTGCCGAGGTGTGAGGCAGGGTTGTGTCTTGGCACCGACCCTGTTTTGTTTATTCATCAATAATGTCATCTCACATCTGGAAAACGTCAAGGACAACGACGCCCCCTGTTTGGCAGGTAGGAGGGTACCGGCAATCATGTTCGCCGATGATACCCTCCTCCTTTCAAAATCGCCAATGGGGATCCAGAGGATCCTGGATGGTTTTGGTCTCTTCTGCCACCAGCATGGGTTGGAGGTGAATACAGAAAAGACCAAGTTTATGATCTTTAACCCACCAACTAAAACTAGGCCTAATCCTACCCTGGGGACCGCTAGCCTTGAGAGGGTGTCCACCTTCACATATCTGGGGGTTATATTGCAGGAAAACTTGGCATGGGACCGACAGATAGTACGATCCAAGGCTAAACTATCCCAACTCTCGGGTGCAATCCTGAAAGTGGCTAACACTTCTTCCTTCAAGCCCATAAGCCCGGCCCTTGAAACCTATAAGACCCAGGCCAAGGCAGCGGCCATGTATGGCAGTGAGCTATGGGGACATAAAACGGTGAAGGGCCTATCAATAGTGGAAAATAGCTTTCTAAGGCGCCTTCTAGCCCTTCCAAGTGCCACGCCACTCCAGCCTTTGAGAATGGACATGGGTCTCCCCCCTATCGCAGAGGAGCTTGTGTCAAAGCCAGTGAAGTTCTGGCACAGGCTCTGGTCTACGGACGAACTCCATCATTATAGGGAGGATCTTACCCATGTCATGAGCTTAAACTCTAGCGGTAAAATCCCCTGGCTCACCTTCGTGGAAAACGAACTGTCTGCCATTAATCTCCGTGTTCTGTGGGTGGACCCTGCACGAGGCTGCCGTGCAATCTCGCGCAAGGCTCTGGCACAAATCTATAAAGCCAGGTCCCTTGCACATTTGACGGCTGCTCAAAATAGTGGCACCTTAACCCTGCAATTTTTAGAATCCAAAAATTCTTACGTTTTCGAACCTTTTATGGATTTTATCTTTCCCATCCTGGCAAGGAAATTGTATGTTCAGTGGAGGTATAGCACACTACCTATTAATTCATACACTTCGAAGTGGTCAAATGGGGGCGACAAAATATGTCCCTGCTGTAACAACCATGTGGAAGATGACCCCCATATTTTGTTTGTGTGCCCTGCATACCAAAGGCCCAGAAAATATTGGATAGCGCCAATCTGTAAGAACCTGGGATTTAGAGAGTATGCACAAGCATACAGGATTTTGAAAACTAGTACCCTGGGCCACATTGTGTTTGCTGTTTCCAAATTTCTTATGGCCATTTGGTTGATTAGAAGGAAAAAATTGTCTGAAGCTCCTTGAACTTTTTAAAGAATCTTCTAAATGTAATTTTAACTCATTCCTTGCTGGGAGAGTCGTTTTTATTCAAATGTATTTTAATAATGTTTTATTGTCTGTAATGTTTTTATTGTGTCTTTTATGGTCTATATGACCGAAATAAAGAATTTTTGGATTGGATTGGATTGGCTTTCAAATAGGAGGGGAAAAAAGGAAAATGTAATGTGCTAAAAAAAAAAATCACAAACTTTATTTATGATTAGGCAGTGGTCTCACAGACCTTGGTAAGTGAATGGCTTAGCTCCTCCTTTGAGGAGTTAGTAAAATATTGTTTGCAAAACATTAATACTTAGTGTAATGATTCAGTACCTTGAAGTGACACCCTTAACACGCCCCTTCCACATATTGAATCTGTATTAATTTCCATATACAATTAATATTTGGTAAGATTCAGTAACTAATTAGCAAAATTGCTATTTGGGTTTAGTAAATAAAAATTACGTTTTGTGACTAGAAAGGCTCTGAATTAAAAAATCAGAGCCTTGCCCGCAGTAAAATTGCTTGATACATAAGGGCCTCAGTTCCTAATGTTACCGGAACTCTGCACACAAATGAGACTTCGGACTATGCTGAGGGCCACTGATGAAATATTAGCTTCAAACAAATGTGCATACCATATAAGGTCTAAGCCAAGAAAGTTGTACATCTAAATAAACTGATTCCACTGAAGAAATTATATCAGAACATAGAAACATATACATAGAGAACAAATTAATCCTTACTCAAGAAAAACTAAAGATACTCGATTACATCCCATCTCTGTATAATTAGCAAGGTAGATGTTCCCCTACCTGGACATACTTATTTTCAAATGAAGGATTCATTCAGAGTTTGGAGTGAACTGATATCCATCAATTTCTGCAGCAAACTCTATATAGAGTAGGATCCATGAGCTTAATTTCCTCTACCTAAGGGATAGCACTGCAGAGGAATTTCAGCTGGTTGATCATTTTGTATTTAGAGTTTCATCCAAAAAACAGAAGGATTTTCAGTCCCGTCCAGCTCCAAATAAGGGCGTGAGTCTCTCAAGTTTCATGTATTAAAAAAAGACGATGAAGAGGTCCAGAACAGGAGCCACTGGAGTAAAGTAGTTTGCAAGATTTTTAGTCCACAACTTAGAAAGGTGCCTGGTGAATGCCATGCATGTAAATTAAGGTAATGAAACCAAACTAAGCACAAATATGATTTACTAAGGATATGGTAAAACAGATTGAATGCTTGGAATCAAAGATATAATACTGATGACGTAAACCCCCAAAAATGTTCACACCTACCTTCTAGAACATATTGCATGAACATCGACAGATTAAAGGGTCAACAAAACCAATGTGATTGAAAGGAAAATACGAATTTGTTTGAAAAGTGGTGAAGAACATTCATGAGGTCATTTTCAGATGGTTACCAGAAGGAAAATCAAATACCTCTAACTTAGTGGAGTTTCTCAAGGGACATTGTTTTTTTCCTTCTTAGGTCTACCATGGCTTGCATGGGCAATCCAGGTATGAAAACAAACCAACAGAGGACCCATCATAAATAGCGTGGGTCATTCACCTTTCATGGTTCAATGGCTCTATGGCAGATAGGTTTCTGGAGGTTTCACCCCTCTAAATAAGGTGAGAGAATCATAGGATTGGAAGGATGGAAGTCCCACCAATTTACAATAAATTCCACTCCCAGCCAAACATTAAACCTCAGCCTTCCTATTTCATTCCAGTCAGTGTTAAACTTAATATGGTGCAGACTATTTTCATTTGCAGGAATGGTATTGGCAGAACCCCTTTGAGAGGCCCACAGAGCATGCAGGGGTTCCTGGACCCAACCGCAATGGTTAAGGCCTTTTACTCCTGATGTCCTGGTGCCTAACCTAGCATGGATGCTGAACAACTGGGCCTAGTGCCCCTTCTGCACTTGACTCTCAGTGGTAGCTATGGTCGAGCATTCCAAGGCTCCTTCGAGGGGTAGTGTGAATACAGATTAGTGAACGCAACTCATAACTTAAAGAGCACACAAATCCATGTCAGTAAATCAATGTCCAGCCAAGTACCTATTTTTATAATAAAAAGAGGTATTTTATTTCTAACTCTATATAGTCAGAGCAATATTACAACATTAATAATCAATAACACATTTCCCCTTGAGGTCGGGGCTCTAGTGTTTTGCTGGAAAATCCCTGTACCTCCCCTTCGTAATGTGGTGGGGTAATTCCCCATTCACTGGTGGCTACATACAGGGAATGCTCACTAATAGGCATTAACTCAAGAGTCCATTCTGAATCTGCTAAGTAGTCAAAAGTATATTGGACCTACAGGGCATCTCTTGGAGCCTGATAGGCCCGTATCCAGTCTTACCCACTCCAGCAACAAGGAAGCTTGTAGTTTCTTAGAGATATTGTTATGTCCTTCTCAATGAAATTGTACATTAGATGTGCTGCTGTGTTGTCAGATGAAAATAGATTTTTGGTAACTCGACTCCCCAAAGCACGTTTTCTCTCCTTTGTCAGAACTCCTACTGTAATGTCCTTCATTATATCTCCGTATTCAACATTGGATGCTTGTTGCATATTCTTCACCAGTTACCTGTATTCGAAATGTAACCAAATATTTACATTGCCAATACTTCCCAAAGAATATCTTGTTTCATTATGAAGAAGTGTCTTGTAAACAGGCTGTCCTTTCAAAGGGGTAGTTGGAGTAGGTCACCGAGCACAATCAAATCCTTCCTTCCAAGCTGTAACCATACTGTGTTTTTAAAGTTTCTGCATTCTTAAGTGTTCTTAAGTGTTCTTCAGTACTCTTGACACCTCATGACAAGCTTCTCCAGATAATTTCTGGTATTTGAGTTTAGTCTTGCTTTGGATAATCTATTTGGGGACAGGAATGTCAGCCATCCGCTGATAATCGGTGTCGATTTGAATGTTACATTCGAACCCCTTGACTGGGTCGAGGCCTTTAACGTGTCTGAAGAGCATAAAGTTTGGAGGGTACCTCCGTTGGAATTACCTCCGACTAAAAAATGGTCACACGCTGCCCTCCAACTGAATGCAATTTCCCTAGAATACAGGCTAAGGGCCACTAATGGTCGAACCAACTCCGACAAAAGCGGTGGAATGACCTTCATAGGATCAAATGGGTCAAGTGGGATTGACTATATATTAGTGGATCTGACTTTGTGGCCCCAAGTTCAGGACATGTTCATAAACCAGGCCTGTGATAGTGATCACAACTCCCTACACCTATCCATTAGTCATCTATGGGGGAGTATTCGGCAGGATTTCACTGCCCCATTACGCACGAGGGAGCTGAGTGCCACAAATGATAAGCGTCGGCTTAAATGGCCCAACGTCTTGGCAGACGAATTTAAAATGAAAAAGATTAATGAAGTTCTAGCTGAGCATTTAGTGACATTAGAATCAGCAAGTAGCGATCCACTCTCTATGAATACCTGTGGTGTCCCCCATGGAGCCTTTTTTGAGCAATTGACAACTTTCTTTTACATCCCCCCTATAAATATTAGATCCTTGCGGGGTAGTCGCCATGGAGTAAATCTTTGATACAACAAAAAGTGCAGGCTAGCGAGAGCGAGATTGACCACAGCTATCAAAAACAGGGACCAAGTAAGCATCCGTTGCTTGCAGAAGGGCTACAAACAGGTAGAGGGTAAAGCTAAAAAAACAATGGGATGAAGAGAGATGGGAAGACCTAGAGGAGGCTATTGGTCATCCTGACCCTCGACAATTTTGGTTGCTAGTTACAAAAACAAACTTCGACCACTCCCCTCCACTGGCCAACAGCATCACGTCATTAGAATGGTATAATCATTTCAACTAGCTTTTTTCTATAGGTAACACTTTCCGATAGCTTTCGAATGCCCCCCAGCTTGGATGCCCAGCGAAGCACAATCATATTTACTAGGAAAGAGATCATGAGTTCCTTAAATGCCATTAAACCCGCCAAAGCCTCAGGCCCAGATGGCATCCCAGGCGACCTCTTTCGCGCTGATATGGCTAACTGGGCGACATATTTTATGAACTTGGCCAATGATATTGTCGGAGGAGGAAGGATTCCGGATTCATGGAAGGGGGCTGAAGTGATCCCAATTTTCAAAAAATGGGACAGGTCTAAGCCCTCCAACTACCGGCAAATTAGCTTGATAGATTGCGCCCAAAAGGTCTTCTGTCACTCGCTCTTAACCAAATCCAAACCTGGATGGATGAGAAGAACATCCCCTCTCCATTACAGGCAGGCTTTCGACGGAAGACTAGTACTATTGACCAGGCGTTTCGTCTTCTCTTGCTATATTGGAAGGTGGTTGTGTTGGGCAAAAGCAGTGTATATCTTGTCTTCACAAAGGTTAAAACCGTCTTCGACCTTGTCCCCAGAATGCCCCTTGAAATTTTAGAACATTTGGTCAGGCTGCATGATGACAATTTTGCACGTGTGAGGTGGGGCAGACAGGGGAAACTTACCAACCCAATTAAGATCCGGTGTGGGGTCCGCCAAGGGTGCATTTTGCCCCCCACTCTTTATTCCCTTTATGTCAACCAGATTGTCGACCTTCTATGTTCAATTCTGGCTGATGCTCCCTCATTGGCGAACCAGAAAATAGCTACTTTACTGTTCCCCGATGATACCCTTTTGGTATCCAAAACTCCTATGGGCCTCCAGAAGCTCTTGGACCAATTTAAGGCCTTCTGTGAGGAGATGGGCCTGGTTATTAACACCACCAAAACCAAGTTGATGATAATGAACCCTCGCAAAACTTTTAAATGGAACTTGGTCTTAGATAGTGCCCCACTGGAGAGGGTTAGCTCCTTTGAGTACCTGGACATAGTGTTCTCTCAGCTTTCAGGGGTCGTGCGGCGCAAGATTTGATTGTCATACACAAAGCCCGTAGCCCCAGCCCTTAAATTATATAGCTCTAAGGTTGTGAGTAATGTACTCTATGGGGCAGAACTGTGGGGTTCAGTGGATGCAAGGAACTTAACAACAATCAAAAACAAGTTTTTTAGGAGTCTTGTAGCCCTACCTCAAAGCACCCCCCTCCTTCCATTGAAACTGGATCTGGGAGTTAGGTCTATACATGACCAAGCGAGTCTGCGCCCCTTGCTTTTTTTGGTAGAGGTTGGTCACCACTCCTGACCTGGCCCCTTATGTTGCTGCTTTTAATGAAGTGTCTGCCCTTGACGGGAACAAACAAATTGGGTGGATAAAATATGTTAACACAGTTTGGGCAGCAATTGGCCTCCCAAACATGCCTGTTAGCTCCCCATCATTGTATCCAAAGGACCTCATAAAGCGTCAATACTGGTTATGAGTAGAGCAGACCACCTACTCGAGGATTTGTCATGGTTGTTTAACCAATGTCTTTTTAGATATAAAACTCTCTAAACATCTTGAGAACTATTTTGACATCATCAAAGTGCCTGGGGACAGGAAATTGTATACACAGTTTAGGTTTGGTTGTTTGCTTTTACCAATCTTAGGCTAAACAAAACCAGCCAGCCTAAGGGATGCCCTTCCTGCCCAGACCCAAATGAAACTGTGGGCCATGTTTTCTTTGCATGTCCAGCTTATGACAGACCAAGAAGGAATTGGTTGGTTCCATTATGTAGACAGCTGGGGACTCATAGCCACCTTGACGCCTTACCGATTTTAAGATCAAATACAAGACCATCTTTTGTATGTGCTGTTGCAAAATTTCTTGGTCAGTTTTGGGCCATTAGGCAAAGGCTTCTGTCTACTCTCCCATGTGCTAGGGACTAGCTGCAGCAAAGACTCTATGATTTGAGGGTGACCTAATTTCCTGGATCCTGTTTTTAACTCCTTTTTAGGTCTCGGCTAGGCAGTACATTCGCTGTCTCGTTGAGAGATGACGTATAAAGTATTTTGGGTGAAGCTACGGCTACTTTCTGCCCATGCTTTTGATTGGCTCAAATCTGAAATGCTGCATTCTGATTAGTTGCCGCCATATTAGTCCCGCCTCCTTACTGCCATGACATCATGTTTATCCTTCCATGGCTATCAGCCCCTTTACTTCATCAACTCTTTTGATCCCGTGCCTCCCCCTGTTCCCTCCCGCAGTCTGTGACTTCTCTGGCCACCACCACCTCTCCACCCACTCCCGTTCCTGCCTTCTTCGGCGCCCCCATTTTTGTTTACAATACAATAGGACTCGCGTAAATGCGAGTCCTATTGCATTTGTAAATGCTTTTTTCCCCTCTGATTGGCTGGCTGCATTAAAGTAGTGCGCATTGTGCGTGAAGACCGGAAGACAGGTGTCTTGCATCTTCCGGCATACACTGTTACACAACCCGCCACTGGACCTCACCTGCCACATAATGTCGACGTGCACCGGCGTGGAAGCGGTGCCAGGGACCCTGGTGTAAGCAGGGGCACGAGACACCCTCACCCCTGTCTTGGGTGGTAAAATGAGCCTTAATTAAACGCACATAAAAAGGAGATAGGGTAAGTGAAAAGCACAAATGCATGAACGAATAAGCAATTACCAAAATGAAAAGTGTGTTCTCCTCCACGGGCTCCCCCGGCTGCGTGGGCTCGTTTCGGCGCACGACGGCAGGTAACGTCACTCAGCCAAGGGTCGCCCTGCATACAAGAGTGAAAGGGAGGCGACACATACCGCTTCGGCAATCCATCGGCAGGCACGGCCTGAGGCTTTGGTTCTTTGACACCACACTTCCTTGTCACCTTGGACGCCACGTGTGATCTCTGCTTCCTCAATGTTGAGGTCTCCACTACTTGCTTTACTTCCGCATACTCATTTATGCAGCAGGAACATTAACCCACTTAGGTATGTATGGCGAAATGTGCGAGTGAGCGACATGCCTCTTGCACTGAATTGACAGAATGGCCTCGCGCAACTAGTCCAAAATGAGTGCGCACCACTGGTCCACATTAGTGACGTTTATTGTCCATATGAGTAACATGACATCATTGGTCTAAGGGCTTGTGACATCACTGTTCGAAATGAGTGGCGTCGACGTCCAAATGAGTGACATCACTGTCCAGCTGAGTAGCTATTATCAAAATAACGGGCTTTCTGTGATTAATGAGTGACATCTGTCCAGAGGAATCTGGTATCAGCAGCCTACATTACGACATTGGTATTCAGTGAGTTACGTCACCGGCTCCAATGGGTGACACAGAGTGAGCGACTTAGCGGGTAAAAATAAATTACATCAAAGGCTTAAAGGAGTGAAAATAGAGGTCCGCATTAGTGGCACCGTTTGTGCAAATTACGAGGATTTTTTTAATTCAAATATGGGAAGCTGACCTAAAGTGAGTGACTGGCTGAAATGGCCATTTTTTTTCTTTCTGCAGTTTTTATGCGAACTCGACCCTGTGGTATTGGAGCGCTTTACATGAGCAACAGTTACATTACACAAGCACACATACATTTTTGGTAGGCGTGGGAAGATTAAGTAATTTGCTAAGAATTACAAGATGCTGAGCAAAGACTGCCTGGTTCTCTAGCTCGGAAGTCGGCAGCTCTGGATGTTATGCCCCATCCTTTTTTCTGGTACTGGTTCTTCTCAATGCTACCACAAAAGGGTACACTGCTGGCCCAAAAGACAAGCATGGCTGAACCAAAAGAGTGCAATTGCTCGTCCTAATGAGTGACTTTGCTCATCATAAGTGAACCGCACCACAAGTCTTAGTGAGATACATTGCTGGTCCGGATTAGTGGCATCATTGGTCCGAATTAGTGAGACTTTTTATCTAATGAGTGACACTCCTTGCCTGAAGTCCCCCCACCCTCTTTAATACAACAAAAATGTACTTTGTCCTTCTTACTGAGTGTGATAGCTATTCCTGTAACTCTTCGTCATGTTATGTATTCAATGCTTTACTCCGATCCTTTCTGTTTCCATGCTAACATCAGTATGAGGCCGGGGTTTGCCTGACTCTACCATGTCCACCCCTTGGGACGTGGTCACTCCCCTGGTTTTAGACCGGAACACGCAGGTCTTGTTGACATTTGTTTAGTACATATTTTGTGCACATTGCTGTTCTGATTCGCGTTGCAGTTCAAACTTTGTTTTTTTTGGTTTACGTTACTTTTTTTCCTTCTGGGAGGCGATATCTTCAGCTTTGGAGAATTAAATGAACTGTATCCTTGCTTATGTTGCCGGTGCTTGTTTTATGATATCTGTGTAATTAATTAATGTCATTGAAGTTGTTACCTAATACCTACTTTATCTTTTTATGTGATTTCACTTTTTGGGGTTGGGGTTGTTCGACTTAAGTGCTGGCTTATACCGTAAATACAATCTGGTGTTGCTCGAAGATTGAGATCACAAAATTACTGAACATCCGCTTTGATTCGTGTTCCCAAAGTATGGCACCTGATACTATTAGAGTGTACTCTATCTCAGTTGTATGATCTGTTTACTTCCTGTGGGAACAGGTAATGAGTTTCCTTTTTTCCA
This sequence comes from Triturus cristatus, assembly GCF_964204655.1. Classification (NCBI taxonomy): domain Eukaryota; kingdom Metazoa; phylum Chordata; class Amphibia; order Caudata; family Salamandridae; genus Triturus; species Triturus cristatus. The sequence goes on along the minus strand of NC_140584.1, from coordinate 709,137,290 downwards.
AATGATTTATTCTCACATAATTTGTGTTTTGCATTGAGCTTGATTCAACATTCTTCATAGGAACATGAAGGACACAACGTATGTTTTTAACCAATTAAACTAATGATGAATTAAATGTGTAAGCGCTATACGTTATGCATGCATTTTCATTAGGAGATGCTTAAATCATTAAGCTATCCAATCGCATCAGAACATTACCTAAGGAGCAAATAAGTCCCCTAATAAGCTTATATCAATTGCTCTCCCAAATATACTATATGCCATAAGGAGGCAGGTATTCTTTCTGAGCGGTACAAATGTATCATGCTCTTACATAGCATGGGTCACTGTGGAACAGGTTATCTTTTCTGGGAATGAAATGGATTAATTGAGGCTTCGCTTCCCAGGTACTTACAGGAGGTGGAGGGGCAAACCTACACTCCAGCAGTGATCTTGTATTTTCAGTGATATGACCACCAAAGGCCCTGATTTTATATTAAAGCAGAGCTTTGGACTATACCATTTCCCGCTGAAAGGCAATATTTCTCTCCATGTGTTCTCATACCTGGCGTGTCATGCAGTTTGGTTTCAGCACCCAAGCTTATGTGCTGCATAGCTAAATACATACAATGTCACAAAGGTGAGTCAGATTGCATTGTACATGCTTGTTTAAAAGTTCTTATCAAAACTTTTTATATGATTTTTACTTAAACTTAAAAAGGCAACAGGGTCCTTATTGAAAGCTTCAGAGTGAAAACTGTGGAGATCGTTAGACACTAATGCACTTGCTCTTTATTCTTGTTTTATCTATTGAATTTGGTTCTAGTGTAGTATACACATAGCTAACGATGTACCCTATTGATCTCTTTTGTGTTTACAAACTACATCATGAGATACTTGGCTAATAGAGCCTGGTGTATTAAATACTTTTTACTGTGACAACTGTAATGTGGGTTCAACTGTCAAGGAAGAATATGTGTGTATCTTTTATGTTTTACAACCGAAATAATGATTTTAAAATGGTAAATGGAGTTTTTTTTTTTTTTTTTTAAAGTTCCAAAACCTTTATTATCATCTGACACAGTCATACATTATACGCCTACAACCTCACGGGCCGGCTCCAGACAACATTTCCCACTGTATTTCATCACTCTGTACACAGCCATGTGGCCGACAACCCGGAGGTCCGGCGGCAAATACCTTTTTTTCAAACATACCAGTAATACTATACAATGTACCATGAACCCCGGGCAAGTAGCGGAGCACCACGTCCATTAGGCGCAACCGCTATGTGCGCTACCTGTAATTCGGAGGTGCAAACGTCCAGGAGCATAACCCCCCACTGCAGTCCACCACCATCACACTCCTAAAGGGCAAACACTCAGACGCCACCTAGTTAACCTCAACAGCTCCTGAGTCAACCATCAGCCTGCACCCGGTTCTCCCCCTCCACGGAGGCGGTATACGCCGCCACATACTCTTTAAACGGGTCCCAAATGTCCCTGGCTCTGCTAGTTAATGGTTGCGTCTCAGCGTAGATAGCACTCTGCTCCTGGCAGTACAAAAGATCCCCTATCCATTCCTTAAATTTCGGTGCACGCCCTCTGCCTCATCGGCATGCAACTCTACGCTTCGCCAATAATAGAGCAATGTTCCCCAATTTGCGCGTCAGCTTAGGTATTGATACCGTGTAGCCCAACAGCATCACAAGCGGATCTAACTCCACCGTAGCCCCCAACATAGCCGTCAATGCCGAATGCACCTGCAGCCAGTAATCTGCCACTCTCAGACACAACCACGCCAAGTGCAGGAAATCTGCTCCTTCCGCCTGGCACCTCTCACATCTGTCGCTGTCTGATAGGCAAAATCTAAGCTTTTTAACTGGCGTGTAATACATTCGCTGTAAGAACTTGTAATGGATAATACGCAGTCGACTACTGGAGGAGATCTGGGAGGTGAGCTTGCAACAATACGTCCATTTCTTCTCCGTTATATCTCTGCCTAGCTCGATTCTCCACTGCTGGAGTGCCCTACAGTCCAAACTTCCACTGTGCGCCCGAATACTGCTGTATAGGTGAGAGACTAAATGCCTACCATCCGTAGACGTAAGCAGGACTTGTAAAGGCCTCACTACGACAGGTTCCTCCGGGAAGCTCGGTAATATCTTCCGCAGCCTTGAAGAACACCCGTCAATGGCAGGGGCCGGGATAGCCAGTCCTCCACCGCCAGCTGCGGCAGGAATGGCGCAGGTGCAAACCAATGGTATGCAAAGTGGGCCTGCGCACTCAGATAATACTCCAGAAAATCGGGAACATCAAATCCCCCAGATTCGTATGGCCAAGTGATAACCGACCATGCCAGTCGAGGCTGCTTACCAGCCCAGAACAGCCGCAATAATTCAGAACGCAACGTTCGAAAGAAGTACGCCCCCGGATAGTACGGGATGTTCTGGAAAAAATATAAAAAACGAGGTAATACCACCATCTTGATCAGCGAGGCCCTGCCCGCCATGGTAAGCGGAAGAGATACCCAGCGAGTAACATCCTCTGCCAGCTTAGTTATGGCTGTACCGTAATTCAGCCGCAACGTCTCCTCCCGATCCTTTGAAATCTGGACCCCCAAATATCTGAGATCCGACTCACACCATTCTAGCGGGTAGTCCAGAGGAAAGCGGCCCACTGCAGGTGTCAGGGGAAAAAATTGTGACTTCTTCCAGTTTATTTGAATGCCCGACAAACGCCCAAACACCAAAAATTCTCGGAGCAACGGATTAAGGTTAACCTGTGGATCCACCACATACAACGTTAAGTCGTCAGCATAGAGAGATACATCAATCTGCCGTTGGTAACATTTAAAAGCACTCTGTTTATGCAATTGTCGGATACGGCACGCCAGAGGTTCGATCGCGATAGCGAATAGCAATGGGGAGAGCGGGCACCCCTGCCTGGTACCCCTAGTCAGCAGAAACGAGTCGGACACCTCACCATTAATTAGCACTCTCGCTTTCGGGTCAGTATAGAGCAATTTGATCCATGCAACGAATATTTTGGGAAAGCCCATCCTGTACAAGATGGCAAACAGGTAGTTCCACTCAACCGAGTCAAATGCCTTGGTGGCATTAAGGAACACAGCCGCTACAGGCAGTTCCGGCGCTATCGTATTTATCAAGGAGAATAGCGTACGCAAGTTGCTAGCAGTCGAGCGACCCGGGACAAACCCCGATTGATCTGGGAGAGCAATTTTTGTCATAAGCAGGGAGAGCCTAGTGGCCAGCACCTTCGCCAGAATCTTTGCATCACAATTAATTAGGGAGAGCGGCCTATATGAATCACACTCTGCTGGGTCTTTTCCTGGCTTCAACAGCGAGGTGATCAGTACCTCCCTCATCGTCCCCGGCAGCACTCCCACCTCCAGTGACTCCTCATACACCTCCCGGAGCACCGGTGCCATGACATCAATATAGCTTTTATAGAATTCCGCCGGTAGGCCATCAATCCCTGCCGCCTTACCATTACTAAGAGACATAATCGCCTCCCGTATTTCATCCAGTTCAAATGGAGCCCCGAGAAATTCCCTATGGTCATCGCTTAACCAACATAACGCCACATCATCCAGAAAGTCCCCAAACACCGCCTCCCCACCACTGCGGGCTTCATATAACTCCTCATAATGCGCAGTAAATTGAGCTAATATCCCCTTCGTATCTTGATGTAATATCCCTCCCTGCCCTCTGATCTCTAGAACGTTTGGGGGTCCCCGGGCATGCCTAGTAATCTCCGCTAAGGCGCGCCCTGGTCTCTCTCCTTCACAATATCGGCGGGCTCGCCAATATCGGCCCCTGAATTTGGACTCCCTGTCTGCTTCCTGCTCGTACTGCATGAGCCGGTCTCGGAATTCCTTATGGACCGGACCCATTGAAATGAAATGAAATGAAATGAAAATGTGACTTGTAGAGCGCTACAGTTGCCCTGAGGCGTCCAGGCGCTGGTTCCAGGGCCATCCTAGTTTCCAGCTCCGCTAGTTCAGCCTCTAATTTGGTGAGCGAGCCTCGTATTGTTTTTAGGACACCGAAGCTCTTAGATATGTAGTACCCCCTGACCGTCACCTTAAACGACTCCCAAATGGTCTCAACACTATCCACTGACCCCTTGTTGCGGGGAAAAAACTCCGCTATCTCGTCCCCCAATTCCGCCTGAAACACCGGATCCAATAATGCCGTGGGTTGCATACGCCACCTAGGTGCTGCCCTACAGAATCCTGGGATCGCAACCTGCACCAATACCGGACAGTGATCCGAATACGTCCTCGGTAAGTGAGCCACTCGACCTAGATCCACCGCCAAGCCAGTAGACAGAAAACAGTAATCTAGCCTGGCCCAAGAGTTGGCATATGTTGTGAAGTGCGTCCCCTCCCGGACCCCAGGATGCACAAACCTCCAGCTATCTACAAGTCCCCCTTCTGCCACTATACCCGCCATGACTTCCCTCGCTCCCTTATGGTATTGCGGGCTACCATCCGACCTATCGAGCCCTGAGGTCATTGTGAGATTGAAATCCCCCCCCCCATATGACATGCATGGAACCAGTGTTCAGTATCTTGCCCCATAGCATGGCAAAGAAGGCAGGCGAATCCACATTTGGCCCATAGCAGTTTACAATTGTGACCGTATCAGTACCAAGTCTGCCCCACAACAAGACAAATCTCCCTTCCTTATCCGTAAGGTCACCCAGCATCACAAACGGCACCGCCTTCTTGATCAGTATCGCCGTGCCCCTGGCATACCCTGAATACGAGGAGAAGCTCCGTACTGCCGCCCATTTGCTTGCAAAGGTGTAGGTGGTCCGGGGACTAAGATGCGTTTCCTGTAACAATGCAATTTGCACCTTATGCTGTTCCAGATAAGCCACCACCCTCCTACATTTCCTGGCGTCATTTAACCCCCGGACATTCCAGGTGGCGATAGTGACGTGTGACTTACTCGCTTTGTCTGCCATGCGTCGTTAACCTCCCAAGAACCAAAGCAGTCGCCCAGGTCTGCCTGCCAAGAACACCCCGGGTGCTTGCCGCCCAATAATAGCCCCCCTCCACCCCATCAGATCGAATATTCAGAAGTGGCCCTTGCCGTAGCGTATCGGATTCCAGCCCCTGCCCTCCTCCATAAACTACAAACCCACTCCCGGTACTACGCTCTCTCGCCCGTTTTGGAACTCCATCATACAAACCATAGCAACATCCCGTGTTCCCACCCCCCTCCCACTGAAGCAAACCCCAACCTGCCAGTCCTGTAACCCCCCCTCCCCGCCCACAATTGCCCCAAACAGCAAGGCAAGTACATTCCCCAAACCCCAAACATATACTAGGGTATTTCCCGTCAGGTAAAGAATCCAGGTGGCACCACCAGTTCCCTCCCCAGAAACGCCAGCCCAGCCACACAATGTGCAGTCCAGCTCTGCGAAACGAGGAGGTGTCCGGCGCTAGTACTTGATCCACCCGGGTCCCACAACAAGCAAATCTCTGCCTCCTTTAACAGCAGCCAACACTGTGTCACACCCCGCGCAATCTTAAGAGGATTCTCCTGCGGTGTCAGCGCCCCACAACCCAACAACACCCCACCGTGCTCGCAGCCACCAGGCCCAACCATCCCCCAGCGCAATGTCTCACAGCCAGCTACACCAGTTCCAATTCCCGGGGAACCCCCTCATCTGCACATGTGGTCCAATATGCCAGCTACAGGCACCCCACTCACGGTTCGCCGTCCACCAGCTCCTCACGCCCAGGGTCCTCGTCGTTCCCAGCTCCAGCCTCCGATCTGCGGGAACGCTTGTACTGTTTGATGAAATCCTCCACCAACTGAGGATTCGTGAAGAACTTCTGCCTCCCCTGATATGTGACCCGCAGGCGCACCGGGTAAAGCAGTGCATAATCCAATTGCAAGTCTCGTAGCTTCGCTTTGACTGCTAAAAATTTTCGCCGTTCCTCCTGCACCATCGGTGTGAAATCCGGATACAGCGTGAAGGAGTTGCCATCGTAGGATAACGTGCGCGTACTCCGTGCGGCCCTCAAAGCAGCGTCACGGTCACGATAATTGAGCATCCTGGCGATGATCGGCCTGGGCGCCGCACCCGGCTTAGGTCTGGGGCCTAGGGCCCGATGCGACCTTTCCACAATAAATTGGGGAGAAAAAATGTCCGATCCAATCGCCGCCACTAACATCTTCTCCACGTATTCCTCCATTTTGCCCACATTCGTCGACTCAGGAATACCTACGATGCGTACGTTATTCCGCCTACTTCGCGCTTCCAAATCCTCATTCTTAGCAGCAATGAGGCGCAGCAGATTGTCCATTCTGGATAACTGTGAGGTGTGCTGTGTCACCTTATCTTCAGTGTCCGATATCCGCTGTTCCGCCCCCGTGATCCGTTCTTCTTGGACGTCCAACTTCTGCACTACCGCATCCATTCGGGACGACATTCTATCCACTTTATCAGCGATCGTCGCAAACCCCTGATGCATTTCTCGCAAGACATCTTGTAAATTGGGCGCCGCATCTGCCGAACCTCCTGCCGCTACCGGCGGCTCCGCCGGACCACGCGTCTCTTCCACAACCTTGGGCGGCTTCTTACTAGCCTCAAACGTGAGTTTGGGCTGTTTCGCATCTGTCCTGCCCATGCTGACCTCCGGTCAGTCCTCTCCGTCAGCAGCAGCAGACGACCCCCCAGGGCCAGAAGCAGCGTCGACGCTCCCTCCGCACTTCCCAGGAGCTACTATCCCTCTGCACTCCGCAAGCCCAGGCTGTCAGTATACTCGAGCGCCGTGCCGCAGGCCAGCCGACACCAGCTGCACCCTCCACGCACTTCCACCGGTCTCCACGGCCGGCCGGTGGCCACGTCAGCACACCAGAGAAGCAAACCACGTGCGGTCCGTGCCACCGTCCGGTACGGCACCCCCGATCTCCTCTGCGGCCACCAGCAAGGCAATGCGCAACGTAGCCCTCCAAAGCACCTCCTAGGTTCGCAGCCGTACTCAGGGGCTTCCAGGTCCTCCAGTCCCAGTGTCTCGGCCCAGTGGCTGCTCACTCCCTCAATCGCGCTCCAGACCGGCCATACGCGGTGCCTGGGGGGTGCCTCCGCTCCAAGTCGTCCGTTATTCCTGAGACAGAGGGGGCGGGAGGGGGGGTCAGGGGGGGTAACACCTCTCACCCCTACTTAGCCCCGATGTCACTCGGCTCCCCCACAGCACCTCGCCACCAAGCACCCCCAGGAAACGACGAAAACAGCGCTCTTCCAAAAAACGGAAGGGGGGGGGCGGGACTCCCCGTCAAGGAGCACCTTCAGCACCTTCCGCAGCTCTCCAATCCGCCCCGCTCCGCAGCCATCACCAAGGCGCCGTGTCTCTCGGGTGGGTCGGTCCCGGTCCCAGCGTCTACGGCCTGCAGCCGTTATCGCAGCCCCGGTCTCTCCTACCAGCGCGATCCGGCAGGGCAGCCCGGCTCCTCTACGCCACTCGCGCGCCGCTGACAACGGCGCGTCGTTCTCAGGCACGGGCCGTCCGTTGTCCTTCAGCCGCGACCAGTACCCGCCGGACACCTCGCCACGTCTCCTCTCTCAGTTTCGGCACCCAGGTGTCTCGATTAAGAATAATTGAGCGGATAATAACCGCCGGACAGCGGGAGCCCTACTCGAAGGCCGCCATTCACCAGTGCGCCACCTAGCGCCCCTGGTAAATGGAGTTTATTGTCATGACAAGCCTCACCAGATAATTCCCGTTTATTGGCATGTTTAATTGGTAGCATAAGTTGTCGAAGTAAAGTAACTCTTTTAATGTTGTGTGCTGCTAATCTAGTTGGTGCTGTTACTACATAAGCCACATTTGAAACTGCTGTCCTCTGTAGGTATGTGGTGAGCACTTTAAGTAAAAAGCTTTTCCCAGTGTCATCTTGACCACGTATATATAATAGAATTGACTTAAATGAAGAACTTTCACATTGTTTCTTCTTGTGCAGATATCCATGGTCTATTTTATATTTTACTTCAATATACATTTCTTTCTGTTTGTTGTTCAGTTGTGCTACTAAGTGTTGAAATCCACACTTTCCTCTCTTGCATGTTGCCTTGCAGTCTCCACTTCATTCATGGCTATAGCTACTTCATTTTGAATAATTGGTTGTCCAAGTGGACCTTGCCTCAGTGGTCCAGAGCTGGGGCTGCTTTGTGAACTCTCCTCTTTCAACATTTGCAACTTTCTTGAAAAGACTGGACACTGAAGGCTGTCTTTCACCACATTGAAAGAGTCTTCATAGCAGTTGTAGTTTTCAAATACTTCTGATTCAGCACGGCATGGCTTGAACCATTGCAGAAGTGCCAAATAGAAAAACTGTGTTCTGTCTGCAGTTTGGCAACTCAGTTTTCTGTGGTTAATTAGATTTCCTTTGGTATGTCTCACCAAACAACCGTCCCATCCAACTACTGCATATTTCCCTTCTTCTGTGTTTTCTGTTGCATTCCTTTTGTGTCTGTAGTGTTGAAGCACTTCATAGAGGCATATGTCTTCTAGGTGGGGACTCCTTCTTGGATAGTAGTTATCCAAAATATTTGTCTTCACAATATCTGTAGTTTCTGGATCAAACTCTGCTAGATACTGAATTTCTGGGAAATACTTTAGCACTCTACTCTGTGTGCTTCCTAGGCCTAGGCTTACCCAAACACTTCCCCTTGACCTTGAGACCAAACTGGTCAAGCTCAGCTGGTCAAAGGAAGCATAGGACTCTGTCTCTCTATGGGATAGCATTTGTAAGCTGAAGCTGTAAAATTTCTTAGATAAAATCATTTCTGCAGAAATCTTCTCTCACATCTCCTTCATCTCTGTCTTCTCTGATTTTGTAATGTATGAAGCAAAGTACCAAGCAACATTGATGAAGTTATCTGCAACAAATAGTAGGTCGATATTTGCCTTCCACATCTTCAGAATCACAAGGTTGTTTGTAGTCACTTATATATTTGGAGCCTCTGTTCTTCTCAGGTTGTATGTGTTTTTAGCTGATTTCCATGTCAAAGTATGTTTAACTGCAGACTTAAAGCTATTCACTCTGTTGTAAAATGTTCCTTTCCATCTGTCTTTTTGATGGCAGTACTTCCCACATCAATGAGTTTGAAACCATAGAACTTGTTGTCTCAAGCCCTTTTCATCTGTGGTTAAAGTATCTGGAAACATTTGCAGGATCTAAAGAACAAAGTTCTCCTGCTGTCTTCACTTTGAAGTCCTCTATATTTCAGTTTGCTGCTCGCAAAACTTTAAGTAGGTCATGCCAGGCATACTTAGCACAACTGAATGTCAGAAACCAAGTGCACCTAGATTTCTCAACATACACTTCAGTTCTCCATGACAGTGATACCAATACTCGTTGGTGCCAGGTCAGCACGCCATCAAATTCATCAGGTTGTACTCCAGGTTTTCATCCATCCCATGCACTTTGTCCATAAATTCCTTTGCAGACAGATTTTGAATATTAACACCTGTTTCAGAATATGGTTACCAGTATATGAAAGTCCAGACTACTCACTCTCAAACAGGATATGTAACATGTAGGGAATACTTTGTTGACATCTTGGATCCCCTGAATATAATCTGATTGACCGGTATTCAGCTGTAGGTATCTATTCAGGACGCTCATCAAACCGGCCACATTCTCCAATGGGAAACAGCTGTGATAAACAGTGAGATTCTAAACATTTCTGCCACACACTCATGGGAGTTCCTTATGTTTGTCTCATTTGAAAGAGATCAATAGCATCCCTGACGACTTCTTTAAAATAGATGCTGTAGTGTTTGTAAATCTCTTCTGATCTGGATCGATCCACTTTTTTAATCAGTCCTGCAGAGTCCTCAGACCCCCTTTGGCCTCCCCCCAGATTGTTCCATGAGTACTGGGCTTGGCTGGCCTGGCCTTCGTCCCCGCTGCTCCAAGGGCAGAACTATGCTGTCTCTTTGCAGGGGCACCTATTGTCCGTCTCTTCGCCCTGTGCGCCTACTACAGCCGCTCCGTGGTATCCTTGATCCCCCGATGATTGCCCTTCTCCTAGATTGCCCGACCGGCCCCCCTTTTTTTCTTTAACCAATGCTCCACCACCGACTTTTTGCCCCGTCCTTGTTCTCTGACCCTGGGATGCACAGTGCCTCTGGCACTCCTTAAGGCTCTAGCTGGATCACCTCTCCACCTTCCCTTGGAGGGCCTGCACTCCTATGAATGTGCCCCCTCCGATGCTCCAGTCGTGGAAGTGGGCCTGGGATGATGGTGTGAGAGACCAGATGGTCGACTCTCTTTTGCCTCACCATTTTTCGCTTCACCATTTTCAACGACGGGGCCCCCGTGGTGGCACACTGCTCCTAAATCAGTCCTCCCTTCTTTCAGTAAAATGGCTGTGGCACCCTCTTAACCTGCATCGCAAGATGGCTCCTGAGGTGGCACCCTGCTAATGAATCAGTCCTGCCTTCTCTTCAAAAAGGCCGCAGCCTCCCCCAACTTGCACAACTTGATGGGAAGTGGCGGCGCTTTCTGTGCAAGACTTTCCCGCACCCCACACCTGGACTACCTCCTGGTCCCCTTTTGTTGATTTGTCCCTTTCTCCCAATTTTGGCACCCCAGGTTTTAATGCTTGCTGGCTATCGCCCCCGCCCCCATCAACCTCATATATTTTCCTCCCTTGGACACTGAGACTAAGGCAGGCTGTTGATGCCCGTATACATGCGCCTATGCTTCCCTACCCTCCCTGGCTTCCGCCGTTAACTGATGGTTTATTTCACACCTTTTGGCCCTAAAGCCTCGAGCCTCCCTGAGATTCCTCCCTCCTTCACAAACATATTATTCGCAGCTTGTGGTCTTGGTAAGCGCAGCAACTTTCTCGCTTTGTTTGTTGGCGCCCTAGCATTGTCACTCAAACTGCCTCCCTCATGTCCTGCCTCCCCTGCACACCTTTCAGACCTGTCAAATCTCTAAAAAACTTACCTATAAAAGTGGGTATCCCTCCCATCTTATATTATCTCCCCCATTTCACATAATCTCCCCATTTTACTTTAATCTCCTTCACCTCACTCCTTGTTGTCCCTTTTCAGCTCCATTTCTCTCCTTTCCCCCTTTTCTTTCCTCCCCCCCTTTCCTCCAAACTAATTGACCATCATGCCCCATCCTAATCCCACTCCCACATCCCGCACCAACCCCGCGCTCTCACCCCTTAGCACCACCCTCACCAGACACGGCCCTAACTCTTGGTCCATTCCCTACCCTCCCAATCTTTCAAAAAATGCCAAGAATTTTTTTAAACATAAAGTACTAATCCGGCACCCTGAAACGTTAATTGTTGATAACTACCTCAGCTTCACGTCCCCCATATAAATCAATTTTCAACTCTAAATGTCCCTCCAAATGGAAAAGCACGTTCCTACGTCACCTCCCAGTCACTAAATCTAGCAAAATTCCCTACGGTTTCAGACTCTCTACTACTCCTTCCCCATCTTTCCCAGTGAAATCGACATCTCCATCTTCAAAACTGGAAACATCCTCATACAAGCCTCTGAACACCACCTCAACATTTTCGAACATCATTTTCACTCTCTGTCCCACCAGTTATCCTCACCTACTCCCCTTCCCTCTAACCCTCAACCCCAAAACCCATCCCTGCACTCCCCTACCTCCCTGACAAATGCCTTTCTCCCCCTAGTCAACTCTAACCTTAATGATATATCACTTTCTCTGACTTCTTATCCATTACCCAACCCAGAACCCTCCCTCCAAACTTCTCAAACCCACTCATTATCTCCTATGCACTCCAACTACCGTTACCTGCTGACCCTTAGCCCCACTTCTAACCCCTCCCCTTCCTCCCTTCCTCCCCTCCTTCCCCATACCATTACACTCCCACCTGACCCTACCCTCCCGCCTCGATTTTACCCTCTGCCCCAAATGCTGATGTTACCTCTCCGATAACCCTGTACACTCATTCTTCACCTCTTATTTCATCCCCTACCCCTCTAACTGTCCCATCTCTCTCCATGCCCGACCCTCCCTCTCACTGCCAGTTCACCCCTCTCTCCTCGTCCCAAACCTCTCTCCCCCTCCGTACGCCAGACCTCCTCCTCCAACCAACTCAGAACACACCTCCCACCCCCTCTTCCTCAACTGCGGCCCACCTCACGCTTCTAACCTAAACACTTTGCAGCATTGACTACAACATTTCCAACCTGCTATCCGAACTTGCCCGACTTAGAGAGGATTTCATAGACTTCAAATCCTCTAACCCTATAACCCGCCCCTCTTGGCCCACCTCACCACACACTGGCCCTCCAAAACTCTCTAATCCCAAAAGCTGGAAATCCACCCCACTTCACAACCGCTCACATAGACCACTTCGCACCTTGAATGACTACTCCACCTCTAACCTCGCAGATATCTGCAATTCCTATCCACCTAAGTCCCCACTTAAGGATGCGGCCCCTCCTCTTTCTAACATCCCTGTTATTATTGGGACCAACAGAATTCTCTCCTCTCCTTGCTCTCCCCAACCGCCTCCGCAACTTACCGCCATCCACACGTGTTTCCTCACCAAAAACAACCCTAAGCCCCTGGCCTGCATGCTTGTGAACTGCCGCTCGGCGGTTCGACATGCGACTGAGATTTCCAAAACCATCCTTATTGAAGATACCGACGTAGCCTTCCTCATGGAAACTTGGCTCAAAGATCACTCAACACCCATCCGAGACTTACTCTCCCCCCGGTAATTCTATCCTCAGAAAAGACAGAACAAAGAGAATAGGAGGTGGTCTAGCAATTATCTTTAAAGGTGAACTCCAGCTCTCCCTAGCCAAAAACACAGACTTCACAACATTTGAATACCTTGAAGCAGAACTCAAAATTCAAGGCGCCCCCCCAATACGACTACATAACATCAATCACCCCCCAGGTGAACCTCTTCTCTATGCTTAGGAACTATCGACCTTCTTTCGCAATCATCACTTTCGAGCTCTAAAAATCTCTACCTAGGAGACTTTAACCTTCACTGGAACATGCCCGAAGACCCTAGTATCAAACTTCTCAAAAATCTCCTTCTTCCTTTCCCCAACCCATGCCAAAGGGGCTACTCTTGACGCCATCATCACAAACGATGATCTAGCATCCCTTTCCAACATCATCACTATTGACTGGTCTGACCACCACCTTCATGATCCCACCCTTAGCCCCGCCTGCCCTTCTAAAAACAACAAAACCACAATATTATACAGAAACCTCAATCTTATTCCCCCTGGTGTACTGGAGGCCAAACTACTAACACAACTCAGTTGCACCCCTCCCTCTCTCAATGCAAATGTACTCACTGAGCATTATAATAAAACTGTCACTGAGGTTCTTGATCAACTTGCTCCACCCAAACTAAAAACTCTCAAAAATATCCCTTCCAAATCATGGTTTAACTCAGACCTCAACAATGAAAGACGAGAACTTAGACTGGCAGAAAGAATTTAGAGACAAGAGCCGTCCCCCTCCAACCTCGTCCTCCTGCGAACCGCTAGATCCACGTACAAGAAGCACATTTTCTCTGAAAAGGCTTCTTTCTTCTGTTCACAACTCACGCGTGCCAAAAAAAGACCTAGAGTACTGTTCAACATTATTAGAAACCAAACCTCCCCTGCCCCTTCCATCATGACGGCATCCACGGAAAAATGTGAAGAAATAGCTAACTTCTTCTCAGATAAAATCGTCAAAATTGACCAATCCTTCATTCTAACTTAGATCCCTGCCAACTCCCCATGTGCCCCTGATACTACCTCAACTCCCTCCCCTCTGATCATACCTCCTGCTCCCTCCCCACCCCCACCCCCACTCTCCTTAACCCCTCCTGAACCTTCACCTGAAAACCCTCAGCCCAAAAACAATGCTTTGTGGCAGAATTTCCACCCTTTTTCCGAACTAGAAGTCTTTAACATCCTGTCCAAATTAAGACCATCCTCCCACACTAAAGACCCTCTCCCATCTTCCCTCATCTAAGATCTTAAGCACGTTATTGTCCCCTATTGGATCAATATCATCAACTCCTCCCTCTCCTCAGGGTGCGTTCCTTTCTCCCTCCAACTCGGACAAATCACACCCATTCCAAAAAACCCTAAGGCCGACCCTAATTACCCCAAAAACCTTCGGTCCATCGTAAACCTCCCCATTCTCTGAAAAGCCCTTGAAAAATGTGCCCGTCTGCAATTGGACAAACACATTGATACTTACAACCTACTCGACCCTCTACAATCCGGCTTCCGTAATGGCTGCAGCACTGAAACTGCATTGCTAAACATAGTTGATGACATCCACCATGCCCTAGATAATGGCGAGTCCTGCCTCCTCATTCTCCTTGACCGCTCTGCAGATTTCGACACTGTCAACCATTCAACCTTACTCAATACACTTAAATTTCAGTTCGGCCTAATGGCACCGTCCTCAACTGGTTCAAATCCTATTTTCAACATAGAACACAACAAGTCAAAATCCAAACCGGCTTCTCTAGTTCCACTCCGGTCTCACTCGGTGTCCCCCAAGGATCTATCCTCTCTCCTGCTCTCTTCAACCTATTCATGGAACCCCTTACCCTCATTCTTAAACAAGTTGGTAATAACTATCACCTCTATGCCGATTGTTAGATCTGGGGGTCTCTAGTTGGCAGAGGTAAGCACCTTAGACCAAATAGGGACTCTTGCTTCTAGTCAGGGTACAGGGACACACACGGCAGATAACCCCTGCTCACCCTCTAGGTAGCTTGGCTCAAGCAGACAGGCTTATCCCCAAGGCAATGTGTAACGTATTTGCAAGTAACCACCACAATGACCCCCCTGGTACACCACAAACGTAGACCACACAGGCGCGTATATCAAAAATATAATTTTATCTAATTTCAGCAGTAAAAATCAATTTATCATAGCGTTGCATAGTAATCGGTTTCTTGGGTTTGTTAGGATCATGAAAAGGATAGTCTAAGTCTCTTGAATGAATTCCACAAAGAATATGATCGCAGGCTCTGAGTTCTTAAAACACGGTACTCCGTGGTGCCCTTGCGCTAGCGACTGTAGCGCTCCTCTCCGGCTGTTCCTTCGATGGGAACCAGATGATTAGACCTTACGCGGCAGTCCCCGAGCCCCCACTCTACGCGGGCTGTTCAGGACTTGCGAAGGATGCTACTACAGTCAGCCGGATTCCCTCTCCCTCTACAGACTCACCAGGTTGGGGCCCGGGGTGCGAGGACTCGGCGCGTTGGAAGGTTTCCTCGGTGCAGGGCTCCTGCAACTCGCTAGCGCTGGCCAATCCGGTCGCGGCTCTCTCGTCGAGCCCCCAGTGATGTTGACAGATGTCCCCGGGCAGCAACCAATTGCAGCGCGGCTCCTCCGGCCAAGCCTCCACCAACCACCAATCGGATCGCGGCCTCCTCGCTTCTTCCTCCGCGGCTTTGCGGAGCGAGTTGGTCGAGACGCCGCCGGGCTTCACAGTGGCTCAGGAGGCACCCACGATCTTTGGGGCTGGCAGGAATGCACGTGCCGATGAGCACGCCGATCTCCTTTCCACGGCAGTCGGTTTCAGGCAGGACTCGGTGCAGCGCTCTCAAGCAAAGCGGAGAGCAGCCAGTGCAGTTCACGGGCAGAACAGAGTCTTATAGTCGCAGCAACCTTGACGTCCCAGATTCAGAGTTTGAAGACACAGCACACAGCAAAGTCTTGTTTTAGGTCAAGCAGGCAGGGTCACAGCACACAGCAAAGTCCCTTCTCCTCCTCAGCTTCAGTTGTACAGCAAGGCAGGTCAGCCCTTAGAGCACACAGCAAGGCAATCTTCCTTCAGTCCTTCAGCAGTCCGTCTTTCAGCAGAGGTTCCTCTTGATTGTAGAATCTAAAAATCTGTTGTCAGGGGTCTTGTACTTATACCTCTAAAAGTCTTTGAAGTCTTTGTGCAAGTGGGTCCTGAGCCCGGTCTGATCCAGTTCTGGGTGTTGCTGGACCACTTTGTTTTCCTGGCTTCTGCTTTCTTTTCAGAGTGGGGGGCAGAGTCGTCAGCCGCCCAGCAGGAGGTGGAGCCAGCAGTGTGGCAGGCAGGCACAGCCCTATTCACTCCCAGGTGCTATCTCCTCCCTCCACTCTACTTGCAAATGTCGCCATTCAGCAGAGGGCTGACTCAGCCAACCTCCTGGGGGATCCCCAGCCCCTGTCACTCTCAAGTCAGACAGTCAATCCACAAG
This sequence comes from Triturus cristatus, assembly GCF_964204655.1. Classification (NCBI taxonomy): domain Eukaryota; kingdom Metazoa; phylum Chordata; class Amphibia; order Caudata; family Salamandridae; genus Triturus; species Triturus cristatus. Next base: position 709,121,055 of record NC_140584.1, on the reverse strand, counting down.
CATGCCCAGGCACACAGAAGGGTCAGACAAGAGAACAGCTACTCTCTAAAAAGTACCATTCTCCAACTCAAGATTTAAAAACAGCCTCTCCTAAAAGATGTGTTATTAAATGCTGAGCTCAGGGATATCAAACACTCATGTCTTATCTTGTTCCTATGAGAAGATAGGCGGATAGCCATTGGCACCAGCATCCCCCATGTTAGCCTATGGAGCAAGATAACCTTGCAGCAGTGAACACACAAAATGGCCGTTGTTCACTACCAGAACATGTTACCTGCACTAGTACATGCTCTACCTTTTACATACACTGCACCCTGCCCAGGGGGGTACCTTGGGCCTTCCATAGGGATGACTGACGTGTATAAAAAGGGAAGGGTTAGGCCCAGCCAGTGTGGACACTGGCCAGGAGGACATGGCAGTCCGGGGACTGCAGGCAGGCCTGCGGCGGCAGGCCTGAGACACCATTTTAGGGCTACACAGGTGGGTGGCGCAATCAGCGCTGCAGACCCACTAGTAGCATCTGTCATCACCAGCCCTGGCACACACAATGCACTTTACTAGGGACTTCATGGTGATACAGATATGCCAATCAGGTATATCCAATCAATATGATATTTTACACAGGGAGCACTTACACTCTGGCACTGATTAGCAGTGGCAGAGTGTCCAAAGCATCTAAACCAGCAAAAACGAAATCCAGCACAGCATCAAAAATCCAGGCAGTAGAGGCAAAAGATAGGGGAAAAACCCACACCAAGGATGTCAGGTCTAACACGTGTCCCCTCCAGCTGAAAGTGGGGAGAACTACCCACCCTCTTGGGAGTTCTCATCGCTAAGGCGGAAAAACCTGGACAGACCATCAGCATTGGCGTGTTCTGTACCGGGACGGTGTTCCACCGTGAAGTCCATTCCCTGTAGGGAGATGGACCACCTCAACAGTTTTGGATTCTCACCCCTCATCTGCATTAACCATCTGAGGGGCCTGTGGTCGGTCTGAACACGGAAGTGAGTCCCAAACAGGTAGGGCCTCAGCTTCTTCAGGGCCCAGACCACAGCAAATGCTTCCCTTTCAATAGCACTCCACCTCTGTTCCCTGGGGAGTAGCCTCCTACTAATGAAAGCTACAGGTTGGTCCCCACCCTCGTCGTCCATTTGTGAGAGTACTGCTCCCACGCCTTGCTCTGAAGCGTCTGTTTGCACTATGAACTCACTGGAAAAGTCAGGTGCCTTAAGCACGGGTGCTGTGCACATTGCAGTTTTCAGGGCATCAAAAGCAGTTTGACAGGCCTCGGTCCAATTCACTTTCCTGGGCTGATTTCTAGAGGTTAGTTCTGTCAAGGGGGCAACAATGGTGCCGTATCCCTTAATGAACCGTCTGTAATACCCGGTGAGTCCTAGAAAGGCTCTCACCTCTGTCTGGGTCTTGGGGGGTTCCCAAGCCAGAATGGTATCAATCTTCGCCTGTAGGGGCGCCACCTGGCCGCTCCCTACCTGCTCGCCTTGATAGTGAGGCCTGCCTTCTGCAGAGCCTTCAACACTTCGCAGAGGTGTTGCAAGTGTTCCTCCCAAGTGGACCTGAACACAGCAATGTCATCCAAGTATGCGGCGCTGAATTGCTCCAGCCCGGTCAGTACCCGGTTGACCAGTCTCTGGAAGGTGGCAGGGGCATTTTTCAATCCAAAGGGCATGGCGCGAAACTGGAAATGCCCCTCTGGTGTTGAAAATGCCGACCTCTCCTTTGCCCCCTCAGTTAAGGCAATCTGCCAGTACCCCGAAGTCAAATCTAAGGTGCTGAGAGACCTGGCAGCTCCCAACCGATCCACGAGCTCATCAGCTCTGAGGATGGGGTGCGCGTCAGTCTTGGTGACCGCATTGAGCCCACGGTAGTCCACGCAAAACCGAAGTTCTGGCGGGTCACCGGGTGTAGCAGCTTTCTTGGGAACTAGGACCACTGGGCTAGCCCAGGGACTGCTGGAGGGCTCAATCACCCCTAACGCCAACATCTTGGAAACTTCTTCCTTGATGCTGGCCCTGACCTTGTCAGCTACTCTGTAAAACTTCTGTTTCACAGGTAGACATCTCCAGTGACCACATCATGGACGCACCAATTGGTGAGACCTGGGGTCAGGGAGAACAGGGAGGCGAACTGACCCAACACCTGGCGACAGTCTCTCTGCTGTTCTGGGGTCAGGGTGGGCGAGAGGACCACACCATCCACTTACCCGTCTTGCTCCTTGGTTGCCAGGAGGTCAGGGAGAGGATCACTATCCTCTTCCCCACCATCATCTGTAGCCATGAGCATTGTCACTTCAGACCTCTCAAAGTGGGGCTTGAGTCGGTTCACATGCAAGACTCTCAGGGGCTGCCTAGGAGTCTTCATGTTGATCAGGTAGGTCACCTCACTCTTGCGCTCTACCACCTTATATGGCCCGGTCCACTTGTCACGGAGCGCACAAGGCTCCACCGGCGCCATCACCCACACTTTCTGCCCAGGATGAAATTCAACCAGAGTGGTATTCTGGTCGTACCATCTTTTCATATCCTCCTGGCTGGCTTCTAGGTTCTCCTGAGCGGGCTTCCTGAAGCGCTGCGTCTGGTTGCGGATGGCCAGCACATAGCTGAACAAATCCTGGGGGGTTTCCCCATAGGATTTCTCCCACTCCTCCTTCACCAGTGTGAGAGGTCCTCTAACAGGGTGGCCATACAGCAGCTCAAAGGGGCTGAACCCTAAGGACTTCCGAGGCACCTCCCTGTAGGCAAACAACAGGCATGGTAACAAGACGTCCCACTTCCGTCTCATGGGCTCCGCTAGGCCCATAATCATACCTTTCAGGGTGCGGTTAAACCTTTCAACCAACCCATTTCCTTGAGGGTGGTAAGGAGTGGTGAACTTATAAGTTACCCCACACTCCTCCCACAGAGACTTCATGTACCTAGAGATGAAGTTGGTACCCCGGTCGGAGACCACCTCTCTGGGGAACCCCACGCGGGAAAAGATCCCCATCAATGCACGGCCCACCACGGGTGCTGTGATTGTCCTGATAGGGACTGCTACCGGGTACCGGGTGGCGTGGTCCACCAAGACCAGGATGAACCTGTTGCCTAAGGCAGTCTTGGGGTCCAGGGGCCCTACGATATCAATGCCCACCCGCTCAAAAGGGGTGCTCACCACAGGAAAAGGTTGGAGGGGTGCCACGCACTTTCCTCCGCTCTTACCACTGGCTTGGCATGTTTGGCAAGACTTACAAAAGGTACTGACGTGCTTCTTCATCTGGGGCCAGTAGAAGTGGGTGACAAGCCTGTGATAGGTCTTGTCTTGCCCCAGATGTCCTGCGAGAGGCACGTCATGAGCCAGACCCAGTAAGAAGTTCCTGAAGCGCTCGGGTACCACCAGCACACGGGCTGCACCGGGCTCAGCAAACTTAGGCTCACTATAAAGTAAGTCATCCTCCCAGTAAATCAAATGTTCCTTGGACCCTAGGCCCGCTGCCTGGTCTGCAGCCTGCTGCCGCACACCAATGAGAGAAGGGCACTCCTTCTGAGCCTGGCAGAATTCCTCCCTGGAGGGACCACCCTCTTGCTGCCAATGGGTCAGCTCAGGCAATTCCCCCAGTTCGGCCACCTGTTCCCCTGAAGGTTCCAGGGCATCCCCCTCAGGTTCTGCTTCCTCCTGGACCGTGGGAACCGTGGGGGCCGGTTTCCCGCGCGCTCTGCCCCTTCCTCTCCTGACAGGTCCCTGGGCCATTGTTCCAGGCTCCGGTTCTACTAATCCACCCTTACTGGCTGTCATGGCACGTGTGGATACACAGATCCACGCTGGCAGTCCTAACATCTCCAAGTGAGTTCTGTGCTCTACGTTCTTCCATGGAGAACTCTCCAGGTCGTTACCCAACAGACAATCTACCGGCAAGGCATCACTGACACAGACTTCCAAGGTACCAGAGACTCCCCCCCATGTAAAGGGAACACGCGCCATCTTGCAGAGGCGCACTGAAGTGTCAGCTGCCACTACTGGGCAGAGCACATTGGGAATGACTTGCTCTTCAGACACCCACTGACACCTGACAGATGTCACACTAGCCCCGGTGTCTCTCAGAGCCTCTATCTCCCTCCCATTGATGGTCACCTTTTGCCCGTATTTTTTAGTGTTAGCGGGTATCAAGGTATCCTGGACCATCTCTTGGTCTCCTAAAGAGACAAGGGTCATCATAGCTAATCCCTCTTCCCCACTGGAAATCAAATCCCCTCCCAAAGATACACTAGCTAACCCTGGGACCAGAGCAGCAGCTGGTGCTGGGGGTGTCTTGGGACATTTAGGGGCGATGTGCCCCACTTCCCTACAAGCATAGCAAGTAGGCGGTGGTCTGTTATCCTGTCTGCCCTTATGGTGCCAAGACTTCTTAGGCTTGGGGGCTTGGGACTCCTTTTCTTGGGAACTGTTTTGGGGCCCTTTAGAGAACTCCTTAGTGTTACCCTTGTCCTGACCACCTTTCTGCTGGGGACCCTGTCCACCCTTGGCTGGGATACTTACCACCCCTTTGTTGACCCTGGTGCTAGTCCAGCGGTCTGCCTCTTTAGCAAGCTCACTGGGATCGGTTAACTTGCTGTCTAAAAGATGCTGGCGCAGCTCTGGAACACATAGACTACTCAAGTGCTCCCAACTAATCAAGTGACACAACCCCACATAATCAGTAACTTTGCTGCCCTTTATCCAACCTTCCAGTGCACGCGTGTACATACTCACACACTCCACCCAAGTACTTGAATCAAGCTTCTTGAAGTTCCTAAACTTCTGGCGGTACTGTTCTGGTGTAAGCCCATACCTGAGGCATAAGGCCTCCTTCATAGTGGGGTAGGTTAAGGTACCTGCTGCTTCTAAGGGTGCTAAGACATCCCTCCCAGAGGCCTCAAAATGCTTCCACAAACCTGCCCCCCAACTCTTTTCAGGCACTTCATTCATCTTCAAGGCAAGCTCATAGGATCTAAACCATGCATAGATATCCTCACCCCTCTGATAATTCTGCACCAAATCTTTCGGTATGTATACTTTACCCGCCTGTACTGGTTGTGTGCTGCCACCATTCGGACTGGACTCCACCTGTTTAGCTTTAATGTCCAGCTCCCTCATGCTCAACTCATGAGCCAACTGGAGTTTTCTCTCTTCCAAAGCGAGAGCATTCCTCCTCTCTTCCGCCTTCCTCTCACTGTAAAGGCGCAATTTTCTTTCCTCTGCTTGAGCTTTGAGCTTAAAAAGTTCAATCTCATGGGCCCTAATCCTCTGATTCTCCTCCAGCTCCTCTGGAGAGAGGCCCCGACTGGAAGGGGTGCTGCCAGCCCTAGACGCTGGCCTATTCACTGGCAAATCACTGGATCCAAATCCATGCTCCTGTGCACCGTCCTCTCCAGTCAAATCCTCTGGCGTAACATGTTTGGCCTCCCACCAGGCCCTTAGAGCTTTCTGTAGCTCTTCTTTGTTAGCGCTGCCCTTCACTGGGCATCCTAGCTGCTTGCAGAATTGCTTCAGCTGCTCCTTTTTGTATGTGAGCAACTCCTTTACTTCAAATTGCAATTCCATCTCCTCGCCTACTCAATTCAGAGACATGATGCTTCCTAGGTCTTCCAAAAACTTTGTGCAATATGTAACTGCTAACTAGACTAGTGATGTACAGAGAATCACTGCAGGTCAAGTGCAAATACTGGTTCTAATCCGCACCGCTGACCACCAATGTTAGTTCTGGGGGTCTCTAGTTGGCAGAGGTAAGCACCTTAGACCAAATAGGGACCCTTGCTTCTAGTCAGGGTACAGGGACACACACGGCAGATAACCCCTGCTCACCCTCTAGGTAGCTTGGCTCAAGCAGACAGGCTTATCCCCAAGGCAATGTGTAACGTATTTGCAAGTAACCATCACAATGAACCCCCTGGTACACCACAAACGTAGACCACACAGGCGCGTATATCAAAAATATAATTGTATCTAATTTCAGCAGTAAAAATAAATTTATCATAGCGTTGCACAGTAATCGGTTTCTTGGGTTTGTTAGGATCATGAAAAGGATAGTCTTAGTCTCTTGAATGAATTCCACAAAGAATATGATCGCAGGCTCTGAGTTCTTAAAACACGGTACTCCGTGGTGCCCTTGCGCTCGCGACTGTAGCGCTCCTCTCCGGCTGTTCCTTCGATGGGAACCAGATGATTAGACCTTACGCGGCAGTCCCCGAGCCCCCACGCTATGCAGGCTGTTCGGGACTTGCGAAGGATGCTACTACAGTCAGCCGGATTCCCTCTCCCTCTACAGACTCACCAGGTTGGGGCCCGGGGTGCGAGGACTCGGCGCGTTGGAAGGTTTCCTCGGTACAGGGCTCCTGCAACTCGCTAGCGCTGGCCAATCCGGTCGCGGCTCTCTCGTCGAGCCCCCAGTGAAGTTGACAGATGTCCCCGGGCAGCAACCAATTGCAGCGCGGCTCCTCCGGCCAAGCCTCCACCAACCACCAATCGGATCGCGGCCTCCTCGCTTCTTCCTCCGCGGCTTTGCGGAGCGAGTTGGTCGAGACGCCGCCGGGCTTCACAGTGGCTCAGGAGGCACCCACGATCTTTGGGGCTGGCAGGAATGCACGTGCCGATGAGCACGCCGATCTCCTTTCCACGGCAGTCGGTTTCAGGCAGGACTCGGTGCGGCGCTCTCAAGCAAAGCGGAGAGCAGCCAGCGCAGTTCACGGGCAGAACAGAATCTTATAGTCGCGGCAACCTTGATGTCCCTGGGTTGTCAAACAGGAGGCCAGTTCTTCTCAGGCCCTTGGAGATTCAGAGTTTGAAGAGACAGCACACAGCAAAGTCTTGTTTTAGGTCAAGCAGGCAGGGTCACAGCACACAGCAAAGTCCCTTCTCCTCCTCAGCTTCAATTGTACAGCAAGGCAGGTCAGCCCTTAGAGCACACAGCAAGGCAATCTTCCTTCATTCCTTCAGCAGTCCGTCTTTCAGCAGAGGTTCCTCTTGATTGTAGAATCTAAAAATCTGTTGTCAGGGTTCTTGTACTTATACCCCTAAAAGTCTTTGAAGTCTTTGTGCAAGTGGGTCCTGAGCCCGGTCTGATCCAGTTCTGGGTGTTGCTGGAGCACTTTGTTTTCCTGGCTTCTGCTTTCTTTTCAGAGTGGGGGGCAGAGTCGTTAGCCGCCCAGCAGGAGGTGGAGCCAGCAGTGTGGCAGGCAGGCACAGCCCTATTCACTCCCAGGTGCTATCTCCTCCCTCCACTCTACTTGCAAATGTCACTATTCAGCAGAGGGCTGACTCAGCCAACCTCCTGGGGGATCCCCAGCCCCTGTCACTCTCAAGCCAGACAGTCAATCCACAAGCATGCCCAGGCACACAGAAGGGTCAGACAAGAGAACAGCTACTCTCTAAAAAGTACCATTCTCCAACTCAAGATTTAAAAACAACCTCTCCTAAAAGATGTGCTATTAAATGCTGAGCTCAGGGATATCAAACACTCATGTCTTATCTTGTTCCTATGAGAAGATAGGCGGATAGCCATTGGCACCAGCCTCCCCCATGTTAGCCTATGGTGCAAGATAACCTTGCAGCAGTGAACACACAAAATGGCCGTTGTTCACTACCAGAACATGTTACCTGCACTAGTACATGCTCTACCTTTTACATACACTGCACCCTGCCCAGGGGGGTACCTTGGGCCTTCCATAGGGATGACTGACGTGTATAAAAAGGGAAGGGTTAGGCCCGGCCAGTGTGGACACTGGCCAGGAGGACATGGCAGTCCGGGGACTGCAGGCAGGCCTGCGGCGGCAGGCCTGAGACACCATTTTAGGGCTACACAGGTGGGTGGCGCAATCAGCGCTGCAGACCCACTAGTAGCATCTGTCATCACCAGCCCTGGCACACACAGTGCACTTTACTAGGGACTTCATGGTGATACAGATATGCCAATCAGGTATATCCAATCAATATGATATTTTACACAGGGAGCACTTACACTCTGGCACTGATTAGCAGTGGCAGAGTGTCCAAAGCATCTAAACCAGCAAAAACGAAATCCAGCACAGCATCAAAAATCCAGGCAGTAGAGGCAAAAGATAGGGGAAAAACCCACGCCAAGGATGTCAGGTCTAACACCGATGATACCCAATTGTACTATAAAATCAAATCCCACAGTGATGTATTGCACCTTAACACCGCCCTGACTAATATCCAAACCTGGTTCCAACCATCTCATACTTAATCCAACAAAAACTGAAATCATTCTTTTCTCTCCTAAAAACAACCCTCTCCCCATCCAAGCTTGGATAATCGACCTTAATGCCCTAAACTGTACACTTTCCCTAGCCAAATCAGTAAAATCCCTTGGCATCACTATCGACAATAAGTTTACGCTCAACTCACACATAAAAAATTCGGCAGAAGGAGCACTTTTTATGCTCCAACATCTAAAAAAAAATCAAACCCGTCATTCCAGAGGAAGATTTCAAATCTGTTGTCCAGTCCCTAGTCCTCTCGAAAATTGACTTATGGCAACGCCCTGTATTCATATGTTCTTTCATAAATAGCTACATGTTGCACTCATGTCCAAAGCAAGATACATTGCTCTTTTTGTTCTTTAAGTGTGCCATATCTTATTGCTGCATTTCGTTTACCATTGTTTTGTATTCCATGTACTATCGTCATTCCAATGTAAAGCGCTCTGATACTGCTGGGTGAAGCCAGCGCTATATAAAACCTCTAAAATAAATAAATAAGTCCACTTGATGGTGATGTTTCATTGTCTACATATGTCATATCTTGAACTACAGCAACATTTTTATAATAAACATTATTTTGTACCAGGTATAATATAATATAATATGTATTACTTTACTCAAATCCACTAACTCTTCCCAGATTGTTTTACTCTTTGTATGCACACCATTTAATTGAATGACAACTGGATCAAGATCCTCTCTGTATACAACAACAGTTTCAATATTTTGTTTATAATCTAACGGTAAATAGACCATTCTTTTTTTAAGACTGTTCTGCGGGTCAGTTGGTAAACAACTATAGCCTGAAAATGGATTGCACATTGTATGAGAATGGATTCATGCTGTTCTACTAATTCTAGTTTGTTGGGTACTGCTCCAGCTGGCATATTCTTATTTTCTAACTTATTGTAGCAGAACTTACATACAACTTGCTGTGTGGACAACTCTAATTGTTTTTCTACAAATACATATATAGCAAATTGTTGCCTGTTATCATTGTTCTCTTGTTTACTTTCTGACTACAGAGCAACATTGCAAGTTTGGCTTTTGTAGTAAGAGCATCAACAACAAATACAAACATAGTTTGGTTTCTGGGAAGAAACTGTTGAACATCCGAATCTCTTCTGTGAAATTATCAACACTAATGCTTGTGTTGTGTTCCTCTACACCTTTAGATACCAACTCTTCATTTTCTCTAAACCCCTCTTTTAGACCGAATAAATAAAACTGAAAATCTTAACAAACTTTTTCTACCTCTGCTACTTTACCATGCAAAAGAGCTCTATTCATTTCTCCTAAACACAGGGCAAGAGTTATGACATAGTAAAGCCTCCTAACTAAATTTCACCTTTTAGAGTGGTGAACACCTAACATTCTAAAGTGATGAAAGGTGTTTTGCCACACTTTCTTCTATAGACATGCTAGTGAATATCCCTGTAATTTGTATGTTTCCTTATTTTGCATGGATCTAATCGTGGCAAAATTGCAATTTTCTGTTCCAGAATTTTGCACCGAAAGTTACATAGGAAGCCTCTCATTACATAAATTGATTCCTGCGAACACTGCAAATACTGTTAGAGCTCCATCTGTACGCAGGCGCTTGAGTGTCTTCCCTGTACCTGTTCAGCTATCACTTTCTCAACATTCTAAGGAACTCTCTCCTCTTTTGGAATGGGAGTACCATCCTCATAACAGTGCAGGCACTAGTGTATTGTCTTGAAAGTATCGTTCTTCATTGAACCAAAGCTTAGTACTGGAAGTATGTTTCCATTCACCATGGAAAATTTTGCAAAAGTTACTTATGTTCACAAGTCTTTTCTTTTGGCTTATTTTCCTCAAGCTCACCACTACTTTGTCCAGTGTCCTCGTTCTACTTAGGATTACAATAAATAGCTTCTTCTTCAGGGCAAATGCTTTATCGGCTACAACCTCAACATGCTCCTTTTGTTTCACTGCTTCTCTTCTCCTTTAATACTGTTTCATAGTACATTTGAGCAAAAACAAAATCCAGCACAGCAAAAAAAATACAGGCGGTAGAGGCAAAATGTCTGGGAAAACCACGCCAAAGATGACAAGTCTAACGCCTACTACAGAACATTCTGACTCTTAATTTCTTTAAACTGCCTCTGTCTGTTTGTTGAAATATTTCCTTTCTTATATATTCGTCTTGCTGTCACTTAGGCCCTCATTATGATGTCAGGTAGACCACCACCGACAGGCCATCAAAGGCCATCGTTGCTTAACAACTTGAAAGACTGCATTCTGTTTTATATTTATCTATCATCTACACACAATTACCCCAATGGCTTTTCTAAGAGACACCGTATTACTAAACAATACATAATTTTCATTTCAAAATCTTTTTTCAAAAAAAGATTTGGGGACTTGTGACTCCATTGCAGATCTGCAAAGCAAAAGCACAATATAAATGTGAAAGAGCACATTTAAGATTTATAACTCTCTGTTTGATTTTATGCACATGACAATGGCTCTGTCAGTAGTTTTATGAGTGTCTATGTGTGTGTGTAAGTGGGTACATAAGTCTGTAAGCATATATATCACTTTATGCCTTTGAGTGTGAATAGGTGCAGGAGTGTCTCAGTGGGGGATCTGAGTGAGTATGTGTGTGGGTGTATTAGTCTCTGAGTAGGTCTCTGGATGCATGAGTGTCTGAGTGGGTCTGTGAGATACTATATGTGTCTCTGAGTAGGTATGTGAGTGGGTGCATGAGTGTTTGAGTGAGTCTGTGAATGGGCACATGAGTCTCTCAGTGTATCTGTGAGTAGGTGCATATGTCTCTCAGTCAGTCTGTGAGTGAATGCATGAGTGTCTGAGTGGATCTGTGAGTGGTTGGATGAGTGTCTGAGTGAGTCTGTGATTGGGTGCATGGGTCTCTGAGTGGGTCAGCAATTGGATTTGTGAGTGTCTGAGTGGGTCCATGACAGGGTGCATGAGTCTCTGAGTGTGTCTATGAGTAGGTGCATGGGTCTCTCAGTAAATCTGTGAGTGGATGCATACGTGCCTGAGTGGGTCTGTGAGTGGGTGTGTGAGTGTCTGAGTGGGTCTGTCAATGGGTGCGTGATTCTCTGGGTGGGTCTGTGAGTGGATTCATGAGTGTCTAAGTATCTCTGTGAGTGAGTTTATGAGTGTCTGAGTGGGTGCATGAGTTTGTGAGTGGGTCTGTGGTGGGTGCAAAAGTCTCTGAGTGGGTGAGTGAGTGTGTGTGTGAGTGTTTGAAAGATTATGTGAGTGGGGGTGTAAGTCTCTGGGTATGTGACTGAGCATGTGACTGTGTGGGTCAGTGATTGTGTGAATGTGTTTGAATTTTTTTTAGGTGAGGTTCGCAACTCCGTCACAATGTTAGGGAGGGGCCATGCTGAATGATGCAATGGGACTGCGACTTCAACCACATGTAAAAAAGACATTTACCCATTTTCAGTCTCATAAGGGGTCCTTCACAGAGCGGGATAATATACCCATGGGGTCAGGGTACCCCTACCATGACCCATTCCATATTTTCTAACCGTACTTTCCATCCCCCAGGATTATGTGCAACTTCATAAAATTGCGGCTGCAACTTTTTATACAGGTTGCACCACCCAATCACAGCACTGCTGTTGGTGCGATTTGTCAAGAAATTCCTCGTTGGTGGCGTGAAGGATCCGCGTCCCTAGATGTACAAATTTGGTTATCTTTTGATAACTCTAAAAATGCTGAATGTATTTACAACAAGTAACAAAAAGAACTTGTTCTGGACCAAGAGCTAGCTTTCTGCCAACTTTTGTGTCATTCTGTCCAGAGGTTCGGGCTGTAGTCGTGTTCAAAACTCCTATGGGAATTACCATGGCAGACACACTTTTTTTGACCCCCTCCCTTTTTCTCAATCCCCACCTAACAGATCACCCCAAACCTTTCTATGGACAACTAGAATCACTGATGAACTTTTTCAGAATATTTCATGGAGATTCGTTATAAGCCACCAAAGCTGTAGGCAAGTCAAACAACGCTTTTCCTATGAAAACATGGTCCTAACTATACCCACTTTTTTTGTGTCTTTGGAGAACCTGCTGATTAAGGAAATAAGACAAGTTAAGGTGACTTTCGTCATAATTTACAGTTGCACACGGCATTCATGCACACACCCACCAACTGTTTCAGAACAACCTATCCGCCTTCTTCGTTCGATAGTGTTTTAGAAGGACAGTTTTACGCAATAGCAGATATGGCGTCTCGTGGATGATAGCTGCTCAAGCCCTAACTTGGGTTATGAAGGACAGCTCTGAATCAGGGTCAGAGACTGAGACAGCAGATACAGAGACAGCATGTGAGGACTTTGAGTCATGCTGTCCCTTTGCAAGAACAGTCTGTGCGACAGGACAGTGATAGCAAGTCAGACCAACCCACAGAGCAGGCATGTCAGGTGGCAAGCCCAGGCAGAATGCTTTCTTGGCAGCTCCCCAACTTAGTTCATCTCCTAATTTGTGCCTTTTACTAGCAAAGCTGGATGTTAAGTCGATACGGTTAATTTTGTGCCATGGACTACGTCCATCTTTTTGGGATGTTGACTTTCTTGAGCAAATAATGCAGCAAACAAATTTGCGTGCTGAACAATTTCTGAGGGAACATGGAGGCACTCTCGGGCCTCATTTTAGGACATACAGGTGGACTCCTACTTCATTATAGGAGTTGAAGAAATTTTTTGGGCATTATGCTCAAAATGTGGGTAGTGCATAAACCAACTTTGCTGTCCTACCGGTCTACTCAACAGTTTGGGTAACTCCCATTTTGCATCGTACTGAGCAGAGATATTTTATTGCTTTTGCAGCGCATGCTGCATTTCAATTATATTTCTGCTGCTTTGCTAGGGGACCATCCAGACCATGAAAGATTGTTCAAAATTTAGTCTGTCTTGGAACATTTGTCTGCCAGGTTTCCATATGTTTATACTCCTAGTAAGAATGGAGCCATCAATAAGTCCTTGATACTGTACAAAAGGCAACTGCTATTCAGGCAGTACATTCTAAGCAATAGAGCTTGCTTTGGCATCAAGCTATACATGCTGTGTGAGAGCTCTACTGGCTATGTGTACTGCTTGAGAGTGTAAACAGGGAATGACTCCACTCTAAACCAAGTAGGTTGCCCTCCCATGCTAGAAGTCACTGGGAAGATTGTATCAGAGCTTGTCCAGCTTCTCTTTCACAAAGGTCACAACCTTTATGTGGACAATTTCTATACAGGACTAGAGCTGTTCAGTGAGCTATTCAAAGCTGCTATGGTGGCCTGTGTTCCAGTTTGTTGTCACCGCAAAGTATTCCGGCTTGTGATTGTTTTTAAAAAGCTCCAGAAATCCCAGAGCACTGCATTGCGTTCTAAACTTCTCGCAGTCAAGTTCTTGGCGTAATGTGCATGTGCTCACTACAATTCATGATGAGAGAATTTCTCCCATCACAGTTTGTGGGTCAGATGGACAAGGTTCACAAGTCCACCAGTACACTTGAGTACAAGAAGTACATGGGAAGAGTGAATAAGACTGACAAGGTTATTTAACCATACAATGCAAGTTGTGAAGCTCGCACTTGTTACAAGAAGCTGTTTACCCACTAAATCGAGATGGCCACATGCAATGCATATGTTGTTTATCGTCAGACAACCTCAGGAAGGCTCACGTCTTTTCTTGACCTTCTTCATTTTCAGTCATTGAAAGTCTTACTACTGCAGAAGCAGCAGCCTTCAGTTCATATGCTCTGTAGGACGTGGCAAAGCCGAAGGAGTGACATTTTGCTAATCGCATTCCTGTGAGATGATGGATGAAATGTTTAAAATCTGCCCACCATCATTCACACAGATATACACCTTACTTGGTGAATAGTAGTCATATAAAAGTTTATTTTGGATTACAAATCCATAAAACATACAATAAAATACAACATGCGACAGTAACAAGGTACACAACACCAACATATAAAAACAATTGTAATAAAACCACCCGATGCTATAACCTAGCTGTGTAAGGTAGAAAAATATCAATATAGCAGCTTCACTTGTAGTTTCTCTAAACTACAATAAGTTCCATTCTGTACAAATCTAAGAAATATGTTAAAATAACTATATCCTCAATAGTTCTTGGCCAACATTTTAAAGGGAAAATCAAGAAAGAAATACCATACATACATTGATCATCCCTGTGAAGATGAAAATGATACAGGAGAGTCACTTTTTGATGGTAATAATGGCTCATTAAACACTGATTCCAAGCTGCATATCAATGTCTGGTTGTACACTGGACTGGGCAGTGATGGCATCAAATGCTGTGATGTTCTGTCGTTTCAGGAACTCTGGATGGGTAGTGGCCATGGGGGTAAATGTAATGCCTCCACCACTTGGCCTGTGGAAAGCAATGTTATCCATCCCAGTTGACATGTTCTGGGAGCTCTAAGCACCTGAGATTAAATGAGGTTTAATAGGGTTTGGCATTTTTAGATGTTTCAGTCTTGTGAGAGCATCCACACCGCTGGCAAATTGCTGGCAACTTTCATGATTTAGCTTGCCCGCACATTTTCCCTAGTAAAGGTCTCTTGCTTCTGCAGTATATCCAAGTTAGATTTTTAGACCCAATTCACCATAATACTTAATGAGCGCACAGACTCCTTCAAGCTTCAAGCTCTCTTTTAGTGATTCGATCTCTGCTATAACCAGATCTCGTCCCACACCTTTAGAGCTTTTCACTTATGTGTTTCCTCCTCCTGAGCTGTTAGTAGGGAGTAACAGTTAGAGCAGGGAATATTAATTATGGGTTCCTCTTCTGCTTCCACTTGAATTAAAGGATCCAGAAAAGAAGAATTGTAATAGGCTGGATAAAGAACATGGGTCATTAGGTCGAGAGGGCGGATTGGGGGTTGACCATGAGGCCTTTCTTTGCTAGTAATGTCCTTCTTGATGTTCCCTTTAAAGTGATGTGTAATTTTGGGCCTCGCACCACTTCTCTCGACCAGAGTTGACTCTTAACCCAAAATACCCTCCACCTCCTCAATTAACACATTGATGACATCTAGGGTGCTGTTGTCAGTAACATATCCCTTGTAATCTTCCCCACTTTGCCATGCCCGCTGCATTAACTAGCATTTTTCTCTTTCTGATTTTCAGTATGTTTATCGTAGGGTCAGGTACTTACAGTTTGTGGTAGGGAGGGTGAGAAGTTTAGATTATGGGGCCATGAGGGGTGCCCCAGGTCTGCCTCTTTCTGGTACTCATGGGCACAGGAGAGGCCCTCCCTTAGCCTGAGCTTTCCCTGAGCATAGCCCATGCTGCAGGTGATGAGGACTGTACTATGTAGCACTTTGTGCAGGTGTCTGTGATTACAGGGGTTGCCTCCTGTTGTCTTATGCAAGCTGGCACGTGAAGTCCTGTCCTGGAAAGACGTTGCAGAACCCTCACACTTTTGGACTTTTGAGGAGTTGTCGTACTTTAGAATTTGGGACCGCGTAGGAGATAGGGCCCTACCCCTGTCCATCCCGGTAGTAGTGAACCGCGAATGGTTAATGCGGTATGTATGAGTGCTTTCTGTAACGTTTTAGCTATGAATGCACTGCGTATACGCTATTTTACATCACTGCGTGG
Source organism: Triturus cristatus (assembly GCF_964204655.1). Lineage (NCBI taxonomy): Eukaryota > Metazoa > Chordata > Amphibia > Caudata > Salamandridae > Triturus > Triturus cristatus. Next base: position 709,105,188 of record NC_140584.1, on the reverse strand, counting down.
GTTCCATTTTGTATCGGTGGCCATCTTATGGTTGCCCTCACATAGGCTATATAGTATGAAGCTAAAACGGGTCTCTTAGATCACATGTGCCTTTCCTTGACTTTTCTGTGACCTGGGCAGCTTGGCTCCGCTGCCCCAGGTCAAACTGGTCTCACGAGTTCCCCGTCCTCTGGCCACCTGTGATTAGCATCAGGGCTTGACACACCATAAAGTCTTTTCATCCTACACGAGCCTCCGGCTAATCTCTTTCACATCTGACTGTTCCTGCTTTATGGCTTGTTTCCCAAAACAGGAGATGCTCATGTTTATTGGGGCCTATCGATATCTGATGTGGGACCTGAGCTTTACTGTGTAAATAATTGCGGACTGGCTTCACTGGAATGTGGGATGGTCATCATGACTCTGCCTTTTCGTTTGAAATGTATACGTATAATGGCCATATCATAAACTAAAGAATGTATGCCTGAGGCAGGAAAATCTGTTTTTAAGGAGAAGCCCGTTTCTGTGATTTTTAGCAGTCTCCTGAGAACATACACGCTGTTGTACTTCTAGGACGCCTGTAATTGGTCTGCAGCCAATAAACTGATCTTTGACTTCACCCAGAAGACTCTGTGTTTCTGTAGGTCTGAAACAAGAAGAACCCCGAAGTCATAGGGTGTGTTCCCCTGCACCGCTGGGCTTAAAATACCCAGTACTTCAGTTGGCGCCCAACTCGGGGCGATTTCAGCGGTACCGGTCCAAGCCAGAGGTTCGTGAGGAGCTTCGTGTGGAAATTCTGGAGGAAGGCCGCCACTTCATCGACCCCTGCATGTCGACCTGGTCCGAAGGTCTTTTCTGCGAGGTTCTCCGCGTCCCGACGGCTACGAAGGACTGCTGCCCTGATTAATCGCCCTGTTTTGGACCCTTGACGATTTGGGTAGAGCGAAACAATCGAGAGAGTCTTCTGGTGACGCCATCGATCATCAATATTCAGTTAAGTATAAGTGGAGCGTCTCCCAGTTTGAATTTGGTATCCTTCGGGATCATTTTGATTTGGTGCTTGCAAGTCCCAAAGCCAGAGGACTCGTGTATTCACAAGACTACCGTATTCGATAATCCTTTGACGTTTTGAAACTAGACTAGTGAGCGAAGATGCCTGGTTCTAGTGTATTTTGTAGATTGTTTTGTTTGGGTTGTGGAAGGGATTTCCAGTTAGAGGATTCATGTCCGGTTCCTCCAATTGGAACTCCTACTTATGAGCTTTATGTAAAACATGGCGTGGGCCCCATTGCATATAATGAAATATGGATCCGATACACCAGAAAGGACGGTGTTTTAAAATGGCCCCAAAATTGTAGTTTCGATACAGATATCTTAGATAATTTGGAAGTTAAATTGTTTAAAAAGAAAGCCCGGCCGGCGAGGTTTGATTCTTTCCGCCTATGGCGAAAGGAAGCCAAACAGAAGGAAATAAAGCTAGCGAAAAGGGATAAGAGAGAGAGAGGTATGTCAGTGATGCAAGCAGCTGTGCAATTTAAAGATAATGAGGAGGAACAAATGAAGGAACAGTTGCACAGGCAGCGCAAACTAGGGATTGATAAATGTTACCCTGTTTTGTCACCCCTTGTACAAGATGAGACAAAAGAGAAAGAGAAAGATTCCCTAATGTCCCATTTGTTAAGTTCGCCACCCCCATATGCGCAAAATGCCACCGCACCTCCACAGCTTGTAAATGCGCAGCCTCTAGTAAATATGCCGCAAGCCCTCCCGCAGCTGCCAGCTCCTCCTCAGCTGGCTCCTATTCCTGCAGTGCAGCCCTCTCAAGGGCCGCCAGTTTTGCTACCTGTTACCCCCGCGCTTCCTGCGACTTTGTCTAACACGCCAGCGGTTTCCCCTGGCGCTCCTTCTCACACTACCCCGGTACCTGTATCTGAATCTGTTTTTCTTCCCTCTGTTTATCCCCCCGTTTTCGCCTCAACTTCTCCTTCAGCACGACAACGACTGGCTAATGTAGTTACTAGTTTAATGTCCCCTCTGTTTGGGTCATCTAGTGCGACTCCTGGTTTACAGCGTAAGCAATTGCGTAGTCAGCTGCCTGGTCCCGAAGAGAAAGAGGTGTTAGATCATCTGGCGGCGCGTAGGTGGATTGGTTTCCCTTCATGCTATGATGTGGAATCGGTTGTTAACGTTTTTCACCAATGGGATGCCCCAAAACAGAGGTATGTTTTTGATAAAATGTGTGTGTGTGTGAATTGGAGGATAAGGGTGCAAACTCAAACCCACAGGAATTGTGTCAAGTGTGATTTGATTTCAGAACAGGTGTAATTGTGGGCCCCAATGTAGATAAAGTAGTTGCGACTTTACTGTCCCTCAGAAATGGCGATTGTCAGCAATCATTGTTTGACCAGGATTTCCCTGTGGGGAAGGAGGTAAAAGCGCGCCAATATCCGATGCGCCAGGTTCCTCCAGTTTGGAGACCTGGTGATCTAGCTGCTAACCCACCTGTTCAGCCATATTTTCAGCGTGTTTGGGTGCATGTCCCATGGAAGAGATCCGAGGTGTTAGCGCTTAAACAGACATTGCCTGACCCCCGTAAAAACCCTACCGGTTATTATAAGGAGTTGTCACAAACTGCAGAATCGTGTGTCATGAATTTGGCCGACATAGATATGCTGTTTGGGAATGTGGTTCCACAGCCTTTATGGGGATCCATTCGTAATATAGATCACACTGCAGAACTAGGTGACACATGGGCTAATATCGTTGCTGCAGACGCTAGACAAGTTGGTGGTGCAAAACCTGAGCCCCTCATAGCAGAGCTCCCTGGTAGAATTATTACCTACATGAAAACTATAATGCCCGCGATGCGCGTAAATTGGGACAAACTGTCCGCATGTAAGCAGAAGAAAGATGAGACAGTGTCTGATTTCTTCACCAGGTTTGAAGAAACGTTTATCGACCACAGTGGCCAAGACATGAGCACTGAAGGTGGCCAACGGTTATTTGTTGATAAATTTGTGCAGAATCTACTTCCCGAGTTGTGTAAGAAATTAAAAGACTCAGAAAGTTCTTGGGCTGTTTCCTCTTCAGCGCAAATACTGGCTACTGCACAGTATTATGAGAATAGAGACAAAGATGAGAAGGATTGAACAGATAAGAAAACGAAAGAACTAAAGACAAAGGTCCTCTTGCAGCAGGCCTATCCGCCACGTGGAGGACAGAGTAATTATAGGCAAACACAAGGTATTTATCAGCAGCCCCAACAGTTTCAGAATAATCAGCAAATGAATGGGTATTATCAACCACGAATCCCTGTAGGTCCCAACCAATGTTCCTATTGCAAAGAGGAAGGTCATTTCAAATATAGTTGCCCTAAATTGATGCAGCGTAACAGTAATGCGTATGGCGCAAGAGGTAGAGGTAGAGGTGGTCAGCAAGCTCCTAGAGGCAGAGGGCGTGGAAATGTTCTCCGGAACGTGCGTCCTCTTCCGCCTCAAAATACCATGAATAGTTTTGATCAGCAAGCCAACGCGACTGGTAATACAGCTCAGTACTACAATAATGATTATTATGCAGAAGATGACAATGTAGAGGATGATGATTACTAGGACAGCCGTAGACAGAGAGAGGGAGTTGTTTCAGTGCCAGTGGATCAGAGCGGACCTTATGTTAAAGTAACCACAGCAAATGTAACGGAGCCCTTTCTGCTGGACACTGGTGCTGCAAAGAGTTCAATCATGCATTCAAAACTCCCTGGCGCGCCTTTGTCTGGCGAAATAAATGTCTCAGTAGGTTTTCTGGCGCCCCAGTTAGGAACCCGATTTCTAGTCCGATGTCTCTTTCTGTTGGACCTTGTGAGCTAAAAGCACCCCTCATCCTAACAACGGGTTGTGATGAAAATTTGCTAGGCTTAGATTTGCTGAAAAGATTGCATGCCACGTTGTATTGTTCTCCCTCAGGAGTACAACTTACATTAGGTAAGAAAGTGATTTCCCCAATGTATTTGTCTAAAAATGCAATGCCACCTGAATTGTCATCCCTTCCGGATGCCCTTTGGGCTACTGGTCCCAATGATGTGGGTCTCTTGGAAATACCGCCATATGTGGTAACTTTAAAAGCCAATGTCAGATTGCCACGTATTCCCCAGTATAAGATCTCCAATGAGGGTCAGAAAGCGTTGTTAGAAATTGTCAGTGATTTGATTAAGAAGGGTGTAATTGAAGAGACAAGAGGTAACGTTTGCAATAGTCCTGTTTTACCTGTCTTAAAACGAACGGACCCTTCGCAGCCACCTGTTTACAGATTTGTGATTGATCTTAGAGAGGTTAATAAGATTGTTGTACCACAGTTTCCAGTTGTCCCTGATATAACTGCCTTGTTAACCATGATTCCAGCCTCCGCCGCATGGTTCTCAGTGATCGATCTAAAGAATGCTTTCTTTAGCATCCCAATTGCAGAAGAGAGCAGAGACATTTTTGGCTTTAGTTTAGGAGGTCGCAGCTTCCGCTTTAAACGCGCTCCCCAAGGCTACTGTGAGAGTCCATCAATATATAGTCAGGCTTTAAAAGCGCAGCTTGATGCACTTGTTTTACCTAGTGGCGCTATCCTCATTCAGTACGTCGACGATTTACTAATCGCAGCGGATACTGAAAAGATTTGCAAAAACGCTACCTTGTCATTGTTGCGTCATTTGTCTGCCTTCCACCACAAGGTGTCTCTCTCAAAATTGCAATATTGTCGACAAGAGGTGACCTACTTAGGTCATCTCTTATCGAAGGAGGGAAGGAAACTGACCCCAGAAAGAATTCAAGCCATTGCACAGTCGAGTGTGCCAAGAACACAGAGAGAAGTGCGTGCTTTCTTGGGCATTACTTCATACTGAAGGCATTGGATTCCTAATTTTCCTTGTTGGCAAAACCTTTGTTAGCATTAACATGTAAAGACACACCGAATCCTATCCCATGGTCTGAAGAGTGTCAGAAAAGTTTTTGGGAATTGCGTAATGCATTGTGTTCAGCTCCTGTGTTGGGTACCCCTGACTACAGTAAGCCTTTTACATTGTATGTTCATGAGAAAGATGGTTGTGCATTGTCAGTGTTAACATAGCCTTTTGGCGACAGACCACATCCATGCGCACATTTTTCGTCAACCTTGGACCCTGTAGCGAGGGCATTGCCAAGTTGTCTGAGAGCCACAGCCGCCGCAGCTATGTCTATTCGACAGTCTGCTGGCCTAGTAATGGATAATACATTGATTGTCATGGTTCCACATGCTGTGGACACATTGTTGAACAGGACCAAGACGCAGCACTTAACTAGTGCGCGATTATCTGGTTATGAGCTGACACTGTTAGCAAACCATATACACATAAAGAGATGTAACACGTTGAATCCAGCTACACTATTACCAATTCCAGCAGACCTAGATGAGATTGAGCAACATGATTGTCTGTTCAGAACAGAGGAAGAAACGAAAGGGAGAGTAGATCTCAAAGATACTCCCCTGACTGAGTGTGATGGTACTTTATGGGTGGATGGTTTGTGTTTCAAGCTTCCGAATGGTGATACGACAGCTGCATATGCTATCACGACTTTGCACACGATTGTGGAAACTGCGCGTGTGCCACAGAATTCGGCTCATGCAGCAGAATTGATTGCCCTTACGAGAGCATGCGTGTTGTCTGAAGGAATGAGAGTGAATATATATACAGACAGCCAGTACGCCTTTGGCGTGGCTCATAGTTTTGGGCGATTGTGGAAGGAACGTGGGTTCCTGACTTCGCATGGAGCTAAGATTCAGAATGGCAAGTTGGTGAATGATCTCCTTGAGTCACTGACCCTACCGTTACAAGTTGCGATTATGAAATGCAGTGCGCACAAGAAAATCACTGATGATGTTGGTCGTGGTAATGCGTTTGCTGATGAAGTTGCGAAAGAAACAGCAAAAGATGTGAAGACTCGAATGTATGTTGCAGGCCCTGCCAGATGGGTTGGTGATGTTGGAATGTGTGAAAACACAATAGAAAGTGTAAAGTCCCTTCAAGCTGAAGCCACAGAGAAAGAGTTGAGCAAGTGGAGAGAAAGTATGGGTAAGTTGGATGAGAATGGTTGTTGGATTGATTTGTCAGAACAGAGGCGATGGTTGTTACCTGATGCATATGTGCTTCCAGTGGTTACTATGGCAAATGGAATGGCACACATCAGTACGAAAGGAATCTGTAAGTTGTTGGCTCCAGTATGGCAGAATGCTGGAATCCCTAAGTGTGCAGAGAATGTGGTCAAGAATTGTATGGTATGCTTGAAGTACAACCCTGGTAGGGGAACCCCAACTCCAGCTGGTCATTTTGCGCCTCCATCATATCCATTTGAAGTTTTGCAGCTAGATTTTATCCACATGGAAAGGTGCAACAACCTGAAATATGTATTGGTGGTTGTGTGCGCTTTCTCAAAATGGATAGAGGCCTATCCCCTAAAAGATAACACTGCTCTATCCACAGCCAAAGCCCTTGTGAAGGAATTTTTCCCTAGGTTTGGAATGCCAAGAATGGTGTGGAGTGATAATGGGAGTGAGTTTGTGGGCCAAGTGATGAAGAATGTGTGTGAGGGATTAGGTATTAAGCAGAAGTTTCACGCTGCAAATCACCCCCAATCAGCTGGACTAGTGGAGCGCTACAACGGCGCTCTAAAACTTAAACTGGCCAAAATCCAAGCGAGCTCAGGTCTTAAATGGCCTGACGCTCTGCCTCTAGCACTCCTGTCCACCAGAATGACCGTGCATTCACGGGTGGGACTTAGTCCCTACGAGGTCGTTTTTGGCCGCCCGGCCAATGTATGGGGTGTGCCAAGACCGACGAAATTCAGTGAGATCAAGCATCCAGTATTACTTGATTACTTGTATGATTTGACGGCTAAACTGCGTGTTTTACACCAACAGGTGCATGATACTCTCCCCCCGGCTTCTGAGGCTCCAGGACACCCTATTGACCCGGGCACGTGGGTCTTGGTAAAAAAATTTCAGCGCAAGAGCAACGATGAGCCTCGTTGGATCGGCCCTCATCTCGTGCTCCTATCTACGAGATCAGCGGTTCGAGTGAAGGGGAAGAAAAACTGGATCCACGGCGCCCACGTGAAGAGGATCCCTTTGCCTCTGCCGTATGACCAGTGGGTCCAGGAGGGTATCGCAGACTCTGAAACAGACACTGTACCTCGTTTTGTGCAGTTCAGTGATGCACGCATAAAAGGCACAGCCTCAGCGCAGGAGAGTGACGATATTTTACAAGAAGCTGTGCCACCGTCAATTCGATTGGACACTACAGAGCCTGAACTCTTGTTTCAAGATCAAACAGTGCCTGGCCGTTTTCGTTACAATCTGAGGCCAAGGCCCACGGACAAATAAATATTCTTTTTCTTTTTCCTTTTTCTTTTTTGATAACCAGAGCTCTCCCATCTGAAGGACTTTCTTGATTTTTGTTTTTCGAACCACCATCCGGGTTCAGCCGCAGGGTCGCGGTGCCAAGACTTTGGGGTACAGGCCGAAGACGTTAGGTCGACGGTTCTGGTTGGTCTAGGGCGTTCCCTGGACTGACAGGCGTACTCCCTAGCAGAAGATACTCACCCGCCGCGAGCGGCACGATTAGAGGATGGAGTTTTGTAAGATGGAGAGGCTCACTGAGGAAATGAACTTTAAAACAAGAATGTGTGAAATCATGACACGCAAACGTTTTGTATTTTTATGCCTGTTTTTATTATGTAGTATGGTAGTGTTTACTGTAGGATTTGTATTCTTCTCCTCTCAAGAGCCTATTGCCCTCACTGTACAGCCTATATCTCCTCCTACTATCTCCTCACACTCTTTTCACCCCCTGCCTGAGCATGAACAAGCTAGACGATCAGAGTTTGTGAATAACTCGTTTATTCAGCTCCTGCACCAGCACCAACTAGTTATGAATACAACAAATTGTTGGGTGTGTGGTTTGATGCCACATACCATTAATAAGGGTATTCCTTATCTAGTGCTGCCATATAGTTACAATGGATCGTCATGGGCATTCCAGACCATGTTTCTTTATGCACTAGAAGTATACTCCCCGCGACAACCGCGTTCCATCAGACCTAGCACCAATAACAAAGCTTTAGTGAAAGGAGTTGCCGATATGAGTAGAGATATCGATGCATACTCATCCATTCCCAAAGAAGAGTTGAGAGCTTATGTAGGGTGGAACGCGACGGAGTATAGTATTAGTCTAGGTGAAAGACAGCGGAAAATCTCATCCCCAATCTGGGTCGTACCCCACATAGGTCGGTTCTGTTTGCAAGGTAATGGTCAGAATCCTAGGGCTCAACTGGGAAGAAGTGACTGTACTGAAACGTACACTTTTCCGTCGCAGTTTTCCCCTGCGTTTTTGGCTGCCAAGGGTACATATTTTATCTGCAATGACCGAGCATATACATGGTTGCCCCCTGATTTCTCGGGCACATGTTATATTGCGAATCTGTTACCGCCAACATTTACTGCCGCCTCTGACTATCACAAGACCAGAGTTGTGAGAGGCGTGATTAGTAAGGAAGATACTGCCGGTCAGGAAGCGGGAGATTTCTTTTTGGGTTTCCTGCCGTTTTGGGGATCTATGGTCAATAGTAGGAACCTGAGACAACTGACTTGTGTGGTTGAATCCACTGTTAATTAATGTTACGGCTGGTGCCCTTGGTAATTTGACAGCTGAGCTCCAAGCGGATCGCCTCATGACTTTGCAGAACCGCATGGTTCTAGACGTCATACTTGCAGACCGTGGTGGGGTATGTAAGGTTATCCAATCCAGTTGTTGCATTTTCATACCAGACAATGCTCCAACAGTCTATCAAGCCATCTCCAAACTGCATAAAATATCTGAGTCCATACACGTGGATAAGGGAGATTGGTCACTGGTGGGATGGTTCTGGGAACTGATATCTGCCTGGGGTTGGAAAGTTCTGATGGTCGTTGGAATGATCTTAGCCATCCTTTTCCTGTTCTGTCTGTGCATACAGTGTGCTCCTGCGATATGTGGCCTCTGTGCTACATTATGTGTAAGGAAACCTGTATCGAGGGATGAGCTAAGTAATAGGATGATGCTACAGCAACATCTCCATGACTTCGTGAATATTGACCTAGACTCGGATTGAAATGAGTGTAGTTATTGCCTATGTAAGGGCAAAAGGAGGGTCTGTCGTACTTTAGAATTTGGGACCGCGTAGGAGATAGGGCCCTACCCCTGTCCATCCCGGTAGTAGTGAACCGCGAATGGTTAATGCGGTATGTACGAGTGCTTTCTGTAACGTTTTAGCTATGAATGCACTGCGTATACGCTATTTTACATCACTGCGTGGGTTCCATTTTGTATCGGTGGCCATCTTATGGTTGCCCTCACATAGGCTATATAGTATGAAGCTAAAACGGGTCTCTTAGAGCACATGTGCCTTTCCTTGACTTTTCTGTGACCTGGGCAGCTTGGCTCCGCTGCCCCAGGTCAAACTGGTCTCACGAGTTCCCCGTCCTCTGGCCACCTGTGATTAGCATCAGGGCTTGACACACCATAAAGTCTTTTCATCCTACACGAGCCTCCGGCTAATCTCTTTCACATCTGACTGTTCCTGCTTTATGGCTTGTTTCCCAAAACAGGAGATGCTCATGTTTATTGGGGCCTATCGATATCTGATGTGGGATCTGAGCTTTACTGTGTAAATAATTGCGGACTGGCTTCACTGGAATGTGGGATGGTCATCATGACTCTGCCTTTTCGTTTGAAATGTATACGTATAATGGCCATATCATAAACTAAAGAATGTATGCCTGAGGCAGGAAAATCTGTATTTAAGGAGAAGCCCGTTTCTGTGATTTTTAGCAGTCTCGTGAGAACATACACGCTGTTGTACTTCTAGGACGCCTGTAATTGGTCTGCAGCCAATAAACTGATCTTTGACTTCACCCAGAAGACTCTGTGTTTCTGTAGGTCTGAAACAGGAAGAACCCCGAAGTCATAGGGTATGTTCCCCTGCACCGCTGGGCTTAAAATACCCAGTACTTCAGAGTTAGATTTGCTATTCCTCATTCAGTCAGTGCAACAGTAGGAAAAGGGTTGGACTTTTAGGCATCAAACGTACTATTCCCAGTCCAATGTGTGCAACAGTAGTGAAAGTGTTGGGCTTTGGAGGTGTGAAATGTACTTTTCCCAAACCAAACAACACAACAGTAGGGAAAGTGTTGAACAGGGGAGGGTTTACATTTACATTCTCACTTCAAACAGGCCAACAGTAGGGAAAGCATTCGATTCCAAAGGAATAAAATGTACTTTTCCCACTCCAGTCATTGCAACAGTAGGGAAAGTGTTGGACTTTGGAGGGGTAAAATGTACTATTCCAACTCCAGTCAATGCACCAGTCAGGAAAATGGGGAAGCATCCTTGGTTGAACTATCTCCATAGATCAATTGCCTATCTCCAAATAGACCAAATTAAGTTAAACAAGCTTCACCTTCCACATGCAGCACTCAAAGCAATACTAAAGAAACCAGACAAGGACACTATCGAAATTATGCGATATGGGGGAACTTGAGAATTCCAAGCCACTACAAGCCTTGAAAAAATAATTCACTATTATGCAGTTACAATGCCTCGACCCGCAGTCATACCTCCACAGCATGCTTCGCAAAAGTTGCCTAAGCAAATAATTTGTGGCAAGGCTGATGGTGCTACAGAATAAAGAACTAAACCCTAAATTGACTTCTCTCTCTAAAATTGTCAACTGCAGACTCTGAGCTTATCATCTACTGTGCTACTCCTACAGCTCTTGCACACCAGACGAATTTTGCTAAAACCCATTTTCCAAGCTCATGGAATTTGCACTTGCAATGAGGCTAGGGACCCTGGGGCTGATTAGGATGGCGGGCGGAGGCACTTCCTTGGTGCTGGCAGAAAATGCAATTTTCTGCACTCCACCAGCGGGCCTCGCGCCCACCATATTACAATGGGCAAACATAGTCCATTTCCCGCCTGTCGCGGTGCGACATTAAGTGCCAGAAATAGGCGCCCGCAACTGTGGGGGTGGGAGCCAATAGAGACCCACCGCCATGCGGAATGATGTCCCATCCGCCTTACAAATCAGAGTTCCCCAAACAGCCCGGCACACCGCAACGGAGAAACCACCCAACCGGAGACAGTGGAAGCACGACAGCGGAGCGTGAAACCAGACTCCCGGTCCCCTCTACCCTGTCCCGACCGCAATGGATTCAGCTCTACAAGCCTTTCCAGTGCTGTACCTGATCCACTACCAGCAAATAATGGACCGTGGTGGACAACACCGCAGGTACTAAATCATACAACTCCACACACAACCACAACAAACAAATCCTGGGCTGATATACGTTTCTTGTCCGTATCAGACACTCTGGTGGGGACAGGAACACATCCCCAAGTGTACCCACACATGTCCTACCTTTAAGAAAGTCACCCCTCCGCATCCGAGTCACCCATCAACCGCAAAATCACTGCAATGTCCCGGTCACGTCGCCGCCGCGGTGCAGACGCGGGAAAACCTGCACAGAATGTAGGAGGCAGGGCCAGCACCAGGCATTGGCAGTCCATAAAGATTTACAGGGCCAGACTTCCACCCTTCACACACTGCACACCTACACCCATTTGGGAGCATGCTGTGTGCTCCTCCTGTGCCCCCCTGCACAATTCATCTTCCAGGTGTAGCCAGACCCTGCACCTCACACACCAAACAACCAGGGAGCCTGTCTTAGAAGGTTGGGGTGAAGAGGAACGCCCAGCACAGAAGCTATGGGGCAGGGCATCCCTCCTCCTCTCACCAACCCTCCACTCTTGTCAAGTAAACTGAGTGCAATCACAAAATGAAAACTCACACTGCATATTAACATCCACTGAACTTCCACACTCTCTGTCAAGTCACTCAGACACACCCCACACTGACACACAGCCACATACACATACCAGATGTCAGCAGCAATGGGGGATAATAAATGGGCAAGCCAAAGGTGAAGTGGACAGTGCTGGAAAGCCATGGAGCGAGCCACAAAGTATGTGTCCATCACATGCAAGAGAAGGAACATATCACACCACCCTAAGGCCATCAAATCAGACATGGGTGGCACAGTGAGTGAAACTAAACCAAAGTAACCTCTGTGCAACAACTCAGGGAGACATCAAGGCAAGCCATGCATAGGCATAGGGATGATAGGAAGTGTCTGAAGTCAAACAGTGACCAGCCACACATCTGTGTCAACTTACTTGACATGTATATGCCATCAGCATAACACACATGGTTCAATGTCACACTCCCTGACTGTCAAACACAAGTAGGACCTTCACAGATGCCCCTCCTCTACCCACCTCACACCTGCAGCACACAACACCAGTGTTAAACACACATAATGATGCAAATGATGTCCTGTGAGTACACTGACAACCAATCACACTCCCTGGGGTGCATCCACAAACATCACACCCACACTCAAGGATGTCTGAGCCAATGCAGACACAAACACAATAGCCAAGCACAAACCTCACAAACATCATACACAGAAGTCCAACAAGCCCACATATGGCCACCCAGACATTGGAAAGGCAATGGGACCACAGAGAGAACAGGAGTACACAACATTGTCACTCAGTACTAATTTACAGACACCATACCCAACATAAACAAGAATTGCATCATCTCAAAACAATCATGAACACAAACTGGGATCAATGGGACAATAAGCTAACACAGACACCACACCACCCATCAAGTAAACATGGTGTCATAGTGTACCACAAGCATGTGCATGCACAATCCTGACAAGTGACAGGTCAAATATAGGAGGACATAGCACTATTGTGCACTCAAAACAAGCCCAGTAACAAGAAAACACCTTGCTGCATGTGACAGACATACAAGTAATGCACACTACACTTGCAACACACATCAGAATGTATCACAATGCACAAACTACTCACACAAAATGTCATACAAATAGCACATCACACACACAGAGCATCTGTCAGCAGAAAGAGCCAACACAGCCCAAACAGGGCATACATCCACAATAAAAACACAACAGATGCACATGCCAATCCATCACATTGCAAACTCAGATGGACATCAGGGGGATGCACACCAGGCAAGTACAAGGCTACATACACTGACAGCACTGCATGCAGGCCAAGCTGTGTGCGCACACCAACCAAATCAGTAGCACACACATCTCAGTGCCACAACATGTACTCCCACACACACATCAGCAAGGACACAGACAACATCACACTCAGGAAGGGTAGCAGTACCTCAGCAAACACACATACAGCTTACCCAACACCCACAGATGCACAACTCAGGGAGACCCAGGTGCAAACAACATGACAAGAGGAGTGTGCAGCACAAACATTTGCACTGCACATGAGCAACCATAACTGCAAACCAGTACAAGCAAATCACACATAAATAATTGGGAAACTGTCCTGAGTGGCTCATTGGTCCTGTGCACAGCTCAGCACCACAAAGCATAGTGTAACAAATGAAGTGGTGGGAAGGCTCACACACTGGCAACCCAAGGGGTAGGTGACATGAGATTGAAGTTCTGTGTACGTCAGTAGTGGACAGGTTAGGAGTGTACTGTACACAAACACATAGAGGCATCACTCACAATGGGTAGGCATCAGAAGCAGATATGAGATGGTTTGACTCCACATTCCACATACCATACTGGAGCCAAAAATGGCTCAAGTGACAGCAATACATGAGAAAACTCACCAACAATGTCAGTGTGGCTGTACAGGTCTGCACAGTGAGCACAAACAGTAACAAGACACATGGCTGATCAACAAAACACAACATAGACTTGGCAGTCACCCACAATTGTCAGCAACAACAAGTAGATGTCCCCCAGGATTGCAAGGACACACCAACACACTGCACAGTGTACAACCTACAACTCCTATATGTGCCCACAATCACAAGCATATGGCTGACAATTCAAACAAACAGGCACTCAGCTCCTGGGTTATACATAGGCCTGGACCAAAATTCCGTTCCGTTCGCGGAAATTGCGATAATTTGGCATTTTCGCGTTCCGTAGAAAGCGCGAAAATGTCAAAATTTCCGCATTCCGCAGCTTAGCGATAATTTGTTTCTAGCTCGCGCTGTAAAATAATACATTCTCGCATGCTCGCGATCGCCTTACCTGAATCCCCGCGTCTGCCGACAAGTTTTCCCGATCCGGTCGCGTTCTCCACGAGATGTTGAATTGTTGGTAGCCATTTGCGCTGTCTCGCGACAGTTCGCGCCCACAGTAACGTCATGCGTCACGCGATCACGTCTTTCTTCTCGCGATCATGCACCGCGAGACAAGTGAAAACAAGATGGCCGGGCCCGCGAGCAACCGCATGGGTAAGTTGGCGAGCCGCGACCACGCAGAAAATACCGCGAACGGGCGGGAAAAAAACGTCTGCATCTTCGCAATATTTCTGCTTTTTTGCGGAGATTTTTAACATTTTCGCGATAATTTGCGAAAGTGAATTTCGCAAATTCCGCCCACCCCTAGTTATACATGTGTGCAGTTGGCATTGCAGGCGCACACACACATCAACACTACTGACCAAGTCACCCCCTTCACACTTCATGACCACTCAAGTGCACACATTCAAATGTATCCAAGTGACTAGGAAGACAGGCCATCACACGATGACCATACATCAACACTGCTGTTCACACATCAAGAAAGATCACACAGACATGATGGACCCTGGCCAGTCTGCATGTAATCCTGTGGATAGAATTCTCCTCTGTGCTGGTAGTGCATCCTAACATGACATGTGTACAATTTAGCGAACCTGACCATAGACTGATGAGGATAACAGTAGATTATCACAAACAACCATCATTGCACCCTCAAGCCTCAGAGTCAAGAAGAACTAAAGTTCCTATCACCTCTGGCAAACTCTGAAAATGTGAAGCAAGCAATTGGCTATGTTAAAGTTATACTAGTGGCATACAGAGCATGTGTCACATGAAACCACACCCAGACAGAAAAGTTTTATTTAGCAAGGACACTGACAAAGCAGGCAACAGGAGGAACTGTCTTTATCACAAACTACCCAGATAGGCATCAAAAGTAAACAACAGCAAGGCCAGTGGACAGTCCATAGTTCAAAGGAGGTACATGTGTGCATGAGAACCTGCACAGGGAATGGGCATCCAAATTACAAACAGCAAGGCCAGTGGCCAGTTCATAGTTCAAATGAGGCACGTGTGTACATGAGAACCTTCACAGGGAATGGGCATCCAAATTACAAATGGCAAGGCCAGTGGCCAGTCCATAGTTCAAAGGAGGCACATGTGTGCATGAGAATCTGCACAGGGAATGGGCATCCAAATTACGAACAGCGAGGCCAGTGGCCTGTCCATAGTTCAAAGGAGGCACATATGCGCATGAGAGCTTGCACAGAGAATGGGCATCCACATTACAAACAGCAAGGCCAGTGGCCAGTCCATAGTTCTAAGGAGACTCATGTGTGCATGAGAACCTGCACAGGGAATGGGCATCCAAATTACAAACAGCAAGGCTAGTGGCCAGTCACCAGTTCTAAGGAGGTACATGTGTGCATGAGAACCTGCACAGGGAATGGGTGACACCGTACACTGCCATGGGAAGCAACACAGCTAAGGGGATAACAATGTGCAGTCCAGGCACT
Organism: Triturus cristatus; assembly: GCF_964204655.1. Classification (NCBI taxonomy): domain Eukaryota; kingdom Metazoa; phylum Chordata; class Amphibia; order Caudata; family Salamandridae; genus Triturus; species Triturus cristatus. Next base: position 709,089,482 of record NC_140584.1, on the reverse strand, counting down.
GCTGTGGGAGAGATCGGTTTGGGAGGTGGACTATTCCTCTGACTTGGCCGTCAGGCAAACTAGGAGGTGGCTGATTCGGGCCAGTTAGAAGACTGGACCTGGGAGAGAGAGGAGAAGCTGAGGTAGAGGCATCAGTGGCTTTGGGAGCCAGAGGGTTACTTGTACCTGTTGGTGTGGAGGCACGTGGAGGCAGAGACATGCTGCTGTGAGACACAGTGTGGGAGGGAGAATGTGGAGGGCTGCCTTTTCACTTCTTGGGGATTCGATAGGTGATGATTGTCTTGATAGGATTGGGAAGTGTAGCGGCCACAACAGCCTCACTTTCCACCACAGGTGCATCAGATGCAGGTGGTGGCCCTCCCTTTGGGGATCTGCTGGGTTTGGTGGTACGCTTGGCCTGGCCTTGCCTTTTCCCCTCCATCCGCAGTGCCCTCCTGTCCCAGCTTCACAGGGGTATGGGTGAGAGTTGAGGTTGTGGGTGAATCTGCCATAGAGGGCTTTTTCTCTTAGCAGGCACCAGCTTCACAGCAGGCACGACAACTGTTTGCCTGTCTTTGGGAGATGCTTTTGGGACGGGAGTGTCCTTGAATGGGGATGATTTTTAGGCATGTAAGCCTGAGGCCTGCTTTTTGGCTTGATGCCCCTGAGTGTCACCTGAAGGGCTTTTGCCTTTGCGCTCCTGTGACTTTAGTTTGTTTGGGGGATGATGTCTGTACTCTGACCCACTTGGGGAGCTGCGTGTGGTGTACCTGGAGCCTGAGGACTGTGGTGTGTGGTCACGCTCGTCAGATGTAGCCACTGGCAGGGGAGTTGCCGAAGGGACTGGAGCTGGACTCTGAGCCTGTGACAGCTGAATGGCTGCCTTCAATGTGGAGGACAAAGACTGGACAGTCCTGTGTAGCCCACCCACTTCAGAATGAATGCCCTCCATGAAGGCAACTCTGTGCCAACTTCTTGTCATGGTCTTGGAAGGCATTCAGGAGAGTTGTGTGACCCGCACACAGCTGGCACAAATGGTCCACAACCTCAACATTGAGGACAGCAGGGGAGACAGGGGCAGCAGTGCCCAGGGGGAAGGACACTTTTCCCTTCTTACTGGTGCGAACACATGCAGCACTAGTGGAAGTAGCTGGGAGGGTGGGCACTGGACGATGTGTGGTAGAAGAGGAGGCAGATTTCCTACTCCCTGTGCTCGCCAACATCGAGGAGTCACAGCTAGCGTCAGGTGACATTGAGGTTGGTGTTTCTGGGCGTAATTCCTCAAGGGCACTCCTGTCCCCCCTCCGAGGCGCTGGTCACATCAGTGTCAGTGAGTTCATGTGCAGCAGTCCTGCCTGAAGCTTTACCATTGGTGTCCATCCCATGTCCTTCTGTGCCCTCGGTAGAGGCTCAAGAGACAGAGGCATATATTCAGTTTAGTGCCATACACACAAACATCATATGCAAGCAAAGCACAAAACAAGGTGATGATACCCCCATGTTGCACACAACCCTGTGCAGTCTGCATGTGCCACCTTAATTCAAAACTCAAAACATCCATGGTAACATGCACACTTGGAATTAATGACCCATGTGATGTCCACACAGCCAAATAGCTTGCCCGTGCCTCAATGTAACATGACATACAGATTCCTGTAAGCATACCTATGTGCCTGTAGGTGAAAAAGATGCACATCTCAACATGTTGTCACAGTCACATATGGAGTCACCATAAGGGGACAGCACAGCCTAAAACAGAATCCAAAATGTAATTTTGCAATGGCAATGAGCTCCTGCCACCCACCATGTTGTGCTTTGGTGCACAACTACAGTTGCACTTTGGTGTCAGATGTGTAGTTCTCACAATTTCGAGGCCAGGCACTGCACACATCAATGAAAGCACACTCAGGTGACGCACACTGCTGTTCACTGCCCAGTGATGTCCATCAATCAATCAATCAATCAATCAGTCAATCAATCAATCAATCAATCAATCAATCAATCAATCAATCAGTCATTTGTAAAGCGCACTACATACCCGCGAGGGGCTCAAGGCGCTGGGGGGTCTGCTACTGATTGAACAGCCAGGTCTTGAGTGTTCTCCTGAAGTTCAGCAGGTCTTGGGTCTGTCGTAGGCTCAGTGGGAGGGTGTTCCATGTTTTGGTGGCGAGGTGGGAGAAGGATCTCCCGCCGGTGGTAGTTGTTCGGATGCGCGGAACGGTGGCTAGTAAGAGGTCGGCAGAGCATAGCTGGCGGTTGGGGATGTAGAAGGAGAGACGACTGTTGAGGTAGGCAGGGCCAGTCTTGTGGAGTGCCCTGTGTGCGTAGATGAGGAGCTTGAAGGATATCCTCTTGTTGACGGGGAGCCAGTGCAGGTTTCTCAGGTGGGGGTTGATGTGGCTGTGGCATGATACATCGAGGATCAGTCGTGTCGAGGTGTTTTGGATGCGTTGTAGTTGTTTGATGAGCTTGGTCAGGGCTCCCGCGTAGAGGGCGTTTCCGTAGTCGAGTCTGCTGCTGACGAGGGCCTGGGTGACTGTCTTTCTTGTATCTGTTGGGATCCATTTGTAGATTTTGCGGAGCATGTGGAGGGTGTTGAAGCAGGAGGAGGAGACGGCATTAACTTGCTTGGTCATTGAGAGCATTGAGTCTAGGATGATTCCCAGGTTGCGTGCGTGGTCTATGGGTGTCGGGGCTGTCCCCAGAGCCGTCGACCACCAGGAGTCGTCCCAGGCTGAAGGGTTGGAGCCAAGGATGAGGACCTCCGTCTTGTCCGAGTTCAGCTTCAGGCGGCTGGCCTTCATCCAGTCGGCAATGGCCTTAATTCCTTCGTGGAGGTTGGCTTTGGCGGTGATGGGGTCCTTGGTGAGGGAGAGGATCAGTTGAGTGTCATCAGCGTAGGAGATTATATTGAGGTCATGCGGTCAGGCGACGTGTGCAAGCGGGGTCATGTAGATGTTGAACAGTGTCGGGCTAAGGGGGGAGCCCTGGAGTACGCCGCAGATGATCTCGGAGGCTTCAGATCGGAATGGGGGGAGGCGGACGCTCTGGGTTCTGCCTCAGAGGAAGGATGTGGTCCATTCCAGAGCCATGTCTTGGATCCCTGTGGCTTGGAGGCGTTCACGTAGTGTGCGGTGGCAGACAGTGTAGAAGGCGGTGGAGAGGTCTAGGAGGATGAGTGTTGCAGTCTCACCGTTGTCCAGCAGGGTCCTGATGTCGTCGGTGGCGGCCATGAGGGCGGTCTTGGTGCTGTGGTTGTTGCAAAACCCTGACTGAGAAGGGTTCAGGATTCTGTTTTTTTCGAGGTATCGAGCTGTTGTGGATGTCTGCTATCTTGCGGTGGAAGAAAGTGGCGAGGGAGTCGCACAGGGCTTGCGACGGCGGGATGCCGTTGATGTTGGAGCTGGAGTTGGAGAGTTCCTTCACGATGATGAAGAGCTCCTTGCTGTTGTGTGCGTTGTTGTCGAGGCGGTCTTTGAAGAGGACCTCTTGGCAGCCTTGATGAGGTGGTGGTGGTTTCGGATGGCGTCCTTGTGTGCAGTGAGGCGGTCCAGGGTCTGTTCATTGTGCCGTTTCTTCTCTAGCTTCCAGCAAGCTTGCTTGGAGGCTAGGAGTTCTGGGGTGAACCAGATGGCCCTCTTGCTGGTGTCTCTGTAGGGGGGTGTCTTCAGTGGGGCGAGGGTGTTGGCGCAGTCCTCAATCCAGCGTCTGAGGCTGTGGGCAGCATCATTGGTTTTGGAGGGTACGGTGGGTGGGCTGAGAGCGAGGTTTGCATGAAGATGATCTTCGGTGATCTTGCTCCAGCAGTGGCGGGAGATCTGTTGGGTGCGGTGGTGTGTGGTGGGTTTCTGGAAGGTGAAGTGGATGCAGCGGTGGTTGGTCCAGAGGAGTTCGGTGGTTAGATTGAAGGAGATGTGCGGGCTTGAGGAGAAGACTGGGTCGAGCGTGTGACCGGTGGAGTGGGTGGGCGTGGTGACGAGTTGCCTCAGTCCGAGGTTGGCAAGGTTATCAATCAGGGTTGTGGTGTTGCTGTCATTGTTGTTCTCAAGGTGAAAGTTCAGGTCTCCGAGGAGGATGTAGTCAGTGGAGGTCAGGGCGTGCGTGCTGATGAAATCGGCGATGGAGTCGCTGAACTGGGGGTGGGGTCCGGGGGGTCGGTAGACGAGGGTGCCTCTGAAGGTGGAGTTAGGGTCTGTGTGGATCTGGAAATGCATGTATTCGGCGGTGCTGAGGGTGTCGTTGGTGCTAGTCGAGACCCTTATGCTGTTCTTGTGGATGGTGATTCCTCCTCCGACTCCGTTGGTGCGGTCTCTGCAGGTGATCTTGTAGCCGTCTGGGATGGCTATGGTGATGTTGGGTGCGGAGGAGTTGTTCATACACGTCTCTGTCAGGAAGGCGACGTCCGGGATGTTGTGTCGAGCAGATCCCAGAGCTCGACGGCGTGTTTGCGTACCAACTACACGCGGGATAAACCTACAGTTCGGTGTTCGGTGTACCTGTTTAAAATCTTGGTCTTCTCCTAACCCAAATGTAGTGGCACAGGTTGGGAGGAGGCAATTCACGAAAGTCTGTGGAGGACAGAGAAGCACTGTGTTGAGTTGAACGTTTTCCGACCTCGTAACGCGCTGGGAGTCGCATAACTAGCAGTTGCGATGTACTTAAGACGCTCTTCACAGCGAGACTTCCCCGTTTGATTATAAGAGACAAAGTACGGGGTAAGAAGAGCATCTTAAGTACATCGCAACTGCTAGTTACACAACTGTAGGTTTATCCCGTGTGTAGTTTGCATCAAAATTAATGGGCAGCCTAATTATGGGCATTTTTTTCCCACAGATATATAAACAACAGTATTGATCTGCCATCGGCTTGATGCCGCTTCCAGCCTATCCAAAGTAAGATTTTTATTTTTGAGACACCAAATGATAGCTAAACCCCAAGGGGTTTACTAAGTTACATGACTGTGATAAGTTTACGATAACTATTCTTTATCTTCATTTTTTAGGACTAACAGTTGAAAGTTGAATGAGTGAATGTCGCTCAGTTGTGAAGGTAAGGGCGTTTGTCCTCACAAGGTAGTACGAGTCAGGGGTCTTTAGAGGTCATTTATTAACCCCTTCAGCACGCTGGATTACCACGCTGTACTGAAGGTTCCGTGCGCAGGCGGGGCAATGACGGAGCGGTTCCGTCATGCGCACAGTGCAACCAACGCGCATGACGGAACCGCTCCGTCACTCGCATCGAAGGGGTTAAGACAAGGATTTTCCTTTTTATGTCTTTCAGCTATATTGGTCCTTATGAGAATCCCCATATCTGGAGGGATTCAAAGCGCGTAGACCATGGAATTCTAGGCCAATCAATCATAAATTTTGTTTATGTCGGCAACTTAGTTTAACCTATTCTGTTGATGGCTTGTTCTTGGCTTTCTACCAAGTATAAGAAAAAACTTGTTTGTCAAAATATGTATTTTGGTATAGATATATGATTGTGAATGAGGAGTAGTGTGAGTAATTGTTTGACAACGTTGAAATCTTTGAGTGAGTGAATGGTGTAGTTGAGAGTGTGCACAAGTTAATTGAGATGGTGAGTGAAGCACGTTCAGTGTAGAGAGTGAGGTTTTCTTTTTCAGAGAATTGGTGATAAAAAATGAAAACATTTTGTAATATTTTGTGTGAAAATTCTAATGTAAATTTTGAAATGATTTTTGATTAAATCCAACGGAAATAGTGGTTGTCGTGACATTGATTTTGGTTCAATGCGCTATATATCCATGGTGGCATATAAAGTCGAACACACTTCCATCAGTACCTTCTGGACGGAAAGTCTTTGTGATGTCACAGATGAGCCTGTGAAGAACCTCATGGACCCAAACATCCATTAGCAGAGCCAATTTATGTCCTGACTTCCACTTACCAAACTTGCAGTGTATATGCCTGCAAAAACACTGCATGTCCCTCCCATCCTGATATGCAGCCCTTGAAATGTGTAAAATAGGCTACAAACCCCTTTCCCCTGAAGTCAGCATGCTAGGCAGTGTATCACACAAACCCTCAAACTCAGGCACATACTGCAGCAGATCAACTTTATGTGTGTATTTCCTGCACTCCCCTACTTTCACTCTGAAACCCTTACCATGACATCAGGAGCACCATATAGCCTCCCATACTGTGTGAGCACCTCGTCCACCAGGACATCCAGCTCCTCTGTGTTGAATTGATGGGCCCTGATGTTCTCAGTCCTCACCATCACTGGGCCCAGGAGACAGGAACAGCAGCAATTGGTGGTGAAGGGTGTCAGTCAGCAGTGACTGGAAGCAATAAAAATGCGTGGCTCTCTCCCACACATATATAGTTCCCTGGGGTTGTTTCAGTGGTACTAAGCTGCTGCAATTGGTGTTCCAGATCAGCTTTTTTCAAATGCATACAATGATCGGCCCCGCGGTAGCAGAGCACGCCTACCGCGATTTTCAAAATTGCATTTGGCTACCGCAATTGCGGATCCTATTGGCTGTAAGGGCATGGGCATTGTCTGTGACCCACCGCAGGGGCCAGGTGGTCGCTAACGCAATTTGGCCGCTTGATATTTGTGCCTATGGCTGTGAGTGTGGTGGCGGAGCAAGCCAACTGCCATTTTCCAATGTGTATATCACTACTGTGATTGCAGTTCACATTGGCCGTGAGGGCATGGGCATTGGTGGTGACACACTGCAGGGGCCAGGCGGTCGCTACCGCAATTTGGTTGCTTAATATTGATGCCTATGGCCGTGATTGTGGAAGCGGTGCACGCTTATGGCACCTATGGACACATCATGCTGTGGCAGTGTCAATGGCTAGTTCTCAACATTTTACAATAGACGCATGAATCATGCCACCAGATAGTGCCTACCAATGCATTTGTGACATTTAGCCCACTGATGACTACACATGCCATGTCAGTGCACAGGATTACATGCACGGGCATGTACTCTCACTCACATGACACTTATGAAATTGTTGTGCATGAACACAGATCTGTGGTGTGATGGACTCTCACACATGTAAACATTTCAATGTGTGAGATGGCTAAGCAACACACAGTAATGAAGGTCTGACCACATAATGTGCCTATTTCACTGTGTAGACTGCTGAACTCATGTTAATACTTGCTCTTTATGCACACACTGTGCACATTGTGTTGTTAATGTGTGCCCTGTCCAACTTATGCAAGAAGATGTGGCAGGTACAGCAGCTACGTAGAAGCTAGCAGTGTTGGTGTCTCACTCATGTGCTGTGTCAACTAATATCAGGGCTGGTAACACAAGATGTTGAAGTGTACCTTTTGGCATTTACATAGTTTGAATTTTTTTTGGGGGGTACTCACTGTGTGAAGACTGGACAAGTGTACGACTGCTTTAGATCAAGGTGTCCCTACATGTAAGTTGTGCTGTAAACTGAAGTTTGTTGCCAGTCATTATTGGTGCTGTCTCAGTCAACACATAAAATGTTGGGCACATCTCATAGGGGGATTGAATTGACATGTGTCCCCTTTCATCTAACCTAGGAGGAGACCAAATGTGCATCGTCCATTCACAGTGCTGGCGGACATGGAGGATTAGGACATCATAGGGAAATTCCGTCTGGATCGACCTACTCTTCAAGACCTATGTGCTCTGTTGGAGCCCCATCTGAGGCCTCACAGAACCTATCCAACTGCTTTGACACCAACGTGTAAGGTGATGGCGGCCCTGCATTTCTTTGCTACTGGTTCATTCCAGTACACGGTGTCCAACGCAGGTGGGATGTTGCAACCTATGTTCAGCATGGTGCTACGTGATGTCCTTTCCGCTATGATGACCTACACGGACAGATATATCCATTTCGCCAGGAGGCATGAATTGGTGGCTGTTCTGGGTGATTTTTATGTCCTTGGCCACATCCCTAATGTTGTTGGTGCCATTGACTGCACACATGTTCGACTGGTTCCACCACAGACACGTGAGCACATCTACAGGAACAGAAAGCAATTCCATTCCATTAATGTGCAAGTGGTATGCCAGGCTGATATGATAATCTCACATGTCTGTGCCAATTTTCCTGGATCAGCCCATGACTCCTACATCCTGCATAACTGCATCATACCACAGCTGATGGCAAATCTGCATCCAGAGTGTGCGTGGATTGTGGGTGAGTACTCAGAGTCAAGTAGTGTGCTGTATGTGTGACATGCTGTTCTCAGCTACTGTTTATCTTACAACATTGCTCTGTATATCTCACAACTAGGTGACTCTGCGTACCGCAACCGCCCTTGGTTGCTAAGCCCACTGAGGAATCCCAGGATCCCGGTTGAAGTCTGCTACGATGATGCCCAAGGAAGGACATGTGGTGTGGTGGAGGGTACTTTTGGTCTACTTAAGTCAAGATTTCGCTGCCTGGACAAGACCAAGGTGCACTGATGTACTCTCCCCAAAAGGTGTGTCAGATTGTAGTTGCATGCTGCATGATCCACAGCCTGGCCTTGCACAAAGAGATCCCCCTGCTCCTGGATGATGATGAGCAGCCGAGGCCCCCACCTGCAAACCCACACAAGTCCAGTGAAGAGGATAGTGGAGAGGAGGAAGGTGTCGATCTGCATCAACAGCTCATCAAGTGCTACTTTCCTTGAAGGTGAGTGAAAACGTACAACGGGTCCATTGGCTGCTGATTTTGTTCTTGGTGAAAAGGCCTAGGGGAGCTTTGGGACTGCTGCCTGTTGTTGGCTCTGTGATGGCTGCTAATGTTTTTGGGACAGGGTAGTTATGCACAGCTACAGGATATCTATGTCGGTAGTTTTGCTCATTGCAATGGGTGCAGATTTGAGTACCTTGATGACAAGTGTTGTGTAATGGCTGTGATGCCATCACCTGACAAGTGAATATTGTTCTCTTGTGTTTTCCTAGGTCCCTCAGCCTCTCTATGCCACCCAACAATCACTGCCCCTGGTACATTGTAATTAGAGTCAACATTGTACGTCCTGTGAAAAGCATGGAGCTGACACTAAAACATAGGTGTGTAAGGAGTGTTTTTTTACAATGGGTATAATGGCAGGGAAGTGAATATTTACAAAAAGGTGAAAAGGGAATAAATGAGTTGTCAGTGATGGTAGATGGGACAATAGAGTAGTCACCACATTGATGTGGTGACCCAGCCCAACAGACACCTGCCAACAACGTGGCAGTGTGGATAAGGACGATCAATAAAGTTAATGGCAAGGTGAAGAGGGGGGCCATCATGGCTTGTTCTTTGACTGGCATTTGGCCGGTGCTTTGCCACATGTTCCTCCATTGTTTTTCCTTGGACGGCCACGTGAGCGTTTGGCAGGGGGGCCACTGCTGCGGGCTCAGCGGTGTCTGAGGACTCACCCCTCTCTGTGGCCACAGGGGAGGTAGAGGGACTGTCATCCTGCGGGCCACTGGAGGGAGGTTGAGCTGTTGTTGGGGCCGCAGGCCTGTCTCTCACACCCACAAGCTGGACCAAGAGGTCCACGATTTGGCCCATTCGTGTGTCTATGGTCCTCAGCAGCAGGCATAGCTCACGTGAATCTTCCAGAGCCTGGCCAGTGTGTCCCTTGGCTCGTTCATATGCCCCAGGGCATAGGGCTTCAGTCCCAGTGTCTGGTAGATTTTGGTGCCCAGTTGCCCTCCCACCTGCCTTGCTGACCCAGACCTGTGGCGTCACCACTCTATGCACCCATGTACTATCCCTGCCCTCCTCAGATTTTGGGGTGGTATGGGCATCCTCTGAGGCAGGGACAGTGTTGCTAGCAGCACTGGTGGTGGTGGAGGAGGCCGCACAGGCCGTTACAGCAGGGATCAGCACAGTTGTTGTTGCTGAGGTAGTAGCGGGGGACAGTGGGCTTCTGGGACCGGTTGCACACTGGCATGCCTAACAGGCCGGCTTCTGGGTCCGCATACAAGGAATCTAGGGAGTCAGCATCAGAGAGTCCATGTTCTGGGAGGGAGACTGACTCTGCAGGTTGGTGTTCTCATCTTCAGCTGTCAGTTCTTGGTCACCTGTGGAACAGAGGGGTAATGGTCATTGAAGTGCACCCCACATGCTTCGAGTTAGACGTTTGGATGTTACATGTTATACACTACACAGTTTACATTGACAATAACTTTGTATGGCTGCACGGTACTGAGCATCATCACATGATGTGGAGGTACAAATATTACTTGTCCATGGTCTGACATGTCAATAGATACCATGCGCCACGTACAGATTGTGTGATTACATGGACATGTCGTCATCTAACGACTAGCAGCACAACAACTTTATGTGAAGCGTCTTTGTTGTTTACTCTGCATGGAAGACATTATATCTGAGCATGAACTAGCCATTGTAATCTCATGCATACCTTTGTTATATCATGTGCTTTGTTTTCTTTTTACTACTGACTATGCTTGTTTTGCTTTCATATGTGCCTTGATGCTATGCCCCCATGGCAGATAGCATTCACTGCTGCACATGCTTGTGCCCTGAATTTCTTCAACATGTGATTTGGTGAGTCACACTTTGGTTTCTGTGACAGTTACATACGCTTAGCTGTCTGCACACTGGAAGTGGCTATTGGATCTATGCCAAGTTGGATGTGATGTAAGGGCTGGTGTGGTCATATGGCTACATGTTGTTAGAGAGAAATGGCAGGGTGCATGCACTGTCTACCTACCTGTTCTGTGGCACAGTTGCGGGCAATTGCTGACACATATTTCTGGGTGTGGGGTACAGTGCTCTGTCCTGCTGACCTATAGTACAAGGGGGCCTGGTGGGAGTTGTAGTGCTGGCTTCCCAGCCCCCAAACTCCCCTCCCTGTTAAGATGTCTACCTACCTGTTAGGAGAAGGTGAGCAATGTAATGTCTGCCACATGGTTGTGGTTGGGGGAGTGCTCCATCTTGCTCAGCTTTGGGACAAGGGGGCCTGGTGGGAGTTGTAGTGCTGGCTTCCCAGCCATACACACCCCTCCCTCTGAAGATGTCTACCTACCTGTAAGTTTGATGAGTGAGATTCAATGGCTGTCACATGATTGTGGGTGGGGGAGTAATCCATCTTGCTCAGTTTTAGGACAAGGGGGCCTGGTGGGAGTTATAGTGCTGGCCTCCCACCCACAAACAACCCCTCCCGGTGAAAATGGCTACCTACCTGTGAAGTTGAGCAGATGTAGGGAATAGGTTACATATGGCTCTTGGGTGCAGGGAGTGTTCCATCTGCTCAGGGGTGGGACAATAGAGCATAAGATGGCTACCTACCTGTTAGGTGAAGGTGAGCTATGCAATAGCTGCCACATGGTTCTGGGTGGGGGGAGTGCTCCATATTGCTGAGCTGTGGAACAAGGGGGCCTATAGGGAGTTGTAGTGCTGGCTTGCCACCCACAAACACCCCTCCCTGTGAATATGTCTACCTACCTGTAAGTTTGATGAGTGAGATTCAATGGCTGCCACATGGTTGTGGGTGTGTGGAGTGCTATATCTTGCTCAGCTTTGAGACAAGGGGGGCTGGTGGGAGTTATAGTGCTGGGCTCCCACCGACAAACCCCCCTCCCTGTTAAGATGGCTACCTACCTGTAAGTTTGGTTGTTGAAATACAATGGCTGCCACATGCTTCTGGGTGGGGTGGAAGTGCTCCACCTTGCTGAACAGTGGAACAATTGTGCCTGGTGGGAGTTGTAGTGCTGGCTGCCTATCAACAGACATCCCTCCCTGTTAAGATTGTTGGCTCCCTGTGGAGCAGAGGGAGGGAATGGTTACACATGGCTCTTGGGTGGGGGGAGTGTACCATCCTGCTCAGCTGTGGGACAGGGGGCCTAGTTGGAGTTGTAGTGCTGGCTACCTGTACACATACAACCCAGGGAATGTTGCTAGCTACCTTTGGGGTGAATGAGAGGGAGTGGATGTTGTATTTGTGAGACATGTATTGGGGAGTGTGTGGTGCAGATAAATGGAATTGGGCCTAGGAGGTGTAGATTTGTAGTTGTGCAAGACAGTAAATAGCAGTGTGATGGCAGACATTTGTTTGTACTTACCAGCGTCCACTCCCCCGGTGAGACTCTCTGAATGCAGTATGGCAAGCACCTTTTCCTCCCATGCAGTGAATGTTCTTGGTGGAATGGGAGGGCCACCGCCAGTCATCTGAGCCACCTGACGGTTCTTGTTGTTCCTCTCTTTCACCTGCCTCTTGAGGTCATGCCACCGCTTCATGATCTCCTTCTTGGTGCATGGGGTGGTACCTACTGAATTGACTTTGTTGACTATCCTTTCCCGTATTTGTGTTCTGGTGGCTTATGGTGTCTGCTGGACCAGGTTACCAAATAATTGTGGTTCTACTCATTGTCAGTGAATTTGGGCATTTTCTTTTGTGCCATGGTGTGTGATGTGCAAATGGTTTGAGGTGCAGGTGTGAGAGTGGTGGGAGTGATGTAAGTGGTGTGTGTGTGTGTGTTGTTGTGCTGTTGAGATGTGTAGTGGTTAGCTTCTCCTTTGTGCTGTAGGGTTAGTTACTTCAAGGGTGGAGTATTGCAAAGGATTCTGGCCAGAGAAGGAGCTGGTTTTATATTCAGCTATGTGGGTGTGTCAAAATGGAGTATTGCTGTCAGGTGCGTTGTGTGGGTTGTCCTGAGCTTTGCATTTTTTTAGTTGCCATGGGGATGTGTCTTTTGGGTGTGGTAGGTGTTTTTGGGGGCTGAGCTACTTTGATGTGTACACTTGGTGGCCTTGTTGTGTGTTTTTTTTGTCGACCGCCATAATAGTTCCGGAGTGTCCTCAGCAGGGGGTATGCCACAACCCTTCTGCTGGCTCTCCCATTCATCTCTGTTTACAATCGCGGTGGTCGGAAACAGCGGACCGGTCCGCTGTCACCTCAATGATATCCTAATTGTGCGTGCGCCGTGCGGTCAATCCGCTGGCCTTGCGGCGGGTTTGGCTTTTTCCACCCTGAATCTGACCGCCGCGGAGGATTTTCACCTGCTCTGCCCGCTACCGGCGGTCTTTTGAGGCATCATTCTGCTGCGGTCTGTTTTTTTCTGGCAGTTGATCCTAATCTAACCGCTGGTTTTCCTGCGGTACCTGCGGACGGTTAATTTCCGCTACCACAGCGGTCGGAATGGTTTTCCAACCACCATCCTAATCAACCCCCTAGTGCTTATCATCGCCAAGCCCAATGAGTTGGCCAAAATCAGAAAGTACATCAGCCCCACACAAGCACTCTTAAAACTGGTAAAAAAGGAGTTACAGATTTCACATGGAACACTGGATCCGGCCGGCCACCGACGTCATATGGTGCAGCCACAGTCTACGCAAGCTCTGCTTACATATTAAGCCATCTTTTGGACAGCTATACTTTGTGAAGACTCTTCCAAAAGCACTGCAGACTGACAATGCTTTGAAAATTTGAACAAAGGTTTCGGATGGGTTAAACTTTCCCACTAAGCTACCAGAACAGTCCGACTGTTTGCCCTGCCAAGTAATTCCTTCTTTTGCACTTTACTTCACAATCAGCACTTTAACACCAATATGCACTAGCCTAGCTCTTTATTGTAAAGATTTTAATTCGTCAAACAATAAACTATTTGCCAGTCGGGAAAGCATTCTATTTGGAGAAGTGTAATTTACTATTCCCACTCCAGTCATTTGAACAGTTGGAGAAGTGTTGGACTTTGGAGGGGTATCATTTACTGTTTCCACTTCATTTTGTGCAACCGTAGGGAAAACGTTGGATTTTTGGAGGGGTAAAATTTGCTATTCCCACTCCGGTCAGTGCAACAGTAGGGAAAGTGTTGGACTTTGGAGAGGAGTAATGCATTATTAACACTCCAATCTCTTCCACAGTAGGGAATGGGTTGGAATTCGGAGGGGTGAAATGTACTATTCCTACTGCAAACAGCACAACAGTAGGGAAAGTGTTGAACTGCGAAGAGGTTAATTTTACTATTTCTGCTGCAGTATAAGCCAGAGTATGGGGAATACGTTACCTATATAAAATTGTTAACGAAAAACTCATATTAATTGACATAGTACAGTATATAGATCTACGTATTAAAAAACTAAAAACAGTTAGGCATTTTACATCATTACTATTCAATAAAAAATGACCAATTAATAAATAATTGTTATTCAATTACTATTAATGAACTCTCCTCCCTGTACCCCTGCAAACCTAGCAGCCCCCACATAAAATATAATTAAAACTCAACCATTCCATAGCCTTTTCAAATTCAATCCAAAATATCTTTATTTGGTTTTACATAAAAACCATAAAAGTAAATGTTAAAAACATACAAATATTATCTTGCATTAAAAATTAACATGTGGTACTTGAAGGACAAAATCACGTGTCTCAGTGACCTCCCCTGATGGCTAATCAGGTTCACTGACACAACAGCGATGTTAAAAATATCAATTAACAAATAAAGACAACAAAAATATCGACTCATATACTTAAACAGGAAAGTACAAAAATATTGCACAAAAAAATCACAAATATATTAAATATATCAAAACAAAACTTATTATAGTATTAATTACATATAACAACAACCTACAAATATAAAATAAAATATTGGATACATTTCTTTTTAAACTAGTAAATATTGACGAAAAAATTATTAATTATTACATAAATGTATTTGTTTAATTTCCTACCCTATAATACCACACCAAAAACAAAACACTTCAACATTTTAAATGAAATTTACTTCCATAATTAACATAATTAATAATCAATCAAAAAGATATTTTTAATTTAAAAAAAACAATAAACATTGATTGACTATACACACTTTAACACCTTAATATCCACAACACACACCTAAATTGAACTTTAAATTAAAACTCATTTTTAAACTAAAAACTATTACTATTTACAACTAATAATAAAGTAATTAAAATGTATTTAATACCCACACTTTACCCCTTTAAAAGTAAAAACAACGCACAAAAAATAAACAATTAACCATAGTAAATATCACATAATTAACATAAACAGTAATTAACAATTATAGATTAATTAATTAAACACAAATTACTTCCCACCTTTTACTCCTATGAACACCACAACACACACTTAAGTCTAATTACACAATTACCATAATAAAATTCTAATTAATGTCATTGATATCAATTAACAAAAAACTAATAAAAAATAAATAAACTACTTAGCACCCTTTACCCCTATAAACTCCAAAACACACACCTAAAATGTATTACACAACTACCATAATTAATTACCAATTAATTAATTAACAACCAACTAATAATTAATTAATAATAAATTACTTTACACATTTAAAACTATGAAAGCTCAATTAAACAAATATTAATAAATGCAAAATAATCAATGAATTTAATATAATTAGATTACTTCCCACTCTTTTCCCCTATAAACTCACAACCCGTTATGGAACCAAAAACGTAAAATTCAAATAAAAAACTTCAAAAAATGTAACTTATTAACAATACAAATACTTATTATACAAAAAAACATACATCACATACATATAGAATATATACTAAAATGCATAACATTAATTAAAAAACAATATTTTGAACAACTATATATTTGCAAACTATATTAAACACTTCGATATTTTAAAATCAACATTACTTACCTTAAGCCGATATTCTTGACCATGATATTTGTGCAACTCAATATTTTTTACTCAATATTCTGTCTGCACACCGGCTAATCAGCATTAGGTTGAATAATGTAACACAGGCAATATAGTTCCGTTATTAGAAGCTTACTTTGTGGCCTGCCCTATCAATGGATGGATTACCTGTTACTACTTTTGATTATTTGAGGCATTTCATAACTAGTAATTTGATGGTACAACTGTGAAGGCTGAAAAGATAAAACATTGAGAACAGTTCATCCTTTAAAAATATTACAAAATTACCTTTTTGAGTTATGATCCCTACCAGTGGTCACAACCTCACATCTTTAAAATAAAATTCATAATAATGCATGATTGGATGCCAGCGCAAAGAAAGCAAATTAGAGCAGCACATATTTCATCGACTGAGAGACCTTAGTATGTGAGAATGGCTTGGGCACTGTCTTATGTTTCTCCCGCTCATTATTGGGACCCAAAACCTTTTAGTATATAACGTATAAACTTTACAAACAAAAGAGGAAGTGCATCTTGGACTGGGTGGCACCGTCACTACATGGGCATGTCATTACATCCAGATTGTTCTGCTATACTGTTGGGAAACACAGTAGGTATTTTACTATGTCTGCTCTAAACCTAAATAATGGGGAGTGCTCCCAGGTCCTCATGGGTTTCTGTATGTAACTAACTGGTGTAATCTCTACTTTCCCGGAAAGATATTTCTCATTCATTACTTTCCTCAACTCCTCCACGACCCTTGCATTATGTAGTTGTGCTAATAGCAGTATTGAAACTTCCTTTTTACTAACGGAAGCACATGAAGTGGGGTTTAAAATAGCGCAGGGTAAGCCAATCTCATCAAGAACACCTTTCACGTAGGCCAGCCATGGGATTGCCATACCTTTGTTGCATTTCAGGCAATCGCTAATTATGTCCCTAGTTAATAGAGTGTCCTCATTCCGCCAGATAGAAAGCCACAAGTG
This sequence comes from Triturus cristatus, assembly GCF_964204655.1. Lineage (NCBI taxonomy): Eukaryota > Metazoa > Chordata > Amphibia > Caudata > Salamandridae > Triturus > Triturus cristatus. The sequence goes on along the minus strand of NC_140584.1, from coordinate 709,072,907 downwards.
AGGTGGTTTGGTTCGTATGAGGTCGCTCAATTAAGAGAGCCCAAGTTCACTGTGGCAAATAAATTTGAAAACGATCCTGGTATGGCCAGCAGTCTCTTACAAAGGTTTTTTTCCTCCCTCCGTATTGGTGAACAATCAGTATGACCCCAGACACTGGCCCCATAAGAAACTGTGGGGGGCATTGTGCAGTGTAAATTTGCAGTACCAAAGTCAGAGGCCAACTCCTGGCCTCTGGCCGTGTGAGGCTAAAGAGTGAACCCAAAGATCTAGCCAATTTCACCCTACTTTGCTGAACATGTGCTACCCAAGATTCCGGTTTGTTAAAAGTTACCCCAAGTACAAGAACATTTTTGTGCTTACCGGAACACTTACACAACTGCTATTTTAAAATCCCTGCATCTTTTGGTCCCACAAGCCATTATGTAAGATATACCAAAGTTTGTTTGGAGGTCCAAATTTGACATAAACTCCACAATAGTGTTGACTAAAGTTCTTAGTGCTTTTGGAGTTAGAGCCATTAAAACCGCATCATCACATACAAAAGTGAGGGAAGTGCGGGAAGTGGATTATCATTTGCTTTTGGGACGTCTAGGGCACTGGCTACTAACATGATGCTCAGATCATTAATATAAAGAATAAATAGTAACGGTGCAGCACACAGCCTTGTCGCACTCCATGATGTGTCTTGATGATGTCTGACAACTCACCTTTTTGTCCATAATGTAACCGGGAGAAGGTATTATCATAAAGTTCGGCAAGAATGTGGACAAAAGTCCCTTCAATTCCAATACTGAGGAGGTGCTGTTAAACCTTATTTCGATTTACGCTATCGAAAGCCATGGATAAATCCATGAAACCCAGGTAACCGTTTGGTCACCGTATACTTGCTGATTATCAGGTTTAAATTCAAGCATTGCTCCACTGTGCAGATGCCAGCCTGAAAAACGTATTGGCCTGTATCCGGAATTTTGTTTTCACGTACCCAACCTAAAATCCTATGATATATAATGCGCCCAAAGATTTTAGCCGGTATGCCGATTAAAGAAATTGAGCGCTAACAATCAGGCTTGGTCCGGAACACCTTTTTTGAAAATAGTAACTATTGTGAAGTCTACCCAAGAGATTGGTATATTAAAGGACATCATGTCACTAAAACATTTGTCATCAAAGGAGCCCATAATGACGGGTTCGCATTTTAATAAATCAATGGGGACTCCGCCAGGCCCAGGTAATTTACCCCTGGCACTCTGTGCGATCACTGCAGTTACTTAGTCAATAGTAAAATTTAAGTGATATGGGGGTTGATCTGATAAAAAAAAGGATTTCGTGAAGCGATCTGCCGACATGTCACTATGTGACAACTGAAGTTGGTTTTTGCCTGATAAAAAAGCATGCATACTTGAAACCACTTCCAAAAATTAATTGCTGTCATTAATGTGGGCCTTGTCAGATAAAAACTTCCACTGCTGGGAGATCACCTTGTTCCGGTTACACAAGACCAAGAATTACATTTTATCCTCAGACAGGTCACCTCTTCATGATCTCGAGAGTTCTTACACAGGGCTTTAAGTAGTGAACAGTTGGCAATTGAACATGCATGGTCAGACCACAGAGGGCTTTGTGGCATGGGTGTAAAGGGCTTGCTCATATTGTTAGACCCTATTGTGAATAAAGGGCTTGCTCTGGCTAAAATATCGAATTCTGCTACAAAAGGATAGTGATCACCGAATTTGGTCGGTATGAAAGAGATATGGTTTAGACTATTAATCAAGTTTCAGGAAATGAATATATAATCGATGATCGTTGTGCAATTTCTACCTCTGAACATTGGAATCCTTATACTACACCTAACGGCTGTCTATAGAGCATTGAGCATATCTAAAAGGTCGAATAATGCCTCTAGCGCTTTACCCTGTGTATCCCCTTCCTCCTCAACCAATGTGGCAGGACCATTGCTTTTAATTGGTAGTTTGGCGATAAAGTCCCCTGCCAGGTATATGTATAACTGCTGCCCTGCGTGTATCTTTTTCTCCACCAGGGTGGAGATGTAATGAAATACAGCTCCAGGGTGGCGATGTAATCAAATACAGCCTTGGGGATGCTGTGAAAATCATTATTACAGAAGTTCACAATGTGTAACTCCAAACCCCCGAACTACTATTTAAAAGGTTCCTTCCTTTATCACCAGAGCTTCTGTTCTTCCTCTGAGTAATAGATTTACCCAGATCAATAACACCCTGGATGGTCTCCCTGAATTAGTTGATACTGCTGGGGAAGAAAAGCAAGAAAAGCAAACAAAACCATCAAAAGCAATAGGGGTTGTTTCCCATGTTTCTTGAAAAAACAGAATATCATAAGTATTTTTGAAGGACTGCCACTCTGGGAGTCTTTGAACGAATGAATTGACTGTAAACAATAGCTCAAAAATTATTGTATAAACTAAAACACAACACAATTATTTGAAAAATAATATTTTTAATCACAAACAATCTGAAAAACAACAGTATTATCTACAGCGATAATAATGTTGTTCTTGTGAATTATATTTGTTTCAAAATAGTTTAATGATATTTTGTCCAAACACTGCAGACTAAACATACGCATTGATAACATTTATAAAAGCTGTTTGCATGTCACTTTTGAACAGTTGAACAAAACAAGATAAAATACATTTACTTTCGACATTTAATGCTGTCTCTTTTTGTGTATATTAACGTCATTAGCACCCCCCTGGAAGGTGGCTCTGGCCTAGCTTCTCAGTTTTTTAGAGAAAAACAAAATTGATGCAGGCTCTTTGCACAACCATGTTTCTTGTAGGCTCATTTAATATGTTCCCTCTAATTCTTTAAATGATTCTGAGGAAGCCAATATCCTACAATCACCTATATTCCAAGAGAGAGCCCACAGGCTGTGCGAAATACCTTTCTCCTTGTTGAGATTACTTATGCCCCACCCATTCTTTTTCAAAATGCAAAGTGAGGGCAATTATAGTGATTCACAAGAGAAATTACCTCCCCCTAAATAGCAAAGGAGGCATAATTAGAAACAACCAATAAGTGAAAATAACATATAAACCTCTATCATAAACCATCTGCCAATAAACCTACAACTGAAACAGAGCAGAAAACAACACCACCATAATGTAAACAATTTGAAATAAATATCTGAATACTTATTGTTATAAATCAATCTATGGTAAAAATATAATATTAAAGTATGCAATAAGGATAATAAATATCATTTATTTCAACATTTAATTTAAAATTCTAAGAAGAAAACAAAAAAATTCCATTTAAAAAATATGCAGTGCTTATCACATATTAAAACATATGATTGGTTTATTGAAGCCCTTCACTGGCCGAACGCTAAGAGTTAGACTTCCAACGCTCTACTCAGAACTCACAGAGAACAGCTGCCTCAGGGATCCTCCCTGAGCCCCACCCTCTTCAACATCTACATGGCCCTGCTTACAGCCATTGTCAGAAGCCGGGGATTCAACATTGTCTCCTATGTCAACAACACCCAGCTGATTCTCTTACTCACAGACGAACCCACAGCCGCTAAAAGCAGCTTCCACAACAGGATGAAGGCAATCGCCGCTTGGATGAAAGACAGCTGCCTCAAGCTCAACTCAGAAAAGGCTGAAATCCTCATCCTGGGCTCCTCCCCTCTGCCTGGGGTGATTACTGGAGGTCTGCAGTGCTCAGA